>NW_020650859.1:2070714-2736845 GCF_003573695.1 Papaver somniferum | reverse complement strand
GAGAAGAAGATGGGGATATAGTTAGTAAATAATGGAAATGTTATGTTACGGTTAGTAATTTCAGTTATTTAACCCTTTTTTGAATGCTCAAGACAGTCGACCTAAATCCTAGGATCCAAACTCTAATTTCAAACTTTCTAGGACCCAAATCAAAGTTGGGACCCAAAGTCTAAGTATCTCATTTTTTTTTAAATTTGTAGTTTCACTTTCTTTTTTCTATGTAATTTGAATCGACACTCAGCTGGACTTGCAGCGATTGGCCAAGGTTCGGCCGACCTGTTCAATCATCTTCGAAAAACTATTACCTATTATGAAAATTTGACTTTGTCTATCCACGAGAATCATCAAATATGCACATTTGAGAACTCCCACTGGTTTTGCTCTTATGAGTTAGGGTGCGGACTATCTTTGGCATCAATTTTTGGTGATTTTATTATCCTTCCGCTGAGCTCATTTATTTATTTATTTGACTGTTTTTTTCTTTATTACTCGGACTTCGTTTGGATGCAAGTAGATATGATTACTTTTCTACAAAGATACACAATAGGAAAGTAGTATAAACCATATGCATCGTATCGATGCATTATTTGTTCAAATCTGACTCCAAACGAAAATTTTACCACAAGTAAATATTTTTGGTAATTTCACTTTCTTTACCCGGGGTAAGTGAAGTGTGAGAAAAAATAAAGGTTGGGTGTAAACGTCCTATTGCTTTATCCAACCCAATCATCACATCCATGAATACTTTATGATTTCTAAAAATCCCTTCAGCTTCAGTTTCAGAACTGCGAAAACTATTTCTTGAAAAATAATAGTCCCTCAGTTCCAAAAAAAGTAATAATGTTTCCAGAAAAATGATACTTTCACTTTATACATATGCATCCCAGTACATCCATTATTTGTCCAAATCTGGTTCGAAACGAAAAATTTACCACAGGTAATTTTTTTTGACAGTTTCAACCTTTTACCCGGTGTAAGGAAAAATATTACTAAGAAACGAAAATTTACCACACGTAATTTTTTTTTGGCATTTTCACCCTTCTACCCGGTGTAAGGAAAAATGAAGTTTGGGTGTAAACATCTCATAGCTCATCCATCCATGGCTACAACTTGCTAGTCGTCTTCTTCTTTTTCTTCATTTTCTCACTTCTAAAAAAAAATCCAGTGAAGCTTTAAACCCTTTGATTACATTCAATGGCAACATTCCTAGTGATTCGATCAATTTGTTTGTGAACATGGATTGGGAAAATCTATGTTTGCATGAGGCGATTTGAGGTTGGTGTTAATGAGGTTTTTATTAGGATTAGTTTGTCTCCATGGGTAAGGCATTTTGTGATCCATCCTTTAGCTTTGCGTGCCAATCGCTGGAGTAGTGGTTCGAATATGTGACTTGAGGTCCTAACTCAATTTAGAAATAGACCTAGAATAGGAAACCCACGGTTTTCCTAACATTTCCCCAAAACACCTACAGATCAGGAATATAAAATGAATTGCACACCAATATGTTTCCGTTTCCAATGCTGGTCAAGGGTCAATTGGGGCATAGGAAATTTTATGATTTTTGTTAAAGGGAGAGTAAAAACGGATCAAGGGAGAGCAAAAATCGTAGTCGACTCGTCAATTCGGACCCGTTCAATTTATTTTTCTAACTCTGATTAGTACATCCCTTCAAAAACACCTTTCAAAAACACCTTATATCAATTTTGTTTAAGATGGAGTTTTAATGCATCTTGACATTTGAATGGGGTTTTCGTGCCACAAGTTTGGTCACCTTAAATTTTTATAACTAGTATATAATATTCTTTTAACAGATCGGCTGATATCGAATGAGCCCTGTTCGTTTTGCATTCTTTAAAAATGGAGACAACTTGAGCATCTCTAGTGAGGCCTAACAAGACGATGCATGAATGGTTCTGGGTTTTCTTACGGTAATCTTACGGCCATCTATTATAACACCATTAATAAGTTCAAATCTATTTCTTTTGCCAAATAATTGTCAAGGTATGAATAAGTTTCATTAGTCATATGAATACAACACGTTGAAAACCTAAAAGTGATGGGATTCATTACTGAAACCCTAAACCTTGGTACGACCAACATAAAGATAAAGATGATAGTTAAGAACCCAAAGAAGAATTATTTGTGATTTATTTCTTGAGCTTTTTTTTGTATTTCATTTTGATTGTTGGTTTGGATGATAGATGATGATGATGATGGAGGCGGCGGTGGTTACCACGGTTTCTTTTTAGAAATGGGTAACATAAGTATGAAGGGGTGGTGTGGTCCGAATTGCAAAAAATAAATTGAATCGGTCCGAATAGGCGAATTAACTACGGTATTTGCTCTCCTCGGATTCGTTTTTGCTCTCCCTCTAACAAAAATCAATTCTATTGATCAGACAACTACTACAACATTTTTTAAGTTCGAAAAAAGAAAAAAGAGCTGATGAACAACGAGTCTTACCAGCATCTATTTATTTTTTTCTCCAATCCAATCAACCTTAAAATGCCTTAAGTTAGTAACCTTGAAAATGGTTACAGGTAGCCCATAAGTGTATTACTATCCAAGGAGGAAAAAAATGGTTCATTCTCAAAATCAAAAGTTTCCCAAAAAGAACACCTCTTGGGGAGAGATTTCTATCATGCTTATTTTACAAAAAAAGTTTCTCAAAATCTCTGAAAACAACAAATCAATGACTTTCAATTCTCATTCAAATATCAAGAGTGTTGGAGTGAATCTTATAAAATCATAATCCAATAACATGGAGTTTCAGAAAATTTAATGACTAAAAAAAATCATTAAACATGTGATATAAGGAGACTCTTCGAAAACCTTAAAGACTAACAGTAGATTTCAAAACTCCCCGAAATCATTCGAAATCTCATTTGACTATCTACATGTTTATATGTTTATTTGATTGGCTGAGTCACTAATGAATGACGGCATTATACAACTTGTACTTAGAATCTAGTCACTCTTAAATAACTCTCGAAAGAGTGCCCACAAAATCAGACTTTACATCTTTAATTCGATAATGTTAGAAAAACCGTAGTTGTCACCCCAATTTATCTCGGAAGGGGAATATGACACACGAGCATAAATCCCTTTATATCCTATGTTGCATGGTCACGCCTAGAAAGATGCCGTAACCGTGTCGTACACATGATCGGAAACGATATGGCTACGACACTTCCCGACATGCGATGGACATTCCTTGTCACGTGTCCCATAAAAAGTCAACATTAGACACTTTTCGTATACTAATTGGAAACTTTCATACACACCAGCAATGATAAATTTTTATTTGGAAAATCAAAACAAACTAAATGTGAAGCTAATTTATTCCTTTTAGCCAAATCCAAGTAATATTTATGAAAAACTTGATTATAATTTTATTATCATTAATTTATTTTATTTGTAATTAAGACTTTTGAAAATAAGAATAATTATTTATTTATTTCTGACCTAGCAAAAATAAAAAAGTTCCCAAAATATCAGACTCCAAATCCGGTCTGTTATATTTAAGGGTGTATTTGAATTAGGAATGTCTTCCTTGTAAATAATTAAAACTTCTAAACTTCGAATCATTGAGAGTTAAACGTATAAGTATATCCTCGCAATGTCTCTTTCTATCCCATTGAGAAAAATCAATCCTTGTTGATAACAAAGAAATTAAAAAACCTAAAGTAGTTTCAAGAACTCAAGAAGCATGGAAGAAGAACCCCCTCTGAAAAAATTTAAAGTAAAATAGTCTTTGGGAAAAGAAAAGCAGTAGCAAAAAATTTCATCGGTAACTTAGGAGATGATATCCTTCGTAAGAGTTTATACTTCCTTGAGACTGGAGATGCCATGAGCACAAGGATATTATCCAAAAGATGGTTGTCCATTTGGGAAGCAAAATTTGTTATTGTGATTGATTGAAAAAAATACTCGCAAAACTTCATAAAGGATTTTTGAATTTACTTAATGACCCAAAATTGACCACTTTGACCAAAAGTTGATTTACCTAGGCAAAATCATATTATTATCAACGCAATATACATGCAACTTCTAACCAAAATTTCCTCATAACTCAATTGGGTCGTAAAGAAAAAATTATTCTATTGATTGATCAAGATATCATAACCGTGATCTAAATCTCATAAAGGATTTTTGAATTTGCGTGGTGACTCAAAATCGACCACTTTAACCAAAACTCGAGTTATACAAGCAAACTCATTTATTATTTGTACAATATGCATCTCGTGGATCATAATCATCCAAAGTTTGTAATTATGATTGGCCAAAACCATAATCGAGACAAAATCTCATAAGGATTTTAACATCGGTTGGTGACTCAAAATGGACCATGTTAACCGAAGATCAAGCTAAATCCGCAAAATCATATTGTACTGGCACACTTATTTTGTCTAGTCTTTCAAAAGTTGAATCCAGTTTTTCTTAATTTCACATCGGTCCATCAAAATCACTAGATCATACTTGACATCACTAGATCATATTTTGTCTAGTATTTTCTTTTGATTACAAAGCCAATGATGGTTAAGAGGAACGGGTTTATTCTAAGAATATTGTTTTATAGTCTAGAGATTTAGAAACAATTGTCATTGACAAAGAAGATGAACTCGTAGAGATTAGTAAAGATGCACTACCTGATAATAACATAGAAGAATCAGTTGACCATTTTCAAGAATCCGACGATCTAGAAATTAGGGAGATTGTCACTAGTCTATCTAGAGACACTAAAAACTCTAATTTTGGGGGTGATTATCACTTTCCTAGTGCCTTACCTTTAACTCTCAGAAAGTCTCCTTACTTAGGACTGGACATCTCTGCCTCAACCATTTTACAAAATTATTTTCATACACGTTTTTCCGAACCTAATGATGTCCAGAAACAAGCTCAGTTATTAGAAACCCAACCTCTGGTTGATCTGGCTAACTCAGGCTATGATACCAAGATTGACTTTTTTTTCCCACCAAAAACTTTTTTTCCAATTGTGGGAAAATATGAGTTTCAGATGTGTTTGTTATTAATTTTAGAAACTATACCTAATTAGTTTAGGAGATTAGGGTCGACAGATTTGTTTAAGGAAGACCACCACTTTCATTGTGGTTATCTGTGTGAGTCAAATCTTCTTGACTTAGAGGATCCCCAATTATTCAGGTTATTGTTATGTGCTTCTTCGTTATTAGTTGAGGATTTCTAACTCTACAACCCGATCTTCAGGATCCTGCCTTTGATGAAATCCATCGGATGAAAACTTTTTATTTAGACCCTTTTATAGAGCCTAAACCTGAACCACAACTAGATGTAGTTGGCTTAAACAAGGGTGTGTTCGGTATCTTCTTGGTCAGTTACACTTTTCTTTTCTTGTGGTTAGCACTTTTTGATCCAGATGACCCAAAGTTATTCCGACTACTGCTATATGATTCTATGAGGTGACTAATTCTTCCAATGTCTGGCTGAAAACTTTAAACTTAGCCCTTCTTGGGAGCTAACCCATGGTATGCATCGACACGATAATATTCTTCAGTTTTCCTTTCCTTCAAGTGGTAACAGTTTCTCCTTGTTCATGCATCCACGACTAACACCACCAGAAAAACTTCAATTAAATCAAAGACAATTACATGTTATTTCCGCAACCCAAGATAGGACCAAAGAAATAACAAGACATACCCGAGAACACCATTGAAGAAACCATAGAAACCAACTGTCTAAACCATTCGTCAAACCAGCCTCATATCTTTTCTTCTACGCTTTCTTCACATATCCTAGTAACAGAGGAGAAACATGGAAACACTAGAAACTTGGTTTAGGGCAAAGCCCCAAACCCTAAACACTAAAACACCAAAATCCTCTCTCTATAAATTTTTCTCTCATACCAATATTGAGCTTCACGGTATCAGTCGATCCTCTCAACAAAGAGACCAAAATCCTAAGCACAAAGATTTACCACTCTTCTTGGTTAGATGTCCACAAACCTACAATTCTAGTCGTATATATAGAGAACACAAACTTGGAGACCAAGTATTAGTATCTTATTAGGAAATTAAACTCTTTCCTAATATTCCCACTCCAATTTGAGAATCCACCTCAATTTTGAAATAGACCTAGAACAGGAAACCCCACGGTTTTCCTAACATAACACCGACAGATCTGGAGTATAAAATGAACTACACACCAGTATGTTTTCGTTTCCAATGCTGCTTAAGGGTCAATTGGGGAATAAATTTTTTTATGATTTTTGTTAAAAGTAGAGCAAAAACGGATCAAAGGTGAGCAAAAACGGATCAAAGGTGAGCAAAAACTCGCCAATTCAGACCCGTTCGATTTATTTTTCTAACTCGGACCAATACATCCCTTCTGAAACACCTTTTAAGTTTTACCACACAAAACTTACAGGTGAGAGATAGAAGATGACTTCGATTTAATAAAATATATAATATTTTTTTAATGGATCGGCTGATATCAAATGAGCCCTATTCGTTTCCATGTTTTAAAAATGGAGACAACCTGAGCATCTCTAGTGAGGCCTTTTTTTTGATCAGAAGAGAAAATTTATTCAAGAAAAACAATGTACAAGGTTCTACAAGAAGTAGATAACGGAAAAGGAAAAATAAAGCAGCAAGATTACACAAACAAGGTTTCCCAATTAGCCATTACAGAGAAAGAAAAATTGATATGAAGTCTTCTACCAGCTGCATTTGCCCAAGAGAGTATTAAAGATTTAACTTCCACCTCCAAGTCTAAATCCATTTTGTAAACATGATTTTGCTCAAAAGTACGTCAATTTCTTTCCATCCAGAGAGTAAAAACAACTGCAGATGGTATTAGGCTCCAAATGTAATTTCCTGTATTTGAAAAATTCGTATGATGCCAACCAATTGCTAACATACTAAAACTTCTCGGAAGTACCCAGGACCATAAGCTACTTGGAATTGTTGCAGACCAAAGTTTATGCGCAATTTTACAGTGGAAAAAAATATGATCATGCGACTCCGTATCATCACCACATAGGATACACGAGTTATTAATGTCTACCCCTTTAGCTTGTATCATATCAATTGTGTTCAACTTCTCATGCACAATACACCAAACTAGAAAGTTAATCTTAGGTGGGACTGACTCCTTTCAGATAAACTGATAAGGAAAATCTGCGATACCAGAGTCTTCCATCAATTTAGCATAAAGGGTTTTGACGCTAAATAAACCTGAGTTATCAAGGGTCCATCTCCTATTATCTTGTAAGGCATCTAAGACTGGCGGTTCATCACCAATCCTAAGCATCAGGTCTGCAAAGAGATTTACCTCTGATTCTGTTAAATTGCGTTTAAAATTAAAACACCAGTTCCTTTCCGAGGAGATCACCTCTGCGAGCTTAATGTTCTTGTTGTCAGAAATCTTAAAAAGAGACGAGAAAATAGCATCCAACGATATGTTGCCACACCAAACATCATTCCAGAATGAAATATCCTTTCCTGAATGAATATTAAGCACTGAGTTAAGGCTTACCAGATTAGCAGTCTTTGCGATTGTTTTCCAACAAGAAACTCCATGAGAAGAATTAACCTTTTGAGGTACCCAGCAGGAGAACGTATCACCATACTTGTCACGGATAATCTTATACCATAACCTGTTTTTCTCTTTACCAAACCTCCAACACCATTTAGCAAGCATTGCCAAATTCATCAATCTCAAATTACAGACACCCAGACCCCTTTTTTCTTTAACAGCACATACTAAGTTCCAATTTATTAGATGTGAAACTTTTGAATGAGCACCATGATCCCATAAAAAATTTCTCATTTTCTGCTCTAAAATTTTAATAACAGAAACATGAGCTTTGAAAAGAGAAAAATAGTAAATAGGCAGAGAACTAAGGATGCATTTAAGAAGGGCTAGCTTACCTCCTTTAGAAAGTGAAATCTGCCTCCAAGTTGATAGTCTCTCCTCAAATTTTTCAATTATGGGGTCCCATATATGTTTGGAAGTTTCCTTAGCTCCAAGAGACATTCCAAGATATAAGAAAGGAAGGTTATCAGTAGCGCAGCCAAATTCCGAAGCCTAAATAGATAACTCAGGCACATCACCAATTGCAATGAGTCTAGTTTTTGAAGTATTAACCTTGATACCTCCAATATATTCAAAACACTTGAGAGCCGAAAAAAAATTATGAAGTTCCTGTTTGCTATTGTCTACGAAGAAGATAGTGTCATCAGCAAAATGCAAATGATTTACGATAATACTTGAAGAAGTCACTGAGAGGCCACTGAAGAGGCTCAGTTGTGAGGCTCTGTCCATGTATCTTGAGAAACCTTCCATGGCAATATTGAAGAGGAGAGGATAAACTGGACAACCTTGTCTTACACCCCTCGAACTAGTGAAGTAGCCAAAAGAAGAACCATTGATTAGCACTGAAAAAGTTGATGTAGAATAACAAAACTTCAGCCATTTACACAGTTTTCCACCAAAACCCATTTGATGAAGGATGAAATCCAGATATTTCCAATTTATCCTGTCAAAAGCTTTTTCTAGATCAATTTTACAAATTATCCCTGCTTTGCCAGAACATAGTCTAGAATCCACAAGATCATTGGCGATCAAAGTACCATGTATGACTTGTCTTCCTTCTATATAAGCACATTGAACCGGGGATATAAGTTTATCCATTACAAGCTTGAGTCTTGAAGCTAACACTTTTGCGATAATTTTGTAAACACTAGTTAAGAAAAAAATAGGACTGCAATCCTGGATTTTCTCGATGTAGTCTTTCTTTGGAACCAAAGTGATAAATGTGGAGTTGTGCTTGCTGTAAATTTTGTATGTAGAACAAAACTCATTTACAGTATTCATTATATCATCTTTCAGAAAACTCCAACCTTTACTAAAAAAAGATGATTGGGAAACCATCTGGACCTGGAGCTTTGTTATTTCCCAATTCTTGGATAGCATTCATTACTTCTTCTTCAGTGAAGTCAGCTTCTAAAATATCACTTTCCTGGAAATTTATTTTATCAAAAGTAATATTTTCAAGATCAGGTCTAATTACCTCTTCTCTAGTGAATAAAGTGTTGTAGTACTCCACAATATGCTCCTGGAGAATCTTCTTGTCATCCACCAACATACCATTGATGTAAAGCTGTTTGATTTTATTGTGTCTCCTTCTTGCTGAAGCCTTCCTCATAAAAAAATGAGTGTTTCTATCACCTTCTTGCAGCCACTTAGTTTTTGATTTAATCTTCCAAGAGACCTCATCAATGTGTGTTGTTTTTTCGAATTCAGTCTTCAAGGATAGCAAATTGTTGATTTCCTCCTCAGATAAAATGTTTTCTTCAGCAATACTATCAAGAGATTGTATTTCCGACAATATATCACTAAGTCTGGTGTTTGTGTGCTTGAAAACTTCCTTGTTCTATCTTCTTAGCTCCACTTTTAAAGCTCTAAGTTTCATCCAGAGTGCATAACTTGTAGAACCTGCAAAATCAAAAGACAACCACCAATTTTCTAGCAATTGTACGAAACCTATCTCCAAAAACCACATTACTTCAAATCTAAAAGGACTAGGGCCCCAACTAGGATCGGAAATATCAAGAAGAATATGAATATGATCAGAAGTAGGTCTGGCTTTGGCTAGTTGAGAGTTGAAAAGAAAATGGGTTTCAAATGAAGGGGAGATGAGAAATCTATCAAGTCTGCACATCACAGGGTTTGCTTGTCCATTTGACCAAGTGTATCTTGCACCCTTAAGAGGGAGGTCAATTAGATCATGTTGATCAATGAAAAGATTGAATTGAGTCATGCTTCTTGTAATCCTGGTGCAATTCTTTTTTTCATCACACTTTTTGATAGTGTTGAAATCCACCCCAATGCACGAAGGTAAATCCCATAATCTACAAGCATTGTCTAATTCCTCCCAGAATTCAGTCCTCTCCACTGGATTATTTGGACCGTAAACGTTTGTCAACATCCACTTGAAGTTATCCGCTTTGTTTGTGCAGGAGACAGAAAGGGTATAATCTCCCACAAGTGAATCGTTTATCTCGACAAAATATTTATCCCATATGATTAACATACCTCCTGAACTGCCAACAGATTGTTGAAAGGTCCATCCCACATTAGAATAACCACATATTTGCTTTATATCGAATTGAGTACACTGCATCATCTTGGTTTCTTGTAACATGATGATCGGAGATTTGAAAAGCTGTATCATCTTGTGGATGATAGTTCTTCTAATGGGAGAGTTAAGGCCTCTCACGTTCCATCTTAGGATTGAGAGATTCATAAAGAACTGAATTGACCCCTTGTTTTAACAACTCTCTTAGTAACGGGTGAGCTAATGTCAACCACCGTGACTCCTAGTGTTTTCCACTTTGTTTTTAACTTCTTTGGTACCAATTGTTGTGATTCTGTAGTATCTTGGTCTGTAGAAGAGCAATCATCTGATGTCTCACCTGATATCGGCTCAAAACCTGGAGGGAATGAGGGTATGTTTGTTGATGAATTTTTAGATGAATCCTCTTCATCTATGGAGGCCATAAAAGAGTCTTCTAAGAACAACATTGGAGGACATCTTAGCTTAAGCTCATGCGTAGAAACATCCTTTACTCCTGTAATCTGGATTGTTGTTTGGACAACAAAGTCTTCTTCAAGTAAAGACTTTGTCGGTAAGATAGGAATAGGTTTCATAATTGGACCAGAGGTTGAAATCATATTGAATAAGAATTTGTTAGAATGATTTGGCATAGAATTAAAACCTATTCCCAGATGTACTCCAAGATGAAACAGACGCTGTACTTCTCTAGTTATCCAGTTAGGGACAACAAATCTGTAAGGGTGCATGAACTCTATCGAATTATTCAAGAATTTGATGACTATTGTTGGTCTTCTCACATGGGTTTGTGGGTAAGAGTTGTAGATTTCGGGATTGTGGGATGTTTGGATTGTGGGTGTAGGACTGGGAATGAAAGTAGAGCTAAGGTTTGGTACTAGAGGTTGTGAAGTTATGATAGCAGCAGACGAATCCGTTTTTTCCATGGATGTGGGTATACAATAGACTGAATCTGCGTCAGTTTCTATGGATACTTTGAAAGAAGGTATTGCTGACAATTGTGATGATACATCAATATCCATGTCAACAGCCACATCAGAAGACGACGCCACATCAGAAGGTACATCAGAAACTTTCCTCCAAATTTGCTCGTATTTAGTGCGTTGTTCCTTGCGCGTTACTCTACTCCCATGATGACCGGGTTTTCTTGAGATTTGATGATATCTTGTAGAATCAGTCATTAAAGACTTACCAGATATGTGAATTTTATTTACCATCGATGAAGATACGGTAATAGGCGCATGTTTAGTTGCAATAATATTCGTATCCGTTATTTCCCTATAACTTGGTAAATATTTCCTTTTTTTTCGTCGACTAATCTCCATAATATCCGCCACTGAAGAAGTTTTCTCTTTTGAATCTGATTGATTCAAACTTGCAGAAGGTAAGATGACTACATTCTGTTCCCGTGAAGAATGCATTCTCATAACTGCAACGTGAGCAATGAACATCCGTTTTCCAGAAAATATTTTGATGACCCTTGGGATGGAATTGATACCCCTCTGATTTCTGACTTTCAAGAATAGCTTTTAGATTTTGAAGATTTAGTGTTGCTGGGTCAACCAGCAAAACATCACCACATGCATTCCCTAGAGAATGGATGACTTCTAAGGACCATAATTGATAAGGTACCCCATAAATTTCAATATGGAAATCATACTGGTGATAGGTGATAGTGCTCCAGATTTGATCATGCCATCTAAAGACTGAACAGACCATATTGTTTGAGGTAAATTTGAATTCAGGGTTAGCATTAGACAGTGCAGCATCAGTATGAAAGATAGCTTGGGATGAATTTATTGGATAAATTACAAATTGTGACTCAATCTTTAACAGATCAACGCCAATGCTATGCCATGAATGTATTGGAATCGGAGCAGAGATAACGAAAGCATCTTTCCACCTACTTATCCTATTACCGTTATATTTAATGTTTAGATACTTGCCATAGTTTGAATTTTCGGATTCAAAAGATACAGGAGAAGCAAATCCATTACAGTGGTAATGAGACTTGTTATTGACATTGCAAAGTTTAGGTTTCAGGAGTGGTTTTGCATTCAGTATGGACTGAGCTTGGCTAACTGATTGAGCGTATGTTTTAGAGTGAACTGTAGTGGAAGATGGATTGTTTTGAATGAGATTTTTAGGGTTTGTAGAGGGGTTTGTAGGTGATATGATGGTTTCCAATGCTGAAGAGATTTCGAACCAACCTTCAAAGTTTTTACCAGCTGGAAAGAAAATAGAGATTGGATCATATTTAGGACTAGGTTTTGCCAACAGGATGTTTATGTAAAAACCATGAGAATTTGTTAGCTTGGTAGCACAAAACCAATTTCTGTTATCATGAAACTTCCATACATTTCTTCCACTATCACCATTTTTTGCAGCTTCAAACATCATGTGCTGGAGATCAGTTGCTAGGGAGATGGTGAAAGTTGCATTTATAGAGCCATGGGTATGAAATTTTGTCAAGGTGATGGGCGCTGAGGGAATTGATTTTCTACGCGAGAACCTAAAGAATTTTTTCTCAATACGGACATAATGATTATTCATGCTTGGAACAAAGAATGGAAAGGAAAGGATGATGGAAGAGAGGATGATGGGTGAGAGGATGATGGAAAGAAAAGGTTGGGACTAATTAGGTTTCTAAGAGATCTAAATCCTAACAGGATTGAAGTAATGTGGAGAAAGGAGAAAGATTGAAGAGAGAAGCTCTCATTTTTTAAATTTCTAGTGAGGCCTAACAAGACGATGCATGAATGGTTCTGGGTTTTCTTACAGTAATCTTACGGCCATCTATGATAACACCATCAATAAGGTCAAATCTTCTTTTTTTGCCATATAATTGTCAAGGTATGAATAAGTTTCATTAGTCATATGAATACAACACGTTGAAAACCTAAAAGCGATGGGATTCATTAATGAAAACCTAAACCTTGGTGCAACCAACATAAAAATAAAAATGATAGTTAAGAACCCAAAGAAAGAATCTTTTGTGATTTATTTTTTGAGCTTTTTTTTGTATTTTATTTTGATTGTTGGTTTGGATGATAGATGATGATGATGGCAACGGCGGTTACCACAGTTCTGTTTTTTAGAAATCGATAACATAAATATGAAAAAGGTAGTCTGATCCGAATGGCGAAAAATAAATTGAATCGGTCAGAATAGGCGAGTTAGATACGATGTTTGCTCTTTTCGGATCCATTTTTGTTTTCCCTCTAACAAAAATCAATTATATTGATCAGACAACAAATATAACATTTTTAAGTTCGAAAAAAAAAGAGCAAATAAACAATGAGTCTTACCAGCATTTATTTTATTTTTTTGTCCAATCCAATCAACCTTAAAAATGGTTACAAGTAGGCCAGAAGTGTATTACTATACAAGGAGGAAAAAAAATGGTTCACCCTCAAAACCAAAAGTTCCCCAAATTTCTAAATTTCCCAAAATGACACTTCTTGGGCAGAGATTTCTATCATGTCTATTTTCCAAAAAAAAGTTCTGTAAATCTCAGAGAACAACAAATCAATGATTTTCAATTCTTCTTCAAATAACAAGAGTGTTGAAATGACTCTTATGAAATCCTAATCCAATAGCAATTTAATGACTTAAAAAAAAATCTTTAACAAATAACATGTGACATAAGGAGACTCTTCGAAAACCTTAAATACTAACAGTAGATTTCGAAACTCCCCCAAGTCATTCGAAATCTCATTTGACTATCCCCTAATTAATATGTTTATTTGATTGGTTGAGTCACTAACGAATGACCGCATTATGCAACTTGTACTTAAAATTTGGTCACTCTTAAATAACTCTCGAAAGAGTGCGCACAAAATCGGACTTTACATCTTTAATTCGATAGTGTTAGAAAAACCGCAGTTGTCACCCCAATTTATCTCGGAAAGGAATCTGACAGACGAGCACAAATCCCTCTATATCCTATGTTGCACAGACATGCTTAGAAAGATGTCATAATCATGTCGAACACATGATCGGAAACGACACGGTTATGACACTTTCCGACATGCGATGGACACGCCACATCATGTGTCCCATACAAATTGACATTAGACATTTTCCGTATACTAATTGGACACTTTCATACACACCAGCAATGATAAATTTTTGTTAGGAAAATCAAAATAAACTAAATGTGAAGCTAATTTATTCACCTTTTAGCCAAATCCAAATAGTATTTATGAGAAACTTGATCATAATTTTATTATTATTAATTTTATTTTATTTGTAATCAAGACTTTTGAAAATAAGAATAATTATTTATTTATTTTTAACCTAGCAAAAATAAAAAAGTTCCCAAAATATCGGACTCCAAATTCGGTCTGTTAGATTAGGGGTGTAATTGAATTAGGAATGTCTTCCTTGTCAATAATTAAAACTTCTAAACTTCGAATTAGTGGAGAGTTATATATATAGGTATATCCTCGCAATCTCTCTTTCTATCTCATTCAGAAGAATCCATCCTTGTTGATAACAAAGAAATTAAAAACCCTAAACTAGTTTCAAGAAGCATGGAAGAAGAACCCCCTCTGAAAAAATTTAAAGTAAAAATAGTCTTTGGGAAAAGAAAAGCAGCAGCAAAAGATTTCATCAGTAACTTAGGAGATGATATCCTTCATAAGATTTCATCAGTAACTTCATGACACTACCAGCAGCGCTACTGGCAAAAAGATCAATGCAACCAACCTTGTTTACTTGGATCACAAAGGTGATGCTGCAGATGAATTTGGTTCATCGAATTTTGAGTCATTAACTCAAGCAAAAGCTCGTCTCAGAATCCTTGAGTTAAAGGGTCAACAGATAAGGAAGCTTTTGCCGGTTCTTTCTTATGTTACGTATCTTACTCTTTCTGATCGAAGCCTTCAGGTACTTAATTCTATTTCTTTCTTTTCTCCGTTTTGCGTTTTCTTCTTGGCCATTATTATTATATATCGACTTGCATTTTGTGTTTGCTAATCATTACCAGGTTCTATCACTGAACAAAGAATGGCGTCAGGTATGGACTCAACAAAGGACGACTGGCCGTATATTTTCGCAGCTTAGGACATTCCTACTGACTGATTTTTCAGGGTACCAAAATGAGATAGATGTGATAGAGCTTATCTTCAGTAATGCATAAATATTGGAAAAGATGACTCTTGGTTATTTTCCATTCCTTTGCTCAGATGTAAATTCGAAAGCTGCAGCACTTGGGGACTTATGCAAGTTTCCAAGAAGCTGTCCACTTTGTACAGTGCATTTTACTTAAAATCACATAGGAGTTGTCTAGGAATTTAAATGCTTGCACAAGTTAAGTACAATCGTGATTCCTACGAAAATAAGTTAGGATTTCATTGTTTTCTAGGATAAGTTTAGGTTCGGTTTACTCTTTATGGTACCAGAACAACTATTTTGTTAACTCATGTCAATCAACTTTACTAGGAAACAAGAGCTTTGCTTTCTTCTGTTCTTAGTAAACCCCTTGCTACAAACTCATTTTTCTTTCTTTCAGTTTCTTATAAACAATTTTCCCTACAAAAACCATCCATTATTGAGATTTGATATAATGCAGGTATGGAAGAGAAAGGTATACTGTAAATCCTTCTTGCTACTTTTATCTGCTGAGCCAGCCAAAACATGCTGGTATTTTCATATTCCATATAACCATTCACGTGTATTTGTAATTGTGGTTAAACTGCCGCATAAGATTACGTATGTTATTCGAAAAGGAAAAAAAAAAAGGTAAGAACGCCGAATCTGAAACCAAAAGAGATATGATATCGCAAATGGTACAGTACAACCATGTTCATGTGTTATAGTCGTATTTATCGCCGTTCAGAAACATAATTGAAGTAGGTTAATGACTCTTTCGCATTCCCTTTAATGTGTAATACTCACTGAAACAAGGCCAGAGGCTAACAAGATAAAGATGTTAATTTCCCTAAATAAGACTAGTTTCTCTCTTACTAATGGCCAGTAGCATTATAGATTTCCAGGTCTCAACAAAATTCAAATCAGAACCACAATTGAATACTTAGAATCGGGTAGAGATTTGGGAGAATAGAGTCTTGAAATCTTTTGTTGGCTCGCCAGTTCCTTCAGGTTTAGATGCAAGATCCAATGCTTTAAACTTGGCCTCTTCCAACAGCAGCGCCTGTTTACAAAAACACCAACGTAACAGAAGCACATCAGATAAGTGACCTTCTGCCATGTGCGAGAATCCATGTGTATCATAACAATGTGATAAACATACCTGAATGCAGACTTCTGCAACATCAGCTCTAGCAATAGTCCTTATGTCAGTCTCGAGAAGCTCATCGTCTTTGCCAACAACAAGCTCCCTCACACCCCCATCTTTGTCTTGTAAGCCTCCAGCTCTGGTTTTCAGTCAGAGTACACAGCAAATGGAAGGCAAATGAGTAATGTATGAGAATGGTTTCTCGTTTGGGGTTCCAAATTTTGGCATCCCGAAGAAGAGAACATAAGTTTGTGCAGTGTACATGAATTGTACTTCCGAACAAGAAACATTGAATTGAAGCAACAGTATCGGCACAACAAGAAGAAGTAGGCAGAGAGGGGTTTTACCTAATAATTGTGTATGGAATACCAGAGTCGGCAAGGTATTGCTCCGCCTTCCTTTTCCACACCTGCATTGCAGTACCCCATCAAACTAAGTAAATAAACCCGTCAAACTCTCATGTTTCGCTCCCTCGGACTCCCAAATAATCAGCAACAAACACTGGCTAACAAACAGCAATGAACACTCACCAATATGTTTCCATTTCCAATGCTGTTCAAGGGATGATTGAGGTTCGTTCCACCCATAGACCCAACCAACACAATCTGCTTCACTCCGGCAGCTTTTGCTGCATGGAGGATTGAAAAAATTAAACAAAAATCAAAACATTTTTAAATCTCCAGCAAAAACAAAAACAAAGAATCCAAGAAACAATGAGTCTTACCAGCATCTATTTGATTCTTCTGCCCAATCCAATCAACCTACAAACGCCTTATATTAGTAACAAACATTCAATAATGATATCCACAACAAGAATCACATTAAAAGGAATAGAGATTACCTGTTCGGGATTAGCTCCATCTTCGAAAAAGAACTCAGGTCTTCCACCTTTAGTAGGATCAAACCCGGGTTTCATTTTGGGGACAGCACTAGTTAGAATTACAAGAGCATCAACTCCTTGAATTGCAGGAACAATACTCTCAGCATCTCTAATATCCGCAACAAAAACATCGTCAGCTCCTCCAATTTTCTCTTTGCTTTCTTCTGTTCTTACTAACCCCTTTGCTACAAACTCATCTCTCTCTTTCAGTTTCTTGTAAACAATTTGCCCTACATAAACCACCCATTAGAAAACCAAACCGAAGAGAGCATGATAGCGATTATTACTAATGCAGCCTCATGGCTTCATAGATGACTCAAGTTAAGTCCATACACCAAGGTTAGTCCACCGGAACACCTTATTTCTAAGGTGGTGGGTGGTGGCTTTTAATTGAAAAATTGAAACTTTTTGTAATCCACCACTAACTGAGACACCTTATCTGTAGGGTGCGGTGTTTCTTAAATGAAAAATTTAAATTTTGGTGTAATCCACCACCTAATATATCTAATGCACATTAAAGGTTGCAGTGGTGGTGGTTCTTTAATTGAAATTCAGATTTCCTACAAACCTCCACCACCACCACCACCATCAAAATCTAGAAAATATGATTATTTTTTCTTTGGGCATGATATATTCCCAATATATATAAACAACCAATGACATCTAACCAGTAATCCACCGCCGCCATCTACACCAAATTTATAAAAATAAGTGATTTTTTTTTTTTTTACTCCGCCATGACAAATTTCCAATAATTCACACAACCAATGACATCTATAACAAAATTTAAACAAAACCCATCATCCAGAACACAATTTCCAAGTTCACAATCCAAATAAATCTAACAAATGAACCAACAAACATAAACTAAAAAAGGAGATTTTTGTTTTTGTGTGTGTATAGAGATATTTGTATACCAGTTCTACCACCAGCACCAGTAACAATCACAGTACTCGCCATTGCCTTGACTACTGAGGAAGAAGTCCGTCTCCTTTGAAATGAAACAGAAGATGAAAAAGAGAATAGTTTGGTGGTGGAATTATAATGTGAAGAGTATTTATGAGGAGAGAAAGTTGAAGAAGGTGAAGAGAATAGCGGAACACGTGTCACTAAACCCATTACTCTGATTTTAATGGATGGATTAGCCAACTTAGGTCTGTGTAATTCAGGGAGAAAGAGATATTCCAACAGTACGGGAAGTATTGAAGATGATGATGATCTTATTCTTATCCTCTTCCCTTTCTGCAAAACAGAAGATTATGAATCGTATCATCATCTTGACATTCAAATGATCTTGACCGTTGAGAGGACATACAATGTGGGGATGACAGACCAACTCACTCAGCTGTGCAAAAACAAAATCGGAAAACGATTCACAACTCGTGCATCGGGAACTCAGTTCATAGTATTTTTAAGTCACCGGTTGGAATCCCGGCCCTTGAATGAAGCTTAGCTAGAATACAATGAGGGCTTTTAAGTGTCCATTTATTCTCACCCTTTCTCATATTCTGACGGGTATTTTATGGCTTTTAGTGTCATCAACCAAGCAATTGTATAGAAATCACTTGGAGGTTTGTAGCTGGGAGTGGCCATTTCATTGGAGATCGCGAATTTGATGAAGAAGAATATTAAATGTAGAGTTTGAACCAGTACTGTTAGATGGCATTGTAACGGACATTGTTAATGTGAGAGTGTGAATATAACTAGACTGCTGACATTGTTGTTATATTACATACACCTCATTTTCACACACAATATATGTACTTCATCACTAATCATAACGAAATGTAATTTTACAACTCCGTTATGAAAATACAACCAAGATCATACGAAAAGGTGCACAAATACCTAGAAGGATAGGAAACCATCCGCCCATTAAGTATTGCCATTGTTGAAGCAATAGAAACGAAAAGAAAGAAAAGACCAATGATCATCTTGATGGGCAATGAAAAGAGGAAATCTTCCTCGGCAAACCGTGATGTTGAAATCGCAAAGACAGTAAGAATCGATGTAAACAACCCTGTAGTTGCAGGAAATCCTACAAGCACGTACATATAAGAATCTAAACAATACTCTAAGAAATCATGGTGAAAATCATTCATTTACTCATTAAGATCTTAAATTGAATACAAGGTAATACAAAGACTTAACTTGCTTTCCAAATAAACTTTCTATCTCCTAATTTCTTGTCTAACACACTCTAAAAGATCTCTCTCATTACATGATAGCCTTTCCCCTTATATAGCATATTACATAGTGGATGACAGATAATAGATCTCATATTCTCGGAATCACTGTGCGTTACAATCGCTCATGTGCATCTGCTCAACTTCGCACAGATCATCGCACTTTACTCGTGACTTTGCTCACATCATCAAATACGTCATCTCAATTTATCCATGTGCGATGATCTTCGCTTATATTAGATGGTTGTTATCTCGCATACATAACGAATGTGCGATATTTCACTCCTACATTTTGCCTCTTCTCATGTCGTTCCCTTTATAAAGCGAGCGATATGAGAAACTTTCAATTCAAATTATCGCACATGTTCATCTTTGCACATTCTGTTTTGCCGACATGCTTCCGGGTTTTGAGCTTTCCTAATTTACGCGTGTCTTCTTGACCACTCGTTATCTGACACGTCCTTATAACCGCTTCTTTCTATCCGTTCATTCTTCGCATTAAAAGATATAAATCTCGGAAAACGAGAGTAAATTTTCTTATATATCTTCATTCATCTTCTTCTTTCTCTTTTTACTTCTTCTTTCTTTTCATCTGTTACTGCAATTTTCTCATTTCGTATCATCAACTTTTTTATAGACCATTACCTCTTTCCCCATCTCCTTTATCATTCTTCGTGTTTTCCTCTATTTGCCCTGTAAGTTAGTATTGATTTCACCGATCTGATCATAACCTTGTTGATTTGATCTTGATTAAGATTTATTTTTATTTTTTTTTACTTATAAACTCATCATTCCCATTCTTATAATGGCTCCAGCTGGTAAAAATATGGAGATAGAATTCACTAAACTAAAGAAAGAATTTGACACAAGAGGTTATTCACTTTCTCTGCCTTCTGAATCTGATTATTCATCCAAACTGAATCTTGAGTTAATTAACTCCGAACAATGGACTAATCAGAAGATTATCGTTTCATTAGGATAACTTCTGAATAATCTTCTTATTCCATTGTATAATCCATAAGTCCCCTTATTTTACGAAATTCTGGATGATGATCGATTTGCACGGGGAATATTTCAACTGAGCGGTGATGCTATTAGGATAGCTTTGGAATATTCTCGTCGCGCAGCAGGGTTAGGAACTTCTTATTCCTATGAGGTGCGAAATGAATTGTTCCGTGATAAATCCATCTACCCTGCTGATTATACTCTTGATAATTTCTTCAAACATTACTACGTTGCGATTATGAAGAACGAATCAACCAAATCGGCTATTCCCTTAAGAAGGAAAGATGGCATTTCTAAAGACGAGAAGATTATTCCAGATGTCGATTGGAACGACAAATCCAATAGTATTGCTCGCAGGTCCAATGACTCATGTTGGCTCAATTGTCCTGTAATTTTGGAGGTCCTTATGTATCTGGCAAAGATGCTAACGGCTGCGATCTTCCCCTTCCTGGGAAATTTTCTTCTTACCAACCTTGGAAATTGGCTCTGTCCGAAGATGAGAATAATAAAGCGATATGAGATCTTTTTGCAGGAGTATTCTAAATTTCGCATAACTTTATTTTATGTATTTCTTATTTTCCTACTCCTCCACTTCCAGGTTGTTAAGCTAAAAAACACAGCTAAGAGGGCCAAGACATCACGCGATGTGTCATCTTCGCAGAATAATGAAGTAAGAAACATTCTTTCTCTAAGTTTAACAATATTATTACCTCTGTTTCTTATCTTGATTATTCGCACAGGTTGGAACTTTTGGTGCTAAAGACTATGGGTAAAGTTAAGATCCAACCCAAGAAACCCGTGTCTAAGTCTTCGTCTAAAACGTCTTCTTCAGATCTTTCCAAGAAGCTTAAAGAATTTTACCCTTCTTCAAGTCCTGAATCTGACGATCGTGATATTCTTGCTTCTGCATATCCACCAGTCTCCTCCTCTATGAAAGATTTATCCAACCTTTTCTCTGATACAATGTCGGCTATCAATAATGATAAACTACAACGCACTTTTGGAATGGTATCTAAGGTCTGCGATGCTCCCATTTTGGATAATCCATCTCTTCGCGGATCTTTTTCTGTGATAAATCCAAGTTTCCAATATGCAACTGGTTCTATGGTAATATTCACATCTTCGCACTTTTTTAATATTATTTGTATTCATTTTTTCATTACATGACGCTTTCCTTATATTTTCGCAGGTATCTCTCATATCTTATGTGGTTTACTCAGATTACTAAAGGAAACTTCTCAAACTGAGGGAAGAAAATACCAAACTTAAAGCTGAAAATTCTTCCAACTCTGAATTGATTCGCCATGCCCGAGAAAGGAATGATGAAATTATTGGTACGGGATCTTTAACTTTCTCATTCTCCTTTCTTTATGTAATAATTCGCACTTCTTACTTTTCTATATTCGCAGACATTTATAACATTTCTGATGAGGCATCTAACTTTCCTGACGAGGAAATTCTTTTAGAACACCTTAATTCTTCTTTATACAATTATCCCACCAAAGGATTTGAGAATCTCAATCTGGAAGAATTGAGACAGAAGTATACTGCTCTTAGAATGGATCATAGACCGCTATTGACTAAACTTAATAACTTCAGACACCGTCTTCATGAGAATAAAGAGACAATTCAGGTTTTGGAAGCAAAGAAGAACAAACTCATTGGTGAAAAAGATGAGATTGCTCTAAAGGGTGCGAAAGTACTAGAAAAGTTCCAAGAAATTGTCCTTAAAGTTCAAGTTGAACGTGACTTAGCTTTGAGCGAAAAGAACGCACTTGTTGAGGCAAGAAATTTAATCCGTTCTCAACTTCTCATAGAAAGTGAAGCGAAATTTAGTTGGGATGCTAGAGTTCTAAATGATGCTAGGAAAGGTTTATCCGTAAACGTGAGCCTTCAATCTGAACATTCTTCACTGGTCAAAGACATTATTTCCAATCATAAAGGTCATTTGTCGCTCTTTCACACTTGTTATTTCTTGAAGTTGATGTCTTTTTTTTTAGCTCTAACCTGCTTATTTATATTTCGCAGAGAAAGAGAAGAATTATCTCGAGAAAATTGATGAATTAAAGACACAACTAGCTTTTGAAGATAAGAAACGTCGTGAAGAAGCCGAAAAATCTTCAATGGAGTTATCTGCTCGCAACTCTAAGTATCAGAAGTTAAAGAAGAATTACATCCTCACTATGCCGAATAATGGCAAGGATGCCACTCGTGCTCGTGATGCAGCTGTTAAGAAAGTCTGTGTTGATCATTCCTCTCTCAAAGTATGCATTCTCAGACGTTTCCCCAAATAGATTTGTTCCCTATATTTCTAATAGTGAAGAAGAATATGAAGAATACGAAGAATAATTAAGTGATTCTGAGGCCGAGCGAAATGATGAAGATAACTTAGGCGAAAATTAATTAATCTTCGCTTGCTGTAAATTATTTTCTGCCTCTTGTATATCTTCCTATCTTTTGGAAGTTTTTCTTTAATGAAAACCTTTTAAGTATAAATTTTTGCTCCTTTAATATATTTTTCCTTTGATTTATACTTGCATTCTCAAACAGAAAAATGTCATTCTTTCTTGCTCGTGCACGAGACTATCAAACGGGGCAAATAACATTCTTCTTATGTTTGCATTCCCATTTTTTCCTCTGTTAGTTGTCACATATTGATAGGCTGATGAACACAATGTCGCTCTCTGTCTTAATTTTGCTCGTTATCATGCGAAGTTATTCGCAACACACTTATTTTCCTGCAAAACAAAGTTAGCATATATCTTATTTTTCTCATGGGGTCTTATTTTGCCTTCCTAATTAAAGGTCTTATTTAGCCCAAAATTTTCTTTGCTCTTGTGCGACGAAATCGTAGGAAGTCTTTACACTTTTGTGTATCGACCCATTGATCTCGCCTTATCTTTTTCTTGTATTATTTCCTCTTCAGGTTTTTAATGTGCGTAAATATGACAAGCCTTAATACTCTCGTGAGTAAAAAGCCTCATGACATTTACATCTTTTGACACAATTCAGCTCCCTGATGGAGGGTGCCGTCCTTATATTCCCCCTTGTTGCCCCTTCAAGGAAGCTTACCTCTATCGGGGTAAGGCTGGCTCCTCCCATCCGGTAATACAACAACCAGTTGTTTTCGCAACCTCTTATCCCTCCACCGATAAGGTTTATGGCTACGAGACCGCACCCTAAGTGGGGTATCTTCGGACCGAGTGCATCATAGTTAGGACTTGTCAAGAGTGGCAAGGTACGTTCCAGATGCCCCGGGTACTCTTGACTCAACCATGTACCTCGGCGCCCTAATCGAGTATCTGCACTTCTTTGGAGAGATCTTATTACCCCAATCTTTCGATTTAGCTAAGCATTAGGTGAGGAAGATGATGATGACATTCGAAAACAGAAACAGATACAGAAAGAATGCTCCAAGAAGAAACCCCCGTTTCTTTATTACATACTCGTATAACACTATTACATTAAGAACTTGTTTGTTTGCAGCTGACTCGGCGTCTGAATCTGAGTCAACCCCTGACTCGGACCGAGTCAGCAGTCAGACCGTTTGTTTTCCATTTTGAGTCAGATCTGACTCGACCTCTGACTCAGACATAACCCCTGACTCGGACTCATTTGAGTCAGGTAACAAAATACCCCTGATTCATGGGACCAAACCACTGACTCACTTATTTCCGAGTCAGATGAGTCAGATCTGACTCAAAACAAACATATCGACTCAGATCCAGATGAGTCAGGTGATTTCACTCAGATCCAGATGATTCAGATCCAGACGACTCAGATGAGTCAGGAGTAAACAAACATGGTGTAAGATAGATACATCGATTGATCTACATTTCTTTTAACTAATATAACAACACAACAAGAAGAGGAACCAGATCATAGACATGTTAATGGGATCTACTGCGACGAAATCCCAAAAAAATGCATTCAGGCATGCATTTGCTTTTTAACTTTTAACTAATATAACAACAACAAGAAGAAGAAAAATGAACCAAAGAGGGGTGTTACTGGGATCTATACAGAGAAATCCCAAAAAAAACACACAATCATGCATAGGCATGTGGTGACAAATCCTCTCTGTTCTGCAGATGATGGATGGATGGATCTTAAACAATACAACGTAATGGATTAAGCAATTACGGATGTCTCAATAGCAATCTTGGTGACCATTTGTTCTGATTTCTTTTCTGCAACATCCCATAGTTCAGGCAATGCTTCCCTGATGTTATGAAGGCTTTCTAGCGCATAATCTGCACCTTTGCATCTATGTGAATTTCCAACCTACTTAACAGAATATAATCATTAAACGTCCAATATAGCAAAGCAGAGTAACCTCACAACAACAGATAATGATTTGTGCATTACTGGATTGCTTGAGCAACTTACCAAGACAGTGGTTAGACCCACACATTTCCCAGAAGCTATGTTTCGGGTGCTGTCATCAAAGAATATCTGTAACCAAAACAGCCAAGGAAAAGATAAATCAGCATGACAACAATAAACCACTACACTTTGCACCTAAAGGGTGAGGAAAACGTTTGGAAGACCACCAAATCAATATCATTCAGTGTATTGCTAGTCTAACAGAATTTCAAAGCTAAGTATTCGGATTATCTTACTGTTTTGTGTGGGTTAATGCAAGCTATACTGAGAGCTTGTTCGATAGCAGATTCAGAAGGTTTGCATACAATTGGCGTCTTTGGAAGTTCTGATTGAGTGTTACCAGGTTGAGAAAAATGTTCAACTATATCAAAAAGTTCTGTGTTTTGTTCATCTTCGCCATCTGAATTGATGTTTCTGTTGTGAGTAGGATTCAGAGTCTCAAAACATAGAATTCCTTCAAAGCAACCTTCCAACCCAAGTCTATTTAGACACTTAGCTGCGTGGATCTTATCTGCATTTGTGAAGATCTATTCACAAAGATGAAAAATTGTTAGAAAGACAGCTAAGAAGGCCGGAAGAATACACAACTACTAGTTTATCCATTCAGTTATGGGAAACTTACAACTTTACGGTAAGGTAAGCTCAACAGAAGGCTTCTTAGAACTGGGTCTGGTTTGAGATTCTCATACGGTAATCTACCGTGAACAAAACTGTGGTATTCATCATAGTCGAAATCATAACCAATAGCCTGAGGACAATTAGGGAGCCAAATTAAAACAAGAAAGAAAACAACGCTGACGTTGCTCACAAACGCTTATAGCTTCAACAAACAAAAGAATTGAAAACATACCCTAAGCCCAGCCATAGTGGTACCATATGTCTTGTACAGAAAACTACTCAATTCAGGGATTTTGCTCTTCTCGATGCCAAGCTTTTCATGCATATAATCTAAAAGCAAACAAAGCGACACCAACCATTAGAAACTCATAATCTCCAAAAGAAAATAAAATAAATCGGATTGACAAGTATTACGAATTCATACCGCCGATGTTTTTGGTGCAGCTGGCTGACAAACCAGAACTGAATGGATAAAGGGTATCATCTACATCTGAAAGTTAAAGAACATTGACCATTAGTAACCTGTTCATAAATCTTCCATCGTTTAAGCCTACAAGAGCCTCTTAGTTTGAAACCTTACCGAAGAGAAGGCAGTCGAATTTAGTACTCTGAGGCTGTTGGTAACAATTGCCGTACTCCATTGTGAATTAGGAAACTAAACAAAAACAAAGAACAAATGAAAGTTAGCTCAAGTATGCACTGTACATTCAGAGAAACTGGATATCAAAAGCTGAGGTCCTTCCCTATAATATATAGAATTCATTTCAAAACCATTCGACCGCAATTCATCAGTCATGTCAACCGATTTCAATTGAAAATGAGAGCCTACCTACAAGAATCTATCATGATCATGACCTACTCTACTCATTTCCAATTCGTTAGATGCTTACAAACTTGACATGGTATGTAACAAAATTCCACTAACAGATTTCAATATCGAAAAAGACTACCCACAGAATCAAAAATCTATACAACCGTGACAATTGTGATACCCACAGATCCAACTCAAAGATAAAGACCCAATTACAACTCAAACCACACATATAGAGATAAATGGATAAAAGCTGTAAATCAAATTCACCAAAAAACAAATCATATTAGAGAAATTCAGAGTGCTTTTGAATGAAAAAGACCTTCTCTCAAAATCCAAAGATTCCAAACTACAGATTTAGAACCTCTCAAAGCAATTCAAAGACATCAAAACTTGTCCATTTTGAGCAGAAAATTAAAGAATCATAATTGAATTACAATACCATCTTTTCAGAACCTTTAGACCCTCTTTCTGACATTTTAACAAACAGTCTTACTGTCTGTTCCACCATCAAATTCAATTGACAAAAAAAATGAAAAAACCAAAACAAATCTCCAGGAAGAGGGCAACTGCCCCCCCTGTCCAAAATAACTTTTTCTACATGTTTTCCCATTTTTCTGATCAATTGAACAAAACCATTTTGGAAACATATCAAAAATCAAAATCAAACAAATTCCAAGATCAAATTGAACCTGCATTGCATCAAAAACTTAAGAAAATACAAGAGAGGAAGAAATGGAACATACCAAAGATGAGGTTTTGATGATGAAATCAAATGCTGAGAAGAAGAGAGGATGAATGAAGGGGTTTCAAAGGAGTTTATTGAGAGAGAAGGAGCGGAGGAGAGGAGGGAGGAAGAAGAAGAGCAGAGAATGGGGTTTAAATAGATGGAGAAATGAAGTTGTTTACTACTTTAATTAAACGTGGATTAGTGAAAGATTAAATCTTAAATTTTGTTAATGATGATAATGCCAGGAAATAACCGAATATTCTTAGATAAGATAAAAGACAAATTCTAATCCCTCTTCTACGGAAGATGGCTGCCACGTTGGACCTCTTGGCAGAACCACCACCACCAGGTGCTTCTTGGCACAACTACCACACACGCCACCAGGTGCCTGAAATGTCTACCGGCCCGTCATCGATATGTTAGAATAGAGTTCTTTCAACGAGAGAACCTTGTTGTTTCTTGAAAATGATTTTGGATACACTTTGATTTAATCTTGGTAACTATGTAGCATGCTAAGTAGTTTCATTCCTAACCATTTAATCTTAATTAATCAAATGAAAATATCATGTTAATTCTTTTTGATCGGTAAAGAATTTGATGTTGGTGAATTTCAAACACAAATCACTAGTACCATTATATAATAACTTTACTACAATGATATCGATAAAATAACGTATTAACACACTTCTAAAAGAAGATAACTAGACTTGAGCTGCTTCGAATTTTTCGTAAATATCTAGATTGTTTTAAGCTTGCGGATTTTTGTAATTCAATTTAGATTTACTTTTTTTTTTAGAATTAAAAATGAAAATTTTGAATTTGAACCTGAACCCTGACCGTTTCAGGGTTCAAGACATTTTAGTTTTACTTAAAAGATCTTGATATGTTTAAAATGACAATCTAGAAATCATTATCATTCTTTGATTTGGCCCCATAGTTTCGTTCTTGTCTAATGATCCAATGAATAACAGTTCAACAGTTCTCAGTATTATCACACAATATATTACACGAAAAATGTTTACTTCACCACCGGCCAACCGTCATCTGAAACCTGAAAATATGGAAAAGCATTCTCTGAAAATTGTCGTAGAACCAACATAGTGTTTATCAGGTGTGAAAGGATGCAACGTAGAAAATATGGTTCTGGCAATAAAATATTATGCACGAGAACAGAAACCTTCTTTATGCACCTAGCTGTCTTTCTAGACCTTTCTACTTTGCTGCATTCTGTTTAGCCATGTTTATTTGACTTCCTCTAAATTACTTTAATACCCTGAGATATTCATTTGAAGCTCTATTCTTGTTATAATACAATGTGGGTATTTGCGTCATTCTGAAAATAAATTTGTGCACAGATGTCTTGTTGTAATTTGCTGGCATGTCTGACTAGACTTTAAGGCCTAGCTTCTAGGTTCCTACTTCCAGCAATTATTGAAGCTTCTCTCAAGGGTATACGTGACTTATTCAAGACAATACACTTGTACATGGACATGACCAATGATCATGGGAGGATCAATCATACACGGTTGGTGTGGGGCCCACATCCCCATGCATGTTTATAAGAACAATTGCTTTCTTGGGCGATGTTTTTGCAGGGAACAGATGCAACTCTGCTTAAAAGAATTATCATCGTCTCTGTTTCAAGAAAGTGATACAATTTATTTGTTTTTATTACCAATTTCAGAAACGGGTAGTATCATTTTTTTTTTTCGTAACGTGAAAAAAATATTTATAAAAAAAACTCTGGGAATAAGAGGGTGTTTAGATATCACGTCAAAATTGTTTTTCAACTTATGGAAAACTTTAAAAGTCATTCTAACCTTTTAAAAATAAAAATAAAATAATTTTGGATAAACTTTCTTCTGACTTCTGAAAGCTAATTTTACTTACATTGCTAAACATGTTCTTATCTAGTTCAAGGTAAGTCCACGAGATATTTGTTGTCTAAAACACCAAGTGGACTCATAGATAGTGTGTAACAACATCTAGAATTACCACCTTTTTTTTTTTCTTTTTTTTTAATCTGCAAAAGTCGGGTCTAGACCCCTACCCAAATCCAGTTAGTTGGACTGGCCCTATTACCAGACTCAACACAACCGGATCCACTATACAATTATAATCTATAACAAACTATTACGGTGGGGATTGAATCCCCGACTTCCTCTTTACTGGAGTTGATGAATACCACTGAGCTATGCTCTTGACGAGAATTACCACCTAATTGCCTTTTTGTCCTAGTATATCATTTTCCTTCGCAACTTGTTAGTAATGTCTCCTTTGTTCAATATGACGCATTTTGATTACCTATATTATTTACCAGGGCCGTCATACTACTCATACATATTGGCATATTCAATACTAGATAACAAGACTTTACTTGCTCCTTGTTGATGAGCAATGAAAAATAGATAATCGAGGAAATGGAATAACTTGCAAGAAACACAATGACACGCTTCCTTCTAATCATGCATGAATAGAGATTATGTATTATAAGCTGAAATCATCAATAATTAAGTGAAAGATGATAAAATGATTAATTTGCATGCTAGTAGTGATCATTTCATCCTTATCTTCTTCTCTTCTAGCTATGTGGTGTGGTGGTGTTAGGCTGTTCGATGTAATCTTAGAACCTGTCTTTAGTGGGACATAATCTCATATAATTTGCCTTAAATTTAATTTTATAAACAACAACAAGTACAAATATCTGCCCTAAAACAATATCATACGTATTTAAAGGTAAGCAATCAACAGCTAATAATGATTGTCTCTATGGAATTCTCCATTATTGCAGGGAAATAAGATCATCCTAATTTGTAATCGACCAGGAGGATCGATTGACATTGTTGAACTGAAATTTTGCCAAACTTCTTTTAATTATACTTAACTTTTAATAAGTTTTCATCCGTGCAATGCTAGGTTGAAATGTTCGTTTTTACTCGCCTGACTCTTCTAAGTATGACTCAACCAAATCTATTTCCTGCAACCTAGGTTTGTTTAACATACTATTTGAAACCAAATAATGTGCATATAATGATTATTTCTTCCCCGAAAGACAAAGATGATTGGCTGGGTGTTTTTATTTGTTTCTAAAATATGGCAATAAATGAAATGTATGCTTACATATGCACATCACCTCCAATAGTAGTGTAAAAACAAATAATGCACCAAAACTTTCCATAATATATATTAAAACAAGCGATGATAGCAACCATTTCAAATTACGCAACATTCGATTATTTAGTCCAAGTGATTCCCTTTGTGACGATATTCAATTAACTTATTAACAAGGAAAATGACATAACAATGAATCAAGGACTCTCCAAAGTATAGGCAAGAAACAGTGCAGGTATAATTGGAGCAACTTCTACTCTCGTCCGCTAAATAATTAGCGAAAACGACTTTGTGTTTATCGCGACTCAGAGTAGTTTAATTAGCAATAAACCAAGTGGTTAATAGTTGTAATCCAATATTGTTGCATTCTAAGGAAACTACATGTGAAACCAACAAATATATAAAACAATACAGAGTTGCTGAAAAAGAATATGGCAAATTTGGAAATAAGGAAGACCCCTGAATAAGTCCTCATCATGGTGCTCCATCATCTGGTATAATGGTAAAAAGCTATCCCCTCTCGTTCATGGTGCGCGCTAGGAGTAGAGAGAGCTACTTCTCTTGTTGGTAATGGCAGGTAGGGTTAGCAGTGGGATCAGTCCAGCTTGTTCAGAGAAATTCGTCCCAACTGTGCCATTAAAAAAATTTAACTAAAAATGTCCTCATCATTTCTCATTCACAAATTCTATATTTTAAGATTGTGAATTTTGTCATGGATTGAGATTGAAAGGTACATGAGAGGATGAACATGAGGTTGAGGTTTGGTGCATCTAGCTAAGAAAAGGACTACTTAGTTTTTACTGTTAACTTTCTCAATTATTAAAACTAAATGATGATGAGATTAGAGTGTTTGTCATGATTAAGACATTAATCTTAATGAAGCGCTACAACTTGGATGGATTCATAAATTATCCCAAATTAGTATATGTATAAACAACAAAATTTTCCACACTGCTTACCGGCTTACCCAGTAATACTATCGGAAAATGGGTCGTTTGTCAAAATATTTTTAAAACATGGTTCAATTGGACGAGTAAAAATTATTATGGGTAAAATAGACACCAAAAAAATAACAAGGATGAAACTGGATTCATCCTGACTTAAACTTAAAAAATAGCAAGGATGAAACTGGATGCATCCTGATGTAAATTAAAAATAAGAAAAAATATTTAAAAATAGGTAATGAAACTGTTTACGTCCTCGGTATTTTTACATTTTTGTCCATTTAAACAGTATCAAAATCTGAATGTCCTTTTCACCCAGGAATTGTTAATTTTCGCCTTTTTAACCAATTTTGTGTAATACTATATGTTCTTCCCGAAAGAAATTGTATTGTTAAAAATTGAAAAAAAGGCTTTCTTCGTAAATACATTATGCATCCCAGTATTTCACCCAATCTTACAATATTATTTTTTTGGGGTCATTTTGGTATTCATATTTTCATTCTGCAATACATACGTTAATATATAACAGTCCTTTGTGAACGCGAATTCTTCAGATGTCAATATTGATCGATCCAGTAGTTTGTCATTTACGGTACACCTACTTGACTAGTCCATAAATTCAGGATCATCAACTAGAAAAATTATTTGTTCATAAATAAATAAATGGAAAATTAAAACAATGAAATATATAGATTTTGTTTTTATATATAAACTAATAGATACGTACAAATCATAGTAGGAAAAGAATAGTGAAGCATATACCAACTCTACAACCTATTGTCCTAAACATAGAATGTGACAACAACAAAAATATCTCTTCCACTCACCACAAAAGTGGCTATGGCAGCCTGTATTAGACTGCAAAGCACCCTAGGACATATGCAATCGATTGTATGTGAATTTTAACGTTATGCTCATGATGAGATGGCCTGCACAGTACTACTGATAGTACCATTTGGATGCATTTTCATGATCAGAACAAATATTACTATTTGGACGCAAAAGCCGTGCGCTCCAATAATGCACAAATGAATCGAAATTGAATAAAACAACAAGTTTATGATTCAGAAAGCATAATTGAATGAGTACATGCACATTCTTTGGACACTTTTATTTTAGAGGCCTTGAAGCAGCCTTATGGTAAGCGGTTTCAAATCAAACAGTGAATTCTCATCTTTTATGGGTCAGAGTTGTTTTCCTCCGCAAGTGAGCAACCACGATAAAAAAGTGTGGTTCACCTCTGTTCGCAACGTGGTGTGTTTTTGACGCTTCATTGTTGCATCTCATTAGTATTTTTCTCTCAAAGTTTATAAGGGTGTCCACGTAAAGACGTTCACGTAAAACTGAAAGGAGCGTACCACGGTTCGAAGTTGTCAATCTTGTTAAATCAAGACCTCATTATAGATGCAATGGTAAAATGAGTATGATCTAATCCCGTATGTGATCGGGTTAAATATGAGGATGTCAACTTAAGTCCTCTTCGAAGGTTTAGTTTTACTTTCTCTAGTTTATTTTTCTGTTGAAGAAGCCGAGGAAAACGCGTACACACCGGGATGTCAACTATGTTATCTTTAGAAGTTTAGTTCTCTTTTATTTTTTGAGAAATGCAAAGCAATATATTTAGAGACAGGGACTTTAAAGGAGTGCACACAATGTCGATATAAAGATGTCAATGGAGTGTTTTCCTTAAAACTTTTTTCTTGTAATCAATAAAGACTTTGGTGTTGACGAGTTTTGATGTCAGTAACTTCATCAGATGACCTTGCCACTATATCCGATGACAAGTTTTTCTTCTTTCAGGGAGGAACAAAGCACAACGCGTTAACATACAGACGTGCAACTAATAATAAGTCCTTACATAATTAAAATATTATCAACATATATACAAAAAAGTAAAAAAAAAAAAATACATATGCAAACCGAGCCGCATTCCGATCAATAATGCAGCAGAACGCGTCTTTAACTTTGGTCGTGACTCCTGAGCGGTATATTATATTCCGATGAGTTATTTTATTTATACATATGGCTCTTGGCAACTGCCAAACGCGGTGGGTATGGACTTTGAAGACATGTAGTTAAATGATGCATGATTCTCATTACTGTGTTTATTTTTATATTAGGTTGAAGTTGAACCAGCTGAGCTGACAGTCATAGACAAGTGAAAGGTGTGATCATAAAGATTTTATTGAAATTTTGATTGTGTTAGGAAGTCCATATGATGGTGATCACGTTTTCTTTATTTATTTCTTTTGCTTTTGTTGGATTTTCAAAGCCAGATGATGGGAAATCCTAAAGGTAGTAAAAAAATTTCTATAACCAACAAGATGAAGAAATATGATGCATTCAAAGAACCCTGATTTTGGCAAATCTTACTAGGCATACTGCATAAAGATAAAAAGGATTGTGAAATAGTAAAATCAGATTATCCCTTGACCCAATTCTTTTTAATGGCAAATCTGCCTTTTACGTATTAGTGTTAGTAATATTGATTAGTGATTAAATATTTTGTTTAGTGATTAAGATAATTTTTAGAATTATAAAGGTTGTTTAGATGATTTTTTGGATCATGGTTCGGCGAAACAGGTTGAGGTTCGGCACACATCTATGAGCCGAATCTACCAATTGATGAACGGTTCGGCTCACTGAATCTGTTTACTGCATGCGCCGAACCTATAATTTTCAATTCCAACCCTTTTGCTAGACACTAGTTCAGCTTATATGAAAGTTTCATAGTAAGCCGAACAACATCCTGAATAGCCCGGAAAAAAAATAATTACTGGCTCGGCTTATATTTCGAAAATCGTATGAGCCGAACATCAATTTGTTATTTTTTGGGTTAAAATATTGTTATTGGTTCGGCACATATTGAGTATATCGTAATAGCCGAACCTCGTAAATTTGATAGGTTCGGCACATATTATGATTATCGAATACGCCGAACCCTATGCATCTCTATTTGTGACTAGGTTCGGCTTGAAATTTCATGCCGAACTGTTAATATACACTTCGAGGAAGCTTTTGTGAAGAACAGTTCGGCTAAAAACGCAACTCAATTTTGTGCCAAACCCAACATTGTTACCGTCATTTAATCGATGAAAAAAAGCAAATAGGAGATTGAGTTTGTAAAACTTACTTTCTTATCCTCATTTCCGGAGTTGGAGATGCAGTTGGTTCAATTTCTGGTTCAATTAGTTGTTGATTTTTCAGTTTCTACACCTTCATCTTCAATTGGTTCTTCTTCTTCAATTGATGGATTAGAAGACGTTTTGGTTTTCCTAGTCCTTGCTTTTCTTTGTACAAGTCATTATGTGGTTGAGTTTAATCGACGATCAAATTTTTACGAGTCGACAATTAATCACGATGATGAATTTTTTTCGCAGGATGGGGAAGAGTTCGGCTAGAGGAGGAGGAAGAAGAAGAGATGTTAAGGGAAACTGATTTTGATTTTTTAGAAAACTGATTTTAGATTTTTTTGTATTAAAGGTATATAGGTAATTGAACTATCCATAGGTACCCCTTATAAGGTCACCCAAGATAGGACAATTGTTTTGTATGCCTAGAAAGATTTAGATATGCCCAAAATCGGGGTTCCATTTAAAGAGAAATACGTACCATCATGCAATACCAACAAACATATGGATGATTCTCATTTGGGCTCTCATTTGGGCTTATAGTGCAACAGGAGACGGTGAAAAAAAGAACATGAACACTTAATGGGCCTATAACTGCCTTCGACCGTCATGCAATACCAACAAACATATGGATGAGCCCTCATTTCACCATATTGCTTTCTGTTTGTGTTGCTTCGAGAGCTAAACTATGAACTAAAACTCCCAAACGATCCAGACAACTCCAATTTTATATTTTTTATAAGTTACAGTTAACTAAAACTTTTAATAGATCAAAAAACTATAAGACAGAAAGCCTAATAAAGTACAAAAATCAGTTTGTTATGATACACGTGGGATATATTAGCACCAAATATATTTTTTTGATGCTTAAACCCTGATTGTTAAAGGCGGGTACAGGATCAGGAGGAGGTACGGTTTGAGTGATCGCCTATAGCAATCATGGCCTAAACCTTTGAGTGATCGCATGTAGCGATCATGACCTAAACCTATGGATTATCAAGGGACCGACTAAAATGAGAGTTTCAAATCGATATGCACCATTAATTTCCTAAAGAATGTTTTTTTGTTATTTATTTGAGGGAGGATGCGCACACAATCTTATATGTATATTATTTATACCTGATTGAACCAATTTTTCTTTAGAATCGAAAATAAATCTGAAACCATATTTGATGATATGTTCTTCTAATTAAAATTTAGACATTTATAAAAAAAATGGGTACAATCCGAGAGGTAAAACACCACAATCTATCACTTTGAAAATTAATCGTTAAAAATTAACGGTCGAAATAAGTTCTATAGACTATTATACGTTGAATGTAAAAAGTCAAAGAACGGTTAATCATTAGCCGTTTTGGTTGAGTAAAGTGTTATTATCCGTTGAATGTAATTTTTTTTTTTAATTTATCATATTATTGTATTTGAACCCTTGTTTACCTCTACAGGCTTCGCCTTTTTTTTTTTCTTTTTGAAATGTTGTAGTTTAGTTTCCAATGCTACTTGGATTAACTTATTTACGTTAATGCAGGTAATAGTTCCAAACCATTTTATTTACGTTCGGGTCACTTGCGCCGATATGCTTTATAGTTATACAGGTTGCTTCGAACTTATCTATCAAACTGCATACAGAACCGTAAGGGGAACTCCAACGGGTATCTATAACATGTGGAGAAGTATCTATTTGGTTTTCCCCTATCCCTGTCTCGAGTTCACCGCTAGCTATCCATTTTTCAATTTCATCTTCTTGAGCAGACTGAAAATCACCGAACCAATGTGAAGAAGATGTAACAAGATTGACGATTAATGTTAACCACTTACGTAGCGGAAAACCAAATAGGTATATTAGTAGTCATCATACCCCTGCCCTCGCATTTTTTCAACTTGAAGATTATAATAATTGAGAATTTTTGTTATTTCATTTTTCAAAATCGAAGCACAGGTATCGTTAACACGTAGAATATCAAAAACTCTTTCTTAAATATAACCACCAATATCCACATGCCTTAAAACAATCACCATTTGCTCTTTTTTGGAAGCATCTCGTGACTCATACAATATTGGCATTTCCAATTCTCTCGCGAACCTTACTTCTAACTCTGTTAGATATAATATTCAAGATCTCTTCTGAATCTGATCAGGTGAAATATAATGGGCATTTCTAGGGGAGTTCTCCAAGATAACTGCATTCACATCTTCATTAAGTGATGTTGAATACTTAACCAACTCAATAAAATTCCCATGATTCCTTGAACCTTTTGATTCATCATGACCCCTAAAAGCGCATTGTTAATGCGCAAGCCTTCTTAAACAATTGATGGTTGTCTTGAGACGCAACCTAGGTCTCTCTATATCCTATTTTGTTTGTATTTCTACCAAAATACTTATTTGTTGAGATGATTCTTCAAAGCTTCAGAATTTTTCTGGGCAGTTGAGTGTCCAGAATCAACATTTCCTAAGTGTTTTAAAAATGTACATACTGATCCATTATTAACAGAACACCATCTTTTAAAACCTTCATTAGTGGATGTTGTCTTCTTTGGTAGATTTGATTCAAAAAGATAACAATGAAAAATATACTCCAATCAAGGAACCAACTAAAATTAAACCCACAGTACTGCTTTCCGCATTTAGAGAGGGGATATCTTAATTTCGGCTGATAAGGTCCCAACAATAAATACGCTTCATAATAAGAAATTGTATTACTGGAATTCATTATGCTGGATCACGTTCTAATGGAGTAACTTCCTTTCCTTCAGGTTTGTCTTCTTCTATTCCAGTTCCTCGGGTGTGTAATTCTTCGAGTTCAACTCTGTCAACAACTACTTCATTGAGCTCAATATTTCGAGCAACACTTTCTGATCCATCCACTTTGGATATAGGGTTGTAAAATTCTTCCAACCTTCCTCGTTTGCATGGTTTACAATGATCGGCATCGTATTTTGTCTACCTGTAACTAAATTTGGTTCAATTACTATGCAAAATATTATGAGCATCACTAAAATATACTATGAGTAGAATATTATTTACAACAACACTAATACTCCTGTAGGTAGAATATTATTGATAGTTATAATGTTACAGAAATAACCAAATGCGAAGGCCCTAAAAAACCAATCATGTGGTGTGTATCTTATGACGCGTATCATTAATAATTAACAATGCCCATCAAATGTTGGCATGTGGCAATTAGTATTACCCAGACATTTGATTAAAAAAAATCCAAGCAAGTACGGAATTCACTTGATAATTTGTTTAATTTTTTATTGGTCAACAACAATAAAGCCTCAATTTTCATAACGACCCAAACAATCAAGTAATCTAAAGTACCATCTAAAACCCTAAAACAAACATTTCTTACAAATCCCAATAAAATCTCCAAATTAGAAAAACCAAAGAACCAACAAAATCAGGTTAAACAACAATTCAATTAACATCAGAGATTAAAATGAGTTACTGAAAACAATCAAACGTTCAACTTTTTAATTACAGAAAGTTACAATTTACAAACCAAGAAACCCTAGTGATAGTAATTTGAATCTAAAATTAAGAAAAAACCCATCCCCATTCAAAAAATTAAGCAAATAAGTTGATAGAATTTCATCTGATAACTCAATATATAACAAGAAATCTTATCTCCTTACCTGGCCTATGGTTATCCTTTTTCTAGTTTCCGCTCTTTCAGTCTTTCTCCCGTTCAAACAAAGAGAATAAAGAGTTTTTTTTTCTTTTTGCATAAAAAAAAAAACTTTAGACTTGTCTTGGAATAGAATTCATTAAAATTGGGCTTGATTTTTACTACTAAATAAGAAAAAATAATTTAGCTAGAGGTGACCTCAACGAGTCCTAGTCCGGGCATGCCTCTGCCCTTGAACTGTGTATTGTGGTAAATAGACTGTTCAAATAATCATTTAAGGTGATTTTTATTCAAAAACTATAAAGTTTGTAACATATTCAATAATACTATTTGTTTGATAAAATGCGTGACAGAGATTAAAGAGCTTATTAATTGTAACACAAATATTAATTGTAACACCAAAGGATGTTAAAGCAAGCTTTAAGAGGTAAGTTTTTCAGTTATGAGTTATCCATAGGCAATCCATATTTAGGGGTTCTTATGAGTTAAAGTTTTGAATTTATTTTGGTTATACTTGTTGGAATCTTACAACAATGAACAACAACGTTAATTAGATGCATCAAAGTAATATATAAATGAACGAATCAAACAACCCTACCGTAAACAACTTGAAGAGGGAATAATTACAGGTTCAACAAGTTGTTCTTAACATATTAGTTCGCGGGTATACTTAAGATTGGGCAATCCAAAGCGAAGATATGTCAAGGATAAGACTTCCCGATATAACTTGTGTCAGCACAACCCAAGTTATCCATTCTTGAACTTAATAACGAGGTTTGGAATTAAATAAACGAGCAAAACGCAAAATAAATAGCAAATGTGAAAAGAAGACGTGATAGTATCCGATAGTGGATGCAAGTTTGAACCATGAAAACCATTTTGTATTTACAGGGGGGTTAGTGAATTGAGAATTATAGAGAGTTTCAGGAAAGATCTTAAATATCTTGTTATTAGTTAGAGTCTTTAAGAGTCTCTTAAACACCCTTGTTAGTGAAGAATGGTTTTATCTAAGTTTATAAAATTCTCAAATACTCTTTGTTATTGGTTAGAGACTTTTAAAAAGTCCTTTAAATGTTCCTGTTATTGGATATGAACTTTAAAGTCATGTCCTTGGGAGACTTCTATGTGAAAATAGGCATGGTCAAAGTCTCTCCAAAATATGTTTTCTACTAGACTTTGAAACTAGCCTTAATTTTAAGTTATATTTGCAATTGTCTTTTTACTTTCCTCTCGTGCATAGTTTATAAAAATCTTACGATTTAGGATTTAAACCTACTATCTTTTTCAAATTTCCAAGACGATTTAAATCTTAACTATGAACCGATTCAACTGTGAATATTATGATATACATATTTTGACTCGTGCAATTTGCACCGATTCATCAGTCAGACAAATCTCAATCTATATTTTCCATGTGATTCGTAATTTTTTTTGAGACATTTTACTCGCACTAGAACATAAATTCGAACTCAAAAGCCATGTCCACCTAATTAAGTGTCTAACCACTAAATTGTGTTATGTATTCTTCACTAGGGCTTAACCCGTGCTGTAATGGCACGTGCGTGCATTAGCTTTTAATAACATATGCAGACATGCAAGTGATTTATGTTTTTTTTTTCTTTTTCTTTTTTTGCAAGAAAAGAAATTCATTTTAGAACGCAGTGAACAATAAAGTTACCCTTTTCATATGACTTAAGATGAAATTTGGTGGGTTATATAGACTGCACACTTGCATTAGTTTTAGGAACTACAAATGATGAACCGCAATTAGTACAACTCATATTAACATTTCATTTCTGAAGATATACATACCATAGAAATATGTACTCAGTTATGCCCTCTAAACTGTACATGTTCGAATTTATTATGAGCTCATGTCATACTGTTACTGATTATGTACTTTTAACTTCCAAATTCAAACCAAATCCGGTAAGGTTCATTAGCATTTAAACATGACTCGGAAACAACTACAAAGTACTATTCATAATCTAAAAACATGTGGTGAATCCCCCAAGATGCGAAACGGTAAAAAAAGTTTACAAAAAAACGAAATAATAAAAGCAATAGAATCCCCTAAAAAATGAAATAAAATTACATCAAACCTCTGAAATGAATTATTTTTCGATCCTTCGTGTCCCCCCTCGTTAATCCAACTGCTCCATCTATTTTGTGCCTCCCTGAAATGGTGTTCCTTCAAACTGTAGCTATTCCATGTAGTGTGCCAGAGTTGCAATGCTTTCCTCAATTTCAGATTCATTTGATATTTATATCTACATTTTGAGGTGATGGTGTCCTGAAAATCGGCTAAGAGCTCTTCGTATTGCTTCCAATGGCTTTTATGGTTCTTCATCAGCTCCATATCCCTGTTATATCATCTTACTGAAAAATATGTTACTAATATTTTGTAAAATTGTATGAAAAGATAACCTCATTAAAGAGGTAGTCCACATAGTAATCTCCCCTGCTCCAGGTTTTCGGTTTATCCTAGCGACATTATAAGTGTGTTGTGGTTGGATTTGTACCTGGGGAGAATTTGGAATTTGGAATACCAAGTGGCATTAAAACTCCATGGAGGACCTCGAAAACACTGTGTTCCCTATTTTCCTGTTATGTTTTGCACATCAAGTTAGGTGTTCAAATGATATGATTATCAATTTATTGTGTATACATATATTGTCCTGATATGAATTATATATAAGTAGCAATCAACCTCTTTTATACGTATGATGGATTCCACCGTGGTGTTCAATAAAGCCGCTGCCAATTCTGCATCATCTACAAAAGGTATCGTCCCTGTCCCACCTGTTAACCTCCATTGTGAGGCGTAGTCTGGTAAATGTGATTTATGAGTCTGATGTTTATAATTATTATTATCCTAACCAAAAATAATCAGTGTCGTGAATTGTGTGTAATACCTTGCGGTAGGTTGGACCATATCCAAGCATATTTCGCATAAACCATGTAATTTTCCATTCCGGCATATGCTTGAAGCATATAGGGCAGTATACAATCAATCATTTGTCGCTAAAATACTGAATTCCTGTCACAACCGCGTAATTATGCTTTATGTGTATAATAAATAGGACAGTAAAAGTTTTCATTTGGAAAATGTCATTTGTGCTATCTCATGCTGACGACTTTATTTCTGAAATAGTCATTATGTGCTCTCCGTTCAAAGGTAATGTAGGTTGTGGGATGACGACCGAGGTGGTTATCATCGCGTTGTGATCATCTACTGTGTTGTTCTCATTTCTTTCACATGTATAACTATAAATTCTATTATCCAATACCATGCATGCATTATGTAGCATTAATTTACTCTCGATAGTAATTTTTCTGGTTCATCAAACGTATGTATGAGATAGATGAAATGATATACCTGGTGGTAAGGTGATCCTGGAATATTCTTGTTGAGATATGCGGAGAGGTACCTTTGTGTCATATCTTCAGCCTTGATGCCTGCCTATGTAAAATATAAAATGGAGTGGGTTAAATGAACACGCCAAAGCCGGAAAAAAAAGTGATCACTCATCTGGAATTTGAATTGATTTGTAGTTACCTTGGTTCTATAGCGTCTTTCTCATGTGATTTCTGGATGTTGTCTGGTTTTGGAGGAACATTGGCCAATGCTAATAATGATTATGCTTGTATCCCGCGTTAGAGCTCTAAGGAAATTTCATTGATCCACCACCCCTTAACACTGAACTGAAACCACATTCTCCCAGACATTACCAGGTAGACATATCTTGGTACTTATTTTCTGGAGTGCAGTGTTTCACCTTCACTTCAAGGTGACGGACAAACTGATTTAGATAGAACCTTCTCACTCAAACTGCCACTTGGGTTACCTTACTTATGTCATTGCCAACAAAATACATAATCAAATTCCCATGAACATCAGAATTCTTATTTCCATATTATCAATTAAAAACATTTTGAATACAAAAAAAGGCGTAGGAGCTTCTTACCCTTTCATAAAAAAACACCTACGGTTGTTCAAAAGTTAATACGAATTGAAGTTGCATCACAGTTTGCTGCTGCCTGCATACATAAAGCATTTCCTCTTTTGGTTGCTGCCATCTATCTGCATCCGCATTCACACTTTGGGATTTTTTTTCACCTTAAGTTTGTTGATGTATAGATTCTATGACATTCAAAGTTTTCACATGTTCAATGTATAATAAATTGTAGTTACCATGATATGGATTTGTACCCAACAATAAACCCACAATGACCTTTCTACCTACTACTTCTTGTAATTTCTGTCATTCTTGCAGCGAAGCTAACTAAGTAATTTTGGTATTCCTCCTCTGATTCTGCTCAAAGTTGAAAAAATGAAACAGTGCTACATTAAACCTAAGCAAATTTCATATATAAATTATTGCAATTTAAACATCAACCTCTATATTAGTCTTTGTTTTGAAGAGTCAAAGGCTCAATGCAACATTTTTTTTCTCAATGTAACATTTCCATAACAGCCCATGTTGCTTTAATTGTACAACTAAAATTGCCAATTTCAGATAATTATATTGGTTAACATGGCAGTAGGTATCATTAAGAAGTTCCATATGTAAAGAAATTATTTTTGGTGTACCTGAATCCGAGTTAGTTTATCACTAATGGTTTACAAATAGATTTTTGTTTCTCTTTCATGAATCTGAAACTCTAAGACTCACTCTCTCTTGCTATGAAAATCTCTTCACCCTCTTGCGCGGTAGTGATAACAGTATTTTACATATGACCCGAATAAAATGGGTTCATCAAGATGAAACCAAAATGGTATCTCCAATAATACGCCCAACTAAAATTTACCTTATATCGTTGTTCACTTGTTTATGTCCCATAGATTAATATTGATTTACCCGAATAAAGTTACCTATTCAACCCTCCTAATATGTTCAAAGTTTTTACTTATTTCACCACTAAACAAACTTAATTTCAGAAATGCAAGAAAACAATTAGACTCACACTCATGAACATATAAACATATCAAATTAACCTGATTTCAAGTTTAATCATCCAATAAAACTACAATAAACAAACACAAAAACTCATATAGAGATACCCATTCATCAATAATAATCACTTATTTTTCGACAAGTGTCCCGCATTGGACTAAGGCATAATATTCAAATTTTAAACAAATTAATATTACAAAAGGGGTTTATCGTTTGAATCATTAAAGTGGAAAGAAATAACACCTTTTCTGAAATCATAAACAAACATTCTTTAGTATTGTTGTGCTTCCAAACATCTTGAACGGTATGAACTACCAGAAGCCATTTCTCTTCCAATTCCTGTAAAATATAATCAAAAGTGGGAAAAAAAAACTTTAGGTCGAAAACAATTTTATTCAGATCAAATTCAAATCTTCAAGTGAAAAACCAAAATCTAATTTCAGAAAAATATGGAAAGCAGGATATTCTGAATACTCACTTAAGAAGAACCCTAGTAATCTTTTACCTTTATTTGGAGGACAACAATGTAACCTTGGGTGTTTAAGAAAAAAAACCAACCTTGAGATTAACTAAATAAAATTAAGTCACAAAAACCCTAATTACAGGGAGAGGAATATGGTTATTCTTACTGATTTCAATATTTAGTTTTGTTTACCCTCTCAACTTGCTCCAACCTCAATGTTCTGGGTTTGGAGGAAAGATGATGAATTCTTGCCAAAATCAAAAAAAAATAAAAAATGATGAATTGAAGTTAAGGCTGATTTTAAGCGTTTTTTTTTTGTAAGTGGATATTTATATTTTTTCGGCGTTTCAATTCAATAGACAGTGGATGCAAAATTGAATGGAAATAACGCCATGCGTGCGAGTTGTAGGGGTGGTCTGGAGAACCACAATCATTGATTTATCTTTGTCAAGACAAATCTGGACCACCACTAATACATGCAAACTTAGCCTAACTTTGTTTTGTACTCTTGATTATTCATATCTGTAATACTAATAACATATATTTAATATTAATCTTTAACTCCAATATGTATATACGTATTTAGAGATTACCATGAATATTCGATTCGCGATTCAACATACGATTCAATTCTTAAAAACGAAAAACGATTCACGTTGCGATCCACGATTTAACAACCTTTCTCTTGTGTATTGAATATTTAAACTAATGATTAACTAAGCTATAATGTGTTCTCTGGAAAATATATACTTGACAACTTAGGCATATGACATCAATGAAATTTATTTTGATAATGAACACATATTTTACTAGGTATTCTTGGTATTTTTTCTAAAACTTTCATAAATGTTTTACTCTTAGAAAATTACAAAAATCACATTTGGTATATATTTTTTAGTTAGAAAAATCACAAGTCACATTTTATCATCATTAAATTTTGATTAGACATAATACATTTTTATTGTCTCTACAAGTCAAAAAATTTCTCTAGAAATCCACAAAATTTGTATCTATAAATCACAGAGGCTCTCAAAATTACTTTTAGGATTTGTAGAGAATCTTTGGGAGTTACTCAAATAGAAAATCTATGTCGGTCTATAGAATTATTATAATCCGGGTGACTCTATTCCGGTGCAATTAATATAAGACCATAAACCACCACAAGGATCATCACAATTAAGATCTCAGTTGAGTACATGTGAATTTTGTAACCCGTTATGAAAATCCATAAGTATTCTCAGATTGTTTAGATCTCTGTTACTATGAGAAAAACAGAGCACCAGCCATATGTGGAGTTTGTAACCCGTTATGAAAATTCATAAGAATTTTCAGATTGTTTAGATATCTGTTACTATGAGCAAAACAGAGCAGCAACCACATATGGATTTTGTAACCCGTTATGAAAATCCATAAGAATTCTCAGATTGTTTAGATTTCTGTCAATATGATCAAAACAGAGCAGCATGGCCATGCAGGTTGGGAAAATAAGCACGTTGTTCTTCGTGTTTTCACCTGTGGTATGGTTCTCACATATTTATTTATTTTTTATTTTTTTATCTTTGTTTAAGATTGGCTCCAAAACTAACGAAAGAACAATATTTTCTTTTTCTTAAAGAATCATCCCACAAGGTACTAGATCCTGTGAATAGGTTTGAAACTCCATCATCCAGTGGAAAATCGAATGACACCTTCCCCATGGAATTTGAAACTCCATCAGATTGGCCATGTTGACATTTTAATTTTATTTTCTTTGATTTCTTACGGTTACAAATTTACTTTGGTAATTAAGATATTATTTTATTTTGATTTTTTAGTATTTACTTCATAATGTTGTTTCAGTAGTAATTTTTTGTATTATATTATAAATTCATTTCGTTTCAAAAGAAAAAAATGTTATAAATTCATTTTTTAAATTATATATATTTTTATTGTTTTATATTCAAAACATCAAATAAATTTAATTACATAAAAATATCAACTATTAATATTATTTTTTTTTTTGGACGTCTGCCTTGGCAGAGAAAGGAAAGCAACAACCAAGAACAGGGGAAAAACAAACCGCAGAGACGAAAAACAAGTGCACGAGCGAACTTTATTAATATAATGGTATTGTCATTATCAATTTTATTGTGTGCATAATATTTTTAGTAAATAACTTCTTATCAATTTTATAATATTATATAATAGTTAGTTTTTTCCATTTTTAAAAGTGAAAAATATACTTTTTTATAAAATTACATTAGAAACCTAGTTGGAACTACCTAGAATTTAAACTCCTTCGATGCCAAACCACTACACCATATCCTATATTTTGCAACATTTCAATTTCGGGGTATAAAAATACTGTTTTAAACGTCTATATCCGTTGCACACTCGGATATACGTTGCTCAAGATACAAAGTATTGATTTATTAATGAAATTAATGGAGCAACGTTTTGGAAACGTATAAAAATATTGTACCATCATGGCATTTATGTAGTATTAGAAACTTTCACGGGCTTTTAGTAGTGCTGTATTTTTAGTCTTCATATTTTTATTTTTTATTTTTCATTTCTTGGAGCATATAGAATTATCATGTAAAAATATCCAACATCAAAGAAAACTCTTTTAATTTTGTTTTGGGTCCAAGAGCATAGCTCAGTGGTAACCCATCAACTCCAGTAAGGAGGAAGTCTGGGATTCGATCCCCACCGTAGTAGAAATTTATATTTAATTAGTTGTATAGAGAGATTTGGCGGGGTTGAGTCTAGCAGTAGGGCTAGTCCAGCTGGCTGGATTTGGGTAAGGACTTGGGTCCGGCTTTAGCCTATAAAAAAAAATAAGTTTTGGGAAAAAAAAATATTATTTAAAGGATTACAAGGAGCTTGTGTTTCATTATTTCACTACTGTAGGTTTTATTTTCTAATTTTTCATATATGGACTAACTTCACTGTCTTTCAGGTGATGAGTTGTGATCTAACCTACACCTTTGGTGTTTAATGACATCTTCACTATTTTTATCGTAAGCTCAGGTATAAATTTCACTTGCTTATTTGAAGTACTGAATATAGTGGGAATGTTATTATTACCCTATTATTTGTGGGCTTTGCACAAACATTCTCGAGGAATAAAAAATAAGTCCAAAACAAAATCACAATTTGTTGACTTTTTTTTAACCTTCCACCTTCATTCTTCCTCAACTCATAATCTCATAAAATGCAACGGGAGATATCGGGATCCCTAAAATTCCAAAGATATGAAATATGTCCTGAAAAATTCTCTTTAAAAGATGTGGCTACAAAACGAAAACTCCAGCAATTTATCAACTTGTCCCAATTACAGATTTTCTAGTACTTTCATCAGAAGTTACTAAAAGTCCCAAATCGTGACGGATTTAAAGTTAGTATTTTTGGGGATATATTACTATTACAAATATCTACGTTTCTACCAAAAATGAACGTATTCCGATACGTATAACACCACCATCTACTACTTTCAAAATGAGTCGTTGAAAGTCAACGGATTTCTGGCCGTTGAAATTAATATCGGTAGATCGTGAGGTTTTACATTTCGCAATGTGCTCATTTTTGATATGAAAAATGGGTCATTTGTCCAAATATTTTTAAAACATGGTTCAAATGGACGAGTAAAAATTATTATGGGTGAAATGGGCACCAAAAAAATAGCAAGGATGAAACTAGATGCATCCCGATGTAAATTAAAAATAAGATAAAGTATTTAAAAATGGGTAGGATGAAACTGTTTACATCCTGGCTATTTTTATATTTTTGTCCATTTAAACAGTATCAAAATCTAAATGTCTTTTTCACCCAGGAATTGTTGATCTTGATCTTTTTAACCAATTTTGTGTTTTCGATAGGCATATAGAACTTGGTAAGAGAAACATATCCTCAAAATAATGTGCAACGTGTGAGATATGTGATAATAAAAGTGTAAAGGATCCTTACTCAAAGTCAAAAAGTCATAAATTAGTTTGTGGACACAATGTTAAAATGACTTCTAGAAATGTCTTCTGAAGCACCTGTAGTTGTACACTTCGGTATCCAAACATGCTCTAATTACCTAGACACTTTTACCCTTGTGTTTATCTGCCCAAATATCTTTTTTATGGGCTTATATGTAATCTTATTCGTGAAAAGGAATACTAAAGTGAAAAGGGAGAATTCTTAAAGGAGAAAAATCCCCCGTTTGTCTCCTCTTTGTGCTTCTTCTTGACATATCCATCTTTTTTTCTCTCTTGAAAATCCAAAATACTAGTAATAGTAATCGAATCAGTCAATTCCAATTTCCTTTCTAGATTTTGGGTCCCCCAGAGTCCACATTTGTCATCAGATTCAGAAAATCCCCAAACTTTTTAATTCTGTAGTTGGTAAGTATCTTAACTTTCCCCCTTACTTCAGTTTTCAATCAATTAGGGTTTTTGTAAACTCGAATTCTAGGGTTCTTTTGAATCTTAGTTCTCGTTTTCTTTTGTGGGTTTTGCTTTGTTTTTATAATGGCTGCGAATTTTGTTGACAGTTTGAGGTTTTTGATTCAATTTGTTGCAGAAAGGAAACCCTAATTGCGAGTGTGTGGGTTGGGAATTTCACTAACAGGTTATCAATTGGGGCTTATATGGATGATAAGAGGTATTTATTTATCTTTCACTCTTTATTTTCCGCTGTAAAGTATCAGAGGGGGCAGCACCTTCAAAATTCAAGTGTCTGGGGCGCAATCCCCTTTGGCTTTGCTCGTTCCCGCTCCTTTTGTTGAGACTATCCTGTTATTTTAGTACTATAAATATATGATTGCAACAAGTTGAGCTCCACAAAACATCATGCATCTCTATCTAGATGTTGTCAATTCATGTCAACTTATGATAACACCTAGGGTTTAACAGAACCGTAGTTGTTTTGAATAATTCAAGAGCTACTGAGAACAATGAACTAAACTGCTTTAGAGAATGGGAAGTTTAACATTAGGTAGCTAGAGAAACGGTTAAATACTTCCAGATAAGATTTCTTTTACTTTTGGAAGAACCTGTGATACCCAAGTAGCTTTGTAAATCTACTTCATCTGGTTGCATGAGCATCTGATATCTCCGCTTCTCGATAGAGCACATCTTGACTTATGTTATAGTACCGTATCAACATCTTTATTCAATATCCTAATGGAATTTGGTATCATTTGCTAGCTCATGTTAAGTACTAAGTATAAAAACTGTTTATTGAATTTAAATTGAGTGATGCAAGTGGGTTAGTGTCTCTGCCCTGTTACTGCTAGGGGATTTTACTCTAAAAATTCAAGTAGTATAAAACATATGGTGTGACATTGTGATTTTGTTGCCTCAGATAAGAACACCCAGCCGTTTTGCTGCTGCAGTAATGGATTCTGAAGGAAAGAAGTTTGGAAGAGGTGATGAACTTTGGATTTCTTGAGTGTTTCTTTGCTCTTCTCTTTGGATTGGATTACTTGGTTTTAGTTTGAAGTTATTCCTGTACTTGGTCGTGAAAAATTGTGATTAATTTTATGAAAATGTTGCATGAAACAAGAACTTTGTAGGGTGCTGGTTATTCGTTGCTAAATAAAACAGAGGTATATCAGCAGTTCACTAGAAGTAAGTTAGAGAGTTATCTCATTTCAGTTGTTAGCCATCAGTGTTAAAACTGAGGTCTGTTATCATGTCTCCTTGCGCTTATTTCTCGAGTCTTCAGATTTGTACAGTATATGAAGGTCCAATCATCCAAGTCAAACTTGTAGACGGTTTCTGTGATAGAGATTTTAGACCATAATTTTGTGCTAGTATTAGTTACTTTTTGTGTACATACAAATTGGTACTGCTGTTCATGTTGGGTTTACCAATTTAACATTTTTGAGAAATAGGGATTAATTGGGTATAATGATACGATATACGATATACAGGACCGAGGGAGCTTACTGGGGCTGTGGATCTTATAAATCACTACAAATTGTGGGCACACCATGATTTCTTTTGCAAGAGATCGCTTCCTTTGTCAATCTCGGATACCCACTATCTTCACAGTGTAGTTGGAGATACAGAAATTAGGAAAGGAGAGGGAATGGAGTTGGACCAGCTCTGCCAGACCACGTCATACACAAGAGAGACTAAAGCTCGCATACAGCCCTTTGATATGGATATACTCAAGCAAGCCTTTCTTCTGAAGGAAACAACCCCCATTGATCTTCCTTCAGTAAGAAAATTCAATAACCTGACTTTGGTCATGTCCTATATGCAACTACTCCATCACATTTTTGTTGGTAGCTCTGCACATGTGGTAATTATCAACGCTGAATCTGCTGATTGATATGTATCATTGTTCAACAGGAAGAGAAAGGGATCCCTACCATTGCAGGAAAATTAAAAGGTGAGTCTAAAGACAAGGATAGGAAGCACAAGAAGCACAAGGACCGGGATAAGGACAAAGAGCACAAGAAACACAAACATCGTCACAAGGACAAGGACCGAAGTAAAGACAAAGACAAGGAAAAGAAGAAGGATAGAAGTGGGAATCATGATAAGGTTTGTGGCGCCCAAACCTTTGCTTGTACATTGTATTGAGTCTATGAATTAGGTCACTTGGATCACCCTAAATCCCAACAGACTGACTGTTAATTGTCATCTACTTGTTGATTTGCCAACATATGTGTACCTTATTTCGTTATAATTTAATTTCAGAAGAGGAAGCATGATGGTGGGGAGGATACCGGTGATGCCCACAAACACAAAAAGAGCAAGGTAAAGAATGAACGAATGTTATTTTAGTTTTTTTTTTTCAAGTTCACTTGCTCTGATAAATGTTTATGCAATCCTCCATTTCCTTCTTTGACTCGCTCAAAAGATTCCAGTTGTTGATTATAAACCCTGCATGTTTTCCGTGATCTTTTCAGCATAAAAGCTCAAAAACCAGTGAAATGGTCGGAGTAAAAGTCGGCAGCTGATTACTTTTAAGTTTTTCTTCATTTTTGATGCCATGGTGTACAAATGAGAGGAGAGGTTCATTTCATTCACTACACTTCTTACACTTGTATCCAGATCTCTGCCTTGGTTCTTCTTAAGTCCAGCCAGTTAAAGAGGTAGAAGTCCCAGATACATAGATTTTGCAGATTTCTTTTTATTCTTTCCGAGAAGTCTTCAAGATTAAGAGTCAGGGTGGTCGCACTACCAGGAAGACAATAATTTTTTCGGCTGCAGTTATCAGCGCCGCCATCGAATTTCAAAAGTTAACACACGTGAACTGTGATTAAGAAGAGCATATTAATTTTAACTTTTTGAGAGCGTCATGGAACTAGCATTAGTCTTATAAGTGTCGAATAAGTTTTAAGTTGGGAATTTTGGTTATGTAAATTGGGAATTTTGGCATGTCTCCTGATATACTAAACACTCCATTTTGATACGACGAATGATGCACCTCTATAAAGCTTACCAAGTTTATGCACCTTTTCCCGGGCAGAAAAAGGTGTTCTAAGATATCATGGAATGCGGAAACCATCAAATTCCTTCATTTCCAAATTTCTGAACTGACATAGTTTATGCCCGACCTTGATTCAGAATTCTCTTGTATCAGCATAAACCATACTGAAACCAGACCTTAGATTCAGAATTCTGCAATTTAGCTAAAACCCTCTATCTGCCACCGCAGTCCTAAACTGATAGAAATTTAGCGAGAGAGAAAGATGAGTGGAGGTACTGCAGACTTCTTCTACAGAGAAGCTCAGCGGCTTGGCTACCTGGCAAGATCTGCCTTCAAGTTACTCCAAATGCAACAACAGTACAAATTGATAAAACCAGGTGGTTCTGTTCTTGATCTTGGTTGTGCACCTGGTGCTTGGCTTCAGGTTGCTTGCCAGAGCTTGGGTCCTCTTAAGTCAGGTGGTGTAGTTGTTGGTATTGACCTCAAGGTGTTTGATCTTTGAACTCTGTGGAATTTTGAAATTTCTAATACTCATGTCCCTCACTTCCTAACATATAATTTCAATATTGTGCAGAAAGTGAAGGTTCCAGGAACTCATTGTGATGAAAGAGTTAAAACTGTTTGCGGCGATGTTATGAATATCGAAAGAAACAAAATCAGGGAGCTCTCTCCTCAGGTATATTGACAATAGCCCATTTTTGCTCCTGCTTTGCAAGTTTGCATTACATTGGAACTTACTTATCCTTTTCTGTGTTTATTTGATGTTGCAGGGAAAAGGGTTCTCAGTGATATTGTCGGATATGTGTCCATCAGTTTCAGGAATCACAACGAGAGACGCAGCTTTATCTGTTGAGTTGGGGACACGAGCTGTTGAGCTGGCTGTAGGTGAAGGTCTGTTGGTTCCAGATGATGAGGAGGATGCAATGAATAGTTCAGGTGGCGATGCAGACGCTGAAGGCGTTTTGCGACCTGGGGGTAACCTTGTTATAAAGCTTCTTGAGAGTGAAGACACTAAAGGTTGTGAGTTGTGACTGCCATACACATAAATTGAATTTTAGAAGTTACAGCCCTTTCTTATCATTTTTGTTGGTGTTATTGCTTGCAGAACTTGGTGACTTTTGCAAACCGCGTTTCAAGAAGGCATCATGGTTAAGGCCCAAGGCAACAAGAGCTGCTTCAAGAGAGATCTATCTGATCTGTCAAGGACTTGTTGGTGACACGAAAGAAACTTCGAGCAAAATGTAAAATCTTTACGAGACATATGGTAATCAGTGAAACTGGTATTGCTGACATAAATTTTTAGAACATTTGCTTTAGTTTAAAACTGGAAAAGAATTGGCATTCTGTTATTGCAAGACAACCTTCTTGTTTCTGCTAAAATTTACATGCTGTACAATTTTTCTTATGAATGAAAACGTATTTGTATTATATGATATAAGTATGAGTGCTCTGATGAGGAGAAGTTGACTTCATCGAATGTGAGTTCGTCCCATGGACCAGACTTTTGTATCGCGAGCATGTGCCTGTTAAGAACAAAATCTCATTAGATAAATTGCGTTACTGGTTTTGAGACATTTGTAGTACTGACAACCCCATACATACCTGATTTCTCAGAGAAGGGAAAACATTCCAAAACCGCAAAGTTTCATCTCCTGCACCTGTTACGATTGTCTGCAATCAGTGGAAACAGATGAGTCAATATCTGGAATTCATACTAGACATCTTCATGGATTAGCATACAATTGCAAGAAAAGAACTCTGGGACAGTACCTGTCCATCAGGCGACGTTGCAAGATAAAGAACTCTCAAACTATGCCCAGTTAGGGTTGCAACCTTCCCCATTGTTGGGTACTTCCAAACCATAATTTGATTCTGGGAATACCCATGAGTGCTAACTATCTCATTCACATTCTTACTCCATGCTAGATTGCAGACCTGACTGCCAGTGTCAACAAAGTTCAATTGGTTTCCATTTGCAGTGTTCCAGATACGAATGCATCGATCAGCAGTTCCACCTCCGGAAGCTAGAAGGCCGTTCTGGTGAGGCGACCATGCTATGGCCTTAACGGCAGCTGTATGTTCTGTCAGCTTTAAAATTGGTTGCTGAGAATGCTGGTTCCATACCAATAGCTGATTATCATTCCCACCAGATGCTAGTTCCCTGTCGTCGTGAGACCATTTCAGCCCACATACCTGGAAAACAAAAAGTGTCAGATACACTGAATTAAATGGCTGTAGAGCTTCAGTTCTACAAATCAAGTGCTAGCATAGTAGCCGTTACCTCAGATTTATGTCCAACAAGCTTGCTAATGTAATCACTTGAGACACGAAGATCATGCTGAAGTATATTACGGTCTCTACTGCCGGAAGACAAAATTCTAGAACTCCAAGCCAATACACTAGTTCTTGTTTGATGTCCTGACATTGTCCTCACTCTCTTACACTGAGTTGCATCCCAAATCTGAACTTGACCAAGACTAGTACCAATCGACAAAAATGATCCTTCTTTCGTCCATTGAACCGAACACACGCCATCATCAGGTCCCAAATCGCATAACTTGGTTACCTGAAAATCCAATAACAAGGAATTTAACCACAAATTTCAATTCCACAAGACAGAAAATCGGCAAAATGAAAAGTTGCAGGATTTTCACCTTGCTAGATGTTGCACTCCACAGATAAACACAAGTGCCCAATGCCACTGCAAGGACATTTTGCGAGGACCAATCGACAAGATTCAGGTAGTAATCATCTTGCAGTGCAGGTGCATCCAAAATCTGCAATCAAATTAGCAACCCAAATGAGCAAAATATTTGCAATCGAAGAACCATTGGGGGCATATGCCCCAGTGGCCTATAACTTGTTGAAAATCTTTACCTTAAATGGCGTCTTGGATATCTTTCTCTGCTGCTTAGCTGGTGTAGAACCTCCAGGTGAAACTCCGCCGACGTTATGACCTACAACGGTCGGAGAAAAAGGCGAACTCGGGGTCGAATTCTCCGTCTTGAACCGCAACATATTCTTACTCGGACTGCTCACCGGAGATCCAGAACCTGCAAAAGAAGGAGAACCAAAATCAGGACCAAACAATTCAGCTTTCAATAACCTAGCATAATTCTCATTTCCGCCTTCTTTCACCGGTGAATCGGTTAAACCGAATGTATGTAGCCTTGACGAAGATCTACATGGGATGAATCTATCACTACAAGTAGCAGATTTTGAAGGTGATCCTAAGTTTGAAATTGAACGGAGTGATGATGGTGATGATATATTTGTATGTGATTGAAATGAAGATGATGATGATGATAAAGATGGTAATGCAAATGTATCTAAGTTCATTCCAACTGGGAGGTTTAATCCAGTTTTTCTCCCTTGATTTGGTCTTGATGAATCCATTTTTTCTGTGTGGGTTTGATTTGATTCCTGTACTTGTTGATGGGTTTTGAATGAATCTGAAATTGAATAATTTTTCGATCAGGATTCAGATCGAAAAATCACTGTGAAAAAACGGGTTTAGTTTTGTTTTCTCAACGGTTACTTTAGGAGAGAGGGTGTGAGGGTTTTTAAATCTGAGAATTTTTTCCAACGGTCGATTTTTTATTCACATTTATTTTATTGCAGCGTATTTGGTAATCTTAGGTTAGGCATGTGGTACACCTTTACTTCATTTTTATTTCATTTTTTCTTTTTGCTAACTTTACTTCCTTTTTGTATACAAGAATAATACCCCATGAATTATACATATATAATACACCTTAGCCAAGTGTTGATCATTGTGGAGAACTGGAGATAAGATTTTACAGAAAAGCCTGAAGAAGAGCCAGTGAGGTGAAGTAAGAAAAAAAAGTGTGCGGATGTACCTGTAAGAAGTTGTGAGGTGGTGAAGAAGGACAAGCATCTCAATATTAGCCAACTTACTGCCTGGACACGAATGGACTCCATTCCCAAATGGCATGTACGCAGTGGCGGAGCTAACTAGTAACAAGGGTGCGCACTGCGTAAGTGCGACCCCTTGTTTTTCAAAATCTCTTCTAGTAGGCTTAGTTTTCCAAGCCCAATGAAAATTCTATACACTAGATGCGTCCCCTTAAATCCAACTTAACAGATCTACTTCAAAATTACAAAAAATAAATAAATAAATAGTAATCACCGAAACCATTAAACAGCCAATTGGGAACTTTGGCATATGAAAAAACAATCACTGTTTCCGATTCATTGAAATCATGTGAATGTAAATACCTAGTTTTGTTTAGAATCACCTAGTTACTTTTTGAAGCGTGCTTATTTTCTGGCTCTGTTTTGTAATTGGATGGATTTGCATCTCTCAAATCTCATTCATTAGTCTGTAGTTCTTTAAACGATGCTTTTCTTCATAAACTGTTTAATTTATCTTCAATCTTCATCTTTGTTCAGGTATGTATGTCTATGGATAGGTTTGTAATCAAGAGAAAGAAAACATCAGAATTTCCTTCATCTTCTGTTGCTCCTAGTCCACAACAAGTGCCTTCAATTTGTAGTGCTCAAGTACCTTCATCTTCTAATACTCATGGTCCGCAACAAGTACCTTCCACCCCTGCTCCTAGTCCACCAGTAGCTTCAACTTCCCTGGATGAGTTTTTGATTTTGGATCTTCAAGCAGACCCTGGAACGAAAAAACCGATCTCAAGTTATAATGTGAATGATCAAGTCAAATTACGACGAGCATATATGCAAAAGGGTTTTTGCCAACCAAAGAATTTCACCTTTTCGCAAAACCTAATTGGATCGACAAATCGACCAACAATTTCGATGAAGCTTGGTTCTTAAATCATGAAAAAAATTTGCGAGTTCAAAATTGAATTCGACGGCTTTATATCCGTCGCGACTTGACCACAGTTGGGATTTTAAATAAGCCGGATATTTAGAGATGTATCTTCGTCTTCTTCAAGAAAACAATAGCTTTCGATAAGAAGTTAAAACCATGACCTGGTTCAGCAGTGACAGTTGACCCGCAAGTTAGCATATTTGTTCTCATATAAGTTCATTATACAGAGAATTCAGAAAGCAAAGGTTGTCGATTCTAAATTGAAAAAATATAAAATTCAAGAAGTAATCTAATTATGCTAACAAGTATCACGTTAGATTAAGGTATAAACTATCAAAAAATTAGAATTATGCTGCCCAAAATATTTCCGTCTATATACTGGTAGTTCACTTCTTTGTACAATTGACAGCAGTTCGATAGAATAAGAAGAAAAAAAACTAAGATTATAAAACATGAGTCATCCTTCCCAACTGTATTCTTTTATGTTTTTTGATGTGATTTGTAGATAGTGGTAAAAGTGGTTCAATTCTCAGACTTGTGAAGGATATTAATTAGACTTAAATTCTAATATTAAATAGAAAACTCACTAAAAATTATAACAAACTCAATCAAAATTGATATCAATATTAAAACAGCATTGAGGCTAAGATTCCACAATTTTCCAAGTTTAAGGTGATTTAATCCAATCTTTGTATCATGCAATTTTCTTGTTCAATTTGATTCTCACTATTGCAACAAGTAGATTTTCAAAAGCAATAATTGTAAATACCAAACATGAAGCATCAAGAGTCTATAAACTAAGCATACTCCATCAAAATAGATCCCAATCACTCAAATAAAAAGCATATTCAATAATAGTCCAAGGCAAATAATCATAATAATAATTGCAATAAATTAAATTAAATAGATTGTACCGCTTTTTGTTGGAAAAATAGCTTCCTCTATCGCCTCAGCAATAGGGTTTAGCTCCTCATACCGAAAACAGGTTCAAAATAATAAATCATGGCTTAAAAGGTAGTTTTATTGAAGAGAATATATAAAACAGCAGATCTGCAACGGTGTATAGATGTTAAAGAAGTCACCGTTACAGTTGGTGCAGCAATACTGAAGATATACGTTACTAATCAACTGTTATAGGATCAGAAATTTAAGACCCTAGAATACGACTGTCCTGCACAGCTTAATGTTCTTCAGCTGTTAAACAACGACACTGTTCTGCGACTGTTTCTGGTGCGTCAATGTTCTTCGCATTCTTCCTCTTCAGCAGCAGCAACAACAGAAACAAAGTTTGATAAAACTCTGATTTCTTCTTCCCTGGCTCTCCCCAGGTCCCCAAACTCTCGACACCCCTTCTATATGACCCAAACAATCTATTTATATCAAAAATACCGATTAAATCTCTCCCAAATCTTCCAAAATCTCTTTCCTTCTCTTCACGACAAAGTTGCGGCAATTTCTTGTTTTAGAATTCTATGCGTTTTTGAGCTTTCCTTTTTATTCTAAACTCTTCCTTAGAATATAAAAATCTTTGGGAAGGTTTACAACACTTTAATCTCTCTAAAATTCCCTAAAACAGGTCACACACGTGACTTTCCATATTTTCTGTTGTGATAAAATCCGTCGATTGAGCCCAGTCTAATCGATTTCAACACCCATATCAGATTCCTAGACCCGTAAGGAGTCTATCCTATGAAAATCAGAGGTTTAATCGACCTCAAACTCCTTCAAATCAAGAACCCTAAATCTGCCAGAACTGTATCTACTTTCCCACCTTTTGAATTTCAAATGTAGAAGATGGTTGCCCCCTATCCAGAGTAGGGGTGCGATTAGCAGCTGCCTGGAAATGGGATGCCCCTTAGTAATTAGGTTACTCCTTATCCAAAGTGAGGGTCCGAATAGCAAATGTCCTCCCATGAACGCAAAAAACACTTTTCGAGCCAATTTCGCCGCAAAATCTTATTTTTCCAAAAACACCTACAAAGACATAAAAAGCCAAAATAAATACAAAATCGAGCACTAACAATATATACAATTGAGATTATATCAGACACAAAAATTTGTCTATCAAATATCCCCAAACCTATTATTTGCTAGTCCTCGAGAAAAAATAAAATAGAAATAAAATCCTAACTCACTGTCACAGGCATCGTCGATTGCATTTTGCGTATGCAATAAGCCTTTAAACCCCTAGGTGTCCCTAGTGGCGGAGTGTTGTCTCCGGAGGTCTTACCAGAGGCATACCCACTAAACCTTTATACTCCAGACCTTAGGTATCTACACAGAACCTTCGAAGGCACTAAAGAATCTCCTTGGTTGGCATACTTATTGACTACAAGAGGAAGTACCCTGATGCGAAATTCCAATTGTTGTACACGAGTTCGCACTCAAACATACTAAAATTCATATGAAGTGACAGAGCTCTACTCAGATAGTCGCACTATGGACATCAATATCCGGAGTCAAAACTAATCACATGGATAAATCAAGAAGATGGATATAGAAAAACATAGATGGTTTTGATGTTTACTAGGTGAACGGTGTTTCTCATATCTGTCTGAAGGCCTCCGCCAAAATGAACCTATCCTAATGGACTGAGATACTAGTCTGACTAATATCAACACACTAGCATATACAAGGTTACCAGTGGTCGATAATCCTAACTCTAGGTCAACACAACTGGCATATACAAGGGTTCCAGTGGTCGACTTTATTGAATTTATTCCAGTTGGTCTGATGGTCAGGTCTCAATTTCTCTTTTTTTTTTTCTTTTTTTTTCTCTTTTTTTTTGTATCTCAATCACTCTAATTCACCCTAGCATTGGTAACAACTTGAATCGTGAGCCCCACCTAAACACTTAGAGAAACATAGTTTAAAAACAAAACAAAATAAAATCAGAAGTGAAAAGGACTCAACGAGATATGGTGAAACTATCATGTTATTTCTAACACCTGAGCTTTGTGCTTTTGTGAATAGACTCTTTAGATGTTTCCATCTAGTCAGATTGGTTCGTCAACTCCTACAACCAAAATGATTCCATCCACTTAGATTGGTTAATGCCATCCTTAATAGGGATAAATTTCTAGGCTCTGGAGTTTATTTATTGCAACGAAAAGGTAACAAAAAGTTCTACCCCACCCCAAACTTAAATCTAACATTGTCCTCAATGTTTCTAATTAAAGAACAGTACCAAAAATATAAGTAACATGAGGAAATAGTAAAGAGAGAAGTCGGAAAGATAGTACCTGGGTGAAGTCCAAAAACCTATAAAAATATTATACAACATACAAAATCGCCTCGATGGTCAATCAAGGTAAACAGGGTCCTCCAGAGGGACCTCCTCAACATCAACTGTATGAAAAGGCTCTAAAAAGGGCTTCAATCGCTGACCGTTAACCTTCGAAGAACTACTACCATATGGTGTCTTAATCTCAACAGCGCCATGAGGAAAAACAATACGAACCATAAAAGGACCGGTCCACCGAGAGCGTAACTTCCCGGGGAATAGATGCAAACGAGTATTATACATAAGAACTTTTTGACTTGGAGAAAATGACTTTCGTAAAATATTCCTATCATGCACAAGTTTTATTTTGTTCTTATACTCCTTAGCACTATCGTATGCATCTCTACGAATCTCGTCCAACTCATTGAGCTGGAGCTTTCTTTGAGCTCCTGCCTTGTCAAGTGAAAAGTTTTAGTTCTTAATAGCCCAATAGGCTCGATGCTCTAACTCAACAGGCAGGTGACATTCCTTGCCAAACACTAAACGATAAGGTGACATTCCAATGGGTGTCTTAAATGCAGTTCGGTAAGCCCATAAGGCATCAGTAAGCCTCGACGACCAGTCTTTCCTGTTTGGATTAACTGTTTTCTCTAGAATACGTTTAATTTCCCTATTGGAAACCTCTACCTGACCACTAGTCTGAGGGTGATATGGGTTGCTACTTTATGGGTAATACCGTATTGTTTCATTAAAATAGCAAACGATCTATTACAAAAGTGTGAACCTCCATCACTAATTATAGCTCACGGCGTACCAAAACGTGTAAATATATTCTCTTCAAAAAACTGGACTACGACCCTGTGGTCATTCGTTTTACACGGAACCGCCTCAACCCACTTAGACACATAGTCTACAACGACAAGTATGTAAAGATAACCAAACGAAATAGGAAATGGACCCATAAAATCAATGCCCCACACATCAAAGACCTCAATCACTAAAATAGGGTTCAAAGGCATCATATTTCTACGGGAAATGGTTCCTAACTTCTGGCAACGCTCACAAGAAACACAATGACTATGTGAATCTTTAAACAACGAAGGCCAGTAAAATCCACACTGCAAAATCTTAGCAGCAGTCTTCTTAGCACTAAAATGACCCCCACATGCATGTTCATGACAAAAGGAGATAATACTAGACTGGTCACTCTCAGATACACATCTCCTAATAATCTGGTCCGGACAATACTTAAACAGATAAGGATCATCCCAAAAGAAATGCTTAACCTCGGCTAAAAACCTAGAACGATCTGGTTTACCCCAATGTTGAGGGGTTCAACCAGTAACAAGATAATTCACTATATTTGCATACCAAGTTGATTGGGAAACAGAGAACAATTGTTCATCAGAAAAACTGTCCCTCATAGGAAGGGAATTATTCGGGGAACTACCAAGTGGTCTGCTACTACATTCTCTGCACCCCTTTTGTCGATAATGTCTGGACAAAATTCTTGTAACAAAAGGATCCATCTAATCAATCTAGGTTTGGTATCCTTCTTAGACAAAAGGTATTTCAAAGCAGCATGATCAGTATAGATTACGATCTTAGAACCTAATAAATAGGATCTAAACTTATCCAAGGTAAAAACGATGGCTAGAAATTCCTTCTTGGTAGTTGTGTAGTTCATTTGGGCATCATTCGGAGTTTTTCTAGCATAATAAATCACATGAAGTAATTTGTTTTCTCGTTGACCTAGCACAACGCCTATAGCATAATCTGAAGCATAGGTTCCAGTTAGGTACCTGGACTATCGGGGCAGTAGTGAGTAAAGTTTTAAGCTTCTCAAAAGCCTCTAAACAAGCATAATCAAAGACAAACTTAACATCTTTTGCAAGCAAATTGCAAAGAGGTCTAGAAATCAAGCTAAAAACCTTAATGAATCGATGGTAAAAACCTATATGCCCTAGGAATGACCTAATATCTTTTACGGTTTTTGGGACCTGTAAAGTCTTAATAAGGTCAACTTTGGCTTTGTCTACCTCTATACCCTTTGAAGAGACGATGTTCCCTAACACAATTCCTGATTTAACCATGAAATGGCATTTTCCCCAATTAAGCACTAATTTTTTTTCCTTACACCTAGTCAACACTAATGCCAAATGATGCAAGCACTCATCAAAAGATGAACCAAACACTGAAAAATCATCCATAAAGACCTCTAAAAACCGTTCTACCATGTCAGAAAATATGCTCATCATGCAACGCTGAAAAGTCGCAGTGGCATTACAAAGCCCGGAAGGCATGCGTCTATATGCAAAGGTACCAAAGGGACAGGTAAAAGTGGTTTTCTCTTGGTCTTTTGGGGAAATAACGATCTGATTATACTGGAGTAGCCATCTAAGAAGCAATAATGACTATATACAGTTAATCGCTCTAGCATTTGGTCGATAAAAGGAAGGGGAAAGTGATCCTTCCTTGTGACCTTGTTCAATTTCCTATAGTCAATACACACGCGCCATCCCGTGGTCACTCGGGTTGGGATTAATTCATTATTATCATTCTGGACTACAGTGATACCTGATTTCTTGGGGATAACCTGAACAGGGCTGACCCACTTACTGTCTGAAATTGGGTAAATAATACCCGCATCTAACAACTTAAGAACCTCTTTTCGAACTACCTCTTTCATGTTAGAGTTCAGTCGACGTTGCATCTCCCTAGAAGGTTTGGAGTCTTCCTCTAAATGAATATGATGCATACACACAGTAGGACTTATACCCTTAATGTATGCTATAGTCCACCCTAAAGCTTCCTTATTGTCTTGAAGTACATTTACTAACCTACTTTCCTGATCACCATCCAAATCGGAAGCTACAATCACAGGTAAAGTCTCAGATGGGCCTAAAAACACATACTTTAGAGTATCGGGTAGTGGTTTAAGGTCCAACTTTGGGGGCTTTTCTAAAGAAGGAATTAGGGTAGTCTTAGAAACTGGTAACGGTTCGAACCTAGCTTTACATATATCAGTGTCTAACACAGGGGTAGAATCTAATAGAGCATTCACCTGTTCAATAGTGCTATCGTCGTCAAAATCTAAACCAAAATGGGATAGACAACTTTCTAATGGGTCTTCAGACAAATGTTTTGTTAATGACTCCTGAACTAAGGCTTCTATCATGTTCACCTCTTCAACACATGTGTCATCTAGCTCATGAGGTTTCTTACTAACATTAAAAATGTTCATCTCCATAGTCATATTACCAAAAGATAAAATCATCACACCATTTTGACAGTTAATGATCGCATTAGACGTAGCTAAAAATGGGCGACCTAAAATCACAGGTATATGGTTCTCTGGGTCAGGGACAGGTTGGATATCTAGGACCACGAAATCCACTGGATAAATAAACTTGTCGACCTCAATAAGAATATCCTCGATAACACCTCGAGGGATTTTAACATACCTATCATCAAACTGCAGTGTCATCTGAGTAGGTTTCATTTCACCAAGTCCTAGTTGTAAGTATACATGGAATGGCAGTAAGTTCACACTGGCTCCTAAGTCAAGTAAAGCTTTTTCTACCCGGAAGTTACCTATTGTGCAAGCAATGGTAGGAGAACCTGGGTCTTTGTACTTTGGAGATGTGGTGTTCTGAATGATTGAACTTACGTGACTAGCTAAAAAGGCTTTCTTATGGACGCTAAGTTTTCGCTTTCGCGTACACATATCCTTAAGGAACTTGGAATAAGCAGGAATTTGCCTAATTGCATCTAATAAAGGAAGGTTTATGGTAACTTTCTTAAAAACCTCCACTATGTCATTAAAGTTCGATTCCTTCTTTGTTGGTACTAATAGCTGAGGAAATGGGGCTCTAGGCATAAAATCAGACCTTTCAGGATCCGAATTCACATCATCAGAAACTTTATCAGTCTCTTCAGCTACTGGTCCTGATAGGTGAGATCTTGAGGGGTGAACTACAGTATGTTCACTATCGGGCATGGTTACCTTATTCTCTATAACTCTACCACTTCTAAGGGTTATAACAGCATTCAATTGATTCGATGGTTTTGCACATAATTCATGAACTCCTCTAGGGTTGGGTTGTGTTTGACTAGAAAACTTACCTTTTTCTCTCAAAGAATCACTTATCAGACCAACCTGGGTTTTTAACTCGGAAATAACATAACTATTTTCTTGTCCTATCCTGTTACTAGCTTGTAGACTCTGTTCTACGGATAACTGAAATTTTGCAGTTTGCTGAGTTAACAAGGCGAGAGATTCCTCTAAACTTAGGATTTTCTTATCTAACTGATTCTGAAACTGAGCTAGTCTTGAAGGATCCTTAGTATAGCCAAAACCCGGGGGAGCATTAGAATTACTAAACTGACCTTGACTTTGGCCCTTAGACCATGAAAGGTTCGGATGGTTTCTCCAACCAGGATTATAGGTTTCTGAATATGGGTCAATCTTTTGACGGTTATCAAATCTAGTGTTATTATATAGAGAAGTGTCCTGCTCTTCAATATTATGGCCTTCCCAAAAAGGATCCACTCTACCACTAGTCTGGCCCACTTCTAAGGCTTCTAACCTTTTTTCTATAGCAGCAATTTTGACATCTGATTCATAGCCTCCTTCTACCCTATTGACGTTTCCTTTACTTAAAAGAATTGTTTTCTGGGGTGCCCTACTATTTTCCCATTGCTGCGTTTTTTCGGCGATTTCATTAAAAAATTCCATCCCCGCATCAACAGTTTGGTTTTCAAATCCACCAGTGCAAAGAGACTCAACCATGGTCGTTGTGGAATAATCTAAACCCTCATAAAGGATCTAAACTAGCCTAACCTTTTCTAAACCATGATGAGGACACGGGGATAATAAATCATTGGACCTTTCCAAATACCTATATAAAGATTCTCCCTCTTGTTGTGAAAATGTGCATATTTGCGTCCTAATAGACGATGTTTTGTGCCTAGGGTAAAACTTATTGAAAAAGGAAGATGTAAGTTGTTCATATGTCTCAATTGAATCGGAGTCCAAACTATACATCCACGACTTGGCCTTATCTTTCAGGGAAAATGGGAATAACCTAATTTTCAAAGCATCATCATCTAAGCCTCTAATTCTTAGAGTACTATAAAATTCCTAAAAATCCCTAACATGGTAATAAGGGTTTTCATTTTCTTTCTCTAAAAAGATTGGGAGCATCTGTAAGGTCCCATGTTTCAGTTCATAGGGTGCCTCCGTTTCAGCTAACTTAATACACGAAGGACGAGTAGTCCTAGTTGGATTGAACAAAGCTTTCAAAGTTTCCATTTCTGGCGCTATCGGAGCAACAAAGATTCTCTCCTCAGTCAAAGGACGTTCAAAAACAGACTCTTCAAAAGTCGGACTTTATAGATTAAGGTAATCGAGACGCTTCGAACTACTAGGTTTCTCTTTAATAAATCTACCTAGTGCGTCTCTTTTGCGTTCATGCATACAATAGAATTTTCTAAATTGGAAGGGTAAGAAAACACAGATCAAGGCCGACTCAACCAAATCAAACCTATTGATTTCTAGCCAACAAAAAGCATGATGGCTCCACTTACGTTGTTTCTAGACCAGCTTCTAATCCTTCGAACGGGAATTCGTTACAATTTATGCAAACCCCTACGGAATCAATCCTAGTTAACGTAAGTTTAATAGAGGCGAGGGAAGCTCGGTGGAGCTTTGATACCCAAGGCCTCACCGGTATTACAAGGCGGCGCAGTCACGCATTCAACTTACAGAAACCGTCAAGAACTTCGAAGTATGCTTAAAAGAGTAACCAATATTTTTCGAATGAATTTCCTGTTAAGCTCGTTACCCTATCGGTCTCGTTCTAGTCAAAATTTTAGGCTTAGGTTCGTGTAGGTTACGTGTTCCTAAAGCGGGCAAGAAAAGAACGGTGATGAAATCCGAACCCTTATCTTGTATGGTCAGGCCTTGCCCTTTACTAGAAAAATAAATGTCCATATTCAGTCCTCAACATATATGCATACGAAGGAGTCCAGTAACTCGCTGATAGGGATTCGCGAGTGTTTAGAATCTTACCTCTCGTTCCAGATGGGGGATAAATCGGTTGTAGTTCCAGATGGGGGATAAATCGGTTGTAGTCGACTCGGGCCACTGACTCCGATGTCTAGTGTACGAACCCAAAGTGCAGAGACAATATCGTAATTGTCCTCCTTCTCTGCAAACAATTTATATTTAAAGTACCCTTCCGTAGGGTAATGGTAGGCTTTTAAAGATGTATGAAATAAGAGTATAAGGAAGCCTACATGGTTATACCGCAAGTGCACGGTGTCGGTTGTAGCTTGTGCAAATACGGGTCGAATCCACAGGGACTAGGGTGTGAGTTGAAGGTTTCCTAGCTAAGCTAGATCTCTGAGTGTAGCAGTGGCAGTGAGCTAATGAAACAAAGGCAATGAGCCTAAGGCAGTCAAGTGACAACAAAGAAGTAAAGGGAATCAAATAAAAACAAGAAACAGTAAAGTAAAGAGGGATTTTGGGTGAAGACTAGGGATTAGATTCCACCATTTCACCTAGACTAAGTTATCCTAGTTCCACATAAATCTTGTCCCTTGTATAGTTATCAGTGAGCTTCTTGGCTCAACTGACTAACTAGATGACAGTGGAGGTTCTATGCCTGCTGCTCATCAAAGGGTGGTTTCAGGAGGAAGGTTAATGTCACTAAGATAATTCTAATCCTAGTAGTAGCTGCCTTCTCACAATGCAAGTACCCACAGAGAAGCCACTTCGATGATTTAACAATCCTAAGGGATAGTCTAATCACAACTAAAATATTCATCATAAGTACTAATTGTCTGATTTAGAGTACAACTAGTCAGAGGATTCATAACAGACAATTAAGCATGAGCTGTAGCACAATCACATAGTGGTGTTCTAACTACAATGCATACATGATATGCATTGTGAGAGCAAAATGTAAAGTGCTTTGATTAAGACTATCTTAAACATTCCAAGCACAACAAGAATTATGTTTATAACTGAATGAAATTTAGCAATGGCTCAAAGGGTTTCCTCATCACCCTAGCTATGAGCTTAGAACATGTAAATTACACTTGAAACAACATTGCATTCAAACAAAACATGAACTGAAGATAACACAGTTGAGGAACTGGCTAGTCCAGTCCTCTTGGGTGAATCTCTGGCTAACCCAGGCATGGTTTCTACAACACCCATAACATCAATTTATAGTTTACAATTTATCTCAAAAAATCCCTAATTTGAGAATTAGGGTTTTGGAAATTTAGGTCAAAACAATCTCACCACAGCTCTGAATGTTGTCTCCTCTGACTAGCCAGTTCCTCTTCTTCCTCTTCAAGCCCACTATGTGAATTGTGCTAGAATCAGGGGTGCCTAAATATCTAGACTAAATCCTAATAAAAATACATATTTGCACAAGAGTCAACATTTCAAGGTAAATGAGCTCCATTTTTATGTTTTTATCATTTTTCTATTATTTTTTTTGATTTTTGATTTTTTTCAAAAAGGAAGAGTTCAAATTTTTCAATATAGCATGTTATCGGGATATCTACTATATGCCCCCAAACCTAAACTAAACATTGTCCTCAATGTTTCAAAAGGTGAATAAAATTATAATACAACATACGAATAGGACCATGCTGAGCAGAGAAAAAGGAAAGAGAATACCCGGATGTCGGCGAAAGCAAGATTAGAACTCCGTTATTCAAGGAAAAAATCCAACATATTTCAGCCGAGATCATATTGGATTAGCAAATTATATACAAAAGGAACAAAAGGGTTTTTAAAATTTTTATCTACTGGATTATATACAAAAAATTCACCATACACTAACAATCTAAAGAGTTGAGGATCAACCCAAAAGATGAAGTGTAGACATTTCAACAGCTTCACACAATAATAATATGATAGGCATGCAAGTGATGCTGTGAAACAAAATGAGCTACCCACAAACCTGGATTTTTCAACAGATAAAATTTTGGGTACAGAATCTCGCAGTTTTGGGGGTTCATCATGCACAAGGTCTAACTCGAAATGAACTTTGCTAGGGACGGGTACACATGCTAATTCAAACTGTGTCTCCTCAAATATATTATACTTAGATGCAAAATAGTCCAAAAGGACTTGGGAAGCACACAGTTCCAAACCTAGGTTGGGCATTCTCAGAAAAATTGGTTTGACAATATCGGTACAAACCAAATCTAGGTTGGGTGGAAGGCCATTAGATTGTGACTCAGTCAGGACGATAGGCACATCATTATTAATCAAATAAATATCTCCTAAGTCTTCTACAAGTGTCACAACATGCTCACCATGCTCACACAAATCAGAATCATCAATATCATCAGAAGAATTATTCTCATGTATCGGCAAATCAGTGGAAACATCACAACGTGACCCAGGTAGAGAATCAGACACATCAATTATATTATAATGCATATTAGTGTCAACATAAGATTCTATATTATCTAAGTCATTTTCATAGGAGAGATGCACATGCTCAAAATCAGTATCAACATCACATGTATATGGAGTACTAGAAGAAACATCATTCATGATGGTCGAGGCAGAGAAGCCTAATGTATTTGAACCCAAAGGTTCCATAACATTTTCAGTATAGACATGTTCTTCTAACATAACATCATAATCATCATAATCATCATCATGGTAGCATGCATATTGGTCCTCATTAACAGTGGTGGTGTTATTAGTCGATTCATGTTCCTCTAAATTAGGTTCATATTCAACATCATTTACATGAATGGGACTAGACACTTCATTAGGGACAAAATACATTTCCTCATGAATTTCCTCCTTTTGTAGGTGAAGCAAAATCTGATCTAACTTCGCCTGAATTCGTAATGTAGATCTATCAAAGTTTAGCTCACTGAGAGCTTCTATGGTGGAGTCTAAATTCATGGGAGTACAAAATTATTCATGTTCAAATTGTGGTGTTTGGTACATGTGTGCATGGTCATTAGGGTTTATAAAAGGTTGATCGCAACCCTCAAAGGTTTGATTATGGTCCCAATGACTACCAGCCTCACAATTTATGGGCATTTCATACCTTGGATTTTCTCTAGATTGCCTAAAATTATGCAAAATATGACAATTCTCAACAGGGTGGTCTAAACTACCACATGCGGGACATGCATAGATTTCAGGTTGCCTAAGAAAATTAGATGTGACATATTCCTCATGTGATTGCATTTCTAAAGCTGCGATTCGAGCTTCTAATTGATCCACAAGAGATGATTGTGTGAGTGAGGCATTAGAAAAATGTTCATTTTCACGTTGTGGCGAACGATGCATGTGCGAATAGTCATTAGGGTTCATGTATTGAAGCTCGGGACTTTGAAAATGTCCATAATAATTCCTATAACTATTGGCATCATGGTCTATGGGAGGTTCATAACGTGGAGTATGTCCATAAGCAAGTTCTCTAAGGGATTTTTTGTATTCCCCAACCGTAGACCAAGATCTAGACATGATTGGGCTCAAAAGCTAAGTAACTATGTTACAAAGCCCAAAATTTGGTTTTTAATGAGTTTGGATTTTTGGGAAAATTTTGGTTTTTATGGGTAACATTTGGTTTTGTCGGGTTTGAAAAAGAAATTTGGTTTTTAATGGGTTTTAGAAAATTTGGACTTAATGGGAAAAGAAAGCACTTTGGTTTATTGGGTTTTGAAAACTTTGGTTTTATGGGATAAAAGGCCAAGCCCACTGTTGGGTTTTGGAAAAATTGTTGTGAAACAGAGCCCAACTTTCGGCCTAGAGTTTGGGTACACGACCCACTAACGACTTCAGCAAGCCCTGAAACTAACGAAGCCCAGCTGAGTTCAGCTGGGTTCTGGGCTTTCAGTGATTGAAGTGTGAGGCCCAACTGGGTTTTGGTTGTTGGGCTCTCAGTTTGTTGAAGGACAAGGCCCACTTGGGCTTTTGAAAACGTTTTACAAATGTTGTTGGGTCAAGCCCACAGTAATTGGAAGCCCACAGTTTGGGTTCTCTTAATGGGTTTTAGGCTTACCCCTTTTGGCACAGCCCAGTTGGGCTTTGATGGCTCAAGACAGCTTGCTCAGACCAGCAGGTGCAGAAGGTGCAGTTCAGCTGTAGCTGCAGCAGCTCAGGTTGGCAGTAGCACCAAGGGTTAAGCACAACAGCAGCAACAGGTTCAACAGCAACAATATCAGCAGGGAGCACTGGTCAGCAGTCGCACCAGGCAGCAGTTTAGCAGCAGCAACAGCAGCACAGCAGGCAGCAGCTTCACAGGTACAACAGCAACAGCAGCACCACAACTGGTACCTGGTGAACTCAACAGAATTTTTCAGCTCATAGCAAGCTATTAAGAACAGGAAAGTTACACTAGATGCTACACTAAATGATCATGCAGGAATGCAATGCAAAGATGAATATGCAAGTTATGATGCAGAAATGTAAGCAAGAAAACAACTTCAACACAGCACCAGTCCCCGGCAGCGGCGCCAAAAACTTGGTAGGCTTTTAAAGATGTATGAAATAAGAGTATAAGGGAAGCCTACATGGTTATACCGCAAGTGCACGGTGTCGGTTGTAGCTTGTGCAAATACGGGTCGAATCCACAGGGACTAGGGTGTGAGTTGAAGGTTTCCTAGCTAAGCTAGATCTCTGAGTGTAGCAGTGGCAGTGAACTAATGAAACAAAGTCAATGAGCCTAAGGCAGTGAAGTGACAGCAAAGAAGTAAAGGGAATCAAATAAAAACAAGAAACAGTAAAGGAAAGAGGGATTTTGGGTGAAGACTAGGGATTAGATTCCACCATTTCACCTAGACTAAGTTATCCTAGTTCCACATAAATCTTGTCCCTTGTATAGTTATCAGTGAGCTTCTTGGCTCAGCTGACTAACTAGATGGCAGTGGAGGTTCTATGCCTGCTGCTCATCAAAGGGTGGTTTCAGGAGGAAGGTTAATGTCACTAAGATAATTCTAATCCTAGTAGTAGCTGCCTTCTCACAATGCAACTACCCACAGAGAATCCACTTAGATGATTTAACAAGCCTAAGGGATACTCTAATCACAACTAAAATATTCATCCTAAGTACTAATTGTCTGATTTAGAGTACAACTAGTCAGAGGATTCATAACAGACAATTAAGCATGAGCTGTAGCACAATCACATAGTGGTGTTCTAACGACAATGCATACATGATATGCACTGTGAGAGAAAAATGTAAAGTGCTTTGATTAAGACTATCCTAAACATTTCAAGCACAACAAGAATTATGTTTATAACTGAATGAAACTTATCAATGGCTCAATGGGTTTCCTCATCACTCTAGCTATGAGCTTAGAACATGGAAATTACACTTGAAACAACATTGCCTTCAAACAAAACATGAACTGAAGATAACACAGTTGAGGAACTGGCTAGTCCAGTCCTCTTGGGTGAAGCTCTGGCTAACCCAGGCATGGTTTCTACAACACTCATAACATCAATTTATAGTTTACAATTTATCTCAAAAAATCCCTAATTTCAGAATTAGGGTTTTGGAAATTTAGGTCAAAACAATCTCACCACAGCTCTGAATGTTGTCTCCTCTGACTTTTGTCGACAACCCATGCTTCCAATTTTACTATGCTACGAACCCATCAATTTCTTGCGTCTCTGAATGCCGTCTGCCATTTGTACTCAAACCCTAGTTCTCTTAGATGTATCTCATAGGGTGAATGAGATAGAGGTGAGAGAAGTAGAGTGATGAGTGATGTTTATGGGGGAAGGGTAGAGTGGTTGTGTGGTTGGAGAGGCTCGAGATGGTGAAGAGGTACAGGAGCTCGAGAAGGAGAAATTGCTGGGCTCTGCAATGGTCGGGGAAAGAAGGTTTTTTTGGGTGAAAACGAATGTTTGGCTCGACTGGTGTAGGTGATGGGATGTTTGATGAAACGGTGTTGGGCGGGTGCAGAGGAGTTTGATGAAAAACGAGTGGAAGGTGTTGGATCATCAACTTCAGATTGGATTTAACGGCAAGATAGAAGAAGGCTCTAGGCGACCGTTGGATTCTTGATACAACGATTCTGACGATCCAGATGAGAGTTAGGTGCTATAGTGTTTGACAGGAGGTTCAGACTTTGATGCACAATGATGAAGCGACCGTTGGATGACAAGATGGATCCAATTTGACGGCTCTCATGGAAATGGGTATGGATAATGGAAATGGATTTGGGTAAGGGTTTTGGGCCTTGGGTATGCCAAGCTCATATCTTCTTTAAGAACAATTCTTCCTCTTCAAGCCCACTTCTAGTTGATCCGGCTCTTGTAAACATCATTCTTCGCTGCCTTTCTGCGGGAGTCTTTGCCGTTTCTTTGCTCTTTTCGCTCCGTGAGTTAACCAGGCTTTATTTAGTACCTAAAAATGCAAAATTAATTAAGAAAAGTATTATTCTTGAAAACAACGAAAACACAGAATATGGGATAAATGGAGCGTTAGTGCACAAATGATGAGTTAAATGCCAATAAAAAGGTGCAAATATATACAATATTTGGCACTCATCAGGTAGTAAAAAAAAATAATGTCCCAAAGTCCAAAGTCCAAAAAATAAATAAAGAAAAACTACAAAAATAATAAACCCTAATACAGATTTTTTTTTTAAAAAAAAAGAAAATAAACAAACCCTAAACTAAAATTGTCTAAATAAAATTGTCTTATTTTCTGTTCTTTTTGCTTTAGTCTTTAGCTCCAAGTCTTTATGAAATCACCAAACTCTTTGGCTCAGTTTTCTTTATGATCAAGAACCTGTAGACACAAGATAAATACCCAAAAACATAAAAGAGGACAAAAAAAATAAAAAAAATAAAAAATAAATGAAAAAAATAAATCTAAAACCCTAAAAACAAGTCCGCGTCGGCAGCGCCAAAAATTGATGTAGTTTTGAAAGTGATAAGTAGTAAAAGTGGTTCGATTCTCAGACTTGTGAAGGATATTAATTAGACTTAAATTCTAATATTAAATAGAAAACTCACTAAAAATTATAGCAAACTCAATCAAAATTGATATCAATATTAAAACAGCATTGAGGCTAAGATTTCACTATTTTCCAAGTTTAAGGTGATTTAATCCAATCTTTGTATCATGCAATTTTCTTGTTCAATTTGATTCTTACTATTGCAACAAGTAGATTTTCAAAAGCAATAATTGTAAATACCAAACATGAAGCATCAAGAGTCTATAAACTAAGCATACTCCATCAAAATAGATCCCAATCACTCAAATAAAAAGCATATTCAATAATAGTCCAAGGCAAATAATCATAATAATAATTGCAATAAATTAAATTAAATAGATTGTACCGCTTTTTGTTGGAAAAATAGCTTCCTCTATCGCTTCAGCAATGGGGTTTAGCTCCTCATACCGAAAACAGGTTCAAAATAATAAATCATGGCTTAAAAGGTAGTTTTATTGAAGAGAATATATAAACAACAGATCTGCAACGGTGTATAGATGTTACAGAAGTCATCGTTACAGTTGGTGCTGCAATACTGAAGATATTCGTTACTAATCAACTGTTACAGGATCAGAAATTTAAGACCCTAGAATACGACTGTCCTGCACAGCTTAATGTTCTTCAGCTGTTAAACAACGACATTGTTCTGCGACTGTTTCTCGTGCGTCAATGTTCTTCGCGTTCTTCCTCTTCAGCAGCAGCAGCAGCAGAAACAGAGTTTGATAAAACTCTGATTTCTTCTTCTTTGGCTCTCCTCAGGTCCCCAAACTCTCGACACCCCTTCTATATGACCCAAACAATCTATTTATATCAAAAATACCGATTAAATTTATCTCAAATCTTGCAAAATCTCTTTCCTTCTCTTCACAACAAAGTTGCGGCAATTTCTTGTTTTAGAATTTCTACGTGTTTCTGAGCTTTCTGTTTTATTCTAAACTCTTCCTTAGATAGATAAAAATCTTTGGGAAGGTTTACATCACTTTAATCTCTCATACATTCCCTAAAACAGGTCACACACGTGACTTTCCATATTTTCTGTTGTGATAAAAATTCGTTGATTGAGCCCAGTCTAATCGATTTCAACACCCATATCAGATTCCTAGACCCATAAGGAGTCTATCCTATGAAAATCAGAGGTTTAATCGACCTCAAACTCCTTCAAATCAAGAACCTAAATCTTCCAGAACTGTATCTACTTTCCCGCCTTTTGAATTTCAAATGTAGAAGATGGTTGCCCCCTATCCAGAGTAGGGGTGCGATTAGAAGCTGCCTGGAAATGGGATTCCCCTTAGTAATTAGGTTACCCATTATCCATAGTGAGAGTCCGAATAGCAAAAGTCCTCCCATGAACGCAAAAAACACTTTTCGAGCCAATTTCGCCGCAAAATCCTATTTTTCCAAAAACACCTACAAAGACATAAAAAGCCAAAATAAATAAAAAATCGAGCACTAACAATATATCCAATTGAGATTATATCAGACACAAAAATGTGTCTATCATTTTCGTTTGTCTTTGATTGTCGCGTTCTTGATAGAAACAGATAATTAGTTGTAGTGTGTATATATATGTATCTCAGTGATTCAATACCCTATATACTCGTATACAATCATTAACCTCGAATACCAAATAAAACATGATTGAAGATCATTTGAAATCAAGATATAGTATGGATTAAAATTCTAGGTTTCCAAAAAGAATAAAAGATAAAGGTTCACTCTTGCCACCATAAGTATTTCATGGGAAATTCTTGGTAATCCATGAAATATATCCTCTAAAAATACGGCGTACTTAAAATCCAAACTGTAGTTAAGTCCTCAGTTTGATGATGTCACATCTCCATCATCCAACGGTTATAAAGCCGCGAATTCATTTTTGAACTCGCGCTGCGAGTTCAAAATTTTTTCCCTTAAATCATGGGAGTTGGTTAGAGTATAGCACTGCATTTTTCTTTCCTTTTTATCTTTTACAAATTGTGTTAAGGTTAAAGGTGTATGTGATCCTTTTGTGAATGCATGTTTTTCAAATTGGGGACAACCTGTTAAGTTAGATAAACATGTTGGAAATCATAATAATGTTCACAATCAGGCTTATGTGAGAAGTCACGATTTATTGCAAGAATCACATCATCTTCGGAATATATTTCGTCATCAACTAACGCAAGAGAGTTTGGGATACAAGATCCGTTTGACTGCATCAATTGATTGTATCCGATGTCTTTTATGTCAAGGATTAGTTTTTCATGGCCATGATAAATATGATACTTCGCGTAATCAAGGTAACTTTAAAGAACTTCTTAAATACATATATGAACACAATGATAATAGAAATAATGAAGTTCTGAATAATGCTCCTGGTAACATTAAATTACTTGTCCGGATATCCGAAAACAAATAATCAGTGCAGCTGCAATGGAAACTACAGATGCAATTCGTGAGGAAATTGGATATTATCTTTTTGATTTTATGATGGATGAGTCCAAGGATGTATTAGTTAGAGAGAAAATGGCAGTTGTTAAATGCTTTGTTGATAAGAAAGGTTGTGTTACTGAAAGATTTATTGGTGTTATTCATGTCCTTCAAACTACAACATTTTTTTAAGGCTTCTCTTGACGCTTTATTTTCCAAGTATGGTTTGAATATAATGAAATAAATAGGGAATTGTTACGATGGTGATAGTAATGTGCAAGGTGTGAATAACGTGCTTAAGACACTCATATTATAAGAAAACATGTCAGCATATGTTATCCATTGTTTCACGCATCATCTCCAATTGGTGCTTGTTAATGTTGCTGAAAAACAAAGCGACGTTGCAGTAATCTTTACTTTAGTGGGTAAAACTGTGACTATGGTTTCTGGCTCATGCAAACGCAGAGATATTCTTCGAGAAAAATAATTTGCTCGAGTACCATGTTGAACTTGTTCAAAAATGTGAACGTTTAAGTGGTAAGGATCTGAATCAAGAAACTTTCCTCAAATGAGATGCCGACACCCGTTGGGGTACACATTAATACATTGTTGAGCCTAATTTGAAAACACGGAGTACAAAAACTACACCCAACTATTTCGTTCGACAATCTGTATGGAGCAAACTCTAATATAATTCTTGAGGGCACCAAGTTACTGAGCTCAATCAGGAAAGATATCAAAGATCTTTATCTCTTTCTCAATGCAATCAGTAAATCTAACAGATAGAAATCCATGAACTGATTTATATGAGAATGACTTGGATGGTACCGAAGACCAATATCCAAGTGTCAATCAAGTCACTATCCAACAAACAAGGTCGGACTTATCAACTGCGATTGAACTTATGCACAACCTGTGATATTTCATTTATATAAACAAAATATAATGAAAATAAATAACACATACACAAGAAATTTTGTTAACGAAGAAATCGCAAATGGAGAAAAACTCCGGGACCTAGTCCAGACTTGAACACCACACTGTATTAAGATGCTACATACTCTAGCCTACTACAATTTAACTTCAGACTGGAATGTAGTTGATCCCAAACTTGGTATATTCACATACCTTACGCCTCTTGAATCTCGCAAAACCCTTCGCACTTGATTCCCTTAGATGATCTCACCCACAACCAAGAGTTGCTACGACCCAAAGTCGAAAAATTTGTAAACAAATTTGTCTCCACAGATAAGTCTATTGATAATCAAATATGTCTCCCAAAGATAAGTTTATCCTTTATTATTTTTATTATGTCTTTTAATTCTAGATCAAGGTGAACATGAACCAACTAATAATCTGGTCTTACAACACCGAGTGTAGCCTAGAATATTAGTCACCCCATAATAACTTAACTATATGGTGGTTGAACAAGTTATTGCAGAACCATAAAGTCTGAGATGGATAACTTTGTGATTTCTTGTATCTTACCTATCGGAGATAAATCTCGAGAAAATCTTAGAGAAGATTAAACTCAAACGCGATAGAATAATAAGATCAGAATACTCAACAACAGAGTAGTTGGACCTGGCTTCACGAATCCCAAATGAAGTCTTCAAGTCGTTAACCCTACAGTGGTTTATCATAGAAACTGAAAACCCAGGTTAATGGAGAATCGACTCTAGTATACAACTAGTACACACAAAAGTGAGGGGATTGGGTTTCCTATTTGTTAGAGTTCTCCCTTATATAATCTTCAAAAAAATCTAAAAAAAATGCTAACTAAACACAGGTCCCCGGCAGCGGCGCCAAAAATTTGATGGTTTTCAAATAGTGATTGTAGTTTGTGGTAAAAGGGGTTCTTTTCGAACTTGTGAAGGTAACTTTTTTTTTTGATTTAATAAAAATAAAGCAAATTAATTTTCAAAGAGTGATGCCAAGATTTAAAATGGACTAAGGCTCCGGATTCACTATTACTTCAAGTTGATTGGTTACAAAAATATTTCATAATTATTATCTAGCTCTTTTTCCATTAAATCACTTCTTAATCTATAAGGTGTCCAAATATTAAATTGTAATCCTTAAGCATGATTTTATCAAAGAATTAATTCTAAGCATAAAACATCAAACTGATTCACAACTAATTAAGAAAACCATTTTTATCTCTTTTTTTATTGATCCAAGTGAATTAAATAAAATAAATAATTAAGAAATTATAAAAAGAATTTACCAATCAAACATGAGTGAATAGATCCTCCATTGCCTCAATCACCAAGAATTTAGCTGCTCATCATGTTGGAAAACCTCTCAAAATATTTCATTGATGCTCAAAAGTGTTTTACAATGAAGAGAAAGACAAGAAAATGATGTAAAACAGAATTTTGCGACCCACAGAAGGCGTCCAGAATCAACGACAAAGCTGAAGTGTTGTTGTCGATGAAGAACTACGACCCACGGGTGACAGTCGATGTCACTGTTGATAAACTACGGTCTTGGAGAGTCTGTTCTTCATGTTCTTCCTCCTCGCAGCAGCAGCAGCAACAATCAATGGTATCTTCCTCGTTTCGGCTCTGAACTCTCTCCTATTTCTCTCTAAACTTTTCTAACCCTTTTTATGACTTGAAACCACTCTTATATATCCCACAGACCCCAAATATCTCGTATAAATTCCGACTTTTTCTTTTTCTTCTCTGCGCTGTTGAGAGAATAATCGCTTCTGTTGAGCTTTTTCACGTGCTATTAGCTATTAAATGGCTACCAAACTCTTCCCTAGACTTGAATAAGACCATGTACATGTTAATCCAGCGTCAAAGTCCTCCAGAAATCTCTCAAAAATCTTTTAAACTCGAAACAGAACACGTCTCTCTGTTGAGACTTTGAAACCCTCTCTCGGCCATTCCAGCCCAATTGGCCGGATCCAATTGATTGTACTGGGCTTGAGTGATCTTCTACAGTCCATAGAAACCGAGTTAGGCCATTGAATCTCCTAAAATCACGTAGAAATTCGATCTCCAAATCTGCTCCTCGCTGCATGCATTTTCCCGCCAAAAACCATTATTTGAAATTTGAAGAAGACCTCCCCCTATCCAGTTCTGGTGTCCCTTTAGCAGCTGCCTGGAAATGGGTCACCCCTTAGTAATTAGGTTACCCCTTATCCAAAGTGAGAGTCCGTATAGTAATTTTCTCCCACGAGCGCAAAAACCACTTTTTTAGCCAATTTCGCCGCAAAAGCTTATTTCTCCAGAAATACCTACAGGGACATAAAAAGCCATAATAAATACAAAAATGGGTACTAACACAATATACAATTGGGCTATATTAGACACATAAATGCGTCTATCACTTAGTAACAAAGCAATATTGATATTCACCATTAGATGAACTCCTGATTTAAGATTCAATCTAAGTCTGTTTAGAAATAAAGCAATCAATCTCAACCGTTAGATGATATTTTTATCTTGTTACACATAAATGAAATATGCGTTCATTTAGATATATATGGTTAACCGTACTTAAACATGTATACCAAATTGGCTCAGTAATAGTCAACCGAAGTTAGTCATATGAAGACTTCTAATATATCCTATGAGTAGAAATGTAAATGCTTATTTAAGACTTCTAGTTATTAAATTCTCACGTTGTATTCATGTAACCCCTCGCACACTCCGAGTATGTATAACAAACATGGTTTGAATGACAAGGGGACCGATTACGCACTAGAGAAACTAAGACATGCCTTTGCCAATGGAGAGGACTTATATTTTTGACTCAATTTTTGATAAAAGAAAATTGGATTTTCTATATTCGGCAAATCATAGTTACATTTAGATTTAAGAAGCATATAAAGTGAAAATTAGGATGCAAATGCAAACAAAACTAGTAAATTCCATAGTGTAATTTTTATTTCTTTGTTTTTTTTTCCTACCAATTTTTCTTTCTTTTGTTTGTACATACAAGAATACCTCCTCATCACATGATGAGTTTATACAGAATAAATAATACCTTACAAGTAACTGACAGGAAATACAGAAATCATGGGGGTGTGGGGTTCTATTTACAATTCTCAGTCCCCACCAACAATCAATTCTTATTATTTGTTTGATTAACAAACAAACTCAAATCCAAAATTATTCCAACTTATCAATAATTTTAATGAGGAGAACTAGGCAGATCGCTTAGTAATTCTAACAGGGTATCCTCGTTTCGGTACCGGAAACGGACCATATTGGATTCCATCTTCCTCCCCAATTGCTTCCCACCTGCACCAAAATAATAAGAACAATCAAACTACGTGTTTAGAATATCTGTCTGTTTAAACGATAATACACTTTAACTTGTATTTGTGGTGCATGTATGTCAAGTGTTGATTATTGTGGTGGAGATGTGATTTTGCGGAGAGTCAGAAAGACAGGGAAAGAAGTGTACGGATGTACCTGTAAGAAGTTGTGAGGTGGTGAAGAAGGACAAGCATCTCAAGCTTAGCCAACTCACTGCCTGGACACGAGTGGACTCCATTCCCAAATGGCATGTACGTGTTTGGTCTTAGTGGAACCTGCATCAGAAGAGGAGGACAAATGAATTTGTTATTAGTCACACTCCACAATGCAAATCAAGAAACCGGAATCTAATTGCTCCTGATAACCTACGTCGGCTCTGTCACTGCTAGTGACACAGACAATTTAAGTCGATTAACTTCAGTTTCATTTTTTGTTTAATTTTTGATCCAATCCATTGCGGATTTATTTAATTTGTTGTGTCCAGAAAAATTATACCTGGATCCTTAAAGGTTTGATTGATGGGTCGACAGCAAACTGATAGCCACTAAAACAAGAATATTGGTGGTATTCCTTCGGTTAACGTACCTCGAATCTGGATGGGTCAAATTTTTCAGGTTGAGGGAAGAATTCAGCACAATGATGGATGCTTCTAAAGAGTGGAAGAACTTTCCATCCTTTGGGTATTAAATAGCCTTGTAGCTCTACATCTTCCACAGCTTCTCTAAATGTGAAAGACAATATACTTGCTGTTCTTAGTGTCTCCTGGATCACCTGCGTATAGATACAGCATAACATTAGCATAGTCCTTTCTAATCAAGATCCGCACGGTCACATCAACAAGTACATAGATTCTAGCTTATCCTCCCCATTTGCACAAATAACAGGGTTGTACGATGGATATATATATATATACACGTACCCTGCTTGTCAACCGCATCTTTTTGGTGTCATCCCAAGTCAGCCCGTCGCGGTTTTCCTCCATTATTGTCTGTTGAATACTCTCTTGTTCCCTCTGCAGCAATACCAACAGTAGTACTCTCCTCGGTATCAATAATATTTGTGATTCTTCTATTTTTGGGACCAAAAATAATTTCTTCCTCTTTTGTCTCATTATATATATATATATGTGTGTGGAAATATTGTGACCATAAAATTCAAAAATATTTGACGAAGTGAGAAGATAAAGATTATGTGAATCAATTACCACGACAGCATCTAAGAGTTCACCATGGTCATGAAGATATTTTAGAATCCAAGTAAGAACGCTAGCTGTAGTATCGTGCGCAGCGAATATGACTCCTATGATGTTGTCGGCGACCTGAGAATCACTAAGACGATGCAACGTTGTTGTCTTGGTCTGATGATCTTTTGTTGAGTACTCTCCTTTCAGTAATACTCCCAGCAATCCTTCACTTTCCTTGTTACTCTCCCTTCTTTTCTCAATCACTCTCCTCAGGGTCTCATTTAGTAGTTTTCTTGCCTACACACAACAAACAAGTCAGTATCACTTCTTGATATACATTATAAGAGTATCTGGTGAAGTAATGTACACTCTTGCGTACCTTCATTGCTTTCCGAAACGGTGTCCCTGGGAGGTTGAAAGGCATAGAATTGTAACCTTTCTCCAAGCAATGATACAGCTGTTTGATGCCTTCGGTCTCGGAATCTGAATGTCGGCCAAACACCGAATGTATTGCCACATCAAACGCGTACTAAAACCAACAAATAAAAAACATGTCATACATATGTACCTTTTAAGAACCAGGAGGGATCGAACCTGTAACAGCATTAATTGTAGGCTAATGTACCTAGGTGTAGTTTTAGGGATCACTGTTCTATCTTATCAAAAACAAAGGTATTTTTTAAGATAAAAGGTGGAAAAATTCAATGAGCATCACAAATTTGTATACCCTTTTCATCTCTTGGAGAGTGTTAATGGTGGTGCTCTCCCAAGAAGGAAGATACTTGACAAGTACAAGCTTTTCGATGTCAGATACCGATTGTCTTAGAGTTGAAGGAAGAAATGAAGCTTGAACCAACTTCTTTAGTCTTGAATGATAATCTCCTTGGTGAAAGAATAGAGCTTCAGGTCCAATCATTTTCTCTTTACTTGGTGGATATGTTGGTTTGAACAAATGAGCACTACTCACTAACACAACTTTTGCTGCTTCAGGGTTTGAAATCATCACACAAGGACATCCCAAAATATGAGTCTTAAATATATCTCCATACCTAAACAATAAAAATCAAAATCAATCAAACATGAAAATATAAATGATTTATATCCCTGTCGCCATTTTGATCTTTAAAAGTATATTACCCTTTTTGTCTCATGGAGAAAAAAGTATTAGGATTTTGAGTATAGAGTTTGAACGTTTCGCCTACGTATGGCCAACCCATTGAACCTGGTGGTAAGCTCTTGTACTTGGTTCTTGCTCGGTTACTACTATTCCTACTGTTCCATTTGTATAGTGCTATAAACAGATACAAGATCAAGGAGATGAAAACACAGAAGAAAACTAGTGATGGCATAGTGAAAAATAGGATAGTACTACTATTGTGGATGATGAGAAAACAAAGAGAAGTAGTAGTCTAAATTTGGGTGTATGATTGTGGGTCAAAACGGTCTTTATATAGAGAAAAATTTAGACTCAAGTGCAGTGGTTTTTACTATATTTAGACAGAGACCCTTGTTAGTAAAGTCCATTTTCATTGATTAAACCATAGCCCGTGACTGTTTATACTACTAGTCTTAGATCTTTGAATGTTGAACTCCTCCTCACCCTCCAAATCTATATTCTAAGATAGAATTTCAATGAATCTATGTATCCTATCTATCTAGCCATCTAGGCAACTCTCTGTCTGTAGAAATTTCTTTTGATTCTTCGTTGAGAAGTAAACAATGATACTCGTGAGTTCCTTCGGTAGTATGCAATGACTCGTTCATCTCTCCGCTTACGTGTTCCTATTACGTCATTCCACGTGCAATCGAAGAGTTTTTTTTTTGGTCCGTACCGTCTCTATACGTCTAATAGCAATGTTTGTACCATGTATATGTTGGTGTCTTAGCTAGGGTGCATGCCCATGCTGCTTGGAGCAGCTTCAACAAGTTTGTTAACTCGAGGTGATAGTTGACGGTCACGTCGATCGATTCGTCAGATTCAAGCACTTAATAGCTAGACATGTGGCAAGTTATCTCGCTTTAAACGTATAAATAAACAAACAAGGTTAAGTCCCGTGAGCATGGTCCTCACCTGAATCTTTGTAGGTTTTGAGCAGAGAGCAATGTAAGTTTTTATGTATAAAGTCAGAGCCTTTGATGGGCATCAAAAGCTAGCAGAGATGGACCATATTATTACTAACAAACAAAAAAAGATAGTCGCAGCAGCAGGGCTCAAAATTATTTTGTATTAAGCTGCCTGCATTTGCAGTGCGCGCATGAATCTTTCCAAAACTAAGATTCTCTTGGTTACTTGAAAACTGTTGGTTAGTGTGAGAAAAGAGCGATTCATGGCGCTTCGTAAGGCATGCATTACAATATTATCCCGCGTCACAGAATATTCGTACATTTTGGAAACAAAAATGCGCGTAATGAAATTTGAATCCAGATCTAAGGCATCAAGCAATACAATTACAAGCCTCGTACAACCACCAACTGTCTTACCAACTCAACTGTTGAACACTGGCCTGCTCTCCAAAATTACTGACTTGTATCCACTACTATTGCGATTTTGAATGGACCAACACTAAAAGTCTAAAACACAGATATTTTGATTCATTCGACCACGTTTAAGAATCCACTCAATCTTCATAATGTACTTAAATTGATTCTTGCCGCAACAAAGTGAAAAAAGATACTGTTTTTGAATGATTTGGAAGATAAAGATATCTCCATGATCAGAAAAGTAACCCTAGCTAGGTGTCAGTGAAGAAGACGTGGCTAAATTCTAACAGATGATATTGATACTAGCTTCATTCCCACTATGATACTACTTATATCCAACTACTTATCTACTCTGTAAAATGTATCATGATCAATAATAGAATAAGTTGGTCATGGTGGTGGACTGGTGGTTCATGGTGGTGGTGCATGGGGGACCCTAAACCCACCATTTTTTACCTTTTTGTTTTATATATTGATCATGTTATGGAGTGACACATATTCCCCCTCGCATGGAATTGAGTTTGAGAGGAATCTGAATCCGATCGACTTGCATTTTTCATGATGTTTGGATGCAAAAAGTTGCTATTTGTAACCTATAAAGGACACAACTTATGCTATATTCATAACACACATCTATATATCTAGAATCTCATCCGATAACTGGAATATCTTGATACCGATATCGATAAGTTGATTTTGGGTTTTCTTTAGATGTAGTTGATTTTGAGCTTTAATAGGCATACATCTTGTTTGTTTGAGTTTGACTAGCTATCTGAATCTGCACGAGTCAGGTATCAGATGGTTCATTTTTTTATTTTTCTGATGTCTAACTCGGTTCATACATTTGACTCGAAGCTATTTGAGTCATGTATCATTTTACATCCGAGTCGCTGGATCCCAAAAACCTTTTAATAACTCTACCAATTAATAATTTTTGAGTCAGATGTAATGAATTAGATTCAGGTGTAATGCGTCAGAATCAGAACTTAAATTCAGACGAGTCAGTCGAGTTCGAAAAAAAACACCAGTCAAACTTCTAGAATTTATATTTTTGCATTGTTATTGTAGCACAATGATAAAGTCATGCGGTGATAAGACCACTAATCTGAGTTAGAAACTTTACTATACGAACTTTCCCCTACAAGAGTAAACTTCTGGCCTCTCATACACATACGTGTAAAGGAGTAGAATAGAAAAGGTACCAAGAGATGCTGTTGGAAAAAAGGAAAAGATCATGGATTGCCTTTTTGGTTTGAACAAAAGGGCTTTAATATGTCTTGTTTTATTGTGGAAAAACTCGAAAAGAATAAGCCTAACAAGTTGTGTGTAATTGAGACTTAACAGTTAGTGATTGCATGTTCTAAGAACACAAAGTAATAAAGAAAAAAAGTACTTCAACTAGAAGAAGGTGGTGATAGAGACTACTAACTAAATCTTCATCCTAACTTTATGATCTGGTGCAGTGAAAATGGAAAAAAAAAAAAAGCAATAGTGATAATCCAACTGTTGGGATAAGATTATGAAATGAGAACCTAGAGTCATAGATCAATGATTTGTCAAAGTTTGTGAGTTCACATCTGCGCCGCGCCCGCCATGTTTGAGATGCCGTGATTCTCTAAAACTTACCCTTTTGTGTATATCCAAATGCCCTTTTCTTCTTATAGTGATGATCATTTAACAGCACTTACTTATCTACTCCCCTAGATACACGGCTCGAAAACTTTTACTCTTCTCGAATGAGATTGTCAAATTTAGAGAGTTATAACAGTGTAATGATCTATGACCATATCGCTATAAATGGGTGTTATAACAGATTTAGGCTCAAAGCCACCAAAATGCATTCAATATAATGACCTGTTACAAGAACTAAACCACGACCTATGTCATGTAACTTCAGAATAGGTGATTTCTCAGTTTTTCAAAAAAAAATGGCCTTAACATCATTAAAACATAAACGTTTTATGCAGATAATGGTTATGGCAAGTGGTCCTTGCACTGTTACAAGTGCAGTTTTTCAAACATTGCTTCTTTAGTATGAACTCAGAAAAATATCTAAAATTTCAAGACGGCAAAAAAAAAAAACTGAAGTCTTGTAACAATTAAGAATGGCCAGACAAAACCAATTGAATGGAAGAAATCAAATACCGTACAGAAAAATAAGAAGAGAATCTAAAGCAGAAAAATGTGTGTATGAAAAAAACTTTACCAGTCTTGTCTCTGCAGAGTGGGGAGCCCACTTTACAACTGTTAAATTTGGGGTTTTCTACTTCTTCTCAAATTTGGGAGAAAACTTGAGATAGAGATAGCAGATGGGATATGGAAGATGGGAACCACAAAAACTAAGGTTAATGATGCTACACTACTTCTGCAGTTAAGATGGTGAGGTGAGGTCAACTAAAAAAAATATCGACGTAAAATCAATATCCAGCTGTAATTGAATCTACATGACAATTACGTGGCACATTTTAGGTGGATGTAAAATATTCATGAATCTAATACCTTGAGTGTTTTGATCAATTTCATGAATGGTGTAGAGGTTTAAGATAGTCAAGAGTAACCATGTATGAGGTAGTTAGTTTGTAGATATGACTGATAAGAATAGATGGAAAACAAATTCAAAGAATTGAGTAAGATCAGAATAAGAAGAGTACATGGATGTGGCGACGTGGTTGAATGCAGATCTCGGAAACGAACTCTTCGTTCACACGTGATACTGCAGATTTCATTGCTGTCCTTTTATTCTCTAATTTCTGCAAAGAACCATGAACCAACCAAAGCCAATCCAGAAAACAATAACTACTAGTAGTAAAAGCTATTCTCATCCTCACCAACAGGAACTCAAGTTTTTGATTTGATACAGATAATGGGATCAATTTACAAGCACACACGCGAAAGAGATAACTTGAAACGCTGCAGATACATACAAAATTAAATATCAGATGTGTGCCCAAGAGCATATTCTGATTCATCTAGTTAAACAAATCTCGGGAGAATAAAAACCCTTAAAGCTGTGTAAGGGTGCACAATTGCAACATGTTAAGAGAACTGTGGCTATTACAAACTGTGTAAGGGTAAGTAGAACAGATTTACCACAAATCAACTGCTGACTGAGACGAGAGTAGTGCTAACACTGAAGTACATGAAATATTCTATAGTAGTAACAAATAAATAAAAATTCGTAAATTAGCACTACAGCAATCATCCATCTTTTCTTTGCCCACCTACCAGAATGCTTTTTCGGGTGCTTCAGCATTGGTTAACAGCATATCATAAGACAAGAACCATCACTTTATCGTACAGAGTAGCTTTATCATATTGTTTTGCGATAATGTCAATCAGTAAAGTAAGATAATGTCAGCAGAGAAATCTAATTCGCAAAGGATCATATCAGTAGGACTAATCTAGCCAAATCATATAGTCATTGACATCTTAATACATAACACGAAATAGTTCCATTAAGTAGAAAAATGATATGTACAACTATCAACTGTTGGTTTTTAAATCTAACTGATACATGATTTATAGAGTATACCTCAGTTGATACTTCCGCAGCCAGTCTTCACCCTTCTCGTAATAATCCTCCCTAGTGAAGGTTTGTACTGAGAATTGCGAGGAAGCAGCATAAGCAGAAGCCCCTTTCCATGCGTCAAGGACTGGATCAGATGCCATGACAATTCTTATAGGTGACTGAAAAGGGCGTATCATTCGGATTCCAGCTTCCAACCGCTTAGCCATACCAGGGAAGAGACAGCTTCCTCCTGTCATAAGTATTGAACTTGTGATTCTGTCCTCCACGCCATTGCCTTTTGTGGGCAATCTTCGCATCGAAACTCCAACCATCTCATCAAGTCCAGACTGGTCAATTCCTACCATGTTAGGTTGAAATAGAATTTCAGGGCACCGAATCCTCTCAACCCCAATTATGATTTGGAAATCTTCCTTTGTGGTAGGACGAAATTTCGGAAGTTCAGCAGCAGCTTGAACGGGAATAACGTCGACCTTCGCGACAAATGATGGATCTATGTCCTGTTATGGCCACGATCCAAGTGGTAATGGAAGTCATGTAATGATACAGAAACTACATCACTCACCAACGGAATCGAAAAAGAGAACACAAGAGATATGTATAGAACATTGCAAGCTAGCCATGTTACTTCGAAGAGTTACCTGGAGCCGAGAAGTGATACGAGCCAGCTCTGCCTCATCCTCATCCTGTTCATCTTCATCATCGTCATTGTTTTTGCCCATAAGTTTGTAAAGTTGCCAATCTTCTTCCCTGGCTCCAAAAGTGTCCTCTCCCTTTCCTCGATCAAATGCTGCAGTGGTCAAGAGGCGCATTCTTTCCTTCTTAGCAGCATTCAGCCTCTCACCACGGCCAACACCACCTGCAGGATTTTGATTCCCATTTGGACGTGATCCGTTTGTTTTCAGGCGCTTTCTCTGCTCAACTTTCTCAGAGAGCTCTTTATGTTTAGCATTCAGCTGTTCTAGATATAGCTCTGGGTTTTCTCTACAAAAAAGAAAAGGAGGCACCGATTTGAGATTTCATACTAAAGCAAAACAAGGAGCCCAAAAAGTGTGAAAACATACAAGCGTTTCTCCTCGTCCAGTTGATTTATCTTTTCTTGCTGTAGCTCTTGTTCAGATCGTTTCTGTTTGGCTCGCTGCCGACCCTCAGATGTCGTCTTCAGAAATAACTGTCTTCGCTTCTCTTTTAGCTTATATTAGAAAGAAAAAAAATACCGCCAATAAGTACTTGAATATGAAATCTACATGGAATCACAGAAAGCAAGGGATAAAATTATAAAAACTAAACGTAAATAGCAACCTGGTCTTGAGTCAACATATTGTCAGGAACATCAATTAGCGGATATTTCTCGGCATTTGATGGCTCCGCCTTTTCTTCCATTTCTACTTGCTCACCTTTTGTCTTCCGTAAAGACTGTGTTACCTTCGCAATGGCAGACTCAATTTCCTGCTTTGAGACATAGCCAGTTGCAGAGAGGAAAGATGGTATATCAGCCTCTTCCACACCTGAAAGCTGCTGATGAAGAAATTCCAACCCCTGTAGTTCATTTTCGAGTTCATTGATTTTAGAAGACTTTTTTGCTGCAGCCATATCTCGAAGACGTTGACCTTGTTTTTCCCTTATAGCAGCCTTTCTTGCTATCTCTTCTGCCGAGGGTGTGGCTTCAACTGGGGGAGGAACCCAAGGGAGCTGCCAACATATGCTCTTCTCTTCCGCTGTCTTGTCTCCAGTCTGTTATAAGATAACATTCTATAAAAACGTATCTGCAACAATGAGCATAATTGCATGAACTTATAAGCCTGGTACCTGGAACAGTTGAACTTCTGAAGCATAGTCCTGAGATACATAACAATGCTCCCTCTTCAGTTCTTCAGCCTTCTCCCACGAAATGATATTCCTATTTTTGTGCACATTAAAACAATATTGCATGATCAAACAACAAAATCTTGTTGGAAAACAAGCAAGTTTGCTTCATACATGTGGGAAAAGAGTGGATATGACTAACAAGTGAAGCTGTAAGAAATCGCCAAACTAAAAATATTTTTCACATAAAAAAAATAAGTCTTTCAAAATATGGAAATGACAACAACTATACTTGCTTACATGTGATGGGGATATTTCAGTGAAAGAAGCTGCTTAAAGTAGTCGGTGACATGGTATCCACCGACATTTGTTCTGCAACAACCTTCAAGAACAGGCTCCCCAGCGACAAACTGCAAGTACAGATATATTATATGACATAAGTACGATTAGCTAGATGAATTGCAACGGTGCTGGTTCTGTAAGCAAATATTGAGCATACACGTTAAGCAGTTTATTCAATATATTGCAAATTCCAAATCTATAAAAACAGACTGATGGACCTGTAAATTACAAATGAAGCCTACACCCACATATTATGAGATTTTGCTTCCATACTAACCTAACACAACTAAAAAATTGCAGATACAAGGCTTATTAATTCGGTCTTACTAATTCAGAAATACATGGTAAACTTACTGGCATAACATGACTTGTGGTAAATCCTGCACATATAGCAAGGCCATCTTTATCACAAATCCCAAGCTGTTGATTGTATTTGTAGCTAAATGCAGCATCGACTCCAAAAGCTGGGATCCCAGAAAACATAAAGCAACAACAAGAAAATTATAAGCCAATGGTTCATCTTTTATTTCCTTGGACACAAACTACTATAGATAGTTCAAAAGAAACATATATCTGAAAGGAAAATAAAAAATATCTGAAAAAATATGAATAAATGAAATAAACCAAAGCAGAAGCCCAGCTGCAGTAACATATAAAGGTAATAAATCGAAGTACAACTCTTACCAACTGATGGTACCCCATATGTCTCAAAAAGAAGTTCGGCCATTTTACTGCGAGACTGAACTGGATTTAATGCACATTCTGTAATCAGTACAGGATGATCAACCTGTTCTGCCCCAAAGTTCAGAGGAAAATGAGGGTATTAGTTTGTGAGAATCACAAAGCAGCATTGCATATGTCAAGACTAGAGAGTTCTTGAGTTTCAAAAGCACTGGAATATTTCTTTAAATTAGATCGGGCATATGAAATTGCTCACGAAATAACATAAACATACCTTATGCCCATTCACGCCTAATCGTTCAAACCCGTAATCAAGAATCTGCAATAGGAAAAATAAAAAAAAAATCATGAGAGAACATCTTTATTAAAAATTAACATGACCCCAAGTTTCAACTTTCAGCCATATTTTGAGGCAAGAAAGTTTCATATTCAAGTGGCATTTCGCATTTGCATGTAGTCAGTGAAGCAAACCAAGATAATATCAAATAAAATGTTAAAGAAGGCAGCACTGCATCAGTGAACACTATTGGATTCCTCCAAATCAAGGCCATATTAATGTTGTTCTGGTAAAGCTTCAGGTCTAGCTGGTGCTGGTTTTCTTTTACGGAGCAACAACGGTAATACTAATATATTAGGATGCTAGGTTGCTCTGCTGTTACAGGCAAGATTATAATGGCTAACTGCAATTCTTTTCGGTTTAGAGTGGTAAAATTCATAATGGCTAGATAAATGTTTGTGTTCTGCACCAGCAATCCAAATGTTCATCAAAGACAAAATTCCTTGACCCCTAGTTTACAGATGAAATGCGGCTAAATATGTTACACCTCCCATCAAGTTCTCACATAGAGAACTCAAATACGAAACAGATTACATGACAAATTCTGAACAAGTCTCACAACTGTTTTTCTTAGTTATTGTTTGACATCGACATATTTCTAATCTCTACCTTAAACCCCTCATGGAACAGTTTTTCCCTAGCAAATCATCTTTACTTAGCAAAATAAACTAAAATGAAAGTTTACATTACTTACATATTCCATAGTCTCAAATTGATAAACAACATTGCTATCAAACGCAGAACGCAGCGTCGAACGCGTACAATCAAAGTATTTCATCAATGTAGGATCCGCATCACCCACAATCGTTACCGTCTCACCTACACACAACCAACATTACACCTTAATTTCCTCATCCATCAATTTCTAAAATTAAACCCTAGAATTCAAGAAGAAATTATACCAGTAGATTTATGACGAGGTCTTTGAACCAAATTACGAAAGGAGATTCGTGGTTTCGATTCACCAGCCCATCTGATAAACAAAAAAAAATAGTTAGGGTTTATAATTAGGGTTTTGAAAATGGAGATGTGATGATGATTGATGAATGGACTTACCCGATTCGGAAAGTAGACGAGCCATTGTCGATTACGATCGGAGTTTTTGACGGAAACTGGTTGTAATCTGTTTGCCGCGATGGTCTCGTTATGTACGGCATCGTCTCTCGAGAGAGAAGTTTTTTTTTTCTCTGTCACTCACTGGGACTGTTTTTGTCTAGACTGAAGAAGAAGAAGAGATATTTTGAGCTCCTGCGTATACTGAATTTAATTGTTCCGGTTCTGTTGAAACTCACTTTTTGGTTCTGGGTTGATTGATGGACCCTTTTTGAGTTGTTGTCTTTAGAGCCCAGTAAGAAACACACTGGGCCAATGGCACCATTTCGCATGCAAATGTACGAGTGATTCTTTTTTCGAAGGGGAAAAATACGGTTTAGTCCAAAAATCAATCCAAAGGTACAATTTATTCCAGTCCGAGTCAACTAGGTACACGTTAGTCCAAAAATATGGAAAGTACGCTAATAACCCTCATTTTTACTATTTAGTTCAAATACTTGCAATTTAGCCCATATTGACTCATGACTATGTCAGCAATTTTGAATAAAATAAAAAACAATTTATCTTTTGAACTGCTCGTCCAAAATCGACAAACTTTATATATTTGGGAAGCATTTTCCAAAAGCTACAAAAAGAGTATCCATATGACTATATAATTTTTATTTTTAAAGATTTTTAATTTACATTGGTGTGTACAATTATGTACACCGCTGCAAAGATCCAGACAATCCAAAATCCATGATAGCCAGACTGCCACTCTAGTCTGCACATATTGATAAAAATGTCAACCACGCCAAGTTCCAGTTGGATAACATCCAGATTTGCATAGGTAAATTTAACCTGCATCGAGGACAAAACAATGAACATAAGAAATCGCAGCTTGAAAAGAAAGTTATTATCCTTTCACCAACATCCACATAAGAAAATAAAGCAAGAAAACAATCAAAATAAAAAGTTAGTCAGTTATGGTTAGAGACACGATCCATGTGGGCAATACTACACAAACTTAATATTTCTTGGAAACATCCCAGTACAGTGATTCATTGCACTTCACCGAAAAGTAGATTAGTAACATGCACAACATATCAATCATACTCACACCCAGACCTACTTTTTCATGAGAAGTATATTGGTGCATCAGTATATTCATCCTTTTGAAACATTCCTAAAACCGATCCTTCATAGCCACGAACAAACCTACCTTTTCACTAAAAATACATTGGTGGACCAATGTGTACACCCCTGCAAAACATGCATAACATCGATCATTCATATTCACACTCGGGCACACTTTTTCATGGGAATTATACAGGTGCACCAATGTGTACACCCCTGCAAAAGATTCAGAAAAACGATCATTCATAACCACACACAAACCTACTTTTTCATGGGAATTACAGAGGTGCACCAATACATACACAGCTTCAAAACATGCATAAAGCTGATCATTCATAACCGCACACAAACCAATTTTTTCATAAGAGTTACTTCCCACAGGTGCACCAATATGTACACCGTTGTAAAACAAGGGAAACCTGCTTTTTCATTAGATTTACATAGGTACACCAATATGTACACCCTGGAAAACATGCACAAAACTCACAGGTGCACCAATATGTACACCGTTATAAAACAAGGGAAACCTGTTTTTTCATAATATTTACACAGGTGCATCAATATGTACATCCTGTAAAACATGCACAAAACCAATCATTCATATTAACAATCAACAAGTGTACAGCTATATACACATTAACTATTTAGATGTGTATAATTACGTACACATTAAGAATCAATATGTTTTTTCATTAAATGACGGTTGTACTTATCTAATTCAACTAAGAAAGCCTAAAGCACACAATCATGTTATCAGTTAGGACCAATATTCAGGTATGAATCATCAAGGAAACCAAAGTAATAAACTAGAACAAATACCTTGCACCGTGTTGTAGCATCTTGGGCTGCAAGCATAGCAACATAAGTTGGGAACTCATCTTTATCATCTTTTACCTTCACTACACCTGCAATTGGGATGAAGAAAAAGGTTGAGAACTTGAGATATACTAACAGATAATGTGCTTATTCAAGTCTAGGAAATCAAGTTATAAGAAGACACGATACTGAAAAAAACAATAAATTACGGTTTCCTTCAAGTTTTACACTACAAATAACAATAGAATATTGTTAATTTAGTCATAATAATAACAACTAATTCTCCTCCAAAGCAAAGTTGTAGCAATAATTATGGACATCTGACAACCTAAATTAAAACGAACAAAAAGTTAATCACACAGCAGCAGATCCACATATAGTAATATGCCAAATCAATCTTATAGTATATAAATATGATCTCAAACTGGTAAAATAATAATTGAAGAAATACAACTCACTCTGGTGATTCAAATTTTCAAATGCATCTAAAATCAGCATATTATGAACTAACAATTTAGTTTTCTTCCCATAATGAAGGAAACGAGAATTGTATATAGGTGCAACACATTTTTGATGCTGTGGTGTACCTTCGTTTGCACTGGTTATGTTGCAGTGTACCATCTTGTACACTGGTCTACTAAGTAAAATCTATAAAGTCCATGTGTTGTAAATTCAAAATCCATACGGTAAATTAAGGAAAACCAAATCTATGAAGTAAAAATTAATGTTTACAAAAATTGAGCAAAAAAATAGAAGATTCATATAAATTACACTAGATTTTCATTAAATTAGGTTTATCATGTTCTCTCCTGTTGATTTTCGAATATAAAATCGCCGCCCATCCTTTAATAATTACAACAAACAAAATTCAACTATTCATATCTTTTGATTAATCATCTTAAGGTGAACAAATAAGTGCAAAATTTAACAAAAGAAATCCAAAGAAGTCAAAATAATAAGAGAACTTACCAGATCTGTTCTAATGGTATTTTTCTCTCGTGCAGTTGATGAGATATGAAAAACTCGAATTAACCGATGAAGATCGGTAAGTTACTCGCAGTTTCAAAAGAAAATCATATGTAGAAATTAGGTTAACTTTTAGACATTCTAGTCTATATTCGGAAGAAAATCAAAAGATTAGTAATGTACATAAACTCCTGCATCAACTGAGATAATCTTCTGCTACTCGATGTACAAACACACTTTCTCTTGATGGTTAAAGATTTTTAGATTAAATCTGAAAATGGGAATGAAGAACTTGCCTCTCTTTCTCCCTGCAAATATCCACATAAATCGCCTCTTTTTCTCTCTGTAAATTTCATCCAAGTTTTCAGATCTAATCTAAAAGAAAATAAACAACAGAGTCTTGTTTGAGATTATACAATAAGAGGGTATTTTAGGTAGTAGAGAAACTTGGATTGGTTCCCATTTGGACTAACTCGTCTAAAAAAAGACTAAATTGTTCCCGGTTTTGTAAATTTGGACTACCGGTACTAGGCCTAAGGACGCTGGACAGAATGTCCAAAGCCCACAAACTTTGGGACTAAACGTCAATTTCTACATTTCTAAGACTGCTCGAGCAAAATCATGAAAGTTCATTGAGAAGCGTATTAATTTTTATTTTGAAGCATAACAAGAGTCCTGCTGTTACCCTCGTGCTTGCGTGACAGTTACAATGAACTCGCATCTCACAGCCGTCCGATGTTCATCTCACTTTCCATATCGTACTTGATATATCTCCCTTATAAAGCACAATTTGGACAACTTAGCCAAGTTAAAGAGCGGCCAGGATTCATTCTTGACAAAGCTAAATCCATGGCTCTGGTTGTTCACATCATTATTGAATTATTAATATCTTATAATAAATACTTTATTAATCTTTTATCATAAATGTCTTATAATTATCTTAATGAATATACTTTCATTAGACAAATAATAAATATGTTAATAAAGAATCATAATAACTTTTAAAATTCTTTTCAACCCATTACATTTTTCTAAATATATTTTTATTAAATAGTCTTATAATTATCTTAATAAATATGCTTTCATTAGATAAATAATAAATTTTTAATAAAGAATCATAATAACTTTTAAAATTCTTTCCAACCCATTAGATTTTTCTAAATATATTTTTATTAAATAAATAATAAATTTATTAATAATCATATATATACATAAAAATTAGGGATGACCCAGGTGGTGTTTGATATTGGAGATGCATGGAGCCGGTGACGATAGTGATGGTGGTCGAAAAGGTAGTTGTAATTAGTGGTTTTGGTGGTGGGTTTCCATCTGAAATGGCTCACATTTAGAAAATCCATGTCGTAGACTGTCTGAGAGTTTTCAAGAATTGGAGATATATCTTTCTGAGTCGAATGGGTTTCCATCTGAAATGTCTCAACGTTTTATGATATAGGTGCTTAGATAAATGAATTAGCATTTATTTGTGTTATTCAAATATAAGAACATACGATGTAATATGTATTGTAGAGTCCATTCAGAGTTTTAATATTTTTGGACCATTTTAGAATGGGACAAAATAAACAAGGATTCTGAGCTTATAGGACACAATTATTTATAGGAAGAATGGGTTCGAGTGATGTAGTTTTGTTTTATTCTACATAGTTCGATGTTTTTGTTTTGCACGGTCACTAAAATAAGGGAGATGTAAAAGGGAAATACCATTTCAAATGATCGATAATATGTGTTTGTCTTTGCAAACTGATAGACACATTTTTGTGTCTAATTTGTCCTCAATGTCAGTATTGTTGGAACTCTATTTTTGTACTAATATTGTGTTTTTATGTATTTTTAGGAAATAAACATTTTTGGAAAATTTGGCTCGAAAAGTTGATTTTGGTACCCGGAGGACAAGTGTTATTTGGACTCTCGCTTTTGGATAAGGGGCAACCTAATTACTAAGGGCACCACCAGAACACCTTCTTCTCAAATTCAAATTAATTTTTTTGGCGGGAAAAATAGGTTCATCAACTGGCAGATTTTCAATCGACAAAATGAAGGTGTTGTGGTGCGATTCAATGGCTCAAACTTGGTAGGAAGATGTGATATAGCTTAAGAAACACATTTATGGCATCGAATTCGATCGGATTTGGCTGGATAATCACCAGGTGATGAAAACATCAAGAACAGTTTTGGCGGGAAAAAAATTGTCTTGAACTGCCGTGACTAGGGTTGATGATTCGAAGGTGTTACAGTGAGATTCAATGGCCCAAATTAAATGGGTTTGTTCCTAGGGCCTAGACAGAGCTGGTATGGGTGTTGGATTCGGTCCAATTTGGTTAGATAATCGGTGGGAATCAAAACAGGGAAGATATTCTCAAATAAGGAAGATATCCTATTTTTAGAATTTGTGGATGGAAGAGACGTGCATGGGTTAACTCTATTGGCTGGAAACTTCTCCTACAACTCATAGATGATGCGTGAAAGAGATAAACCAGGAAACAATCCGTAACGAATCAGAGAAATAAAGAAAAAAAAATATATCGGAAAATATTCTTTTATGGCCGGATATTCTTGGAGTTATTACAAGGATTTGAGTGACCTGTTGTGTATAAATAGGTCCCTAGTGTCGAGCAGAGGGGGCTAGGGAAGTTTAGGAAGAATTTGGAGAGGTTTAGAACACTACAGAGCAAGAAAATCCAACTTGCAGAGAGTCTGGTTCTGCTGCTGCTGCTGCTGCTGCGAGGAGGAAGAACGTGAAGTACAGACTCCCAAGGACAGACGTTTATCAACAGTAACATCGACTGTCAACTGTGGGTCGTAGTTCTTCAGCGACAACAGCACTTTAGCTCTGTCGTTGATTCTGGACGCTTTTTGTTGGTCGCAGAATCCTGTTTTACATCATTTTCTTGTCTTTCTCTCATTGTAAAACACTTTTGAGCATCAATGAAATATTTTGAGAGGTTTTCCAACATGATGAGCGGCTAAATTCTTGGTGATTGAGGCAATGGAGGATCTATTCACTCATGTTTGATTGGTAATATTTTTATTTATAATTTCTTTAATTATTTACTTTATTTAATTCACTTGGTTAAATATAAAAAAAAGGATAAAATGGTTTTCTTAATTAGTTGTGAATCAGTTTGATGTTTTATGCTTAGAATAATCTTTGATAAATCATGCTTAAGGATTACAACTTAATATTTGGACACCTTTTAAATTAAAAAGTGATTTAATAAGAAAAAGAGCTTAATAATAATTTATGAAATATTATTTATAACCAATCAACTTGGAGTGGTAGTGAATCCTGAGCCTTAATCCTTCTAAATCTTGACATTACTATTAATTTTCTTCATTTATTTATTTGTTTAAATCTTAAAAAAAAGAGTTACCTTCACAAGTTCGAAAAGAACCCAGTTTTTACCACTATCTACAACAACATTTGAAAATACATCAAGTTTTTGGCGCCGCCGACGCGGACCTGTGCTTAGGTAGAATTTTTTTTTTTTAGGTTTATTATTTTTTTTCCTTTTTACGTTTCTTTTTGTCTTTGATTTGCAGGTTCGAAGTGGAGTACTAAGGACCTTGGAAGGAAAAGCTTAAAGTGAAAGGAGCGAAAGAGGAATTTTTTTTTTGTTTTATATATAGAAAAGAGAGAAAAAAAAAGAGAGAGATTTTTTATATATATTTTTTTTAGGTTATTTTTCTTTTTCTTTTGCACTTTACTTTACTTGGACTTTGGACTGGACTCTTGGACTTTATTATTATTTTTTTTTTAAACCCTACGGAAGGGTAGTTAAATACAAACTGTGTGCAGGGAAGGACGGTGATTACAATATCACCTCGGCCCCTCGGGTTCGCACACGGCATAGGAGTCGTGGCCCGAGTCGACGACAACGGTTCATCCCCCGTCTGGTACGGGAGGTAAGTCCAATCGAAACACTCGCGAATCCCCTGCAAGCGAGTTACTGTACTCCTTAAGGTGCTAATTGTTTGAGGACGAACCGGACTGTCTTTATTTTCCTAGTAAAGGGCAAGGCCTGGCCTAAACAAGATAAGGGTTCGGATTTCATCACCGCTCCCTTCTTGCCCGCTTTAGGAGAACAAAACCTAACGCGAACCCAAGCTTTAAAATCTGATTAGAAAGAGACCTATAGGGTATCGAGCTTGTTAGGAAAATTTTTCGAAGGATATTGGTTATTCTTTTAGCATACTTCTAAGTTATGACGGTTTCTGTGAGTTGAATGCGTGACTGCGCCGCCTTGTACTGCGGTAAGGCCTTGGGTATCAAAGCTCCACTAAGCTTCCCTCGCCTCGATTCAACTTACTTTGACTCGGATTGATTCCAGAGGGGTTTGCTTAAATTATAACGAATTCTCTTTCGAGATATAGAAGCTAGTCTAGAAACACTCTAAGTGAGCCATCATGCTTGTTGTTTGCTAGAAATCTCTAGGTTTGTTGTGGTAAAGTCTAGTCAGCCTGCTGTGTGATTGCTAGAACCTTCCTGTTAGGATTTTTATTTCTTTTTGATTTTTTTTAGTGTATGCCCGATTTTGTTAATAGGGCTAGGAAAAGAGATACTCTAGGTCGTCTGATTAGTGATAAACCTAGTAGTTCTTCTTGTGGAGGCGGGGAGCTCGAAGACTCTTCTTTAGAGAGCCCCGTTTTTGGAAACTTCAGTTTTGAGAATCTGCGTCTTTGTGAAGAAATTTCTCCTAGTCCTTTGGTAGTGCCAGAAATGGCAACTTTAAAAGCTTTATTGAACCCAACTAGGACCTCTCGTCCGTCTTGTATCAAGTTGGCTGAAACCGAGGGCAAATTATGAACTCAAACCTGGGACTTTACAGATGCTCCCAACCTTTTTAGGAAAAGAGAATGAGAACCCCTATTTTCATGTTAGGGAATTTGAGGAAGTATGTAGTACTCTGAAAATTAAAAACCTTAGTGATGATGCACTGAAACTTAGGTTATTCCCCTTTTCCTTAAAAGATAAAGCCAAATCTTGGCTGTATAGTTTGGATTCTGAGTCAATTGAAACCTATGAACAACTTACATCTGCCTTTATACATAAGTTTTTCCCAAGGCACAAAACATCGTCTATTAGGACACAAATTTGTACTTTTGCCCAACAAGAGGGAGAATCTTTATATAGGTATTTAGAAAGGTTCAATGACTTAATTTCTCAATGTCCTCATCATGGTTTAGAGAAGGTTAGGTTAGTTCAGATCCTCTACGAGGGTTTAGACTATTCAACAACGACCATGGTTGAGTCCTTATGCACAGGTGGGTTTGAGAATAAAACTGTTGATGAGGCGATGACATTTTTGAATGAAATCGCCAATAAGACCCAACAATGGGAAAATAATAGGGAACCCCAGAAAACAATTCTTCTAAGTAGAGGAAACGTCAATAGGGTAGAAGGATCCTATGAGTCAGATGCTAAAATAGCAGCCATAGCCAAAAGGTTAGAAGCGTTGGAATTAGGTCATTCTAGTGGTAAAATAGAGCCTTTTTGGGAAGACCATACTGTTGAAGAGCAAGCCAATGCTCTTTATAACAACACTAGATTCGATAACCGTCAGAAGTTTGACCCTTATTCAGAAACCTATAACCCTGGCTGGAGAAACCATCCCAACCTTTCTTGGTCTAAGGGCCAGAATCAAGGTCAGTCTAGTAACTCTCAAGCTCCCCCAGGCTTTGGCTATCCTAAGAATCCTTCAGCCCCGGCACAGTTTCAGAACCCTTCGGATAAAAAGATTATGAGTTTAGAAGAGTCACTTGCTTTGTTAACTCGTAACACTATGCAGTTTCAGCAATCTGTTGCTCAAGGTATAGAAGAAAATAAGAGAATAGGTCAGGCTAACTCTCAGGCTATTTCCGAGTTGAAAACCCAGGTTAGTCATATAAATGAGTCTTTGAGGGAAAAAGGTAAGTTTCCTAGTCAAACTCAACCCAATCCTAAAGAAGATAAATCGTACAATCATGTGAACTCTATTACAACCCTTAGGAGTGGAAAGAAAGTTGACAATAAGGTTGCCATGCCTGATAGTGAACATGCTTATGAGCCAGAAAATGAGGAGACTGATAGAGTCTCCAAAGAGACCAATGAGGGTCCTGATGAGCCCGGCTTTGTTCCCAGAGCCCCGTTCCCCCAGCTGCTAGTTCCGACTAAGAGGGAGTCCAACTTTAAAGATATATTGGAGGTTTTTAAGCAGGTTAATATCAACCTTCCATTATTAGATGCAATTAGGCAGATTCCCTCTTATGCCAAGTTCCTTAAGGACTTGTGTACGCGAAAGCGTAAGCTCAGTGTCCAGAAGAAAGCCTTCATAGCTAGTCACGTGAGTTCTATTATTCAGAATACCACTACTCCTAAGTATAAAGACCCAGGGTCCCCTACCATTGCTTGTACAATAGGTAAGTACTGTGTTGAGAAAGCATTGCTTGACTTAGGAGCCAGTGTGAACTTACTGCCATATCATGTGTACCTTAAGCTAGGACTTGGTGAGATGAAACCTACCCAGATGACACTTCAGTTAGCTGATAGGTCCATTAAAATTCCTCGTGGTGTGATCGAGGATGTTCTCATAGAGGTAGACAAGTTTATATATCCGGTGGATTTTGTTATCCTAGATACCCAACCTGTCCCTGACCCAGAGAACCAAATACCAGTGATTTTAGGTCGCCCGTTTTTAGCTACATCCAATGCGATCATTAACTGTCGAAATGGTATTATGAATTTGTCTTTTGGTAATATGACTATTGAGCTGAACATTTTTAATATTAGTAAGCTACCCTCTGAACTAGATGACTCGAATATAGAAGAGGTGAACATGATAGGAACATTAGTCGAGGAGTCATTACCAAACACTTTGTTAGAAGATCCATTAGAGAAATGCCTAGCTCACTTTGGGATTGATTTTGATGATGATAATGTGATTAATGAGGTAAATGCTTTGTTAGATTCAACCCCTTTGTTAGATACTAGTAACGGATGGAAACCTAAGTTTGAACCACTACCAATTTCTAAGTCTACCCTAGTTCCTTCTTTAGAAGAGCCTCCTAAGTTGGACCTAAAACCATTGCCAGATACCCTGAAGTATGTGTTTTTAGGACCGTCTGAGACTTTACCTGTGATTGTTTCTTCCGACTTGGATAGAGATCAGGAAAGTAGGCTAGTAACCGTCCTTCAAAACAACAAGGAAGCTTTAGGGTGGACCATAGCAGACATTAAGGGTATAAGTCCTACTGTTTGTATGCATCAGATCTATTTAGAGGAAGACACCAAACCTTCTAGGGAGATGCAACGTCGACTAAACCCCAATATGAAAGAAGTAGTCCGAACTGAGGTTCTTAAGCTATTAGATGCAGGCATTATCTACCCTATTTCAGACAGTAAGTGGGTCAGCCCCGTTCAGGTTGTTCCCAAGAAATCCGGTATTACTGTAGTCCAGAATGATAACAATGAGTTAATCCCGACTCGAGTGACCACGGGTTGGCGTGTTTGTATTGACTATAGGAAATTGAACAAGGTCACTAGGAAGGACCACTTTCCCCTTCCCTTCATCGACCAGATGCTAGAGAGATTAGCTGGACATAGTCACTACTGCTTTTTAGATGGCTACTCTGGATATAATCAGATCGTTATTGCCCCAGAAGACCAGGAGAAAACCACTTTTACCTGTCCATTTGGTACCTTTGCGTATAGACGCTATGTAATGCCCCTGCAACTTTTCAGCGTTGCATGATGAGCATATTTTCTGACATGGTAGAACGGTTCTTAGAGGTCTTTATGGATGATTTTTCAGTGTTTGGTTCATCTTTCGATGAGTGCTTGCATCATTTGTCATTAGTTTTGACTAGGTGTAAGGAAAAGAATTTAGTGCTTAATTGGGAGAAATGTCACTTTATGGTTCGTTCAGGAATTGTTCTAGGGCATATTGTATCTTCAAAGGGTATAGAGGTAGATAGAGCCAAAGTTGATCTTATTAAAACTTTACCGGTCCCAAAAACCGTAAGAGATATTAGGTCATTCTTAGGGCATGCTGGTTTTTATCGTCGTTTCATTAAGGATTTTAGCTTGATGTCTAGACCTCTTTGCAATTTGCTTGCAAAAGATGTTAAGTTTGTCTTTGATGATGCTTGTTTAGAGGCTTTTGAGAAGCTTAAGTCATTACTCACTACCGCCCCCATAGTCCAGGAACCCAACTGGAACCTACCCTTTGAGATCATGTGTGATGCTTCAGATTATGCTATTGGTGTTGTGCTAGGTCAGCGAGAAAATAAGTTACTTCATGTGATTTACTATGCTAGCAAAACTCTGAATGATTCCCAGTTGAACTATACCACTACCGAGAAGGAACTATTAGCCATTGTGTTTGCCTTAAACAAGTTTAGACCCTATCTCTTAGGTTCTAAGATCATCATATATACTGATCATGCTGCTTTAAAATATCTTTTGTCTAAGAAGGATACTAAACCTAGATTAATTAGGTGGATTCTGTTGTTGCAAGAGTTTTCTCCAGACATTAGAGACAAAAAGGGTGCCGAAAATGTTGTAGCAGATCACTTGTCTAGGCTAGTTGTTAGTTCCCCAGATGATTCCCTTCCTATAAGGGATAGCTTTCCTGATGAACAATTGTTCTTTGTTACCCAATTACCTTGGTATGCGAATATAGTGAACTATCTTGTTACTGGTCGAATGCCCCAACATTGGGGTAAACAAGATCGTTCTAGATTTTTAGCCGAGGTTAAGCACTTCTTTTGGGATGATCCTTATTTGTTTAAGTATTGTCCAGACCAGATTATTAGGAGATGTATACCTGAGAGTGACCAGTCCAGTATTATTTCCTTTTGTCATGATCATGCTTGTGGGGGTCACTTTAGTGCTAAGAAGACTGCTGCTAAGATATTGCAGTGTGGATTCTATTGGCCTTCGTTGTTTAAAGACTCCCATAGTTACTGTGTTACTTGTGAACGTTGCCAGAAATTATGAACCATTTCCCGTAGGAACATGATGCCCTTGAACCCGATTTTGATTGTTGAGGTCTTTGATGTGTGGGGTATTGACTTTATGGGTCCGTTCCCTAATTCTTTTGGTAGCCTATACATCCTTGTCGCTGTAGACTATGTCTCTAAGTGGATTGAAGCGGTTGCGTGTAAAACCAATGACCATAGGGTTGTGATAGAGTTCTTGAAAGAAAATATACTTACACGTTTTGGTACACCGCGAGCTATAATTAGTGATGGAGGGTCGCACTTTTGTAATGGACCTTTTAGGCTTTTAATGAAGAAATATGGTATTACTCATAAGGTAGCTACCCCGTATCATCCACAGACTAGTGGTCAAGTTGAGGTTTCTAATAGGGAGATAAAACGTATATTAGAGAAAACAGTTAATCCTAATCGGAAAGACTGGTCGTCTAGGCTTACTGATGCCTTATGGGCTTACCGTACTGCGTTTAAGACCCCTATTGGAATGTCGCCTTATCGGCTTGTTTATGGCAAGGCATGTCATTTACCTGTTGAGTTAGAACATAGAGCTTATTGGGCTGTTAAGCAGCTAAATTTTTCACTCGACAAGGCAGGAGCCCATAGGAAACTCCAGCTCAATGAGTTGGAAGAGATTCGTAGAGATGTGTATGATAGTGCGAAGGAGTATAAGAACAAAATGAAACTTGTGCACGATAGGAATATTCTAAGAAAGACATTTTCTTCAGGTCAAAAAGTTCTTCTGTATGATACCCGCTTACATCTTTTCCCTGGGAAGTTGCGTTCTCGGTGGACGGGTCCTTTTATCGTTCGCACTGTTTTTCCTCATGGAGCTGTTGAAATTAAGTCACCGGATGGTAGTAGTTCTTCGAAGGTTAATGGTCAGAGATTGAAACCCTTTTTAGAGCCCTTGCCTACAGGTGATGTTGAGGAGGTCCCTCTGGAGGACCCTGTTTACCCTTGATTGACCATCGAGGCGGATTGTATGTTGTATATTAGTTTTTGATTTTCTTCACTCAGGTACTATCTTTCCAACTTCTCCTCGTGTTTTGTTACTTTTGGTACTGCTCTTTCATTAAAAACATTGAGGACAATGTTAGATTTAAGTTTGGGGGTGGGGAAGAAACTTTTTGTTAGTTTTAAGTTGCAATAAATAAACTCCAGAGCCTAGAAATTTACGCCTATTAAGGATAGCACTAACCAATCTAAGTGGATGGAAACATTTTTGTTTTAGGAGTTGAGGAACCAATCTGACTAGATGGAAACATCTATAGAGTCTATTCATAAAAGCACAGAGCTCAGGTGTTAGAAATAACATGATAGTTTCGCCATATCTTGTCGAGTCCTTTTCACTTTCTATTTTTAGTTTTCTTTTATTTCAAGTGATTTGGTGGGGCACACGATTCAAGTTGTTACCTTTGCTAGGGTGAAATAGAGTGACTGAGTTACCTTTTCAAAAAAAAAAAAGAAAAAAAAAAAGAGACCGGACCAGTTAGACCAATCGGAATAAGTATTAACACTTGGATAGCAATATGCGTGTGTTCTCCCTGTTTCCGTCGCCTAAGCAAGCGTGGAATGCAGGACCCGTGGGAACTATCGTGTAATCTGCTGACAAGAAGCATGCGCTTGGATCCAAAAGATCTATTCATGCCGTTAAGTTTAAAAAAAAAAAATGGTTATTGTTATGTGTAGTCAACTGCTGGTTCCCTTGTATTTGCCAGTTTGTTGATCTAGATTTAAGTTATTGACCACTGGTTCCCTTGTATATGCCAGTGTGTTAATATTAGTCAGACCGGTATCTCAGTCATTTAGGTTAGGTTCACCTTGGCAGAGGCCTTCAGACAGATATGGGAAACACCGTTCACTTTTCAACCATCTACATTTTTCTTTTTCCATCTTCTTAATCTTTTCATGTGATTAGTCTGACTCCGAGTATGATGTCCATCGTGAAACTATCTTAGTAGAGCTCTGTCACTTATATGAATTTTAGTATGCTTGAGTGCAAACTCGTGTACAACAATTGGAATTTCGCATCAGGGTTCTTCCTCTTAGAGTCAATAATTGTATGCCAACCAAGGAGGTTCTTTAGTGCTTTCCAAGGTTCTGCGTAGATAGCTAGGGTCTCGAGTATTGGTTTTTGTGGGTACACCTCTGATAAACCCACCCGAGATTAACTCGGTCACTTTTCAAGAATAAATTTGCTCGAGGACTAGCAAACAATAAGTTTGGGGGTATTTGATAGACACATTTTTGTGTCTAATTTGTCCTCAATGTCAGTATTGTTGGAACTCTATTTTTGTACTAATATTGTGTTTTTATGTATTTTTAGGAAATAAACATTTTTGGAAAATTTGGCTCGAAAAGTTGATTTTGGTACCCGGAGGACAAGTGTTATTTGGACTCTCGCTTTTGGATAAGGGGCAACCTAATTACTAAGGGCACCACCAGAACACCTTCTTCTCAAATTCAAATTAATTTTTTTGGCGGGAAAAATAGGTTCATCAACTGGCAGATTTTCAATCGACAAAATGAAGGTGTTGTGGTGCGATTCAATGGCTCAAACTTGGTAGGAAGATGTGATATAGCTTAAGAAACACATTTATGGCATCGAATTCGATCGGATTTGGCTGGATAATCACCAGGTGATGAAAACATCAAGAACAGTTTTGGCGGGAAAAAAATTGTCTTGAACTGCCGTGACTAGGGTTGATGATTCGAAGGTGTTACAGTGAGATTCAATGGCCCAAATTAAATGGGTTTGTTCCTAGGGCCTAGACAGAGCTGGTATGGGTGTTGGATTCGGTCCAATTTGGTTAGATAATCGGTGGGAATCAAAACAGGGAAGATATTCTCAAATAAGGAAGATATCCTATTTTTAGAATTTGTGGATGGAAGAGACGTGCATGGGTTAACTCTATTGGCTGGAAACTTCTCCTACAACTCATAGATGATGCGTGAAAGAGATAAACCAGGAAACAATCCGTAACGAATCAGAGAAATAAAGAAAAAAAAATATATCGGAAAATATTCTTTTATGGCCGGATATTCTTGGAGTTATTACAAGGATTTGAGTGACCTGTTGTGTATAAATAGGTCCCTAGTGTCGAGCAGAGGGGGCGAGGGAAGTTTAGGAAGAATTTGGAGAGGTTTAGAACACTACAGAGCAAGAAAATCCAACTTGCAGAGAGTCTGGTTCTGCTGCTGCTGCTGCTGCTGCTGCTGCGAGGAGGAAGAACGTGAAGAACAGACTCCCCAGGACAGACGTTTATCAACAGTAACATCGACTGTCATCTTTGGGTCGTAGTTCTTCAGCGACAACAGCACTTTAGCTCTGTTGTTGATTCTGGACGCTTTTTGTGGGTCGCAGAATCCTGTTTTACATCATTTTCTTGTCTTTCTCTCATTGTAAAACACTTTTGAGCATCAATGAAATATTTTGAGAGGTTTTCCAACATGATGAGCGGATAAATTCTTGGTGATTGAGGCAATGGAGGATCTATTCACTCATGTTTGATTGGTAATATTTTTATTTATAATTTCTTTAATTATTTACTTTATTTAATTCACTTGGTTAAATATAAAAAAAAGGATAAAATGGTTTTCTTAATTAGTTGTGAATCAGTTTGATGTTTTATGCTTAGAATAATCTTTGATAAATCATGCTTAAGGATTACAACTTAATATTTGGACACCTTTTAAATTAAAAAGTGATTTAATAAGAAAAAGAGCTTAATAATAATTTATGAAATATTATTTATAACCAATCAACTTGGAGTGGTAGTGAATCCTGAGCCTTAATCCTTCTAAATCTTGACATTACTATTAATTTCCTTCATTTATTTATTTGTTTAAATCTAAAAAAAAAGTTACCTTCACAAGTTCGAAAAGAACCCAGTTTTTACCAATATTACTACAATACTTGAAAATACAACACAAACTATAAAACATATCAAATATTGTTGGTTTTGTTGTGAAAGATGGCAAGAATAAACATTATTTGAGAGAATGTCAAAATATCAAGCATACTGGAAAGGAATCATATATAAGTACATGATAAAAGATTTGTGGACTGAAGAGTAAAAATATATATTGGTTTTGTCTTCGTTTTTGTAATGATAAGGAGAGTAAACTCGATAATTAACAAATATTAAATTTATTATCCTGATAAAAATTATGACCATGCCGTTTCAGCAAGGCTTAAGCGCTAGATAACTCTACGCTGAACTAAAGGCTATGTAAGTAATGGTCAAAATTTATCTAGGAAGAAGATAAATCCACAATCTTGGTTTGTTCAGCCAAACTATTATAAATGTTTTATTAATTAGTATCCCATTAGTTTCTCATAGTAAATTATGAATTAATTTTTTATCATAAATGTCCTTTAATTGATCTAATAAATACATATTTTAATTAGTAAATAATAATTTTATTAAAAATTATATATTAATAAATATTAATGTGGTATTGGATGAAGTAGTGGGTGGTAGAGATATTAAAGACACAAAAATGTTACGGTGGGTGTTGGTCTTTCCCTAGTGGTGGAAGAAATAGGGTTGATGGTTGTTTCTAATGGTGGTGGATGTTGGTGAATAATACTGAACAATAATATTTTTGTGTCTTTACAAACGCGCAACATTATATTGTGAAAGATACAGTTAGCTATTTTTCTCACGATTAGCAAGGAAAAGACCAAATATTTCGTGGATGATACCAGAACTTATAAGACAATATCATCATACACCGCTGGATCACCCAAATAATACCTGATAGACAAATTTTTGTGTCTAATTTGTCCTAAATGTTTCGTATTGTTAGTACCCGTATTCGTACTTATTATGGTGTTTTGTGTGTTTGTAGGTTTTTTTGGGAAATAAATATTATTGGAAAATTCGGCTCGAAAAATCACTCGGAGCACCCCCGGAGGACAATTGCAATACGGACCCCCACTTTTGCTAAGGATCACCCACGACTATGTGTAGTCCATTTGTCTATAGCAACCACATATTATTTGGCACCCAAGACGTTGGATAAGGGCTAACCTCCTTCTTCGTTTCAATTACGAAAAATGGCTGGAAAATTTTCACACCGCTAACAAATTTTCAGTTCGTGATTTGGAGGGGTTATAGTGTGATTCAACGGCTGATTTCGATTGGGATGAACGTGATATTCCAAAGCAATGCTGGTATGGGTGTTCAAATGAGTTTACTTGGGCTGGATAATCGTTGGGAAGAAAACAGGGGAGTACGTGTGCAGTTGAGATAATCACGGGATTTGCATGAGTTGGAGAGAGTTCTGCGGATGCTAGGAAGATTCTAACAACCATTTGGGTCGTGACAGAGATAAATAAGGAGAATTTGCAGTTGTATAACGCGTGTAGGAGCAGAAAAGGGAAAGAATATTTTCCCGTGTCTAGCAGAGTTATTGAGAATTATCCTGGAGTTATTACAACGATTCTTAGGCCCTGTTGAGTATATAAAGACTGTTCGGAGGTCATAGAATGGTTACGGAGAGATTGGGGAGAAAACATAACAAAGAGACGTAAGTTGGAGAGATCTGCTTCTGCTTCCATTGAAGAGAACACGAAGAACATTAGACTGTAGAAGACAGTCGTTGTGCTACAGTGACAACGACACTCTATTTCTATCGTTCTCTGTAACAGCTCGGTTTGTAACAGATATAAGTGTTACAAACCCGATTTTAATCTTTTTTCTCCCATTTCATTATTTTTAAACACCATTTGAGTAATGAAATCAACTTTTGAGCGTGTTTCCAACATGATAATGAGCTAAATCTCCCACAACCAAGGCAATGAGGAAGCTATTTACGCATGAATAATTGGTAAATTTTTTATTTTCTCTAATTTATAATTTATAATTCACTCAATCACTGCTTTTGCAGAGTTTTAAATTGTTTGCATAATTTTCTTAATTAGTTGTGATTCAATCTGATAGGTTATACTTTTCTTAGTCAATTGATAATCTATGCTTATGGAATACAATTGATATTTAAGAATTTTCTTGATTATTTGTGAGTTAAGAAAATAAGGGACTTAAAAGATAATTAGAGTTATTGGTTATTTACCATCATTCATTCATGTGTAATAGTGGAATCAGTGTCTTGGTTATTTTTAAATCTTGAAATTAATTTTGCACCAAGTTTTCTATTGTTAAGTTTTATAAGTCTAAAATCTTTTGCTTTCACAAATCTCAACGAACTTATTACTACAACATCATTGAAAATAACATCAATTTTTGGCGCCTTTGCCGGGGATTTGTATTTAGGCTAGAGTTTTTAGATTTTATTTTATTTTATTTTTAGGTTTTTTATTTATTTGTTCTACTTTACGTTTTTGGGTTTTTGTCTTTTTACTACAGATTCTGGAATTTGGAGCGAAAGAAAAATTTGCCAAAGCTTTTGGTGAATACTTAAAGATTTGGATTTAAAGACAAAGCGAAAAGAGCGAAAGAAAAAAAATAATAAAAAAAGAGAGAGAGAGAGAGAGACATTGTATTTTTTTATTTTTTTTAGATTATCTTTTTCTTTTGCACTATATTTTTGGACTGTGGACTGTGGATTTTGGGACTTTTTTTAAAGCCCTACGGAAGGGTAGTTTAAATATAAACTGTTTGCAGAGAAGGACGGCGATTACGATATCGCCTCGGTCCCTCGGGTTCGTATATGACATAGGAGTCGTGGCCCGAGTCGACTACAACGGTTCATCCCCCGTCTGGTACGGGAGGTAAGTTTATCGAAACACTCGCGAATCCCCTGTCAGCGAGTTACTGTATTCCTTCGTTTGCATATATGTTGAGGATTTGAAAACGGCTGCTTTAATTTCCTAGTAAAGGGCAAGGACTGGACATACAAGATAAGGGTTCGGATTTCTTGCCCGCCTTAAGAAAACAAATCCAAACGCGAACCTAAGCCTAAAATTTGACTTGAACGAGACCTAACGAGCTTAATATGAAAGTCATTCGAAAAATATAGGTTACTCTTTTAAGCATGCTTCAAAGTTCAATGTGGTTTCTGTGAGTTGAATACGCCGCCTTGTAACGCCGTTGAGGCCTTGGGTATCAAAGCTCCACTGAGCTTCCCTCGTCTCGATTCAACTTACTTTAACTCGGATTGATTTCAGAGGGGTTTGCTTAAATTGTAACGAATTCCCTTTCGAAGGATTAGAAGCTGGTATAGAAACAATCTAAGTGGAGCCATCATGCTTTTTGTTTGCTAGAAATCAGTAGGTTTGTTGTGGTGGAGTCAGCCTTGTTTGTGTTTGCATAGAACTTCGCTTCCTTTTAGGATTTCTTTCTTTTTCTTTTATTTTTCTAGTTTATGCCTGAGGTTATTAGAGAGCGGGATTGGAAAAGAAACACTCTAGGTCATTTGATTAGTGATAAACCTAGTAGTTCTTCTTGTGAAGGCGGGGAGCTCGAAGACTCTTCTTTTGAGAGCCCTGTCTTTGGAAATTTCATCTTTGAAAACTTGACAATTAGTGAAGAAAGTGCTCCTAGTCCTTTGGTAGTGCCAGAAATGGCAACTTTGAAAGCTTTATTAAACCCAACTAGGACCTCTCGTCCGTCTTGTATCAAGTTAGCTGAAACCAAGGCAAATTATGAATTCAAACCTGGTACTTTACAGATGCTCCCAATATTTTTAGGAAAAGAGAATGAGAACCTCTATTTTCACGTTAGGGAATTTGAGGAAGTTTTTAGTACTCTGAAAATTAAAAACCTTAGTGATGATGCGTTGAAACTTAGGTTATTCCCCTTTTCCTTAAAAGATAAAGCGAAATATTGGCTGTATAGTTTGGCTTCTGAGTCAATTGAAACCTATGACCAACTTACATCTGCCTTTATACAGAAGTTTTTCCCAAGGCACAAAACATCGTCTATTAGGACACAAATCTGTACTTTTGCTCAACAAGAGGGGGAATCTTTATATAGGTATTTAGAAATGTTCAATGACTTAATATCTCAATGTCATCATCATGGTTTAGAGATGGTTAGGTTAGTTCAGATCCTATACGAGGGTTTAGATTATTCAACAACAACCATGGTTGAGTCCTTATGCACAGGTGGGTTTGAGAATAAAACTGTTGATGAGGCGATGACATTTTTGAATGAAATTTCCGATAAGACCCAACAATGGGAAAATAGTAGGGAACCCCAGAAAAAAATTCTTCTAAGTAGAGGAAATGTCAATAGGGTAGAAGGATCTTATGAGTCAGATGTTAAAGTAGTAGCCATAGCCAAAAGGTTAGAAGCCTTAGAATTAGGTCATTCTAGTGGTAATAGTGGTAGAATAGATCCTTTTTGGGAAGGCCATACACTTGAGCAGCAATCCAATGCTCTTTATAACAACACTAAATCGATAACCGTCAGAAGCTTGACCCATATTCAGAAACCTATAACCCTGGCTGGAGAAACCATCCCAACCTTTCTTGGTCTAAGGGCTAGAATCAAGGTCAGTCTAGTAACTCTCAGGTTCCCCCAGGTTTTGGCTATACTAAGAATCCTTCAGCTCCGGCACAGTTTCAGAACCCTTCGGATAAGAAGATTATGAGCTTAGAAGAGTCTCTTTCTTTGTTAACTCGTAACACTGTGCAGTTTCAGCAATCTGTTGCTCAAGGTTTAGAAGAAAATAAGAGAATATGTCAGGCTAACTCTCAGGCTATTTCCGAGTTGAAAACCCAGGTTAGTCAGATAAATGAGTCTTTAAGAGAAATAAGTAAGTTTCCTAGTCAAACTCAACCCAACCCTAGAGGAATTAATGAAATAGGTGAAAGACCATCCGATCATGTAATTGCTATTAAAACCCTTAGGAGTGGTAGAGTGATAAACAACAAGGTTTCCATGCCTGATAGTGAACATGTTGTAGTTCACCCTTGTGAACCAGAAACTGAGGAGACTGATAGAGTCTCTAAAGAGACCAATGAGGGTCATATTGATCCCGGCTTTGTTCCTAGAGCTCCATCCGCACAGCTGCTAGTTCCAACTAAGAGGGAGTCCAGCTTTAACGATATATTGGAGGTTTTTAAGCAGGTTACTATCAACCTCCCATTGTTAGATACGATAAATAAGATTCCCGCTTATTCCAAGTTTCTTAAGGATATGTCGTACGCGAAAGCGAAAAATTAATGTCCACAAGAAAGCCTTTCTATCTAGTCATGTGAGTTCCATTATTCAGAATACCAATACTCCTAAGTATAAAGACCCAGGGTCCCTACCATTTCTTGCGCAATAGGTAAATACCGTGTTGAGAAAGCTTTGCTTGACTTAGGAGCCAGTGTGAACTTACTTCCATACCATGTGTACCTTAAGCTAGGACTTGGTGAGATGAAACCTACCCAGATAACACTTCAGTTAGCTGATAGTTCCGTTAAAATTCCTCGTGGTGTGATCGTGGATGTTCTTATAGAGGTCGACAAGTTTATATATCCAGTGGATTTTGTTATCCTAGATACCCAACCTGTCCCTGACCTAGAGAACCAAATACCAGTGATTTTGGGTCGCCCATTTTTAGCTACATCCAATGCGGTCATTAACTGTCGAAATGATATTATGAATTTATCTTTTGGTAATATGACTATTGAGTTGAAAATTTTTAATATTAGTAAGCTACCCTCTGAACTAGATGACTCGAACATAGAAGAGGTGAACATGATTTGAACATTAGTCGAGGAGTCATTACCAAACACTTTGTTAGAAGATCCATTAGAGAAATGCCTAGCTCACTTTGGAATTGATTTTGATGATGATAATGTGATTAATGAGGTGAATGCTTTGTTAGACTCAACCCCTTTGTTAGACACTAATAATGGATGGAAACCTAAGTTCGAACCACTACCAGTTTCTAAGTCTATCCTAGTTCCTTAGTTAAAAGATCCTCCTAAGTTGGACCTTAAACCATTACCAGATACCCTAAAGTATGTGTTTTTAGGCCCATCTGAAAATTTACCTGTGATTATAGCATCAGACTTGGATAGTGATCAGGAAAGTAGCTAGGCTAGTAACCGTCCTTCGGAACAACAAGGAAACTTTAGGGTGGACCACAGCAGACATTAAGGGTATAAGTCCCACTGTTTGTATGCATCAGATCTATTTAGAAAGTGACACCGAACCTTCTAGGGAGATGCAACGTCGACTGAACCTATATGAAAGAAGTAGATCGAACCGAGGTTCTTAAGCTGTTAGATGCAGGCATTATCTACCCCATCTCAGACAGTAAGTGGGTCAGCCCCGTTCAGGTTGTTCCCAATAAATTCGGTATTATTGTAGTCCAGAATGATAACAATGAGTTAATCCCAACCCGAGTGACCACGGGTTGGCTTGTCTGTATTGACTATAGGAAATTGAACAAGGTCACTAGGAAGGACCACTTTCCCCTTCCCTTCATCGACCAAATGCTATAGAGATTAGCTGGACGTAGCATTATTTCTTTTTAGATGGATACTGCGGTTATAATCATAGACCCGTAAGACCAATAGAAAATCACTTTTACCTGTCCCTTTGGTACCTTTGCGTATAGACGCATGCCTTTCGGGCTATGTAATGCCCCTGCGACCTTTTGTATGCTGAGCATATTTTCTGACATGGTAGAACGGTTCTTAGAGGTCTTTATGAATTATTTTTCAGTGTTTGGTTCGTCTTTCGATAGTGCTTGCATCATTTGTCATTAGTTTTGACTAGGTGTAAGGAAAATAATTTAGGGTATATCGTATCTTCGAAGGGTATAGAGGTAGATAGAGCCAAATTTGACCTTATTAAAACTTTATAGGTCCCAAAAACCGTAAGAGATATTAGGTCATTCTTAGGGCATGCAGGTTTTTATCGTCGATTCATTAAGGATTCTAGCTTGATTTCTAGACCTCTTTGCAATTTTCTTGCAAAACACATTAAGTTTGTCTTTGATGATGCTTGTTTAGAGGCTTTTGAGAAGCTTAAGAATTTACTCGCTACCGCCCCCATAGTCCAGGCACCCAACTGGAATTTACCCTTTAAGATCATGTGTGGTGCTTCAGATTATGCTATTGGTGTTGTGCTAGGTCAGCGAGAAAACAAATTACTTCATGTGATTTACTATGCTAGCAAAACTCTGAATAGTGCCCAATTGAACTATACCACTACCGAGAAGAAACTGTTATCCATTGTGTTTGCCTTGGACAAGTTAGGCCCTATCTCTTAGGCTCTAAGATCGTGATATATACTGATCATGCTGCTTTGAAATATCTTCTGTCTAGAAAGGATACGAAACCTAGATTGATTAGGTGGATCCTTTTGTTGCAAGAGTTTTCTCCAGACATTAGAGACAAAAAAGGGTGCCGAAAATGTAGTAGCAGACCACTTGTCTAGGCTAGTTGTTGATTCCCCTGATGATTCCCTTCCTATAAGGGATAGCTTTCCTGATGAACAACTGTTCTTTGTTACTCAATTACCTTGGTATGCAAATATAGTGAACTATCTTGTTACTGGTCAAATGCTCCAAAATTGGGGTAAAAAAGATCGTTCTAGGTTTTTAGCCGAGGTGAAGCACTTCTTTTGGGATGATCTTTATTTGTTTAAGTATTGTCCAGACCAGATTATTAGGACATGTATATCTGAGAGTGACCAGTCCAGTATTATTTCCTTTTGTCATGATCATGCTTGTGGGGATCACTTTAGTGCTAAGAAGACTGCTGCTAAGATATTGCAGTGTGGATTCTATTGGCCTTCGTTGTTTAAAGACTCCCATAGTCACTGTGTTACTTGTGAGCGTTGCCAGAAATTAGGAACCATTTCCCGTAGGAACATGATGCCTTTGAACGCGATTCTAATTGTTGAGGTCTTTGATGTGTGGGGTATTGACTTTATGGGTCTATTTCCTAATTCTTTTGGTAACCTATACATCCTTGTCGCTGTAGACTATGTCTCTAAGTGGGTTGAGGCGGTTTCGTGTAAAACCAATGACCATAGGATTGTGATTGAGTTCTTGAAAAATAATATACTTACACGTTTTGGTACACCGCGAGCTATAATTAGTGATGGATGGTTGAACTTTGTAATGGACCTTTTAGGCTTTAATGAAGAAATATGGTATTACACATAAGATAGCTACCCCGTATCATCTACATACTAGTGGTCAAGTAGAGGTTTCCAATAGGGAGATAAAACATATATTAGAGAAAACAGTTAATCCTAATCGGAAAGACTGGTCGTCTAGGCTTACTGATGCCTTATGGGCTTACCGTACTGCGTTTAAGACCCCCATTGGAATGTCACCTTATTGACTTGTGTATGGTAAGGCATGTCACTTACCTGTTGAGTTAGAACATATAGCATTTTGGGTTGTTAAGCAGCTAAATTTTTCACTAGACAAGGCAGGAGCCCATAGGAAACTCCAGCTCAATGAGTTGGAAGAGATTCGTAGAGATGCATACGATAGTGCTAAGGAGTATAAGAACAAAATGAAACTTGTGCATGATAAGAATATTTTAAGAAAGTCATTTTCTCCAGGTCAAAAAGTTCTTCTGTATGATACCTGCTTGCATCTTTTCCCTGGGAAGTTGCGTTCTCGGTGGACGGGTCCTTTTATTGTTCGCACTGTCTTTCCTCATGGAGCTGTTGAGATCGAGACACCGGATGGTAGTAGTTCTTCAAAGGTTAACGGTCAGAGGTTGAAACCATTTTTAGAGCCCTTTCCTACAGGTGATGTTGAGGAGGTCCTTCTGGAGGACCCTATTTACCCTTGATTGACCATCGAGGCGATTGTATGTTGTATATTAGTTTTTGATTTCTTTCTTCACCCAGGTACTATCTTTCCGATTTCTCTCTTTACTTATTCCTCATGTTATCTTACTTTTTGGCATTGCTCTTTCATTAGAAACATTGAGGACAATGTTAGATTTAAGTTTGGGGGTGGGGAAGAAACTTTTTGTTAGCTTGTAGTAGCAATAAATAAACTCCAGAGCCTAGAAATTTATGCTTATTAAGGTTGGCACTAACTAATCTAAGTGGATGGGAACATCTTGGTTGTAGGAGTGGAGGAACCAATCTGATTAGATGGAAACATCAAAAGAGTCTATTCATAAAAGCACAGAGCTCGGGTGTTAGAATTAAAATAAAAACATGGTAGTTTCGCCATATCTCGTTGAATCCTAATCCTTATGTTTTTTATTTTTCTTAAGTGACTTGGTGGGGCACACTATTCAAGTTGTTACCTTTGGTAGGGTGATTGAGATACAAAAAAAAAAATTGAGAATTTAGACCAGACCATCAGACCAACCGGAATAAATTCAAATAAAGTCGACCACTGGTGCCCTTGTATATGCCAGTTGTATTAACCTAGAGTTAGGTTTATCGACCACCGGTCCCCTTGTATATGCCAGTTGTGTTGATATTAGCCAGACCGGTATCTCAGTCCATTAGGATAGGTTCATCTTGGCAGAGGCCTTCAGACAGATATGGGAAACACCATTCACTTTAAACCATCTATTTTTTCTCTTTATCCATCTTCTTAATCTTTCCATGTGATTGGTTGACTCCGGTTATGATGTCCAGAAACTATCTGAGTAGAGCTTTGTCACTTATATATGAATTTTAGTATACTGAGTGCAAACTCGTGTACAACAATTGGAATTTCGCATCAGGGTACTTCCTCCTGTAGTCAATGAGAGTATGCCAACCAAGGAGATTCTTTAGTGCCTTCTAAGGTTCTGCATAGATAGATGGGGTCTGGAGTAAATTTTTTGTGGGTACACCTCTGGTAAACCCTCCCGAGACTATATCTCGGTCATTAGGGCCACCTATTGAGTTAGATTCTTATTTTTATTAGTTTTGCTCGAGGACTAGCAAATAATAGGTTAGAGGATATTTGATAGACATATTTTTATGTTTAATTTGTCCTCAATGTTTCGTATTGTTAGTACTCATTTTCGTACTTATTATGGTGTTTTGTGTGTTTGTAGGTATTTTTTGGAATTAAATATTGTTGGAAAATTCGGCTCGAAAAATCACTCGGAGCACCCCGGAGGACATTTACTATACGAACCCCCCACTTTTTCTAAGGAGCATCCATGGCTATGTGTAGCCTATTTTTCTATAGCACCCATTGGTTATTTGGCACCCAAGATGTTGGATAAGGGCTAACCTCCTTCTTCGTTTGAATTAAGAAAAATGGCGGGAAAATTTTCACACCACTAATAGATTTTCAGTTCGTGATTTGGAGGGGTTATAGTGTGATTTAACGACTGATTTTCGATTAGGATGAACGTGATATTCCCAAACAATGCTGATATGGGTGTTCAAATGAGTTTACTTGGGCTGGATAATCGTTGGGAAGAAAACAGGGGAGTACATGTGCAGTTGAAATAATCACGGTATTTGCATGAGTTGGAGAGAGTTCTGCGCATGCTAGGAAGATTGTAACAACCATTTGGGTCGTGACAGAGATAAATAAGGAGAATTTGCAGCTGTATAACGCGTGCAGGAGCAGAAAAGGGAAAGAATATTTTCCCGTGTCTGGCAGAGTTATTTAGAATTATCCTGGAGTTATTACAACGATTCTTAGGCCATGTTGAGTATATAAAGACTGTTCAGAGGTCATAGAATGGTTACGGAGAGATTGGGGAGAAAACATAACAAAGAAACGTAAGTTGGAGAGATCTGCTGCTGCTGCCATTAAAGAGAACATGAAGAATATTAGACTGTAGAAGACAGCCGTTGTGCTACAGTAACAACGACACTCTATTTATATCGTTCTCTGTAACAGCTCGGTTTGTAACAGATATAAGTGTTACAAACCCGATTTTAATCTTTTTTCTCCCATTTCATTATTTGTAAACACCATTTGAGCAATGAAATCAACTTTTAAGCGTGTTTCCAACATGATAATGAGCTAAATCTCTCACAACCAAGGAAACGAGGAAGCTATTTACGCATGAATAATTGGTAACTATTTTATTTTCTCTAATTTATTATTTATAATTCACTCAATCACTACTTTTGCAGAGTTTTAAATTGTTTGCATAATTTTCTTAATTAGTTGTGATTCAATATGATAGGTTATACTTTGTTTAGTCAATTGATAATCTATGCTTAGGTAATACAATTGATATTTGAGAATTTGCCTGATTATTTGTGAGTTAAGAAAATAAGGGACTTAAAAGATAATTAGAGTTTTGGGTTATTTACCATTATTCATTCATGTGTAATAGTGGAATCAGTGTCTTGGTTATTTCTAAATGTTGAAATTAATTTTTCAACAAGTATTCTATTTTTAAGTTTTATAAGTCTAAAATCTTTTGCTTTCAAAAATCTCAACGAACTTATTACTACAACATCATTGAAAATACCATCAATACCCGATCAGACAAATCATGACTTTTAGAGTTAAATAAAATTGATTACAATATAAAAGAGAATTTAATAAAAACAAACCAATGAAATAAAAAAAATAGTGGAATAAATTAATTGACAACTTAAGTTTGTTCAATATAAACTTTTCTCATGACATATGTGATTAAAAATTAAAAAGCACGTCCAATGGTTGGAGGTGAAAGCAACGGTGATGTGAGGGGACAGAAGTGGTATCAAGTGATATTTAGGATGTGGTGGGTGTTGGTGAAAGTAATATATGTTGTTAATAATGTTTCGCCACAAATTGGTTAACCTTATAAAGAATATAAAATGTTGATTGTCTTAATGATAGCATAAACTCGGTAAAAATACATGAAAATTAAAATAATAACTGCAAATAAACGGTACGAATCAAAATCAGTACACAATAAATTAACTTATTACTAAGTCGCACGGTTATGACACGAGTTATATTATAGCTAGGTGATATTTTTTTCATGTTTCTTTGTTCTGTTTTATAAAACAAATTTTAACTAAGTTAGTTAACATAAAGAGAGATCTTGATTTGCCCTCCCGATTGATAAATCCACCTTTGTGGTCGATCCCATGAATACACGCTTTAATTGGGAAATAATGCATTACATAATCTCTTTTTCCCATCCCAAAAATCAAAAGCAAAGTGGAGAAATTTGATAGACTAAAAATAACCAACCTACATTACCATAAAACTAAACAATTGATTCTCTCACTCACATCCAGAAGAAGGAGCGGACTTAAAAACTTTACTTCCCCACTTTTGAGCAAACCTAAATCAGAAATAAATTTGGAAATTAGAGATAGATTAAAGAGACAAAAGAAATTAAATCCAAGAACATGCTTTCGCTCAACCTTATCTCCTTGATGATTTGGTATCATCCTCGAAATTTTTAGTGCCTTAATTTATAATTGTTTTTAGTATCATCCTCAAGATTTGTTTAGGGAGAAGATAAATCAACGGTTGTTTAAGTAAGTGTTTATAAGTGACGTCTATGATTGAAAGTTAGAAATTCATATCTAACGGTCTTAATCTGCACATCATTATTATCTCATTAGTTTCTCATAATAAATATTTTATTAATCTCTCATGATAAATGTCTTATTAATTATCTAAATGAATATATATACTCCCACTTGATAGATAACAACTATGTTAATAATTACATCAATAGATATTACGGGTAATCAGGGTGATGTTTGTGAGTGGCGGTGCATGGATCCCGTGGTGGCAATGTTGCTGGTGAAAAAAGTAGTTGTAATGGGTGGTTCTGGTGGTGGCATCACAATTAGTCAAAATAGTAGTATGCAATGTTTATTCAATGTCGTTACGACATAAATAACATTATATGTTACAAGTTGTGCTTGATTTTTTAGGTGTTAAAATAAGCTCGGTCAAATACAAAAGAAAAAATAATAATCAACATGTATGAAGAACAATTGTCACTTTAAATAGTAACAACAAATAAATAACATCGGTCAAAATAATTTTTTCACTTATTTTCGTAGCTGCGCCGTTACGGCACGTGCCAAATTCTAGTATATATTATAAAATTCTATAATTAATTTGTTGTTCGAACACCCTCTCATTTTCTTCTTATTCTTAACTGGACCCTCCTATGCTTCAAGTCTCTGGTCTCGAATGTTTACGCCGCCAGTCTTCTCCTCTCTAGTCTACTATTGTCCCTCTTTCTCTCACTTTTTTTTATAAACTTTTTTATACCCGAACAGTAAAATTTGAACCAGAGATTTTGACATATCTCCTTTTGTAATTCTCTCTCCCAAATAGTTTATAAGATTGAATTTTTATATATGACGTCCATGATCAAGAAAACTGGTATCAATAATTAAATTGTATGATTTTTCTGCAACTAGAACAAATTCAATAGTTATGATTTCCTTGAGTATTGGATTGTGTATCAAGATGGGTTTTTTGTCGGGAAGATGGATTTTAAGAAAAGTAATTATAGAAAAAGAATTGAGAAAATGGATGAACTTATAAAAACAGAATTGAGCAAATGGATTGTGCATTAGGCAATCTAAACGTTAAAAACTCCAATTCATGTTATATACATGTTCTGATGATCAATGGGTTGGATTTGTTTCAGTCACTGCCTTGTGTTTTGACACATACAGGTTTTGTTCACAAAATCAGTTTGACCCGAGATGTTTGGTCATCTCCTTTGCGAGAGAGAAGGTTTTCTGAAATTGTTTTTAGTTCTGGAAGGATTGACTTGATAGGCAAGAATTGGTGGGGATACTGTAACTTGTATGAGCGCTTTGTGACCTTCAAAAATATATGTAAGGTTTCTGATTTCCTAAATCCGATCTTAATGTAATGAGGTTAGTCTCTTTTTCGAAAAGAAAAAAAAACACAAAAACAGAAAAGGGTTTATGATTTAGGCTCATTAGGTGACGGAGCCAGGTTTTCAAAACAGGGGGGCTAAAAAAAAAATTCTTGTCTCAAGTCAGAAACAAGAACAACAAAATTGATCTATCGGTAATGGAATTATGATTAGGTAGTGATGGAATTAAAAGAGGTAGTTGTAGACCTAATCCTAGCCGTGCGGCTCATACAACTAATTTTTTTTAGTAGAAAGCCATTACTGTAAAAAACTAAAAATGCCCAAAGACAAATTCAAACCCTATTACTGTATGCTTTTTTAATGGAAAACCAGAGCGAATTCTAGGGTTATAATGTTGGAAAACTGTTGGAAAAATTGACACTAAAACAGAGTGAAGAAAAAAATGTTGTATCCAGGTTCAAGGCTCTAATGAAAGATTCTTTTCGACAATTATTCGAACCTTTCCAAATTGAATTGGCGAGTACAAACAGGTCAATAAATATCGCCGTCAGGATACTTGAATCCCCACATCAGTGTTGGATTCAAAGCTTGTACGACATTGATCCAACCAAGAACACACTGGTTTTGTTTCTGATGATGATTGTAAGAAAGAAAACAAAGAAAGTTGAGATGCTCGTTTGAATGGAAAACAAGTCTCCTATTTAAAGAGGAAATCACACTCTTTGGAGATGACTCTTCATCTCTACAAGAATCTTTTCAGAGTGAACTGACACGTCTCTTCCTTAAATGCGTCCATTGGTGAACCGAGATTTCTGTTCAGTTTTTCTAGCTGATAATAAAAACCCTTGAACAGAAAATTTTCAACGAGACGCTGTCTCGCACTCTTCCGGGAACAACCTAAATGCATATAATTCAAGGGTTTGTTGAAACTATCCAACATATAATTCTATAAGAGAGAAGGTGGGCTACTTTAAAATATAAGAACATTGCAGGCGCAGTTATTTAATTAAATGTTATATAATCAATAAAATATATATCAAGTAAGATCTGGATACTGAGATGAACATCAGATGGTTGTGAGATGTGAGTTCATATGAACCGTCACGGGAGCGCGCGCATGATAGCAGGACTCTAACAAGCATAAAAAAGAACTGTTTCATTTTCTCCAAAAATATAATATAAACAATTAAGATAAACAATATTTTCTCCAAAAATACATTTTTTAAATATTTTTGAAGACAAAATTTGTTGAAAACATTAATAGGAAATACATGTGTCAACATCTCTTTTGTCCCCATGCCCCCATCAAAAAACGCTCGCATCAAAATTTTACTCCAAATTAACAACAAAGAGTTCTAACAGGGCTTTATTCAATAAATGCATTCGTAGATTTGTAGAGATTTGAAAAGATACATGAAAATTAATAACTTTGCGAGAAATGTACAAAATTGAGCAAAATTTTGTGGAGTTATGCAGAGTTGTCAAATGTCTTGCAGACATTTGTAGCGTCTTGAAGAGTTGTAAAACCAAATTACATATGGAAATATGCATGATAAGCATAAATACAAAATTTATTATAGCTTATTTCTTATAGTAACTTCAACTAAATTAAAATAAATTATTATTATGTTATACTATATATAACTAATTTCTTGTTGGATCCTAGCTTGTTGCTAAGATTCCAACTAGTTTCTTACCGTCTTCCTATGTTGTCGAACCGTGAACATGATAATTAAATTAGTGAAACAATAAATTAAAATATTTATTATTGTACAATTTTTTTATTCAATTATTAAAATAAAAAAATAAATTGTATATTTGTAAATAGTAATTAAATTAAAAAAAAATCTTTAATCATATCATTTAATTTATACTCATCTATAATATGAGTTTTATAGATTGTGTATTCATGAAATAAAATAAAAGAGAGTAAAAAACATCTTTATAAAACATTTGGAAGTCTTCCAAAATCTTACATATTTTGCAAGACTTTTATCAAGGCAAATGTATACATAAAAGTCACTCAAAGTCTTGAAAATAGGTAAGTATGCAAAGTCTTCAAATTTTCAAGTTTACAACGAGTAACACAAACTTTAGAAGACCTTTTGACAATCTACAATGAGTAACATAAACTTTGAAAGAGATTTTAAAAGTATACAACCAATAACACAATACTTTGGAAATCCATTAAACTCTTTGGAAATCAATAAAAGTATTTATTGAGTAAACTCCTGTAAGAATAGTTTATATCTATTGATCTTTGTGAATACATCCTTTTACTATTTTAACTGCAACAGAAATCAACAATTTTCCAATACGGAAACCACCATTTTGCTTTTTTCATAAGCAAAACAAAGAACAAACCCCAAAATCCAAGGAAAAATATTTGATGGGGTCATTTCTGATGAGGGCATGGGGGATAAATCATGTCTTGATATGTGTCTTTGCTATAAATTGATTCTATCAAACTTTGTTTCCAAATATATAAAAGAAGTGTATTTTTGATGAAAATACTGGTTATCTTAATTGGTGATATTTTATCCTTTATATTTTTGGTAATAGAATTTGTTAAAACAATTAATTGGAAAAACAAATGTCAAGACATGATTTGTCTCCCATGGACCCATTATAAAATGCCCCCATCAAAAATTTAGTCAAAATCCAATTGCAAACCCCACGAAAACAATACCATATAACAAAAACTTCCCAATTATATCCTCTTGATCGTCTTCACTGGCTTTACTTGAAGGATTAGTACTAAGAGTACTAATATCATGGTCGTTGTCGCAAACTTTCTTCAAAGGAAATTCACACAACAAATCATTCTCGTAAAAGCAGAACCCTCTGAACTCATAGTATCAAAGTGGTTTCCTCTTGGAATCTTACCGCTCAAATTATTATGAGATAAGCTTAGAAAATCGAGGAAGTCAATTGATGTCAAAGATTGTGGTATATTTCCAGAAAGTCTGTTGGAACTTAAATCTAAAGACTCTAGACTAGAAATATTACCGACACTAGCTGGGATATTTCTCGAGAGATGATTATGTGACAAATTAAGCACACCAAGTCCTTGCAATAATCATATCTCTTCTGGAATGTCTCCACCAAGATTATTACATGATAAATCAATTCCTGAACGAAAGACACGAATGTTCTCAAATCTGACTGTGGTGCCTTTGATAGTCAATTCATATTCCATACTGTAATCATCCTCGATTGCGGAAATATTTGTTGTTAAGGCCTTCAAATATCCTAGTGTTGAAGGAATTTATCCAGAGAAATTGTTTGACAATAAGTCTAATGTTTGAAGCCATGGCGAATGGATAATCTCTTCAGGAATGGAGCCATTGAACCTGTTTGACCTCAAAGAAAGAAGCTGAAGGTCGCTAAGTAAACCAAGACAGTGGGTATAATACCTTCAAAGTTGTTATTTCCTAAATTGTGAATTATCAAAAACAAAAGTAATAGGATCAACAACATAGGAAACGATCCATTGAGATTGTTTGCATATAATTCAAGGAATTCCATATTTGTCTGTTGAAGCTCATTCGGGACATTTCCATTGAGACCTTTGTTGTCGAGGTTTAGAAAATGAAGATCACGACAGTTTCCTATACTAGTAGGTATAATCCAGGATAATTTGTTGTTGGAGAGGTTAATATGTAAAGTATATGGCATTCCTAGTTTTTGTGAGCATAATGAAGAAGGAATTGAACCTGAAGTTCATTGTATTTTAGATCATAGTAGTAAACACGCGACAGACTTTCTCTTTTGATATTTCACCATCTAATGACATTACATTAATGGCAGATTAAGTTTCTCTCAATTCAATTGCGAGATCCAGATATTTTTTCCTTACAAAATAAATGAGCTGTAAGTTAATATTAATACAGCTCAAGTGACCGACAATTCTTAAACAACAAGACAACACACGTATAGAAAGAGTGTGTGTTCAAGACACACAACAAGCACGTTATAGAGAGGAGGGAAAGCGACATTTAAAAGTTATCCTGCACCACAGCTGGTGTTATCCTTCACCGCTTCATCACTTAAGATAATATCCCCCCTCAAGCTCATGGGTGGAGAAACAACAATGAGCTTGTCACGAAGCATTTTGAAGCGAGGACCATGTAAACCTTTGGTAAAGATATCCGCAAGTTGATCCAGAGTGTGAACATAGAATACATCAAAAGCTTTAGCCTGCACTAGTTCTCTGACAAAGTGGTAATCAAAGTGAACATGCTTCATCTTTGAATGCATTACTGGATTTGAAGCAAGGTTGATGGAGCTGATATTATCACAACCTAATTTGGGTGCACCAATGAGGTTAAAATGAAGATCTCTGAGTAGAAAGCAAATCCATACAACTTCAGCAGCACTATTTGCTAGGGTTTTGTATTCAACCTCAGTACTAGACCTTGCAACAGTTGTTTGCTTCTTAGATGATGATGAGATAGCATTAGAGCCCAGAAAGGTGCAATAACCTCCAGTAGAACTTCTATCATCAGGACAACCAGCCCAATCAGCATCAGAGAATCCCAACAGAAAAGAATCCCCTTTAGTAAAATGCAGTCCTAGCCAATAGTTCCTTTGATGTATCTAAGAATCCCCTTTGCAGCCAGAAGATGTAGTGTTCAGGGATTTTGCATACGTTGACAAACAACATTGACTTCAAAGGAAATTTCAGGCCTTGTCCATGTTAAGTAGTGAAGAGCACCAACCAAAGATCTGAAATCTGTAGGATTCTCCAATAAGTCACCATCTGTCTTGTTAAGCTTTTCAGAAGCTGCAATAGGGGTCTGACAAGGTTTAGCTCCTTCCATGTTGAACTTATGTAACAAGTCAACTGCATATTTTGTCTGAGACAAGAAAAGTGAAGTAGAATTTCTTTTCACCTCAAGACCTAAGAAATAGTGCAGTGAGACAAAGTCCTTAATGGGAAACTGCAGTTGAAGATGAGCTATAACTGTCTTAAGAATCTTAGCTGAGCTGCCAGTAAGTAAAATATCATCAACATACACCAGAGCTACTGTAATTTGAGAACCATCTTTATGAAAAAATAGAGATGGATCTGATGGAGAGTTCACAAACTGGAATTGAAGGAGAAATGTACTTAACTTCTCATACCATGCTCTAGGAGCCTGTTTGAGACCATAAATTGCTTTATGTAACAAGCAAACATGGTTAGGTCTGGACTCATCAACAAAACCTGGAGGCTGAGACATATATACCTCCTCTTTGAGCTCCCCATGAAGAAAAGCATTGCTTACATCAAGCTGGTGTATTGGCCAATTAAATTGAACAGTCATGGAAAGAATGATTCTCATAGTTGTTGGCTTGGAAACATGATTGAAAGTTTCTTCAAATTCAATACCTTGTTGCTGGTGATAGCCTTGTGCTTATCAATTCTTCCATATGGGTTGTACTTGATTCTGAAGACCCATTTACATCCTATAACATTGTCAATACCAATAGGGTCAACCAAGGACCAAGTGCCTGCATTATTAAGAGCTTTGTGTTCTGCAGCTGATGCAATTCGCTAGACTTCCTCTGTATGAGCTTGACTGATGCAAGTTGGCACTTTACTGACTTTGCTAAGAAGAGCAACATCCAAAGGGTGAAAAGTGCCATAATAAGATTTTGGAGTCTTAATACCATGCTTACCTCAAGTAACCATTGAATGATCATTCACAGTGACATTAGTATTGGAAGGAAAAGAGGCAGGTAAAGAATTTGTCTCACGAGAAATAGGTGACTCAGGAGAGGATATAGAGGCAGAGCAAATAGGGAAAAGCTCAGGAGATGGAGAAGAGGAGATAGACTACTTGAATGGAAAAGAGTTTTCATCAAAAGATACATGTCTTGAAGTATAGACAGTACTAGTACAGGGATCTAAACATCTATACCCCTTGTTTTGAAGGTTATAACCTAAAAATATACATTGTTTACTTCTGGGTTCAAGTTTGTTAGAAGTGTAAGGTTTGATCCAAGGATAACAGGCACACCCAAATACCTTGAGAAAAGCATAATCTGGTAGTTAGTGAAAATGTTGCTCAAAAGGAGTTGAAAAATTTATAGATCTGGTAGGGAGGCGATTTATCAGATAATTTGCAGTATTTAAAGCTTCAACCCAATAAGTATATGGTAAGCCAGATTGAGACAATAGAGTTCTAGTTATGCCTAACAAATGTTTGTGCTTCACTTCAGCTACACCATTTTGTTCTGGTGTATGGGAACAAATAAACTGATGAGTGATACCTTTTGATGCACAAAACTGTTCTAAAGAATTGTTTAAAATTCACCACCATTGTCATTCTAATGATGATGACAGATTGAGAAAGTAATTTCTCAATTCTAGTGATAAAGGTGGTAAAGGAAAGTTTAAAATCAATTGCAGGTGCTCTTAAGGCATTTGGATTTGTACAGTATTATGCTGATTATTCTCTATTTACCCTACGAGGAGGTAAAAAATCTATTAATGTGCTTGTCTATGTGGATGATTTAATTATTACTGGGAACAATTTCGCTGATATTACTGCTTTTAAAGCATATTTAAGCCGTTGTTTTCATATGAAAGACTTGGGAAATCTCAGATATTTTCTTGGTATTGAAATGTCTCGAGGAGCTGATAGACTGTTTTTATAATGAAAATACACATTGGATATTCTATCTGAGACTGGACTCCTTGGATCCAAACCAGATACTTCACCAATCGATCAACATCATCGTTTAGCTTTTGATGAAGGACCTTTATATTCTGATCCATCCCAGTTTCGTCGGCTTATTTGACGCTTGATTTATTTGACCATTACACTTCCTGAATTGTGTTACTCGGTGCATGTACTGGCTCAATTTATGCAGTCTCCTCGGGTGTCTCATTGGGAAGCTTCTCTCCGAGTTCTTCGTTATCTAAAAGGCCATCCTGGTCAAGGGATTATTTTACACAAGGGTAGTGCTCTTCAACTTACTGCTTATTGTGACTCTGATTGAGCCTCTTGCCCCCTTACTCGTCGTTCGCTTACTGGTTACTTCATTTTTTTGGGAGGCTCACCTATATCTTGGAAGACAAAGAAGCAACACATTGTATCTCGTTCTTCTGCTGAGGCCGAGTACCGTTCCATGGCACATACTTGTAGTGAACTCACGTGGCTAAAGACATTATTGAAATCTCTAGGCGTGTTTCACTCTCAGCCTATGCGCCTTTACTGTGATAGTCAATCTGCATTTCATATTGCTGCTAATCCTGTTTTTCATGAACGCACCAAACATATTGAGATTGATTGTCATTATGTACGCGATCAAATTCAGTCCGGCGCTGTTGTTACTTCTCATGTTCGCACAACAGCTCAGCTTGCAGACATTTTCACTAAAGCTCTTGGACGTCCTCCGTTTGAGCTGCTTCTTCGCAAGTTGGGCATTCGTGATCTCCATGCTCCAACTTGAGGGGGAGTATTAGGAGATATGCATATTTGTACATATGTTGTATATTTGGTTAGAAAGTATGTTAGTTAGGAAATATATTATTTTTGGTGTAAATTTGTTTTTGGGGTTTCTCCCTATTTAGTCTTAGAGAAACCAGTTGTAATCCTCAAGTTTTTCATAATCAGAAAACCTTCGGATTTCTCTGCCTTGTCGTTTCACAAACCTAGCTACAAGGTGTTTCAGAAAAGCTGCTTTTTTTGCCAGATCTTCCCATAACTTGTTCTCGTCCTCGCGTGTCTAGGTTTTTTTTTCCATAATAAGATGGCAATGCTGCCTATGCTTCTAAATGACTGGGAAAGTTATGATTATTTTGAGAAAGCACGTACCATTGGTCGATTTTTAGATGATGTTCAAATTAAATTAAAAACAAGTAATGGTTATTCCACCAAAGATGATATCTACAAAGATTTGGAGTTGTGCAAGATCATCCTTGCCAAAATGAAGAAGGAAGTTGAAGATTGGGAAGTTGATAATTGGATAGAAGAATTCAAACGTAATTCACTGGAGAAAAGATTAGCCGAGATTCTACGTGATTTTTGGGATGTTTTGCATTCTTCTCGAGAAATCAGAGACGAGGATAGAATTTGGATGAAGGAGCTAAAGTTGCATGAATTTGAAAGAAGCACCAATGTGAACTTTCATTGCAACAATTGGGAGTTAGTTTACCCACGCATCCACCAGATGTTATGGACATGACCTATGGAGATATCCACGCAAAAATAAAGAATTATGAGAATCTGCAGTTGGAAAAATCATACGTTACAGACGGAAGATATCTTCGCGGAGCACCAAATAGGCCTAATGAAACAGGACATACGTTCCACGGATTAAAAGCTGAAATTGTATCCGTTGCGAGACTCATACAGGAAGCCATAGCAGCACGTGAGGGTACAAGGGTGGGAGACTACATAGACTCATTTTAGTTATTAAGGGTTAGGTTTTATTTTTGTCTTTTTCTATATGGTGGGTTGTTGTGTCCGAAAGGAATGACATTGTGGTCGCTAAGAAACAAGTTAGAACTTAGATAGCATTTAAACTCTCTTATTGTAGGCATCAGGGCGTTGCTTTTTAGTTGGTCAACTAATGTGACTCTATCAAATTTGATGATTTTGCATTCGATTGGACAAGTTTGTTTCCACAGTAAATTTTAATACAAACTCTCTAAGCTCCTTGCTCAGTTTTTTCTTGCATATTTTGAGGGTGCTATCCTGGCACCTTCTTATTTATATTGTCTTTGCCTTTTCCAATAAAATAAAAGGTCGAGTTTTATTTTTATATTTTGCGGATCCATGAATGGAAAAATATCGTTTGGTCCTTTTTTAGGTGGTTTCAAGTCAGTTTGGTCTTTTGAGAAAACGTCTTTATTGTTTGGTTCATAATTATTTAAAAATATTAAATGAACAAAAATACCCTTCCGTGTTAATTTCTACTTATTTTTTTTGTAGCGGTTCATTCTTCAAAATGAACTCCTGTTAATTTCTACTTATTTTTTCTGAAATCACCTAAAAATATCAGAGTTCATTCCAGAAATGGACTTCATATAAAAACCTAAAAAAACAGAGTTCATTCCAGAAATGAACTCCATATAAAAACCCAAAAAAACAGAGTTCATTCCAGAAACGAACTCCATATATAAACCTAAAAAAACAGAGTTCATTCCAGAAATGAACTCCATATAAAAATCTAAAAAAAACAGAGTTCATTTATGGAATGAACTCCATATAAAAACTAAAAAAAAACAGAGTTCATTCCAGAAATGAACTCCATATAAAAACCTAAAAAAATGACGAAAAAACACATAAATCTTCATCTTCTTCATCATCTTCATCGTCTTCAACAGCAAGACAAAGATCTAAAAATCAAGATCTTCAACACCAGCAGCAAGACAAGATCGTCATCTTCAGCTTCAACACGAGCAGCAAGACACGAGTTCATTCTTTTTCAGATCTGATATTAGTTCATCCTTCACAGCAAACATCAATATCGTCATCTTCATCATCTTAAACACAAGCATCATCTTCATCATCTTCGTCGCCTTCAACAACAGCAACACCAAACAAACCCTTAAAACTCCGTCGTTCATCATCTTCTTTCATCGTCTTCACATCTTCAACAACACCAAATCACGAGTTCATCTTCAAAACATCATCACGAGTTCATCTTGAAACAACAAAACAACATCACGAGTTCGTCTTCAAAAATCATCACGAGTTCATCTTCAAACAGCAAAAAAGAACATCATTACGAGTTCATCGTCGTTTTTATAAAGATTCATTATCTTCAACCACAGTAGAATATCAAGAAAAGCAAGGTTCATCTTCAACAACTGCAGGGAAAAGAAAATTCTACAGCAAAGAGATTCTAGATCTGAAAAACAGGAAGAGAGAGAAAGTAAAAATAAAAATAAGATATTTTCAAGGATTTTTTTCTATATATGTGGTTCCAAAAGGATATTTCTGTCACCACACATGACAATTACATCATCCATGACGTCATCTTAGGACCAAACTATAATTTTTAGTACCAAACTATAATATATTTTTCCAAAAAGGACCGAACAGACAGTTGACTGAGTCAACTGGACCAAACTCATCCTAATATATTATTTCTAGGCCTATTGGTATTTCCTACGGATAGGAAACTTATTATCTCTGCTTGATGGGGATGGAAATTTTTTTTTCTTTTTCTTAATTCATATTAAACATCACAACAATTTTGAGTTAGTAATAGTCGTCACTTTAATTATAATTCTGACACAAGAAAAAAGTAAAAATACTATTTCTGTTATAAACATCAACAATAAGAAGGATTTACTAGTGACAGTTGACTTTATTGATAAAGAGATTAAGGATACAACAGGAATTTAAGTTTTGAGGGGTGCAGAATGAATGGATTTGTAGATCAGTCATAAAATCCCTGATAAAAATAATATTATTACCTTCGTTTCTAGAAAAAAAAAGTTAATATCACTTTTCAGTTTAGCCTAAAAATAGAAGAAATTAAAAAAATGATAGTAACTTTTTTCCAGAAACGGAGGGATTGTATATTTTTATTTTCTAAATTTATCTTGGGATGTGTACAACTCTGAGTTATAATATTCGATATTAGAAGTTAATCCCTTACCGAAGTTGTCACAAGGGTCTCGTCATAGCATGATTCTCATTTTGCTTTTCTGTCAAAAACACTATTAGCACTTTAAGATTTTGTTAGGTAAAGTGTCTTTGATGAAAAATAAAGCTCGAACAAAAGATATTTGTTGATATTTGTCATTCGGATACAAAAGAAGTAATATGTGAAATTTTTACGATGAATCAACTATCCCTTAACCATTCACTACACGAAAGTTAATGTATTGTAACATGTTCTTTGTGTGACACCAACCCATATTTTGTATTGCAATAATCTTTTGCCACACAATTTTTTTTTGCCACACCATGTGGCAAGAAATCGTGTGACAAGAAGTTATCGTCACACCTAAAATGTACGCAACAATAGCTATGTTTTTTTGCCGCACCCATTGATGAGGCTAAAACACGAGGCAAAAAGGTTTTCTATTAATATTTTTTTTCTTTTCAATTTTATTTGAATTAAAAAAATCGGTTACCAAAAATATTTATTATCATTTTCTTTTGCTCGTGATAATAATAGTAATTAATTTGATCTTTTATTAATTTGGAATCATTCAGTAAATTTTATACATAGAAAAAATAACTAGGACAAAATTCTCAATTTATTGATTTATTTTATTTCATATACAAATTTAGTACATATACATGGTATATCGTTTGATCAAAAAATAAAATCAATACATTATACATCATAGGATGAGACCACGTGATAATTTTCAGGAAAAATAAAGAGAAGAGCAACTAAATTTCATTCCGACCTTGTTCATTGTTCCTACAAAATCAGCTCGTTCTGATCTTGTTCTCTGCTCCTGCAAAATCAATGTTCAAGGAACATATTTATTTTCATAATCAAATATCATTCTAAATAACACCCAATAGATTTTGATTTTGGAAGATCAGTACCTTGCCCCGAAAAAATCCAACCTTGTTTAACAGTATTCCCCCGGGCTCGTAAAATCAACGAGTCAATCAGACTAGAGTCAAGTTTATACCTTGTGGGCACACGAACCACGCGCGGGTCCGAACGCTCACAATCAATCTTTAACATCTAGGGGGATTATGATGATGGTACCCTGGTGTTGATTCATTGGCTCAAAACCTTCGGTTTTATCATGGCCTCATCCAACCACTCCAGGCGTGGCGTTTGTGCATGGGATATAAGTATTAAGGAAAACAAAACATATACGCAAACACGTGCGGAGCCAAACGAATGTAAAGTGCTGAAATGTAAATAAGACCATGGTTTACGTGGTTCGGCACTAAGGCCTACATCCACGGGATTTGTTGTTCTACTATGTTCTTCACGGTTACACGAATAGTTGAATGATTTTTTGGGTTTACATGTTTCTCTCCTCTCAGGGATTAACTTACCTTTGCTATTTCTCTCTCTCTCTCCTTCCCTTCCTGATGTTTTCGATCTCCCTTCCTCTTGGTGGAGATTGGGTATTTATAAGGTTAGAACGTGGGACCCATCTCTGAAGACCGTTGGAACCTTATCTTCTTGTGTCCTTGCGTCCATCGCGCGGAGGTCTGCGTTTCCCCCTTGATCCCGCAGAGGCATCCTCGCTCGTTCCACAGGTTGGTCGACACGTACACTGCTCGGAGTGTTTAATGTGGGTAGTTGAGGGGTCTGCTCGTGTCAGACAAGTGTCTTCTCCCCCTGTCAGTCCGTGTCAGCTAACTATCTCTCCACCGTTGATCTTGGCTTCTCTTTTGGGGATGAGATAAAGTAACTCCTCGGACTTTATTTGGTGTTTCGTGACCCATCATGTTTTGATGTTTTTGGCCTGCATGCTTTCCACGTACCTCTTTATATACACGTGTCTGATAGTGAGATATATGTGTACACAATTTGCCCCTTTTCTTCGGGCTTGAATGACTAATGGGTGCCTTGAAGAAAAACTATCGTCGCATATTCTTCTCACTCCTAATAACTTCTCCTAGATACTTGGGCACGTCTTTTATTCGTGCATTAACTGCTTATGTAACGGGCACGTCTTTTATTCGTGCATTAACTGCTTATGTAACGGGCACGTTTTCCCATTCCTCCCTTAATTTCCTTCTCTTTCTTTCGGGTATTTTAAGGATAGAAAGAAAATTTAATTTCATTCTTCCTAAACACTCTCTCAGTTTTCATTCTTCCTTTAAATTTTCTGTCTGTCTTCATTGAACCTGTGACCTTAAATTCTCTGTCAGTCTTCATTGCACTTGTGATTTTGAATTTTTTGTCAGTCTTCATTGCACCTGTGATCTTAAATTCTCTCCACCTTAGCATTAACCACGCCCGCTTCTCCTGTTTGTTTCTTCTACTGCTGTTTTTGCCGGTAAGTTTTCCTTTTCTTTATTTCCACCGTTTTATGCTGTGTTGACTTGTGAATTTTCTGCTACTGTTGTTCCTTGTTTGTGATGAAGAACTTCTTCTGATGCTTGCATACTAGTTTGCCCCTGTTCTTCGTCTTAAATTAAGGAAGCCATTACTTCGAGGGTGAAATATTGAGCATGTATACTACTTTTAGGGTTGCTACGTTATCGTGGTTGTATTGCTATGGATGTGTTTTTTAATTTTGGTGATAACTTGTTCTTGATTTTATTCTTTCCGCAGCCATGTCTGACCGTCCGCGGCCTACTTATCAGACTCCTGATTCTGGGTTATCGAGATCTCCTCCGCGTCGAGATGCTCAAGATGATGTTCGTCGGAGTCGAGTTTCCTCTGGAGCGAAAGCCTCGTCCTCTAGGGAAGATATTCCCCCGATAAATCCGTCTGGTTCTCGAAGAGTCTTTGATCGCTCAGTGTCTTGTCTTCGTGATGATACTAGGAGTACGCAGGCTCCGCCCCGCGCTGTTGCTTTTGACATTCCTCCTCTACGTTCGTTAGTGCCCGAGCATCATCTATGGTCTTCTCCAACTTTTAAAGGGAAGAATACGAAGAGCGTAGCTCCTAGGGTTGAATCTTCAAAGAATCCCCCCGTGAAGAGAAAAGCTTCGGAAGCGTTCGTTAGTTCATCCGGCCCCGCCGAGGAGGATGAGGCTGCTCCCTTGATACGCAGTGTCTCTGTTAGCAGGAAAAAAGTAACCTTCAAGCATATCGATCTTGAAATATTCAAGGAAAAGCATGAGCTTCAAGCCTTCGGGGTTCGTTTCTATGCCCCTGAGGATGATATTACGTATGAGCTTATCTCCAAGTACGAATTCGATGAGTTTCATTTGTTAACGACGGTTGGGGCATTCGAGGCTGGTCTGATGCTGCCGTTGTACAAATCCGGTGATTCCTTCTACTACGACGTGCTCGCTAGTCGTGAGGGTTCTTCCACCAATACTCATAGCCGTTCCGTATCCCAACTATTGGGGAATTATCTCCGCGCCCTGAAGGAATGCTATCTGCGGAGTAAGGGGGAAACGTCGATGACTTGTTACGTTCCTAATCCCATGGAGAAGGAATGGTATACTCCTGAGAATTTCAATAACTCCTTTGGGGATTACGTCAATAGTAGGAATCGCATGCCGTGGAGTGTCAGCCTTCGGAATCTCCCTGCTCCTCGAGGCGAGATTCGTCTGTTAAATGAGGTCAGCGATGCCAAGCTGAAGTATGTTCCTGGCACGGAGGCGTCCAGTCGTCGGAAACTCTTCCCCGCGCGAGAGAGGATCAAGCGCGATCATGATTACGAGTGGCACGCCACTGTTATCGAGATAGTTGGTCCGTGGGCTTACGGTTGGATTCCCGGTCCCCGCGGTTGGCGGCCTACCGAGAATAGTAAGCCGCGCGAATCTCCTCCTGTTCGCTATGGAGATTTCTTCCCCTGGCGTCTGAACTTCGCGGGCATGAATTTTCCTTATGCCCTGGACGTCATAGATGGAGACGAGGAGGATGGTTCCGGTGCTATACTCCCACCGAAGAATATCTCAGCTGCTCAGGTACGCAGATTCTAGCTGCGCTTCTTTTTTAGAACTTCCATCAGACGGGAAAAATAATTCTTTTTGTGGTGTTGGTTTCAGGTATTGAAGAAGAAAAAGATTAGGCCGAAGCAGTCTTCTACTATGGTGATGGGCGAGGTTGAGGCCCAAGAAGAGGTTACTAGTCCAGTGAACGAAGAGTTTGCTGAGGACGAGATTACAGATGGGGAGGAACGTACTGGTACCTCCCCTATCAATGTCGGGGAAGAGGTCTTCGCTGGTCACGTTGGTGATGAAGGAAGGAATAAAGTTGTGATGGCTGATGACGTTGTCATCGGGGATGTTTCCGTCCCTGCTGGTGATGTCGCGGATACCCTTCCCACTTCTCAAGAATTTTCTTTTGATCAGATGTATTCCACGGGGGAGTTCTTTGACGAAGCCCTCGATTTTCCCGAGGACTTCTCTTTACTTTCCCCCAATGATGATTGGGATGTTCTTGGTGGTGATGGTAATGGGGATGCTACTGTAGAAGATGTTGGTGCGGAGGAGCCTGCTGTGCATGTAGGCGCGGAGGAGCATGCTGAGGGGGTCGAGTCAGAGAAAGGAAAATCTGTCGTTGACGCGCCCGCCGATAGTCTTCCTCAGTCACCGACGTCTGAGGGTGAGGACGCCATCATGGATTGGTTTAAGGAAAAGAATCTTCTGTTTGTCTCTCATCCCGTTCCAGTGGTCGCTGGGGAAAAGGAATCCACCGCGTATACCCGTCGCATGATGGAGATGTCTTCAAAGGCGCAGGTGTCTGAAGCCTGGGGAAAAAGGTTGACTGTTCCCGAAGCTACCCTCGTGCCGGAGCCTCCTACTTCCGTTGCCGATATGATGGCTATCGCCGACGGGTATCAATATGGCTTTCCGCAGCAGCGTGTGCTTGAGGTAAATTTTCGTACACACTTCTACGTGACGATCAGACGCTTCGGTGAAATAATGTTTGTCATCTTGATGTGTAGATGATGAGGAGCGAGCATTGTAACCACGTGCTGTATCAGTTCTTCAAAGCGAAATCTCTGAAGCTCGAGGCTAAGCTTCGTCATCGAGAAAAGGAATTATCTGCGGCTGAAGTGGAAATTGAAGAGCTAAAGAAAAGCCTTAAGGAGAAAGAAAAGCTGGGTGAAGCAGAGGCTGATCTTCGGTCAGAACTTGTTGCAGTGCGCGCGGAGTTAGAGCAAACTCGTAGCCAAGTTTCCACTTTCACAGGTTTGGTTCTTTTCCCTCGCCGTATGTCGTCATTATTTTATCTCTTAGTTGTTCTGTCTAAGTCTCCCCACCCTATCTCCAGTGGGTGGCGTCCCCGAGATGATATGGCTTCGAAATGAAAGAGTTCGGCAAAAATCTCGTATTAGAGATTTGGTTGAGAAAATTAAGAGTGAAGCTAAGAAATGGGATGCTCGGTCTGAGGTATGGCGCACGCGGCATGTTCAGATGATCGTGCTTTATTTAATGGCACACTGGTGTGGACCCGTGATAGTCTGCGGGAATCCCGTGAGCGTACTTCCTTGTTGGAATCTAGGATTCAACGGTTGGAAGAAGAATTACAGACGGCTCGATCCATTCCTCTTTCAGGGGTCCAGGATAGTATGCTCTGTCTTTCCAGAGAAAGAGATGATGCTCGTGCTGAAGTCTACGCTCTCAGCAATGCTCTTTCCGCGTCTCGTTCCGACGTAGCTCGTCATGCTGAGTCTGAGAGGAATCTCGAAGTGTGCATGTACAGACTCAGCAAAGGGGTCTCAGAGATAAATAAAGAGGTCGACCACCTTCGTCATATGGACTCGATGAAGCAGGTAGAATTAGATGCCTGTCAATTTACTCTCACCAACCTTCAACTAGACTATAAGAAATTATCCGCGGAATATGATCATCTTGATGAAGCGCGAGATGCGGTTGTTAATGAGTATGAAGAGGCTTCGGCTTGTGTCGAAGGTATAATCCCATTTCATCGAGTGTGACCTTGTCTTTTTTCTACGCTAACTCCGTGGTGTTGTCTTTTTCAGAGCTCGAGGGACGCCTTCGCGTCACAAATGAAAAACTTGAAAAAGCTCAATCGTCCTTAGCGCAGCAGGAAGAACAGACCAATCACTTCAAGAATTTAGCAGCAATCCGCGAGGAGGCCGTTGGTGCTGCTTCTGGAGAAGTGAATCGGCTATCTTCGTTATTATCCCAAGCCCAACAGCGGACAACAGTTATTAAACACAAGGCTCGTTGTCAATTGGATGAGGAGACGAACAAGATGCTGGAGAGGATAAAACTTGGCCTAAGGAATGAACATGGTCTCGTGAAGAACTATCCTCGTCGTCCCGTTCCTTCTGCCTTGCCCAGCTCCTCGGGCCCTTCTTCTGGTGGGAGCGTCCCGTCAAGTCTTCGGAATAATCCTGCCGATGGGGCCGCCACTTAGGTAGAGATCGCAGCGTTTTGTAGGATCCGCGGCATCATTATACTTTTTGTAATCATGTAACAAGGATATTTTTTGCTGATGATCCTGTAAAAGGAATATTTTTTGATTGTGCATCCTTGACTTTGGCCTTTCACTTCTTGTAATCACGCTTTATGAAATGAATCCTCTTCCTGGTATACCTACAATGTTGTTTTGTTTTTATTTTAAGTATTTGTGAAAAATCAAAACAAAAGTTTTTAAGTGTTTTTGAGTGCGATACTGAAGGAAGGTACCTTCGTGATCGTCTTGAGACCTGTCACCCCGCTGGCGAATCCTGGGCCAGAGGATTCCCAGACGGTGGGGGGCGGGGAAACGTTCTAGGATATGGGATTAAAATATTTACGCACCCATTCCGTCGACCCGTTGCCTTAAGATTGGTTGGGTATCTCTTTCTGCTGGGTGCCTTCCCCCTGGTCCTACACTTATGGACACTGATGGGGGAGCCCTGAGAGATTGTAGATTAACTACTTTCCCCAATATTGTAGGTAGATTCCACTGACTTGATAATTTGAAAGCTTGTTTGATTGATAAGTTGAGGTCTGCAATTCCTCTTCCAGAGATAGAAACATGTGGAGCGGTCAGGCTCCCTTCTTCTTCTGGTACACTCCAAGCAGATTCAAATCTGCGTTGCTTCTATGGGAAGTATGGTTTGAGCCATTTAGCATTCCAAGGATGCCGGAGGACCTCGCCTTTTAGATTACGAAGGTAGTAGGAACCGTTACCCGCAATGTCGTGGATCATAAAAGGTCCTCCCCATGTAGGTGCTAACTTTCCCCATTTCTTTTCTTGCTGATACCGTGGGATTGTTCTCAACACATATTGTCCCTCTACAAAATTCCGTAGCTTTACCTTTTTGTTGTACTCCCTTGCTAGTCTTCGTTGATAATTTTCCATCTTTTGCAATGCTACTTCCCTTCTTCCTTCCAAGTCGTCCAACCTTTCTAACATCATATCTGTTGTGAGGTTTTTCTCCCAAGCTTCGGTCTTCGTGGTTGGCATGAGGATTTCCGTAGGTATGACTGCTTCAGCTCCATAAGTTAGAAGAAACGGGGATTCCCCGGTAGCGGATCTTCGTGTTGTCCTGTATGCCCATAAGACATTGTGCAGTTGTTCGCACCATCTTCCCTTATGCTCGTCTAATTGTTTTTTGAGTATAAGGGCGAGGGTCTTGTTGGTAGCTTCCGCTTGTCCGTTGCTTTGAGGGTATAAGGGGGTGGACTTGTTCTTTCTTATTTTGAAGGTGTCGAAGAGCATGTCTATATTTTTTCCCTGGAATTGCTTACTGTTATCAGATACAATTTCCGCAGGTATACCAAATCTGCAAATGATGTTCTGGAATATGAAAGTGAACACATCCGCGTCTCTGATCCTGTCCAAGGCCTTAGCCTCCACCCATTTACTGAAGTAGTCCGTGGCTACTATCAGAAATCGTCTCTTCCCTGATCCTTCGATGAAAGGCCCGACGATGTCTACGCCCCATTTTGCAAATGGCCACGGGCTATCGACAGAGTTTAACCTTGTTGCCGGCGCGTGGATTTTTTTCGCGAAGCGCTGACATTCTTCATATCGTCGGGACATCCTCGCAGCATCTTGTATCATAGTCGGCCAGTAATATCCTTGCGTTTTTGCCTTGTCAGCCAGTGATCTCATGCCGCTATGATTCCCCGCGTCACCATAGTGGATATCGTTTAGAATTCGATGCCCCTCTTTCCGGGACAAGCAGCGTAGTAATGGTCCAAGGAAGAATTTTCTATACAGGACCCCCTCCCGAAGATCATATCTTCCCACTTTGGAGAGCATCTTCCTAGCTAGTTTCCGATCCGCAGATAAGCTTCCTTTTTCGATAAAGGCCTGTATTGTCACCCTCCAGTCATCTTCGTTGCTGAAGTATTCGTCTTGATTTTCTCTTGACAGGATGTCTTCTTCATCAAAGTCATTATGGATGTCTTCTCCTACCTGGTCTTCGATATTTTCTTCCATCACATCTTGATTGGTAGCGAAGGAGAATTGAGATGCAATCGAAGGCTCGTATACCCTCGCTATTTTAATACCTTCGGCATTTTTATCCCTCAGCATGGATGATATATATGCTAGGGCATCCGCGTGCCTGAGGTCTCTTCTGCACAAGTGCCGGAACTTAATGTTCGGGATTTGTGATGCCAATGTTTGGACCAAGGCCATGTAAGCTGAAAGAGTGTCATCGTACACATTATACTCGAGCCCAATTTTCCGTATGACAAGTTGCGAATCACTTGTCAGCCTTACATCGGTTACCCTCATCTCTATTATTATACGTAGGGCATGTACGACAGCTTCGTATTCAACAATGTTATTGGTATGCTCTTTGAATTCCAATCTAAGTGCCTGTATAATCCTTTCTCCAGTTGGGGTGATAATGACAATACCTATTCCTGCTCCTTCCTTATTTTTCGATCCGTCGACAAAGACTTCCCATTGTCTATGACTCGCAGGTTCGAGGATATCCATTGGATCCCTGATTTCTTCCTCGGCTTCTGGTATTCCCTTAATCTCTTCGTCGTTGTCTAGGGGGAGGTCTGCTAAGAAATCTGCCAACACTTGGGACTTCTGAGAATGTTGAATTTCATGAATGATGTTGAATTGGTCCAGATGGGTGTTCCATTTGGCTATTCGGCCCACTTTTCCCGTTCTTTTGAGGACTGCTTCCAATGGTGCTTTGCATGGTACCCTGATAAGGTGAGTTAAGAAGTAGGTTCTCAGTTTTTGGGTAGCCCATACCAGTGCGAGGATGAGTTGTTCAATCTTAGTATAATTTCTTTCCGCGGAATTGAGTGTCTTGCTGACGTAATAGATAGGCTGTTCTACCTTTGTATTGGTCTTGACTAATACCGCGCTGACTGCGTCCTCTGTTGCTGCTATGTACAGTGCCAAAACTTCATCAGGATCTGGTTTCTGCAGGATTGGGATTGAAGCTAGATGTTCTTTGATTTTTTGGAATGCTTCCTCGCATTCAGCGGTCCATTCGAACCTGCTCCCTTTTTTAAGAATATTGAAGAAATGTTTGCATTTGTCCGAGGATCGTGCAATAAATCTGCCCAACGCTGCTATGGACCCATTGAGCTTCTGCACTTCCTTCAGATTCTTTGGGGACGATATCTCTACTATGGCTTGAATCTTAGCTGGGTCTACCTCGATGCCCCTTTTCGTCACCAGATACCCGAGGAACTTCCCCTAAGTGACACCGAAAGTACATTTTTCCGGATTCACTTTCATGTGATGCTGTCTCATTGCTTCGAAGATATTCCTCAGGTCCTGGTGGTGATTTTTACGCAGCTTGCTTTTGACGAGCATGTCGTCCACGTAGACTTCTAGGGTTCCTCCAATCCATGGCTTGAAGATAGCATCGACCATCCTCTGGTATGTTTCCCCTGCGTTTCGGAGCCCGAAAGGCATTATGGTATAGCAATAAAGGCCATGTCGGGTATAGAACGCTGTGTGTGGCTGATCTTCTTCTGCCAGGGCTACTTGGTTGTAACCAGAATATCCGTCCATGAATGACAGCTCTTCGTACCCTTCAACTTCTTCAACCAGTTGATCTATGCTCGGCAGGGGATAGCTGTCCTTTGGACATGCCTTGTTGAGATTAGTAAAGTCGATGCATATTCTAACCCCTCCATTTTTCTTAGGAACAATGACCATGTTGGAGATCCAGGTAGGGTATTTGACTTCCTTGATAAATCCTGCATCTAGTAGCTTCCGAAGTTCCGTTTCTACCGCCTCATGATATTCTGGAGCCACTTTTCGTATTTTCTGCCTGAACGGGGGTGTGCCAGGTTTGATGCGTAGTTCATGTTGGATTACTTTTGGGTCAATCCCCGGCATATCTCCTAGCTTCCAGGTGAACACATCCGCGCATTCCTCAAGTAATTTGGTTAAGGAATGTTCCCTTCCTTCGTCCATTATGGTTCCGATTTTGATCATCTTCGGGTTTTCTTCCGTTCCTATGTTGATTTCCTTTACGGGCTCCACTGGTGTGAACACAGGCTTCGGTTTTCCGAGGACTGGGACGTTCTTTAATTGCTATTTAGCGTGTTTCTGTTCTTCGCTGGTTGTTGAAGTACTTGTTTCTGTGCTTAGGACATTATCATCTTTCGTCAAGCCCTTCCCTGTAGTTTCCTTGAGGAACAGGTTTATGGCCTTCTCTTTCGCGGTTTCTTGATTTTTTACTCTTCGGATTTTTCGCTGCTCTTCTTGCTCGTTGTTGATATGATCCTGAGTGGCCTGGCACTCTCGCGTAGTGATCCGATCTCCCTTGATTTCCATTACTCCCTCAGGTGTTGGAAATCTGAGATATTGGTGGTATGTTGCCGCAACTCCTTTGAGCTTGTGCACCCATTGTCGTCCAATAATGGCGTTGTAGGGGGAAGGGGTGTCCACCACACTGAATCGGGTATCCAGTTTCATGGGCCCTGCGTTGACCTGTAACACGATGTCTCCCAAGGGCTTCGTGGCTGCTCCATTGAATCCGTAGATGGTGTGATAAGAGGTCATCAACTGTTCATCCTGGAGCTTCATCCGTTTGAATGCATCATAGAATAGGACATTTACAGAGCTTCCCCCGTCTATGAGGATCTTTTTGAGGTTACATCCAGCTACTGGTAATGTTAGGACCAAGGGATCGTTATGGTCTTTCATATCTTCTTCGATATCCTCGGCATCGAAGATGATAGGAGATTCCATCCATTCTTCGTGTTCGTCCACCGCTATCCCATCGACCTTATATAACTCGCAGCGGTCTTCGAATTGCTTCAGTAACCTTTTTCCAATCTACGCTGTGAGTGAGGGTCCTGTGGCTTCGGAACACGAGATGGTGTTGATTGTTCGGTTTTCTTCCGGAAGTTGGACTAGTTTGGTTCGTTTGGATCTGTCCTCGGTAACCTCCTTTCGTATGTAATGTTTGAGTTCTCCCGCATCAATTAATTTTTGGATCATTATTTTAAGGTTCTTGCATTTTTCGGTCTGGTGTCCGTTGAAACAGTGATACTCACAGTAATCTTTAGACTTCTCGGATCTCGGGGGCTGCTTTCCCTTAGACCATGGCCACTCTAAGTTTTCCCTCCCTTTGATTTCTCGTAGGATACGAGCATAGCTAGCGTTGAGTTTCGTGTAAAGCTGATCTTCGAATTTTCGGTCGCCTGTACTTCGTTCAACCCTCCGTTCCTTCCTATCTTTGTGAGGTCTCTCATCCGAGTAACCCCTTTTGGCCCCATTGGTTTGTTCCGCTGAATTGGTGCGGTGAGACCTCTGCGGATATGCCCTCGGGTTTTCCCGTTGAATTTCTTCAAGTCGAGCGTGTTTCTCGATAATTATTCGGAGATCTCCTTCTGTCTTGGGCACGCTCCCGTGAATTTCAACAAATAGGGGACTCATTCGGTCTAAGCCCCATTTATAGCAGTTGATGCTTACCACTGGGTCCACGCTCCCTATGGCTTGGCAGATCTTATGCCATCTGTTTGTGTACTCCCTCGTGGTTTCCTTGTAGCCAATTGCTAGTGAAAAGAGCTTATCCATCCCGGTGTTTACAGTCTTGTTGTACATGTATGTTCTTAAGAATTTCTCTGCGAGTTGGTCATATGAGTGGATGGAGTTTGGTGGCAGATTATCAAACCATGATAACGCCGATCCCTTCAAGCTTGACGGGAAGTATCTACAGAGTACGGCGTCGTTCTGACCCCATCTAGCTAAGACACGGTTGTAGTACCGAACATGTGCAGCAGGGTCGCTGGATCCATCATAGCATTCGAACGTCGGGACAGGGCATTTCAGTGGAATAGGGGTGTTGGCCAAGCGATGCGTTAGGGGAGTGGATTTAGCTTCTCTCATGACCTCCTCTAACCTTCCCCCACCTTGTTTATTTTTTAATTGCCTGATCTCTGCCATCATCTCATCTCGTAGTTCCTCCATTGCGCGTTGGTGCTCTAAATTCTTCAGCTCATCACCGTCTGACTCTCCATCGTCATAATCCGGGTCGGATACGCTACGTCTCCTTGTCACGTCTTCATTGGCCGCTAGGACGACTCTACTGTCTTGGTTTGGCTCTGGTGCTTTGGAGCTTGCTTCATCAAGTTGTTGTCTGGTCTTCATGCTTAGAGCAATCCGCTCCTTTAAATCTTGATTTTCTCTGGCCAACAGAGCTACAGCTTCTGCGTAAACCTGCTGGTTCTTCCTCAGTTCCTCTAGCTCAGCCATTAGTCGGTGTGATTGGTTGGACCCCTGATTGGGAGTCCCAGCGCGTGCCGCTACAGCCGTGGTGCCTCCCTCCTCCATGGTCTGTACTAAAGGTGGCAGGGGTTCAGCTTCGGTTGCTGGTGTTTCCAAATTGGAGTGAGTGCCCCTCTGCGGTGCCAGAGCCGCCGGTATGGTTTGTGTAAAGTGCTGAAATGTAAATAAGACCATGGTTTACGTGGTTCGGCACTAAGGCCTACATCCACGGGATTTGTTGTTCTACTATGTTCTTCACGGTTACACGAATAGTTGAATGATTTTTTGGGTTTACATGTTTCTCTCCTCTCAGGGATTAACTTACCTTTGCTATTTCTCTCTCTCTCTCCTTCCCTTCCTGATGTTTTCGATCTCCCTTCCTCTTGGTGGAGATTGGGTATTTATAAGGTTAGAACGTGGGACCCATCTCTGAAGACCGTTGGAACCTTATCTTCTTGTGTCCTTGCGTACATCGCGCGGAGGTCTGCGTTTCCCCCTTGATCCCGTAGAGGCATCCTCGCTCGTTCCACAGGTTGGTCGACACGTACACTGCTCGGAGTGTTTAATGTGGGTAGTTGAGGGGTCTGCTCGTGTCAAACAAGTGTCTTCTGCCCCTGTCAGTCCGTGTCAGCTAACTATCTCTCCACCGTTGATCTTGGCTTCTTTTTTGGGGATGAGATAAAGTAACTCCTCGGACTTTATTTGGTGTTTCGTGACCCATCATGTTTTGATGTTTTTGGCCTGCATGCTTTCCACGTACCTCTTTATATACACGTGTCTGATAGTGAGATATATGTGTACACATAACTAAAAACAAAGGAAAAAAAACCCGAAGATTAGCTCATTATAAATCTAGAGAAACAAAAGAAAAACGATTATGTGATCACAACCCCTAATTATAGATCTCGTCTAAATAACTCCTTAAGAAAGTTGAAATCAAAAAAAATATTTAGAGCGCAAGCCCAAAAGGAATCAGGAGTAATCTCGAGAGCTTGTTTCCTTATGTTAGATCTGAGAAGGTTGAATAAGAAAAATGGAGAGAGTGAATGCGAGAGGTTAAAGAGAAATAGTGGGGATAAAGGAGGGATATGCACGCGGGTAGAAAGTGGACTTTGACTCTTTCCATACATAAACAGATTTTCCTTTTGATGATATATAATAATAATAATACTAATGATATATAATGGGAAACAAATTATCGCGATTTTCCACACCTGTCGTGCGTCAATATACCACTCTTTTGCCACACATCTAAGCTTGTTGTGGAAAAAACCTAGTATTTTGCCTCGCCGATTATTTTCATGTGGCTAGAAAGGCATTTTTTCCACATTAGGATGAAAGCGTAGCAATACAACCATTTTTCCACATATACTCAAACAGGTGGTGTTGCAATAGACTGTTTTTTTTTGTAGTGATTTGGGACGGGCTTATTAGTACATCAACTTCCTTGAATAGTAAATGTGAAAACTACAATCAAACTCATTTTTCAGATTTTTTTCATTGTAAAACCCATCATCGGAAAAGTTCACGGGTGCACTCATTTTCTCAATGAAAATTTCTCCCAGACCCATAATTATTGAAATTTTCGTTTTTCTTTTATTCATAGACGAACCTTTATAAAATCAGAGAAAACTTGAATCCTATCGAAAAGTAAATCCGCAATTTATAATGCAATCGATTTCTTTTACAGATTAGATCTGAATTTCGGTTTATTCAATGAAATCGCTCATGGAAATAAAAAAAAAAGAAGAGATTAGAGAAAAATCATGATATCAAACGTCGATCAAAATCGAAAACCTTAATTTGTGATTTCCTTTGTCTTGAAATTGAAAATAGAGAAAAATAGATCGAAGCCCTAGTAGTTAATCAATATCGGATAGTCATAGTAAGACGGATATGTTTGCTTTAGGGGTTTTATTGTTTACAAATCACACATACATACTTGTACCGGTGAATTCTGGAAAATAATATTATAATTCTCCATTCTCAATTCTGAGTTTATGTTAGTAGAATTTTGATTACGAATGAAATTTTGAATTTACTCAAAAAGTTAAATTATTCAACATTTTTTGATTTTTTTGGTGGGTGCATAATGGGTTATATATATCAAGTTTTCGATTTTTTTTGCCTGAAAGAACAATCATTTCCGACTTTTTCGTGAAAAACAAAAATTTAATATTGTTGTTTGTACTTGTTATGTTGATCTCTTTAAATTCAAACGAGATAAAATTCGCAAAATTCCAATATACATATTTTTTAGATGTGTTATATTCTAGTTTGTTTGCCAAATACACCTCTAGAAAATAAAAAGCATAACAGGTTTTGCAGAAAGTTTTCATAATTGTATGTGTGTAAAAATGTTTTGGGCCTGACCATAAGAAAAATAGTCTTTTTTGGGCCTAAGCCTAATTTCCCCTAAGCTTACAGCCGGCTCACAGGCTGGCTACATAGTACACAAATCTAGTGTGCGGTAGACCTAGACCTGTGGTTGATACCTAAGCCTAAACCCCAATGGAAGTTGATACCTCAACAACTGTGGTTCTCTGCAAGAAGAGGATGAACGCAAAATTCTTGCAGATGCAGATGGACGTCAGGCCTTAACCCTCGTGATCCATGGTGGAGTAGAAAGAATTTCATTCATTTGCTAAGGAAAGAAAATCTTCACTAGACAATCTGACAAAGAGTTAGTTACATGAAAATTACTCATTATACATGCCATAGGAAAAGCCGCCAAGGCATAAGTTGCTAGTTAGGAACTCCCAAAGCTAAACTCAAGTACCTAAGTCACGTTTCAACCCCTCTGCTAGCCATCCCGCTTAGCTCCAAAATGATTGGATACAATCATTCACGGCTAAAGCCTAGATCGCCTCATCAGATCTGAATCTATGTATGCTGCTACATATCCAGCTCATGTGATCGATGTTATAAGTGAAAACTATACATATATGGAAAGAATAAAGAAAAGTGTAAATGAGAATCTTACCATATGAAGAAGCTATGATCACAGGAGGTAACAATATGCCTAAATCTGTTGGTATGGCATCGCTCAATTGGATGAGTACTACTATAGTCGTTACTTGCTGATGCAGCATCATCAAGATTCTCATATGTGTACCTCTAGATCTTGCAAGATATCTCATGTCTTAGGGTAGCAGTACTAGTTGTAGCCGTAAACGAGCATAGGGCGATCCGATCTATCAAACCGAAAAATTTCAGTATACTGAAGTAGCTAGAGAGGATAGAAATAATAGTAGTATACACCCTGGAGATGATCCAGTCTCGTGCAAGTTCATGTGAATCTTGATGATGCAACATCTGCAAACACTGACTGTTTTCTTTAGATCTTCTTTCCTTCCTCATCACCAGCGAAACCACAACCCTAAATCATACTCCATGAAGAAAAAGTGATTATGTGCAAATGCAAAAAAAGTGTGGAAAAAATACCCTGCTAAAGTGGTGAGTTAACCCTACCAAAACACAACATGGAATAGAAAATTATAAAAGAGTCTCCTGAATCCAACAGTTAGGAAAAAGTAAGTTCGAGATTCAAAGGAAGATCTAATTAGCAGGTGAATTGGAGAGATCATGGACATACATGTATATAAGGAAAGGATTAAAGGTTGTACAACACACTATTAAGACTGAGCAAGTTATAAAGAAGAGGGAAGTTGAGAGATTCATAGCCAAGTCCTTAAAAGAGGACTGACTAGTGATGGAGGATAAGCTAGCTTTATATAGACTAGGGTTTTGGTTGGAGCCTAGGCTTGTCATGAGATGTTTTATGAAGTTTTACTTACAAAAACACTAGTAGCTGTCAATCATATTCTACATCGTACCAAAAAACATAAAATTCCTCCTGTTTTTTTTCTAAATCTTTACCATTTCATTTTGTTAGTGGTGTGTAGGTTTAGACATCAAGGATCTGTTGCTTTCTCAACAAAAGCATATATTGCTTTCTCTTGTAAGGATTTTGAATGGACAACATTAGACTCCATCCGACCATCCTTCACCCATATCAAAGTTTTCATTTGATACTTGTGGAAGTTTCATATATTGAGTCTTCATGTCTACATATGCCTGTCCAAACACGCCTGAGTGTCATTATGCGTATCAGGGTCCAGGGTTTAAGATTCAGGGTCCAGTAGAATGCGAAAATCAAGGGGAGTGTTGGTTGGTCGAATAGTGCCTCCGTACCGTTGAGCATGATGAATTGAAATTTGAATTACACTTTAGCTAGCTAGGGAATAAATACTGAGTGTGTGTTAATTAAGACCACAGGTACCATAATAAAGGATCTTTTTGAGTTTTTTTTTTTTTTAAATTAGTTTTTCTCTGCCGCTCCTTTTTCCTTTATCACACAGTTGATGTACTATATATCCCATTAACTATGGGTGCTGTAGACAAGATGTAGTGATTAGTGGTAATATTTTCTTACATACCCTGTTTTAGGAATAACAAATGAAGACTAATCCTTCTTAGTTTGTTAGTGTGTTTAGCTGTTTATACCAATGCATCATAACACTGTCAATATAGCATCAACAAGCATTTTGAGAAAGTCAAGGAGATGGCAAATATAGCAAATTGCCGTTTCTCTCATACTTAGAGCCATATTTATTTTTTTTTAATATAACCTTTTGTTTCAAAAAAAAAAAAAAAAAGATTATGGGCGACCACTAATTACATGTAAATTTCTCCTAATCGCATGTCATGTTAAGTGGACAATACCAGGCCATAAAAGTTGGTTCCTTTCCGCAGTAGAGACGTTATTCATGAGACTCAAACTCCGTAATTTGAGACGGAGTAGCTTAATTGCAACCATGCCTAAACTCTTAACTTCTACTCTGTACGCTCCATTTATAAACGATCTGCATGAAAAGTAAAACATAGTTCGTTCGCGCCAGTTTCCCCCACAACCCCCCATCCACAAGTGTCGTTTGAGGGTTACAGACAAAGTGATTACACTGTGTCATGGTTCGTACAGTTGTGTTGATTGCATATGCATGGGTAGAAACATAGCGTGAAGGGTCTTAGGTGTAAAGTAGTAGACATTAGACACAAACATCAGAAACTGAGCCTTCCATGGGTCACATTCTTCGGGATTCTGTACTAGCAATTTTACCCACCACTTATTAACCACGCTTCCTCTGTATCTGGTTGTCGTGTCTCCCGCGTGTATGTATCATGAGAACTGGGATCAATCTGACCGTGGTTGATTATGGAAGATGAAAACTTGAGCATTTTACCACAAAGCATCAGTATTTTTTAGGGACTCAGCATGCACAATCTAGAATTCTTCGTGAACGTTCCATGAAGGTGTCTGAAGGCCGATACATCGATGACAAGCTGTATTTAGCAAATCAGCCCAATAAAGATCAGGATTATTTGGGCCTGACTTTTTGAATGCTCACAACCATGTCAATTCTTAAGAATGAAGAACCATTTTTTAGGGACCATAGTCTTATTAGGCCGATTTCCCTATACTTATAAGGGGTGTCCTAAAGTTAGGTAAATACACATTTACCCTTTATTTTAATTTAAATTAAACCTAACTTAATAACTATATAAATCTAATCATATACATCTTTGTTTCATGAGTTTTCATTACCATGTTATCCGAGTAATCAAAAGTAGATTGAAAAAACCTCTCTCCTCTCTAAGAAAATGCGATTTCCGTTGGAAGAGCAAAACAGACCCTCTTAACTACTCGGATCTTTTTAGTTCTGGGCAATATCAGATTCAATCCTTTCATACTAGTTTAGGTTAGCTTAAAAAAAAATTCCTAGAACCCTCGATTAATTTTTCATCAAAATAAAAACCCTAAAATCAGTCACCTTCCTCTCTAAGAAAATGGATTTTACAGTCACCTTCCGCTAAATCGTTGATTCATCGGCCTTCATCACTAACTAGGTTACTTGTTTGCTGTTGATATAATACCCATCCTTTTATTGGAGATATGACCATTTTTCTTTATGTGCTGCATCATGGAATTGGGTTTTTCGTCTGAGATTTCTCAGATTCGGTCTTCATTCATCCTTCCCGATCTCGATTTCCATCTGCAATAGCCGATTCCCTCTTATAAATACGAGGTAACTCGTTTTCATGTTGGTACTTCCCCAATCTCTTGTTCAAAAAAATTGAGGCTATTGTCCTGCTGCCAATTTGTTCATATGGGTGTTTTGATCTTTACTTCAATCATTTTTTTATTCCTGAAGATTTAATCTAACCGTTGATTGTTTTAATCCCTGTGAACCCTTTTGTTTGCCATACCTTGTCTCAGTTTATCCTGAAAGTTATCCTTTTAAATCATGAAACCTTGGTCCTGACGTCATCCTTCACAACCAACTTTGTCTCTCTTTTCTGGTTTTGCATTTTTGTGTAGGTTGCAATTCCTCGTTTTTGCATCTGTTTTGGCTTGTGAAGCCCCTTATTAACCGGCTAGTTTTCCTCTTTGTTATGGTATCTGAATGTTGTAGGGAAAGTTTTCTAACCACCAACTCAAGTTCTGGTGTTGTAGTGTTGGTAGTGTCTTTTATTGTTTTCTTCTCCTTGCCTGTGTTTCTATGGTCTGTATTTTTTAAAAATATTGGTGAGCTCCTTGTGGTATGGTTTTGGAACTCAGATTTATCTGCGAAGTTTTAGTGGATGTCACATAGTAATTAGTATTCCTTTCCAGGGATCCATTGTTGGTTTTTCTGTTCAAGTGAAATTGGGTCTTTTTGGAAGTTTTTCATGATAGAGGTTTTACCAATTGAGTCTCTGTGTTTTGCTTTTAGCTTTAATGTATGTTCATCTTAAGAAAATATCATTTTCGGGTTAGTTTCTTCAGCTTCATATAAATTCCCCACCTAAATTCAGGACACCCAGAATTTTTTTCAACTCACTTCAAAATTAGATTGGTATAGTATTAAACTACAGCTTCAAATTTATCCTCATACAAACCGAATTTCTTACTTGCCAACCTTGGTGCAAGTCTGGTGAATCCTAAGGTTATTTCATCTAGCAGTATGCTTTTCTTCTCCTCATGATGGAAACAAGAATATTTCAAGCTACAACTTCATCTTGTATCACAGCAACAAGCACAACTCGTACACGTATGGGCCGATGAACTCAACACCTTTATTTGTTAGTTTTTAGTTTTAGTCTATTTCATTGTATTTCACCTTTTCAGCAAGTTGTTTCCATCTCTTCATTTGTCTACAATAGGTTAAGTCTGTAATACTATCTCTTAGCTTAGTTACTTATAGGTTTTGATAGCAATATCTAGTTGAGTCTGTAACCTTGTAATAGTATTTATATTTCAGTATTGTAGTACTCTTGTAATAGCACTATTAGCACTACTCCTTCAAGGACCAAGATTACATCAAGAAGCAATCAATGCTAAAGAGTCAATTTGAAGTTATGAATCAAGCCGAAAAACAAAGGAGTAGACGGATATCACTAGGAGCAGCAACAAGATATGAATACTTGATTAGCAACTTCGATCAACTGCATCGAACAACTCTACCTCCATCTAGATTCTTGCGGACATTGCCATGTCCACCAAAAATACAACTTTTCTTGTGGAAAGCATTGACCGAATGCCTTTCGACCTTCGACACTAACATCCCCCATCGATGCAACTCCTGTTCGAAGACGACTTTTCTACACCAGTCATGTTGATGACGATTCAAGGCTTACCAATCTAATTGTAATTGATGAATCTTGGGTTTTTTTACTATCCTCGTGTAATAGTTCAATAGTAGTTTAATAAATTTCATACTTCAAAAAAAAAGAAATCTAATCTAAATGAATTTATTAACCAAAATCAAAATAAAAAAAAACAGGAAGGGAATCGAAATTTTTTATTTTTGAAAAAAAAAAATATTTTCTTCTTCTTCTCTCTTTCCTTGACGCTCCTCGTTCGATAGAAAAACCATCAATCTTTTTAATTCGTTTTTTCATTGGGAAAATTGAGTAGAAATCATCAAAATATGGTTTAAATGGAAGTTAATTAAAGTGGCATGTTCGGTTACGAATAGTTTTAAAAAAGCTAGTTTTGTAGCCGAACATTCTGAAACCAAGAACACGAAGAACACTTCGGTTATCACGAATTTAATTTTTCGTAACCGAAATCCGAGTTTGTTTGGTTCGCAAAAAAATAGTTTTAACCGAACTCCTCATTGAAAACCAATATATTGTGTTCGGTTGGTCCCAAAAAAATTCTAAAACTAGTTAGTAACCGAACTCTACCTATAATACAAAAAAAAAAAACGATGCAACCGAACTGTGTTATTTTTCCCACTATGTTGAGTTATGATTCAACCGAACTTTGCCTACTCTGTTCGGTTGGTTCGCAAAAAATTCTAAAACTATCTAGTAACCGAACTCTACCCTATTACAAAAAGAAAAAAGAATCCAATGTAATCGAACCGTGCTATTTTGCCTACTATGTTGAGTTTCAATTCAACCGAACTTGTCCCACTATGTTCGGTTTGTTCGCAAAAAATATTTACAAACCGAACTCTTCACTAATTGCATACATGTGGAGTTCGGTTAGATATGTTGTTGGGTTAAAGTTTGCGAACCAACCGAACGTTACTCTGTAAATCCTATAAACAAAGTTCGGTAACATGTATGTTTACCGAACGAATAAAAACCTCCATTAAGAGCGAGTTCAATAACCTGCGTGTTTGGAAAAGGTAACCGAACTACACTTTCAGATGAGTTCGGTAACCTGTTCTTCACATAAGGTAACCGAAGAAGCCCAAATATACTCTAAAAATTTACAGTTTTTTGATAATTTGGAGCAATTCAACCAACATTATCTAAGTTTGAAGCATACCTGGTTACCCAAATACCCTTCCTCTGATTGTGGTTGGTAAAATCCATCGTTTTTCATGTTTTCCTTCTTAATCTTCTCTAACTTTACTCTCTCAATAATTCTACTTCTTTTAAAAAAAAATCTGATTTTTTAATCTCACTAATTATCTTTAACTTAATCATCTCACTAATCATTACACTAACTATTATCAACACTAACTAATCATTACCAAAAATTAATCAAGAGGGTAATTTAGGTATTAATATAAATATCTAGATAAGAGGTGACCTAGATTTACTTCTAATGTCTTACCCAAAATAAAACCATGATCCTCAAAAAACGATTCATCCTTAACACAACAAGCAGAAGAGGAACCGAACCGGTAAGACCGTTCCGCCGAGCAAACTCTTAAAGAAGAACTTTGATGGCTACTTTATGTGCTTTCCGAGTGCATTATTTTGTAATTGGGAGAGTGTGATCAGCAATAACTAATTGTTAGTTCTCTCTTTGTTTCCCTTTAAACCGTCATCTCTCTGAGGACGACTTCTTTATAGGGCTATTTTACCAACACGGTGTAAGGCGGTCGAAGGCCGGAGGATTTTTTTTTTTTTTTGCAGTTTGTTTATAAAAGTTAATAGAGTTCGGCTATACACAGATGCTTAGCAGTATGCATAAACAAAATTGAAGACAGTAAATTTTTTGAGCTGAGCATTAGTTAGAGTCAGTCGTCATAACTTCTAAAATGTCAATCACAATGAAAATAATAGTTTGAGTATGCACCTTGTAGTAACCTGAAATATATGCGCCACTATGCACTAACCACTAAAAACAATATAAGGTTCTAATACAAGCTTTGATGTTTTTCCGGAAGGAATGACGCCACAACTATACTACTAGGAGTAGGATTTTCTAATAAAACCTGAAAGGAGCTCCCACAACTACCCCAACATCAGAATGTGAAGATAGGGATGGATACTATCTACTGTCACGCCATAACACCACCCTCATCCCTCATAATGCCCATGGATGAACCAATGCAACATCGCCGCATATCTGATTGATTAATCCCACCGCTTCTTTGGCATGTAACTATCACCTCTGTGTATGAAATGCACTAACCAGGAATAAAAATTGCAGGTATTTGAAAAGTTAGAACCAACTAGCCATGGATGGTGGGATGCAAACTAGAGAAAATTAAAATTTTCATTCAGTTTACTAGTTACTGGGTTTAGTAATGGGCTAATATCATTAACCTAATGGGCTAATATCATTAGCCATGGATGGTGGGATGCAAAATCAGAAATCCCCTTAACCAGATTTTTTTATGGCAAATCTACCCTTTAGTATTAGTGTTAGTAATCTGGATTAGTGATTAAAATTTTGTTTTAGTGATAAAGATAATTTTCAGAATTATAAAGGTTTGTTTAGATGAAAAATTTGGGGAAAAAAAATCAAAATTTTTATTGAGAAGGAGAGAGTGAGAAAAATTTTCTTCTTGATTCAATGGAGGATGAGGAGGGTCATTCTTCATCTAAAAAAACCTAGAAAAGTACATATCAACTACAACAATGATCCAGAAATGGATGATTTCTTAGATTATGAGAATGATTTTACACAAACTCAAACTCAAGATGATGATTTTTATGAGCCAAATCCAGATGATGAATACATAGATGAGGAACCCAATGCTTCTAACACACATGTACACTTCCATTCTATGTTTAATCTCACTTTTGTAGCTTGGAATCATCAAAAAAATGTACTTTTCATCATGGTTCGGCGAACCAGGACTATGTTCGGCTTAAAAATATAAGCCGAACCCACTAAATTGATGAACAGTTCGGATAGCTGAATTTGTTAACGTTATACGTCGAACCTTCATTTTCCAACTTCCAACCTATTTGAAAGATCCTAGTTCGGCTTATATTAAAGTCTAATAAAACTCCGAACTTATTCCTGAGAGTTAGGTTCGGTTCTCACTCTAAATATCGTATCAGCCGAACTATATATTTTTCCAAGTTCGGCTTATATTCAAAAAATCACATCAGCCGAACATGATACTGATTTTCCATGAAACACTTAAGTTCATACACATTTAGGGATTAGGATTTTTATTACATATGTTTTCTATTGTGCATCCTTTTCATAGGATGAACCAAACAAAAAAAGTGGAAATTACTAAAAGTGTTAAGAAAGTGAAGTCTAGTGATGGAGAATACCAAGGTCCATATTAAACTTATTAAAATACAACGCAAAAAGAATGAGGTCATTCTGACATCGGACGAAAAAGTTATGGCCAAAACAAGATCGAAAAACTTGAGTGTGCAAAGAAAAGGTTCGGCTGATAACTCAACAACACGAGCTAGCCGAACCTAGAGCCCGCAAATCAATATTTTCGAAGTGTTTACATAGATAGGTTCGGCTTGAAAGTGATATAATCGAGTCAGCCGAACCTGACAACCACCTCGGGTAAATTTCACTTCTCAGGTTCGGTCGGGAAGGTTTGCAAGGTATTAGCCGAACCTGACACTGTTCTGGGACGTATTCAATACACATTTTGGGGTTCGGATAAAAATTGACATTTACGGATTAGCTGAACTGTTCATAGACACTTTCAGGGTGAAATTTCAAGAACAGTTCGGCTCAAAACTCAACTCAATTATCAGCCGAACCCGCTACTGTAACCGTCAAAAACCCTAAGTTTTTAGCAATTTAACCCATTCAATCCATGAAAAACAACAAATAAAAGATTGGGTTTGTAGGGAATACCTTCTTATCCTCATTTCAGTATTTGGAGCTTCAAATGGTTGAATTTTCGATTCAATTTCAGGTTCAATTATAGTTTTTACACCTTCATCTTCAATTGGTCCTTCTTTAATTCATGGTTTGGAAGAGGATTTAGAACACCTGACATTTGCTTTTTTCTTTGTACGATTCATTATATAGTTCAATTTAACCGATGATCGAATTTTCATGAATCGATAATTAATTACAGTGATGCAAAAAAAAAACCTGAAAGAAAAGGAAGGTGGTTTGGCTGGAGGAAGAAGAAGAGATGTTTAGGATAGTTTATTTTTTGATTTTAGGTTCAAGGGTATACAGGTAATTGAACTACCCAATTAACACCCGTTATAAGGTCACCTAGGATGGAAAAACTATTTTATATGCCTTGAAAGTTTTTGGTATGCCTAAAATCATAGTTCCCTTGCTAGGCCCGTCCCTGTTTTGGCGAGCTCCCTTGTGAATTAACAAGCCTAACAAAATCAATGTTTTTCTTTTTCTTTTTGCGTTTTGACCGGTAGATGATTAATTATTCAGTGTTTGTTGTACGGATATTATATTTTTAAATTTTGTTTCTACAAAATGACATCTAAAGACTTAAAGATCTAGAAAAATAAAGCTCTCACGTTGAACAGTGAGAAATTCCTGCTTCCAATTGGCTTAAAAAAGGTTTTTTTGAGTTTTATAAAACGAGAGTTTTGGTGAAAACATTTGACAACGTATGATTTGTTTAAATATATATAGGATTCGGGAAAAATAATACTCATATATATATAAGGAAAACGTGGAAAAAGATTGGATTTGGAGTAATTAATAAGGAAAACGTGGAAAAAGATTGGTTTTGGAAGTCGATAACCTACCGTATTAGGACTCAAAGTTACGATAGGAACCAAAGACTTTACCGAGAAAGTGCAGAAAACCTAACTAAAAACGGAATTTTGAAACTTTATAATATTAAGGCGTATTACATACCAAGATTTAACTCCAGCATATGAATACCTCCTCTTTTAAGTTTTTTTTTTCTCTTTTTAAGCGTATTATATGCCAAGATTTAAGTCCAGCGTATGAACACCGCCCTCTTTTAAGTTCTTCTTTTCTATTTCTAAGATCAGAAACAAATTACTTCACCCGAAAGAATTCAAACATATGTTTTTCTTTTTTTTGATCGGTCAATAGGAAAAAATTCATTGAAAAAGAGGTACTTAGGGTACCTCAACCCAATAAATACAATCGACACAAAAAAGAAAATCGAGTTTGGAATCGATCACCAAAAAAAAAAAGAACAAATAACATAAAGCCAAAGGAGAAAAACAAAAATTAAACACCAAACATCTCAAATCCATCTCAAACCGGCCGATAGAAATACGAATCCCATAAAACTACCATCATGTTAACCGTCAACCCCAACATTTTAGTGTGTGTCTCCACCCAAAAATAAGCTTGCATCTTAATATCTCGGATTATATTTTCCAAGTTTATTTTTTTTATAATTGAAGATTCTAGAATTCCTTTCTTTCCAAATGCACCACCATATTGCAACCAGTAAGTTGTTCCATATACGGTCGAGTCTTTCATCACCCCAATTATGTCTCCAATTTTTTATAGTTTTGGAAATATTACTGTCGTAATTCGAATTGAAGTTGCATCCTTCGGCAAAATAATCCCAAATTCTCTTTGTTCTCCAGCACTCATGCAAGAGATGGGTACTTGTTTCATCTTCCTCTTCACAAAACCGATAGAGTCCACATCCATGCCCCTTCTAATAAGCTTGTCCATCGTCATCAACATTTCATGGTATAAAAGCCATAGAAAAAAGTTTACATTGTATTCCAAATAATCTCACATGACACATGAGAAGCTAAACATATGTTACATATCAATATCATGGTAACCATTTAAAAAATAAAAAGAAACATGTAGAATTGCTAGGAGCTTGAGACCATATCACCAATTCCTTTTACGTGGCATTAAGATCAAGATTGATGACGGAGAAACACCGACAAAAAAGGGTGAAAAAAGGGCTGTCATGGCAACAGAGCCTTGCATAAAAGGTTTGTATTTTTCTATGTTGCAGTATGGAAATATTTAGTGAAAAACCAAATATAAGTATGGTGTAGTTGTATTCTGAGTATAAAATCATACTCATGGTATACCTGGAATTCGCTGGAAAGTACAGATGTGATTTGTGATTCTTAACACACTAATCTCAGTCAGCTTGCTTGATTGAAGATATATAAATCTACGAGTAGCTGAGTACTTCTACATAGGTTCCAAAGATTACGAGAGTAAACAACAACAAACGGACTGGTATGTACAGCTCCAATAGTTTGCATTCATAGTGTACCTGGGATATTGATCGGAGCAATAAACATATAATGATGGACTTTCTCTCTCCAAGGAAAATTTCATCATCTCCAGAAACCTTCAATCTCATCCCTAATTAGTATTTTCCTTATCATTAGCTCTCTTAGGCTTTCCTAGTTCCTTAGGTTTCCTAGTTCCTATCCTTTAGCATCATCAGTTTGTTAGATCACATCTTCATTAGCACCATGTCCTCTGAACATAGATTCATCCAAGTTGATAGAAAATTTTTCAGATTTTCTTGCAACAGATTCATTCGTTCCTCTCCAATTATCTTAACAAAATTCTATTCCTCTGGATCTACACATGGTTCATTTCCTGTAGCCTTAGCAAAACATCCGCAGTATGTCTTATTTGAAACTGCAAAAAATGGTGATGTAGGTCTTCGTGTATGGAAGTATGATGTGAATCAGCAATGGTTCATGGCAATAAAACAATCAAACACACATGGTTTCTATCTAAACATCACCCTTTCTAAGCCAAATCCCAAAGCTGATCCGATAACTTTCTTCATTCCTGCAGGTGAGTGTTTTGAGGGCTGGTTCAAAATGGCTTTAGCCTTGGAAGAGATCATTGCTTTTTCTATCTCTTTAGGTTCTACAACATCTAAATCTCTATACAATCAGTACACAAATCACAAACTTTCCTATGCTTCAGTATTGAAACCAATCCATCTATTCCAAATCCATCAACATCATTTCCAAATCCTAAGTTCATCCAAACTCACCCCAAACCATCTTTTCCAGATCCTAAATCTAGTTCAATTTATCCAAAAATAATGCTTCATTCACCATTCATTTGTGACAGTTTTGCAGCACCAGTGTCTTTCAAAAGTATTGGTAGGGCTGACATTCAGATCGACCTACAGACTACTTCAAATCTATTAGGAAAGTGGCATGATGCCTTTGTCGTATCATCACCTATCCCAATTACAAATTGGTCAGAGGTGACCTCAGCCCTCAGTCATGAATTACAGCTCCATACCCTATGTACTGTTTATCCCATGAATTCTTCACAAGGTATTTTTCATGTAGACAAAGATCTATCATCTACAGATTTCGAGTTTACCTTTTCTGCAGGAAATATTACATATTCAGTTTTTAAATGAGATTCTAAATTTTGGAGTACATCTCGCTTATCAGCGACAGATTCCAATTTAGAGATTATCGGAGTCCCTTATCAATTATGGTCAATGGGTGTTATGCATCAAATAGGAAAACTATGTGGTGAAGTTCTGCTGATTGATCCTGTTACGCTAAGTCTTGAAGATTTAAGGGCAATGCGTATGAAGATACGTAATGTCAATGGGATCAACTCTATTCCGAGAGTTCTTAATCTGATCACAGATTATGGTATCTTCACGGCTTACGTCTCTGTTGCTAGCATCATTGCTCCAGAAAGAAAGCAGGCGAAAGATCGGGAACCGTTGATGAGAGGGGCAATTTTCTCGGGGTCAAATCACATGTCGGGTTCGGAGGATATTCAAAGAGCATCTACAGATATCCTCCCTAATTCTAGTAACTTTGTAAACTCTCCCAGGAAAGTTTCAAATTCTCCGAACTCAACGGATATGTCTTTGCCTTATCCAGCAAGGCAGGGTTTACGTAAAACGGGTCATCATGGATCTGTAAACAAAAAACGGAGGAAAAGTAAGCCCAAAAAGAAAAGTTCACATACCTCTCTGCGACAAAACCTCATATGGAAGAAGATTGATAAGTTGTCATTAGATGTTAACTCACCCACAGACATGGAGATAGATTCTTTCATCCCAAAACCGTCCTTCAAATGCTGTATCGACGAAATATTTGACCAACTATCTTCTCCTCCATCCACCAAAAAAATTCATCCACCGATAATGACAAAAGCTGTCACCAGAACATCCTCAAACCTATATTCCATCATCGACCCAATCCCCAGAACCTTATACGATCATCCTCCTTTACCTCGACATAATATCAACACCCTCATGTTGTCTCATGCCCCTCTATATACACCTCCAGTTCATAATTCTTTGCTCCCTCTGCCTACTCCAACCTATCCTAGATGTGTTAACAAAAGCTCCAGTTTCACCTTCCCTGAGTGGGTTTTTCATGAAGTACAACGTTTATTCAATCTTGGCATCACTTTTAACAGTATGCCAAATCACTCTAAAAGATTTTTGTCCATCAAAGTTAATATGGAAGGCCCTGTACATAAGAGCTTCAAAAACTTATCTGTAATCGAAGATGACTTTGCCGTCCAAAATATTGTCAATTTGGAGGGAGTTCAACCAGTGTCAATCCATGAGCCTAAGCCAATATTCTTACCTCTAGGTGGCCTAATTGATACTTTTATTGCTAACTTGTATGCAGAGGATACCTCAAATTCCTCTCCAATGTATCCCCCTGGGTTTGAGTCTATTTCTACAGATACATCAGATGTTGTTACAGATTTCATAGAGGTTTCTTGCCATAACACCGGTGTGGAGGAACATAGTGTAATACCTAAAAGAATGGTAACAGAGTGCAGAAGACTTGATATTTCTCCTCTAGCTCTCGAGCAATCATATGTGAAAACAAGGCGTATTATCAAAAAACGGGTACTCTCTTTTGATAAATGAATTTACAAATACTCTCATGGAATGTTCGAGGCTTATGCTCACCCAACAGGAGATCCATAGTGAAAAAGATGCTACAACTCATACAGGCCCCTGTTATTATCTTACAAGAAACCAAGATGATGCGCTGCTCAGCTTATGACATTACTCAGATTTGTGGAAAGCCGAATTTTGGTTGGACTTTTCAACAGTCCAGGGAAAGCTCTGGGGGTATGCTTATTCTTTGGAACAAAGATTTGATAGAAGTCGCAGACTCTTTAGTGGGAGTATATACTCTATCAGTCCAATGCATTAACAAACAAGATGGTTTTCAGTGGGTTCTTACAAATGTTTATGGGCCAAACAATCCTCAAGAAAGAGTTGAGTTTTGAGTAGAAATGGATAATATCTATAGCCTTTGGGAGCAGCCATGGTGTTTGGGAGGTGATTTCAATGTGACCACCAAATGTAGTGAAAAAAAGGTTGTTGTAGAATCACTAAGAGCATGAAAAACTTCTGCGACTTCATATCTCAACATGACCTTATTGATCTTCCACTTAAAGGGGCAAGATATACCTGGTCAAATGGTCAGTCTAATCCTGTTATGTGTAAACTTGATCGATTTCTCATCTCTCCAGCTTTTGAGTCCCATTTTCCTCTTGTCTCTCAATTAGCCAAATCTAGACCTACCTCTGATCACATACCTATCCTCTTAGACATTTCAGACCCATCCTGGGGTCCTAGTCCTTTTAGGTTTGAGATTATGTGGTTTCCGGAGACTGGTTTTTATGATCTACTAGAAAACTGGTGGAATTCTTTTTGTTTTGCAGGTACTTCAAGTCTAAAGCTTTGGTACAAACTTAAAGCACTGAAGGAAAAGCTTAAGGAGTGGAATAAGCTCACCTTTGGCAAGACAAACAAAAGATTGAAACTGCTGCTGTCAGATATTCATGTTCTTGATAGTTTAGCTGAAGATACGATGTTAAATGATTCTCAGATACAAGAGTTAGTAGAGTGCAAAAAGGACTTTGAAAAAGTTACAATAATGGAGGAGGTTTCCTGGAGGATTAAATCAAATATTAAGTGGATGCAAGAAGGAGACAAGAATACTGCTTTTTTTTATCAGGAAGGCTAGTGCAAGGAGAAGATATAATAGAATCAAACAATTATACATTGATGGGTCTTGATTGATGACAGGCTACAGCTTACAGAGCATATTGTAAGTTTTTATGAGGATCTTTTTAAAGAAGAGGAGATTATTAGGCCGGTTCTGGAAGGTATTGATTTTGAGAGCATAAGTTCTATTGAATCTGCTATTTTGGATGCTGACTTTTCTGAAGCTGAAGTGTTACAGGCAATTCAGGAGTTAGGACATGATAAGGCTCCTGGTTCAGACGGATTTCCCATTATGTTCTTCCACAAATGCTGGAGTTTCATTAAATCTGACATCATGGGAACTATGCAGGAATTCTGCAATACAGGTTGTATAGATACCAAACACATAGAAACTATTAAAGACTGCAGGCCTATTTGCCTTCTTACTAGTGTCTACAAAATCCTATCCAAGGTACTTCCTACTAGGATGAAATTAATTCTGCCAAAACTCATTTCCCAGGTTCAATGTGCTTATATAGAGGGTAGACAAATTACAGATGGTATTCTGATTGCAAACGAGTTGGTTGATTCAAGATTAAAAGCTGAAAAGCCAGGAGTAATCTGTAAAATCGATTTGGAGAAGGCCTTTGATAGAATCAACTGGAGTTATTTGGAGTTTATGTTGAGAAAAATAGGGTTTAGTAGTAAATGGATTAACTGGACAAAGTTTTGTTATTCTACAGCTACATTTTCTGTCCTCATTAATGGTTCTCCTTTTGGTTTTTTCAAAAGTTCAAGGGGAGTTAGACAAGGTTGTCCCATGTCACCTCTTTTATTTAACATTGCTATGGAAGGTTTCTCTAAATATATTGATAGGGCAGCTAATGTTGGTTTATTCAATGGTTTTTCTATGGTGGAAAATGGCTCTGTGGTAAATCATTTGCATTATGCGGATGATACTATCTTTTTCGTCGACAACAGTAAAGAAGAGCTCACAAATTCGTTCTCAATTTTGCACTGTATTGAGTATATCTCAGGTTTGAAAGTTAATAAATCTAAAACTCGACTGATTGCAATTGGAGATGTTCCTCTAATGAATATTTGGGCTGCAGAGCTGGGATGCGCAGCTGATATTTTTCCCTTCTTATACTTAGGCATGCCTCTGGGAGCTAAGTCTAAGTCTAAAGAAATTTGGGTGCCTATTCTGGAGAAGTTTGATGCACGTCTTTCTATCTGGAAACACATCTCTCTATCCAAAGGAGGTAGGTTAGCTCTCTTAAAATGTATTCTAACTTCTCTTCCAATGTACTACTTCTCCCTGTTCAAGGCTCCAATTTCTGTGATCAAAATTTTAGAAAAGAAAATGAGGAATTTTCTTTGGGGAAATAATAGTTGTTCTCACTTGATAAAATGGGAAATGATTTATGCTGATAAAGATAGAGGAGGGTTAGGAGTTCTTAACTTGAAGCTTGTGAATATGGCTCTTTTAGCGAAGTGGAGTTGGAGGTTTGGTGTAGAGAAAACCAGTTTATGGTATAAGCTCATAGTAGAGAAATATGGTTGCGACTACTCAAATTGGGTTCCAGGTCCAGTTTTTTCTTCTCATGGAGTCTCCTGCTGGAAAACGATCTCTGAAACAAGAGATATGATTACTAATAACTCCTCTTTGTGCATTCATTCTGGTACTAGAGTGTCCTTCTGGTATGATAAGTGGATAGGTACTTCTTCCCTGGCAATTTTTTTTAACCATCTTTGCAAGTTGGATAGACATCAATTCGGTAGTCTGGCTGATCACATTACTCCTGACGGTGCATGGAGATTTGATTTCAAGAGAATTATTAATAACTTGGAAGTGACTCAGTTAGCAGGGTTACTCAACGTTATTGGTAGTGATCCTCCTGTTATAGACACTCTTCCCGATACTAGGCGTTGGCAGCTTCACAACGTTATTGGTAGTGATCTCTTTATCATACTCTCATTGTTGTTGCTGGTGTTGATAATTTTCCACATCATTTCGTAAATAAGAATGGAGTTCCACCAAAAGTCTTTTTCCTCTTATGGTGTGTTGTTCATGGTAAATTAAACTCCTTAGATATGTTAAATCGAAAAGGGATGGAAGTTTATAGCTCTTGCATTCTTTGTGGTAATTGTAATGAGTATCAGGAACATCTCTTACTACACTGTAAAGTGGCATATAAAACTTGGATGGCTGTTATGCCTAAAACGCATTGGGCGTGGGTGTTCCCAGAGACTATGTATTCGCTGGCTCATTCTTGGTCTCATAGTTCTCTATCAAGTAACGGTAAGGTATTCTGGGATCTTATTCCCTCTGCAATAGTCTGGATCCTGTGGAGAGAAAGAAATTGTCGCATCTTTGAGGACAAGTATAGTTTCAAGACTGATTCTGAAATTGCAGTGGATGTCAAGGCTCTTGTGCTGTCATGGGCTAGTGCTGCTGGAAACAGGGTTCATCTGAATTTTTCAAACTCTGTTTATAACTGGGAGACAGTGTTCGACTGAGTCTCTAGTTCTTCTTGTTTGTTTTGCTTCCTTTCTTTGTTTTTGTCTACCTTTTGTAGACTTTTGTATATTCTCCTCTTTTTAATAAATCTTTCACTTCTCATCAAAAAAAAAAAAATAGCGTACCTGGAATTTGCTGGATAAAACAGGTGCAATGTGTAATTCTGAACACACCAATCTCAAGTCTCTAAGCTTGATTAAGGATATTTGAATCTACAAATAGTTGAGTACTACTACATAGGTCCCAAAAATTATGACAGTAAACAACAACAAATGGGAAACTCATTGGTACATAGAGGTCTAATAGTTTGCATTCTATACAGTTGTCTCCATGAAAATGTTTTGAGCTATCGTTTGCATTGAATACAAATTCCTTGATCTACAGTCCGTGTTAACTTTGACTGATTTTTTCATGAGCTAGACGATTAAGGACTGCTTGATGCATGTAAGTTAGAGCAATTCCTATGGAATGAACAAATTTGGAGTTTGTACATTTTGCTCCCATTATGGAATAAACAAACACAGAAAATGGATGTTCAAACCAACAAATTTGTTGGTTTGAACATCGAGTCGGAACAACCAGCGCGCGTCTGTTGTGAAGACGCGCGATCGTACCATTGACGATGGCGCTCAAATGAATGTCGCTGGCGTTAGAATGAATGTCGCTGGCGCTCGAATGAATGTCGCCCCTCACATATTCTTCTCCAAAACCTAATTATTATAATTATGGTTTATTTTTTATTATTTATTTTATTAGTTAAATAATCCGTAGGACCAAACTCTTATTAGTTTATATAAATAAAATCATTACTGTGACCCAACTCTTATTAGTTTATGTTAATAAAATCAATAGTGGGACCCAACTCAGATTTGTTCATTTTACCTTGTTTCCCATAGCAGAGAATGCAGTTTGTTCATCCACGTGGTTCAACAAAACAATAAGTTTGTTGATTGTCATAGGAATTGCCCTTATGCCTAAACATGCTTGTAAATTATGCCTAAAAAATGTTTTATTTGCAGACTTCGAAGAGGATATACGAAGGATATCAGTGGTAGAGCAAGCATAAATTTAGCATGTAACCCAGCACGTACCATGATCATAATTGTTGAAGTAAAACGCAACAAGCCATGTTTAGAAAATGAGCTAATTTTATGTGCAAAACTGAGGCTAGCAACAGGCATTTGCAGCCAACCATATATCGAACTTTTGAATGGATTAAACAGTTTAGTTACACACAACTTGAAAAAATGGTACACTTTGATACTTGGTGGGTAATACATCTATATAAAATTTACGTTAGGCATTTGTAATGGGATTTAAATGTGGAAAGTATCCGTTTCGTGATGTTTTTTTAATTGAAGTTTTGTGTTTTCCTTGAATAGGATCACATGTGCCGAGCCAGGGATTCGAATAGTTTTATTATCAAGCTCACCACTACTCTAATAATTAGCATCAGTCTTTCAATTTAGGACATGAAGAAGGGGAAAGAAATCTACTGCCGGTGATGATATTGTGTTGCTTCTGAAGCATTTTAAGGTGAACATAGTAGTACGAGATACCGCTGCATTCTTTTGTTAGTCTTTTTTGGTTCATTTTCTGGATATCAAAAGTCAAAACCAATGTGGTTATTTCAGTACCAACAAAGAAAAACATGATTACGCTTACTTATCAGGTATATTATTGGCGCTAAAAGAAAAACCAATCCTAGTATATATATGATTCTGGATTACATATCACGTATCTTTCAAGTCCACAATACAATATATCGTCATTAGGGTTCTTTTTTTTTGGTCAATACAACAAATATATATATATATAAAGAGAAGATTACAGCAAGAAACTTCAACTCACATATTGAGGCAGAGTTCAAAGTTAAAAAACAATTGTTCTTATACAAAGATGAGCATAAAACAGAACTACAGACATCCCACTTGTTATCCCTACAGAAAGGCTTAATGCCTATTTACTACATTCCCCCACCTTCTCAGAAGGTCTTGATAATGCAAACCTTTGAATTCTGCATTTGGACCAGTCCAATATAACAGAGTTGCTTTGACTCCCTCAACGATCTTTTTTCGAACTTTTCTCGTCGTTCGAAAATCCTCTTGTTTCTTTCTTTCCAAATGACCCAGCACACAGCAAAAGGAAGAAGCTTCCAAAGTATACGACCCCTTTCAGTCAGCCCTTGTATGTGTTATCCTAGGAACATATGTTTTATATCCTTGCACATAACCTAATCTCTCCCATAGTCCAACATAAAAGCCATGCATATTTTATGTGTATAGTTGTAGTACAAGAAAAGGTGATTGATCGACTCTAATTCTTCTTTGCACATGACGCACTTGTTCTCTAAACCGTCTCTAATTCTTCTATGTGTAAGGTTATCTAGAGTCAAAAGCGAATTATGGTGTAATAACCACACGAAAAAGGATACCTTTGTCGGGATTAGAGGAACCCAAATTTTGTTGCTGGGGAAAGTGGGACTGTTGTTTAGACTTGTAATGGCATTATAACAAGAGGGAACAGTAAATATTTTGTCCTTTTCCCATTTCCATCTTCTAGAGTCTTGTTATGTATTAAGAGTAACACCAGTTAGTTGTTGACAGAGAATAGTAGCTTTTTGTATTTCTGAATCGATGAGCCTTCTCCTTGGGTCAATGTCCCAAGCACCGTCTTTATAGGAGTCAACTACCCATCCCTGTTTCTTCCTAGAAATTTCATATAGCTCTGGGAATTTCAAACAGAAAGTTGTATCCCCATTCCAAACATCCAACCAGAATTTGACTCTAGTTCCACTTGCAACTGTATAAGCAATGCCTTGCGAAAATATATCCAATCTATTAGTAATACCCCTCCACAAACTGGTGCCATATGTTTGTTTTACCGGCTTTGCGTCCCATTCATTGTCTTGCACCCCATGCTTATCACCAAGAATTTTCCTCCACGTAGCATTGGTTTCGGTAGAAAAGCGCCATAACCATTTACATAGGAGAGAGTCGTTCATCTCCCTAATGCTCTTAATTCCCGGTCCTCCATGTTCTCTATCCTTGCAGATAGTCTTCCATGCAACCAAGGTTGTCTTGTTTTTCCCATCTTTAGTCCCCCGTAAGAAAACCCACATTTTTTTCTCTATCTTCTTAGCTACATCCGGAGGAATAGAGAATGCAGACATAAGATAGATATCCAGAGAACACAAGACACTCATAATTAACACAACTCTTCCTCCGTATGACAGATAAATCCTTTTCCACCCAGCAAATCTCTTGTCGATCGATTCCAACACCGGATCCCAAATCTTCTTGCACCTATTGTTCTCCCCAGCTGACATTCCTAAGTACTTGAAAGGAATCTCTTCATAAGTGAACCCCAAAGACGATTGCACAGTATGACTATGCTGAAAATCCCCCACACCAATAGTTGTACTTTTAGACATATTAATTCTTAGGCCAGTAGACATCTCAAAACACATCAGTAAGCCTTTAATATTGTGGAGGTATTCTTCTTTGTCAGCGGAGAACAATATTGTGTCGTCTGCAAAAAAGCAAATGTGAAACTGTAGAACCTTCCTTGGTAACTATCAACCCTTTAATTGCACCACTTGTTTCCGCTTTAGCAAGCATCCTGCAGAAGCCCTTCATTACTATAGTGAAAAAAAAAGGATATAAAGGATCGCCTTGTCGTAACCCTCTAGTACTCTTGAATTTTTCCCCCACGCTTCCATTAACCAAGACCGCGAAATGAGCATGTGAAATGCACGATAAGATCCACTTTCTCCACATGAAGCCAAACCCCATTTTACACAACACCCATGTCAGGAAACTCCAATTGACTTTGTCGTAAGCCTTCTCAACATCTAGTTTAAAGATCCAACCGGGCTCCTTGAAACGTCTATTGGAATCAATACATTCGTTAGCCATAAGGATACTATCAATAATCTGTCTCCCTTGTATGAAAGCACTTTGCGAAGAAGAAATCAGTTGGGGAAGCACCTGTTTCAACCTAGAAGAAAGAGTTTTAGCAATAATCTTATATGACGTGTTAATCAAGTTGATCGGTCTACAATCTTTCACTTCTTCAACGCAATCCTTTTTCGGGATTAGAGCAACCAAAGTGTTGTTGATTCTCCAATATAAGGATCCCGTCATTTCGAAATGCTTGACCACGGCCATGAAGTCAGGTCCGACCATATCCCAGTAAGTCTTGAAAAACTCGACAGTATATCCGTCAGGACCGGGGGCCCTGTTCGCCTCCATAGACTTAATAGTAGACCTTACTTCTTCCTACGTTATTGGTCTTTCAAGCCCCACCCTTTCTTCTTCCGAAATACAGGAAAAATCAATATTCAATAATTTTGGTTTATCTTCGAAAGACTCACAGTACAAGTCCTTATAAAAATCATCAATATGATCATGTATAATCTTTGGATCCTCTTGTAGCTCCCCGCAGACCTTCAAACAACTGATGTAATTCGACTTTTCCTATGGTTAACTATTTTGTGAAAGTATTTAGTGGTGTTGTCGCCTTCTTCTACCCATTTGTCCTTGTTTTTCTATCTAAGTCTAATTTCTTCAAGTCTTGCCCATCTCTTATATTCAAGCTTGAGATCAACCTTGTTTTCAGATTCTTCCATAGTTGCACAGTTCCTTTCCTCTTTGAAGTCTATCTATTTTATCTCCTCGAGCAGTCCTCCCATTTTAGCATCAGTACTACCAAAAGTCTCTCAATTCCAAGTCTTCAGTTTCTGCTTGAGCCACTGAAGCTTCTTCCAAAGGACATATCAGGGTTCCCCTTTACCTGGAATTCATTCCACCAACCATTAATCTTTTCCTTGAGAGATGGGTCCTCAAGCCAAATATGTTCAAACTTGTAAAAGGAGGGTCCGAACCTTAGCCCTTGTGTGCTCGGAAGTATTGGAGTGTAATCAGATACCGGCCTGGGTCTAGCCGATTGAATTGTATCTGGAAATAATTCCTCCCAACGACTATTAATTAAAAACCTATCAAGTCGACAGAAAATAAGGTAGACCTGTCCATTTGTCCAAGTGTATACAGCACCACACAATGGGAGATCAATCAAATTCCAATTCATGATAAACTTAGTGAAATTTCTCATACCTTTATTGATGGTGCAATCCCTATTCTTCTCTTCTGTAAACAAGATGGTGTTGAAATCCCCTCCTATGCAGCCATGAAAGTCCTAAAGCCCCACGATATCACCAAGTTCCCTCCACAAGATTCGTCGGTCCTTCCTATTATTCAGTGCATATACCCCCACAGAGTACCAAATCTGACCAGTTCTTCTCGATTTTAACAAGCAAGCTAAGGAGTAGACGTCGTCATGCCTATCCAGAAGTTCAAATTCCTCACACCTCCACATGATGCATAAACCTCCACTAGCTCCAATGGATGGTTGATAGGCTAATTCCACCCCTGCTCGGTTCCATAGATTTATGCTTATAGTACTGTTAATAACAGGAATTTTTGTTTCTTGAAGAATCACCATGTTGACATTCCACCTGTTCAAAACATCACTAATGACCGCTTGTTTGGTCGGGTCACGAATGCCCTGTACGTTCCATGATAGGATTTGAGCATTAATGGGTAACCCTTCTTTCCCCCAGCTGAAATTCTTCTCCCTTCCTTGGTGCAAGTTGGTTCCGAGTTAACTAGATTAACCGCTAACCTATGCTTCTCCCTAATAAGCTTGTCAATAGGGGTCCTTGGAAATGAGGTAGGTGTGATTTCTTTCTTGCAGACCTATTCCTCACTTGAATTCCCTTCCTCTAAGCCTGTAATATCCTCTATAAAAACATCCCCACCATTCTGTAGCATAAGAATTCGAGCATCCTCTACGCTCTCATCGTTAATACCCTCATTCAGCACTAATTTTTCTTTGTTCTTCTTAACTCTGGCTTCTAAATTTCTCCTATGGTTGGTTAAATGGTGTAGGATAATTGAATCAATTTATTTTTCTTTATCCTTGATAGGTTGCCCAAAAAGAAAAGACATTGTGGAGAAGGCAAAAAGCAATTGTTTCCTCTCTTTCTTGGATTATGCATCCAAATCAAAATTACCCATTTCTACAGTTGAACTTCCTTCACCCACTGGGATAGAATCAACAGTTTATTGGTCCTGATTGTCATAAGCAGACAAGAAGGGATTGCTGCTGTGTGTTGGTGATTGAGGTTCAATTCTATCTAACGGAGTGATTGAGAGAGGAGAATTCAAATCATTATAGACAATTACCTGTGATTCTTCGGATGTTTGACCCTCATGACTTATCAGTCCTCTTTGTTTCTCGAAAGGGTATATAATAGATTCAGTGCGCCAATATCGGCTAGGATCTGTTGATGGATTCGATTGAGAGAGGAAAGAAACCTTTGTTGAAAACCACCCTTCTTTGTTCTTGTAACCCTTGGCCAGTAGTGTTGACTTGAACGATGGCGTTTTGATGTTTTTCAACCACAGCACCGACCATATGTTGAGGCAAGATTTGGAAAAACTTAAACTTTTCAAATTTTGTCTTTGAAATAATCGGAGGTTAAATTAGTTACCAAAACTTCCGAATATACCACACAAATCATTGTCATTTGAACTTGTCTAACTTAGTTACCCAAACAAATTTCCGAATGTACAACAAAAATCATTGTCATTTATCTGCTCTTCTTTACTTTACGACCGTGACTACCTCCCAGTCCTGCACGACCACGGGTTTGAGCACCTTCAGTTGGAGCAGCTTCAGCGCTCGATGAAGCTCGAGTTCTTTTACCCGTCTTTGATACTGCCACCTTGGGCGGATGCCTCTTCGTGACTTTATCCCCAAACTGGGTAGCATAATCTTCGTTATCCATATTATCAACTAGGTCTCTAGCCTCTTTGATCTTCTCAGCTGGCATGGGATCTCCGCTCTTCAGGCATGCAGTTAACATTTTGGAAACACGCTTGAACCTATTCACCTGTTTTTTATACGTAATGACATAACATCAAACGGTAATTACCTAAGATTTATAGGAATAATATAAAATGAACAAAAATATAAGAACACGCACCAGTCTATCATAACCAGCTGGTTTGTCTTTGATGATACAATTATAACTTGAACCCGCCGCAGTAGTGTTGAATTTGATTTCATGGATAACCAAAGGATGTGATACCTTGTTATACCAACTCATATAGTCTGGAGAATTTTCATCACCTCGGGTGGTTCGTCTACCAGTGTCGATAATGAAGTCATTCATCTTATCCCAGTTATCAAGAACAGTAGGTGGGCCTGTGTGAACAATCGTAAGATTATCACCACTAGAAGAGCACAACTCCAACTCCAATTTGTAGTAATCCCCCATTTTCTCCAGAGGTTGATGTTGTATATACCCGTGTTGTCGCATCACCCTAGAGGGGTTATACATCACATATCCTGTGGGGTGCCACAATGGTCCAAAATAAAGGGACAAGTCCGACCGGACATTTATATGCCCACTGGCTCGATCTTCCTTGTATGGATCAAAGCATACGTCCGAGGCCTTCAATTGGTCAAAAATCTCCCTCATGCGAATCAACTGCTGCTCTTTTGTCCTAGAACGGTTGTCTTCAAATATATACTTTGTTCCTCTAGGAGTACCTTTTCACCACCCCGGGTTCTCTCCGGCCAACTTCAGGATAGGGAAGTGGTCATAGATCCATGCCTATATAAATAAGAAACCAAGTTTTAGTAAATAGATTGTGTATATTCGGTAGTAATTTCCAAACATAATTTCCGATTATGTATAATCGGAAATAAAACTGAGTCGCTATCCACCGAATACCCAATATTCGGAAATTTATATGGATCATTTCCTACCGAATATGCGTCATTTGGAGTTCAGTAACCTATAGTTTTTATGGCCTGTATGTTCGGTAGTAATATCAAAAACATATTTCCGATTATATATAATCGGAAATAAAACTAAGTAACTAGCCACCGAATACCAAACATTCGGAAAATTAAATGGATCATGTCCTACCGAATATGCGTCATTTGGAGTTCAGTAACCTCTAGTTTTTCTGGCCTGTATATTCGGTAGTAATATCAAACACATATTTCCGATTATATATAATCGGAAATAAAACTAAGTAACTTGCCACCGAATAACAAACATTCGGAAAATTAGATGGATCAATTCCTACCGAATATGCGTCCTTTGGAGTTAGGAATATGCATCATATGTATTGTCTACCGAATAACTATAGAGTGAGTTATAGAGTTAAAGAAAAAACCTGCAATAGAGCCACGTTCCCGGCAACTTGGCAGGTTCCTAGCCTCGAAGCCTTTCTCAACTCTTCCATCAAGAATGCTAGACATGTCGTTCCCCAAGAATAGTCACCGACTTCATGGAGAGGATCCAAAAGTTGTATAAGGTTGGCGTCGATCCGGTTGCCAGAAGTATTGGGGAATATGATACATCCCAATACACAGAGGATATATGCAGTGGCAGCGTGGTTCACTTGCTCATCAGTTAACATTTCATTCTTTTCCTTCTCCAAGGTTCCTCGGAACATATTCATCAAAGCTGTAATGTTGATCTGTCTTGTTCTGTAACTTGCATGCCTCCTAAACTCTGTTGTTGTTGTCTCTTCATCCCAACCTAAGAACTTGTTAGTTAGAGAATAAAGTTGTGCCCAACTTAACTGCTTTGTGTAGTTAAACTTCACAGCTGTGCCTTGGTCGGGAAGGTTAAGAATCTGCACAACATCATCCGGGGTAATCGTCATCTGCCCAAACGGTATATGGAAAGTATCGGTCTCAGGATACATTCTCTCCACGAACGCCGATATGGCCACACGATCATGTTCCAACAATGAATTCTCGACGGCATTAGCTAACCCCGAGTTGGCAACAATTGTCTTGAACCTTTCACATTCACCGGATAAAGGCCACGCAAGCATTTTTGTTGGTGCGGCGGTAGGTTTGAGTAGACGGGGCCATTTGAAGTTGACGAAGTGTTTGACTATCGGAATCGCCACCACCGACTACATTGCCGGGTACGCGTTCTTCGCGTTCTTCTTCATTTGCAGCAACAATTTCTTTATTTCTTGCTAAAATCCCAATCTTAGGATCGATACTCCGAGCAACATTTTTGGTTCTAGGTCTGTGGATTTCATTTCCCTTATCCATTGTTTTATAATGAATCGACGATGTTTTGATTTTACGATTCGCGGCGATGTTTCGGTTGAACGAGAAAAGTTTTTTTTCTTCCACAATCGGAAGATAATATGAAACTGGAAGAAGAAGAGTTGAAATGAGTAGAATTTTTTTTGATTTGGTTTTTATACGGTTTTACCAGAAGGACATTTATGTAACTTCAATATCATATAGGATACCCCTTAACTAGAGTCTTTGGATGAGTATAAATTGATGGCCCCTAAATCCTTTTGAGTGGCACCTAAAAACGCGAGGCTTTTTATTTTTCTTGTTTCTCTTTTTCGCTTTTGTAACGGTTGAAAAGTCTTCACCACTGTACTGCCCCATGTGATGTTTGACTTGGATGGAGGACTGAGCTTGAAGGTGTTGCTGAGACGTTTTTGTCATCTGACCCCTATCCATTTTCTTGTCCCTACCATGATCACGGACAATGGAAGTAGCCTCGAGATATGTTGAGGGTCTCCGGCTATCTCTCCGATCATCTCTCTGTTCACCTCTCCTCTGAAATTCTAGCTTAGAATTCTTATCATTATGCTCCACCTCCTTGAAGAAAATGACTTTGATGCCAATCTTGTACACTATACCTTCCTCTGTAACTTCAACCATTCTAGGAACTTGTGGATTATTTGAGGAGCACTCAACTAGCACTTTATAACAAGATAAGTCTGTGAAATTCTCCGTCTGTTCGGAGACCTCCATGATCTTACCCCAAGGTTCAATTACAGCTTCTGTTGTTTCAAGTGACCACAAGTGAAAAGGTAAACCTTCCATCGTCATCCAAAACTTTCGGCCTTGAGTTTGGATATTGAGCTTGTTATCCGATGGCCACCAGATTTGAAGATGGATTGTTCCTCCAAGGAAGGGGACATGTTGTTGTTCAAGCATCATCTTTCGAAGAACAAGTTCTCTAACCCAGAAAATGCCCTTGTTGTTAGAAAATGGTCTGATTACAAGACCATTTTCTAACAACTATCCTCCACCAGACCATTTGGACCTTGGTCTGTAATCAGACCATTCTCCAAATGGAAAACCGCTGACAGTCTATCCTCCACCATCTTCCAATCTGCTGGATTGGGAGTGACCGTACATACAATTGCATCCTTCCATCTACCCAAATCCCTTTCTCTGTTCTTATACGTGATATTAGCCCCCTAAGAGACGATAGTGGAGTGAATGGAAGGTTATTAAATTTATCTTGTCTTCTATCATGGCTTGCATTAGCTGGACGTTTCTCGATAAGGTTATTGATCTTAGGCCAAGCCTCCCTTCTCACTTCGGACTCATAAGGGGAGGAGAATTTGTATCCAAAAAACCGTCCCCTGTTATCTGAAGTACTACGATTCAATTCCAAAGAGGCCTGAAAATCGTACCATCCTCTGTCGTTTCTTCCTTCTGCGATGATAATATGATGTGGTTTCTCGTTTCTATTTCCGGTGAACCAGTCCACGCCCAAATATCTTCCTTGATGGTTACGATGGTAGATAACCAAAATTGATCCCCTCCCGAAATTCTCCCTCCAGTGAGTAGTTTTCAGGTTGTCATCTCTAGCTTCCTTAAGAACTTGAATAAGCCAATCCAAACCGGAGATAGATACAATGATTGAGTTAGTAAAACCATTAGATCTTTCAATAATTTTGGTGATTGGTGGATTGTCCTTCTCATAAGTAATAAATTCGAAAGATTTGCTTTCAATGGCAGTGATCCTACGAACCATTACAGCAGCATTAAGAGAGCAAAGAAGGTGCTTGCAACCAAGAACAAAACAGAGTTAGGATGCAAAAGAAAACCACTTGGAGAAGATTATCACCCCTAACCCGATCTTGAAATCCAGGTAAGAGTTACTGCCGGCATTACAGCCTCCCTGAACTTAAGATTCAGGGAGTTAAACGTTGCCGGAGAAAAGGAAGGAGAAAAAACAGTTCTCACTACTGTCTAATCTGCCAAGATAATACATCGAAAAAAATGATCGGAAAAACTATCCATTGGACATTCGCTCCACCTTACAGTTTTGCTCTAATGAAGCTGGTAAAGACCTGTAACAGACGACCATTGGACATTCGCTGCACCTTAGAGTTCTTAAAATACTTTTGCATGCTTCATACTCTCTCATGTGCTAAAGGTTGTTTGTTGATACTCCTGTTTGGTTGGAATATCAGAGTGAGGGGAGGACATTAACAGGCTTAATGATACTATTATATTAAGTCAGTTGAGATGAAGTAAGCGGCTGTATTGTGGAGATCTGATAAACATTATTGCAAAACGAAATAATCAAGAAAGGGGATGAAGTGGAAAGAAAGAAATGGGAGAGTCTTCCGGAGTGGTCGTAGGAAAGATATTAATGAGATCATTGATCTAGTTAAACAATTAGTTGTTCTTTGATCTTTTGAAATCGATACTTTTAAATTTGTTCCCTAGTCTTATTTGGAACAATTAGGAAGCACTCATGAGTGAGTGATTAGCTTTGTGTATCTCCTTTTCTTTTTAATATAACATTTTCTTCGGAAAAAAAAAGGATATGAAGTTTATTATGCCCCGTGAGAAGCACGGACACATATCTGATATTAAGGTCTAGACAAATAAAACTCCCACAATAAACGATGAGAAAACCCTCTCTTTTTATTGGCCGAAATAAGCCTTTTATGGCTTTTGTAAAACAAGAATTTTGATGAGGACATTTGCCCTGGCACACCATTACCATGGGGTGGGGCGAAGCCCCGCGCACACCAAATCAAAAATAATAAAAAGATGCCCGGTGCCTGGCACGGGCACAACATCTAGTGAACGCTAACAAGTTTAACTTGGTCTGTGAAGCGTTTCATGGAGTTAGAATTGTATATTTTTGGTCTTCTTTCAAAAAAAATGTCTATAGATTAAATGTATTTTAGATTTATCGGAAATCACATTTCTAAATTTCAAGTCTTTTTCAAGACGATTACCTAGGTAGCTTGGGTATTCTCTTACGGCCTAACAGATACTAGTTTTCGACAAAAATTAAACAAAATCAAGTAAATTTCATAATTAATCTGATAGACGATCTGTTTATGTTTGGCAGGAACATGTTGTTGAAAGCACTGTTGCTTATTTATTTTTGCTCTCTTACAATCTTTTACTTTACGTGCGAACATATTTAGCTTTCCCCAACATCTCAAAACTCTTTCTTGGATTATGAATATCGAAATTCTGCTTTCCGGTAAGAAGTTGGGTTTCACAATTATTTACTTATACAAATGGCAAGATTAGTTAATCAAATATTATCCTCATCACGCATGAGAATTTGATGTTCATCACTTTTTACATTTTCACCTCCTATTGCATCTTGCATGAGATTGACCGCAGTTAAGGAACAGCCCAACTCATTCTCTATGGGGTTTTCCAATATGACTCTTCAGATAATCATCACACTGCAAATTACCCGCCTATGTCCATTTCATGCAATCAAGATGTGAAAATGTAAAAGGTTGTGGACTTTCCATTTTAATGTTAATGAACTCTTACGTGATCAACTAAACCTTCTGTCTATATAAAAACTTGTGAAACTGATTGATGCAAAAGCTTCCAAAAATGTATAAGTAGTGTATTGATAACATATGCATGGATAGAAACATAGCGTGAAGGGTCTTAGGTGTAAAGTAGAAGACATTAGACATATTCATCAGAAATTGAGCCTCCCATATACTTTGGGCCCGATTCTGTACTACAACAAATTTACCCACCACCTATAAACCACGCTTCCTCTGTTTCTGGTTGTTGTGTCTCCCTCGTGTATGTATCATGAGAATTGGGATCAACCTGACCGGGGTTGATTATCAGAGGACAGGAACTTTAGCATCCTACCACTACCAGAAAGCATCAGTAGTTTTAGAACCCCGATTTTGGGCATACCGAAATCTTACTAGGCATACTGCATAAATACAAAAAAGATTGTGAAATAGCAAAATCAGATTACCCCTTAACCCAATTTTTTTTAATGGCAAATCTGCCCTTCACGTATTAGTGTTAGTAATATTGATTAGTGATTAAATATTTTGTTTAGTAATTAAGATAATTTTCAAAATTATAAAGGTTGTTTAGATGATTTTTTGGATCATGGTTCGGCGAAACAAGTTGAGGTTTGGCTCACATCTATGAGCCGAATCTACCAATTGATGAACGGTTCGGCTCACTGAATATGTTTACTGCATGCGCCGAACCTATAATTTTCAATTCCAATCCTTTTGCTAGACACTAGTTCGACTTATATGAAAGTTTCATAGTAAGCCGAACAACATCCTGAATAGCCCGGAAAAAAAATAATTACTGGTTCGACTTATATTTCGAAAATCATATGAGCCGAACATCAATTTATTATTTTTGGATTAAAATATTGTTATTGGTTCGGCACATATTGAGAATATCGTAATAGCTGAACCTCGTAAATGTGCTAGGTTCGGCACATATTATGATTATCGAATATGTTGAACCCCTATGCATCTCTATCTGTGACTAGGTTCTGCTTGAAATTTCATAAGATTTCATACCGAACTGTCCATATACACTTACAAGAAGCTTTTGTGAAGAACAGTTCGGCTAAAAACGCAACTCAATTTTGAGCTGAACCCAACACTGTAACCGTCATTTAATCGATGAAAAATAGCAAATAGGAGATTGGGTTTGTAAAACTTACTTTCTTATCCTCATTTTCGGAGTTGGAGATGCAGTTGGTTCAATTTCTGGTTCAATTGGTGGTTGATTTTCAGTTTCTACACCTTCATCTTCGATTGGTTCTTCTTCTTCAATTAATGGATTAGAAGACGATTTGGTTTGTCTAGTCCCTGCCTTTCTTTGTACGAGTCATTATGTGGTTGAGTTTAATCGACGATCAAAATTTTACTAATTGACAATTAATCACGATGATGAATTTTTTTTTTCGCAGGAGGGGGAAGAGTTCGGTTAGAGGAGGAGGAGGAGGAGGAAGAAGAGATGTTAAGGGAAACTAATTTTGATTTTTTAGAAAATTGATTTTAGATTTTTGTATTAAGAGTATATAGGGAATTGAACTACCCATAAGGTACCCCTTATAAGGTCACCCAAGATGGGACTACTATTTTGTATGCCTAGAAAGATTTAGATATGCCCAAAATCAGGGTTCTAGTTTTAGCACAACCTAAATTTCTTCAATACTGTTCCACTATGGTGTCTGAAAGCCCAATACATCTATGACAGGCTGAATTTAGCACAAATCTAGGTTTCTTCATTATCTGGGCCTGACTTTTTGAAAGCTCACAAGTCACAACCATGTCATTCGGTTTAACACAACAATCGATGAGCCGAGCCGGTCTAGAGAAGTTTTATTAGTGTGTCTTCTGCCAAGCAAACTCTCTGTTAAGATCTTCGATGGCTACTCTCTGAGTACGCTAGTTTGTAACCGAGAGTCCGTACTTAGCAATAGCTAAATGTTAGTTGTCTCTTTATTTCCGTGTAATCTCTCTGATGACAAATTAATAAGCCTTTTGTGTGCATTGTTAACCGGTTGATGATTGATTATTCAGTGTCTGCCGTATTATGTTTTTAATTTCGTCTCTACCAAATGACAGGTATGTAAATGTTAAGTTGCTCTACAGAGCGTTTCATAGAGTTACAACACTTAAACCATTGTTGCCGCTGGCTTGCTGGTGATCTTTTTTATGAACTGTTTCTTTCTATTTTGGTGGTTCAACTCTCTTTTACGGTTATATATTTTGGAGAAATATATTATGGTTTTGGAGAAAAACAAGTCTAGATTAAATGATTGAGGCAACAGCTTCCACAAATCAGAAACCAAGATATTTTTTTCCCTAAAAAGTACGTCAAATTTGGTGTCACTAATTGAATGCGTTTTGAGCTGAACGAAGTGATAACAAACACAGATTCTCTAACTAATCAATTTTCGATCAGTCATTAAATCATCAATCAGAAGAAAAAAACCGACCAAGAAATCTCCAAAAAAATCGACCCTGAAAAGAAAATCAAATCTTCGAAAAAGATAATATTAATAATATGTACTTAGAACACTTTCTGAACCAAAATTTTGTAACTTGATTTGAACAGCTGATTTTGTTTTTCTAACGTGATTACAATTAAACTAATCGATTAATTATCTTAATTCTTAATGGTGGTTCCTAGTTTGACCTCCATGGAAGAGTATATTTTGACCAAATTCGAGAACCTTTGACCTATAAAGAATTAGCAGTACCACCATGATTCTGTGTGAACTCTGAAATTTATGTCATGGCAGACGAAGCCCTACGTTGTCCTCCCATTGTTTTTCCTTCATCTGAAGATCACATGGCGGCATGTGGAATGTTAATGTCGATATTCCTCATCCCACATGCTTAATAAAAAATTATCTGTTAAATAGTAAAAAATTGTATTATGATATTGATTTTTTTGTGCATAATAACAACGGTGACATGTAAAATTTAGAATAACGAACACTTCTCTGCATAATTTTAGAGGATTTTGCAGAAATTTCTATGGAACCATTAGTCAAAGCTGTAATGTGCACTTTGGATGGCCGACGAACATTCAGAAAGTATGGATGGCATCCGACTAATTGGTTAAACTACTTGTAAACATATTTTTTTGCACTCGGGTGCCAGAAAGTATTTTCCTTTGCAAAACATAGTATCTCGTTGCTAAGGGGCCGAACTTCTTGAATTTGCATATTTTTTAGAGATATTTTGCAAATGGTTTGTAAGTTTATTATCTGATTGGGGTCTTGGTCGCACGATAAATTGTTGATGCATTAGGATCGAAGACTAACCAAAGTATTTTCATCTGCAAAACGTACTATATATCTAGTTGTTAAAGCGCTGAACTTCTTGATTTACATACCTTTGTTTGGAACTAAGAACTTTGTATTTTTTTAACTATTTTACCATCTCTTACAAGTTGAAAGTTTTCGGATGAACTTGGCGAAGTCTAAAAGATGATTGAAATGAAAAGTTAGAAATTTGTTTATTCCTCCCTTGATCGTGATTTTGGTCATACTAATGACAGTGAGTCACCATTTTCGATGGCGATTGTTGCATAATTAATGTGTCATTGATTAGTGCATCATTATCTATATTAATCTGTCATTAATGGGCGATGTTTGTTGAGTTAGTACCCACCATGCCATGAAGATATGACGTATTAACAAGAATATTAGTTCTGTGTTTTCAGAGTTTCAATTAGTTTTCAGGGGACCATGGAATCTAAAACCGTGACAGTGATCAGGATCAGCAACTGGGTTGCGTAACAGTGTGTTAACTCAAATCAACGCATTAAACCTTACTAATTAATTAGCAACCAATCTTTGTTTATTATTTTCGAGAAAATAGATTATAGGAATGCAATGCTATCATTTATTGATATTGTTGAGATAATAATACTAATATGTTAGTGTAAGATTAGTGTACAACTAGACTCCATGATCTCACAAGATGAAATGATGTGTCAACTAGTTGTTGTTGTATGTCAACATGCTCTTCTAGTTGGCAAGATAATGCAATTAGTCTCAAAGTCATGGTCGAACGAACTGTGATTTTCGTAGCAAATGTTTGGGTTTACTAAGCATGTAAATTTGGTGATTTTGGGTGTATCTTTCTGCAAAAACTCAAAGGTGCGGAGAAAAATCCCAACCTATATAAGGGAACATATGTGAGCTTACGCGGATTGATTTTAAGTTGGACTGAAAATCAAGTCCATCACTACAAGCTCACTAAGTAACATGTGTGTAATTAATTAGTTCTTAAATAAACAAGTAAGCATCATTAATGTAGATACTCTCCAAGAACTGCGAAACTCAATAGTCAAATGAAAACATTCATATGAACTCCTCCATTAATTCTCTACTTTCAGATTAAATTAAACTTAATTTTTGTTAGATCACATGCATGGGGATAGAAAATTAAAGGAAATGCTAAGTGCTAGAGCTATAATTAGTATCCAAAACTCTTGAATCTTGATCTATAACAAGAATATTCATGTTCAACTCTTTATGTTTCATAACAATTATTTGTGGTCCTATAGTTCGATCTTAAGCTTCTCTGTATATTTGTTATTTTGTTATATCTACGTGTTTGTATTATCGTATCCGTATCGGGGCTTCATAGATTCTCAGTTCAACGAATTTGATCCACTGCTTTATGAGTAAATGTATCTTTATCTGAGCTCCAAAGCCTCCAAAAGATCGATTTTAAACTGTTCTTGATTGATTTTACTTTTTGCTAATCTACTTTTTAGCTTTATAGATCCATTAACGTGGCTGCATCCATTTGGTTAGTATTTTTAGTTCCATAAAGAGAGCTTAATAGAAAAGAGACTCTTGTGTTTTATTCAATAATTAAGGGTTTAATTAAGATTATTTTGAACTGATTATCAGTATGCGACTACCTGTTCATTAGTACTTTCTATAATTCTTGTTTTAACTTCTTCTTAAACCCAATTATATATACATAATGATCACATTGATCCGACTAAAATCATGCATATAAAATTTGAAGTATGACTTTCTATTCAAACCCCAACTATAATTAACATACAACCAAATTTGGCAATATATGGAAAAATCAAGCTAAAGTTCTTACGTACAAATCCTATTCACATGGTGCATGTGAAAGCTCACAAAGCTAGTACTAGTTTTGAATGTGGTTTCGGTACATGGTATCACAATTTTGATTAGTTAAAAGGTAATCAAAAGGGTTGATTTTATTCAATAATCTTGGTTCAAATTAGTTATATTGTTGTTAACTATATATGGGAATAACAAATGATTATGGTAGAATAGGAAAGGGTTAAAGAGAATGGAAGTCAAAAGGTAAGACAGATTGAATTTGAACAAGAATGAGAGATGAAATCTTGATCACTGACTAAAATTTGAAAAATTGGGACTACCTGATCCATGGCTTTTATAGGTTTAGATCAAGACGATCTCCAGAAGGAAAAACACTTTGGTAATATTCGAAGAGGGAGGTTCTCTGGACACTCTTAGATGGACACTATCATATTTGATTTGTGTTTTTTCTCCACAAATCCCAAAAGGACAATGGATTTAAATCTAAGATTTTGATGATACGTTTTTTTTATAAGACTCTACATCTCTATAAGTAAATATCCAAAGAAAATTCATTTGTTTTACAAAATAATTACCTCTCGTCATTAAGGACGATTCTGAAAGAATTAGGGTGACTGAATAGGACAAAATAGATTAAAAATACTTATTTGGATATTCATAATCGGTAGTTTAGTAGTTTTTTTTATCTACTGAGTGTGACTATGTTCTTTTTTTGAGAAATCCAAAATTTCTTTGGTTTTGAAAATTTTGAATTTGGGACTACTACCACAATCGGTAGATAAATAACATCACGATAGATAAGAAACATCACGAAACAACCGATTGTGCAAATAGAGAAATTCAAAATTCCATTGGTATTTGAAAATTTTGAGTTCGGGACTACTAGCACAATCGGTAGATAATGAACATCACAAGACTACATATAAATATCTCGAGTCTACCGATTGTGAAAATAGAGAAATGCAAAATTATACTAGTTTTTGAAAATTTTGAATTTGGGGCTACTAGCACAATCGGTAGATAATGAACATCACGAGACTACCGATTATACAATCGATAGATAATAAACATCACGAGTCTACCGATGGTGAAAATAGAGAAACTCAAAATTCTATTGGTTTTTGAAAATTTTGAATTTGGGACTACTTGCACAATCGGTAGATAATGAACATCACGAGACTACCGATTATACAATCGGTGGATAATAAACATCACGAGTCTACCGATTGTAAAAATTGAGACACTCAAAATTCTGTTGGTTTTTTAAAAACTTGAATTTGGGACTACTAGCACAATCCATAGATAATGAACATCACGAGACTACCGGTTATACAATCGGTGGATAATAAACATCACGAGTCTACCGATTATGAAAATAAAGACACTCAAAATTCCGTTGGTTTTTCAAAAACTTGAATTTGGGACTACTAGCATAATCGATAGACCACGAGACTACTATTTTAACTACCGATTATAATTTTCGTAACATAAACCAGCATACATCAAAATAAACTACGGAATGTAGTATTATCTACTGATTATGGAGGGCATTTTAGATATTTCAAAAAAAATGAGATAAGGGGTGACTTTATTTTAGTTTTGGGTGACCGTATTTGTCTTATTAGTCGCCCCTAATTCTTTCAGGGTCTCCCCTAGTGACGCCAGGAATAATTAACATTTTCAAATTTTATTGGTATCCTCGTTTTTTGATTTTTCTTTTTCTGTTTCACGAATGCAAAAAATTATTTAAGATAATATATCCAAACACCTTCAAAATCTTGGTAAATTTGGTTTTAGACTAGAACTCAATTATGCTAATAAAACTTGTATAAAATAAATTTGATTATGTTTGTTTATCTATTTTATGGTTAAGACTTTTGATGTAGCTGAATTCGGTGTTTTTCATTAGTTTCGAATTCAGATCATTTTTTTTATAGATTTTTTTTTCTTCGGATCATTGGTATCATCAACAAATAATTTTATCACTCTGTTTCGATAATAGCTTTCAAGAATTGGTTGTAATAGCTCATCTATTATCCTCTTTCTTTGATATTCATTTGGTTCGAGCAGGCGAGGTAAACAACAACGGGAGGCTTGGCATGTTAAAAGATTAGCTGGCTGTCAAAAGAAGCAGTCTGGTCAATTCTTGTTTCATTCCATTACGTCAAAAACATGGACAAAAACAAACTGCCAAAGCTAATGGTGGTAGGAAACAACTCGATTTCTCACGTTTAAATGCATTCTAAAAACTTGTAATTTTACAATAGATTTTCTTAATCTCTTTGTAAGTACTTTTCCATCTCCAATATAATTACTCCAAGGTAAAGAAAAAAAAAAGTAAAGATGGTTGTCATAAATTTTGAAAAACCAGTCTTGTTTTGGTAAAACACTGTAACGTGACTAATCGATGACACACTTGAATACTCATCAGGAAAGTCGATTCCCGGATGGCCTTATCCAATCAGTACGAACAGAAAATGCGACAAAACATAGTCAAAGTTTTTGGCATAGAAGAAATAAGCTGCAGCAAGGATTGATTTCTAGGACCACTACTAATGGTCCATGTACCACAAATCATCACCATAGTTGCACATCCCAGCAGTGATTTCTAAGGTCGCAAATGCATCTTCCAAGCTGCTGCTGCTGCTGATTAGAATGTCATATTCACAGTATGTACGCACATTACGTAAACACATGCATGCAACAGTAGAGTCGTGGTCAATTTTTTTTTTTTTTGATTGATAATAATAAAAATTAAAGAAGCAGGTTTGATTCTGACATTTATTGGCCATGCTTATCAAGTATATTTATTAATTAATTACAATATCATCGACTGTTCATCTGTTACTTCATTCATTCAGCTACATCAATATTCCTCCTCTCCATTATTAACTACACTGACCGGCCAGAAATTTCTCGTCAAGGATATTATGCAAATCAACATACATTGAATCCAAATGTAATATACATCACAGATGACTTGATTGTGAATTATGATTGATGATCTAAACAAGGAAATCTTCCCATTTAGTCTTGGATAATGTGACTACGACCGAAAGAAAATCTTGAACAAGACTGAGTTACTAAACATGTAAATTTTATAAAATTAAAACAGAATAATTTCTTAATTTCAGGCTTCGTTAAAGTCGTTATCATTTGCTTTTTTTTTTTGGTAGGCACACAATAGAGACCTAAAACACATGGGTTAAAACACATAACATGACGTATACCCATGGCTCATGCCCGACCCCTTTGATAAATCTTCCATTATAATATTCATATAGGATCCTCTACCTATCTAGCTAGTTCTCTCGACCACTCCTCCATACCTAGTTGCTTATAACGATGAAGAAGAGGATCAAAGTAGTTGCATAGTTTCGAGGACATAATCTTGGATCCACATCACATATTTGTCAACCTTGTCGGACACCTTGTTGTACAAGGTTCCATAATTCCAACCCCCAAACCTCCAGTCATATACACGTGTATTTCTTTATCTCAAATTCAAAATTATTGCAGTCACGAGCCTAGTTATCAATAGGTACGGAAAACGTTCGGAACGGGATACGTACGAGTATTATACGGATTTGTAAAATTCAAATTCGGTCAAAAATCTAGTCAACGGTTCGTAATTCGACAGTAATGCGGAACGGCATACGTACGTGTATAATTCGTTTTAGAGATATGAATCCGGCGTACAAAATTCGGCATATATTAACCTGTTAAAAAAATCATTTTTAATATAATCCCTCCTTAGATACAGTAATTTAATAGTTGACGTTAACTATATATATGATATATGAATTAAATAACATGTATGTTGGTGGTATTGGAATCAGATTGGTATATGTAAAATTTTAAAAGTCAAAAATATAATAAAAAATGATAATATAGTGATGATGTGGCAAAATATTATACGGGTCGTATGATTCGATAATTCGTAAATACGCATATAATTCGTTTTGAGTTGGAAATTCGCGAAACTAAGTCGAGATTTCAGTTATACGGCTGATACGTACGAATTCGGTCGATACAGACGAATTCGCGAATTATACGAGTATAATTCGCGAACTTACTAATTAGGGTAACGAGTAATGTAATCCTTGTCTAATTTTGCAAAAATGTTACGTACTGTCTGAGATTAATTATTGGAAGGAAAAATTTATTTATTTCTTAAGAAAAAAATGCCAAGAAATCGGGTGGTAAAGTTGTTGAATGATGACGTATAAAAATAATATCAAAATTAATAATGTGTGAGCAATTATGATCATTTCGATCATTCGGGTACTATTGTTACACCACTGTTTGCAAACACTAGTTTTGTTCTCCTTCTTAATAGTTCAACAACTCATAGACAAAAAGGACACCATTGTTAGACCTTGTTTCCAAGGGGACAATTACTTTCTTGAAAGAGAATTTGTTTTCAATGATCTAAAAGTTTCAACTTTACAAGCCTGAATTTTCACTTATCACACAAGTGAGACGGAAATTTTAAATTGGAACTTTTATGGGGAAAAAGAATCAAACTTTTGTTTTATTCTATCCTGGCTTAATTAGGGTATACCAAGATTAATTGGGGAATACTTAAATGAGAGAAAATCTGGGTCATTTTGAAGTAAAAGAAGACACCTCTTAACCATGTATTCTCTAAATGGCTAATATACCCTTGTTTAATTAATACTACAATTTTATTAGGTTAACTTAATTCCGTTTAGATTAGTTAATTGAGTATATTTTATGAATTTAAGTTATGAAAATTTGTTTTTAACTGAACTTTTGTGGGAAAATTTTTGATGAAAAATATTTGTTTTGAGAATATTTTTTGCAACAGAAATGAGAGCACACAACCCAAACACTTCTGAAAAGGGGATTGCAAAGCTGTTGTATGAAATCATACTCAAAATTAAAGAAGAAATGAACACTTTCGGTTCTGAAAGTATGAGAAGCCGGCAAGATCGACGAATGAAGGCCATGCCGACTATATTTGGCTGGTAAGGTAGATGAATGAAGACGACACCGACTAATTTCTGACGGCAGGGTATTTAAATGAAGAAAATGTCGGACTTCATTTTTTTGACACACAAGAGACGACTAATATTAGTCGGCAATGTCTACAAAAAAACACCGCCAACTGTTGAGAAAAATACCCCGCCGGCTGCTGAAAAATACCCTGCTGGTTGTATTAGCCAGCAAGGTCTTCAAAAATTACCCTGCTGGATGTTGAAAAAATTTACAATTGCCGTAGCTATTATGAAAAGTCGGCAAGATATGCATGTTACGACCTTGCCGACTTAAAATACAGAAATCATAATTTTCGATTTCTAATCTAATATAACAATCAAATCACACAACACAATGATGAGTTTGAGTTTAGACATCACTTTAGGTCTTCTTTTCGCCGATAGAATCAACCATTTTTTTGGAAAATCAAAGTTGAAGATTTTCGGTTTATGGAAGAAATGGAAGAAGATGAAGGAGAAGAGCAGAGAGATTAGGGAGGATTAAGAGTTTTTTAGTTTTCAATTTTAGGTTTAATTTTAAGTTAATTAGTTAAAGGATATTAAAATAAAATCACCAATTTTGACCACCCCTTAACAAAAGCACTAGATCCATTTGAATTCTGGTATACCCCAATTAATTTGGGTATACCACAATCAAGCCAGGTATTCTATGTGCAAATCCAACTTTTTCATTGAGTTTTTAGGTGAAAAATTCAATTATCACACTTATTCAAGATGATTATCAGTTAACAACAAAGTATTTGCAAAATTTGGACACGAAGAGTGAAGATTTAGGTTGTTAGAAACTCAGAGTTTTTTTTAGAACGAGATTATAGTATTGAGATTATTAGTCACACATTGTTTGGTTATCTAAGATCCTGCGACTTATAATTTATAATGGCCACTCCACTCAACGTCAATTGATTTTGAGTTGGATACTCATATTCGAACATAGTAGCAGAGCAGGCTATTTGCGACGAGTCATTTGACCGAGCATTTACCTAAGGGTCACCCGATTTAATTTTTTTCACGTGTTATACCCAACGATACTGCACATAAAGGGGGCGTGTTGAGATTATTAGTCCCACATTGTTTGGTTATCTAAGATCCTAGGGTTTACAATCCCTAAGGACCACACCACTCACTGCCAATTGGTTTTGAGTTGGATGCTCATATTCTAACACTTAGAAATTAAGGAGTAAAAGGACATGATAAAAGGGAAATATAGTTATTTTATCAGGAGTTTTTAAACATCAAGTTTTTTTTCCTTCAAAAGTTGCAGTAATTGTTTTTATTTCATGTAAAAAGTTATTTTTGTAATCAAGTTTATTTTTAAAGAATAATGAGATCACATATAATTCGATCCAAAAAGGTAATTATATAACCGTTTACATGAAACTGAACATCAAAATACAAGAAAATAAAAACCCCAATAGAAATAAGATATTGATTATATGTAAGACGCGAAGAAAAAGAGCAAAAATCGGAAAGGTACCTAACTTTAGTAAGTAGAGTGAAAAAATAGTATAATTTGGCATTAGATACGAATTTTAAATGTTTTATCTTCTTCGGTAAGAGATGATCCAAAAATACAGAAGTGCTTAGTCCTTAATCGTGTACTTACCAGCAAAAAACCCGAAAGCCCAAAATCCCGTTTGTTGAAGATGAACTCAAAATGATATTATGCTGAATCATCAGAAGTTTTTGAATCTAGAATAGCGAGTCATATGTAAACTTACCAATTAGGATTATACAAACCACTATTAGAGTATAGAAATAATGATTCTTCAAGCGAGGAAAGAATCACTCGAAAAGAAAAGAAGAAATGACCTAAAATAGTGAAGAAAAATGTGTCAACGGACATCAAAATTAAAATCAAATCTTACTCACTTAAAAATCTACTAAAAAAAAAATAAAAAAAATGAACACAACACATGAAAAATATTTGCTATGATCTGGTCTAAACAGTCCAAATCTGAGCAAAGTGATAGTGACATCTATTAGGGTTCTAAAGAAAAAAAAACTTATTATTTTTTTTGAGTCTCACAAATTTTCTTTCTAGTCAAGACATATTATAACTAATTATGAATTCTGAGTTCGAATTTTTGCTCCCTTATATATACTGGGTGCACATTCTCGCCCTCCTTATTGAACGAACACCGGTTTATGGAATTGAAAAAATAAATATGATAATAATAGAAATTATTATACAATGAAGAAAAAGGAAAATTACAATTAATTGGTGGGTAGTCTGGGAAGAAGCTGGCACCAACACCCTTTTGGATAACAAGACTTATTTTATGGAAAAGTGTGCCTTCTTTCTTGTAATTAGCATCATGGCTATTGATACAATTATTCAACATGTTCATGAAAATAATTAATAGTTTCTTCGCCCAACTCCCCCAAGGTCGAGAAAGCTAAAAACACCAAATCCATAACCACGCAGAGAACACTTCCAAGTATTTATTGGCTAAGTACGAAATATTTTAACTCGCCAGATCAGGCTGTACTAAAACTAACTGGGGTCTAGGTAATAAAACAAAATATGGTTATTATGAAGCAGAATTCAAACCCCTTATCCATATGTCATCTATAGTGACAAAATTGTCCTTATTAATCATGATTAGTCTATTGAATTAGTTAAGTAAATATTGTTAGATAAATTAGTTAAGTAAACATTTTGAATATTGTTTTTGTTACATTTTTGAGAATGTGACGAAAATGAGTTACTCTAGTCAAACACTTCTCGAAATGGAATTACAGAAGTTTATGTTGGTTTAATTCTTCAAGTTACATAAGAAATTCAGAGTTCCAAATACATTTTTCATCTCTTCATTTGCAGTGTATCCTCCCTTTCTTTCTTGGTTGGCAAATCCAACCGGTGATTTCTTGATTTTGATAAGGCAAGTCTCTCTCATAGGGCAGTTAAAGAATGAAGCTAAACCAATGATTTTGATAGAAAGGTTTTTGCTCTCAATTGCTCTTTTTGATGCTGCGGAACAATGACAATTAGGATCTCAAGATGCAGCTACATCTATATGATGCAAGGAATCATGGACTGACATCACAATATTTATTTTTTCTTATTATGATTTTGGTGTTTGTATCATGGATGTTGGTTCGCGCCTTATATCATTTCCACTATAAAACTAATCCAATCCCGCAAAGGATTGTACACGGAATAACAATCGAGATTTATTGGACCATCACGAAGAATCGTCATGCTTTACTGAAACAAAACATGCTGACTAAACTTAGTCGGCGGGACCGTATTAAAAAAATGACGAATTTTAATAATGACATCGAATATCGTCGTATTTATTTATCATAATCATGTCGACTAACCATTGCAATAAGTCTTTATAGTCTAGAATGCAAAACAATGAGAACTGTCTATTTGTTTGGCAAAGTTGTCATGTTTTTTTCCCGAAAACCCTGAGAACTAAAAGCAAGTTTTAGCACATAAACACTTATTTTAGCATTTTTAATCGTCATGCTAGATAATGTAAAACAACGATAACTCTCTAATTCATGGAAAACGATCGCCATGGTATATCTTCAAAACCTTGACCACAAAAACCAAATTTGGACACATGAAATATTTGTTTTTGATAGTTATACTCGTCATGATCGAAAATGAAATACGCTGACGACGTTCTATTAGGAGTCATGTTATTTATACGAAAACATGACAAGTAGTAACAAATTTGGACATAAAAAAGCTTAATTTTTGCAGCTATTAGTCGTCATGGTTTAACTTTTCCAACCATGACGATTGTTCATACTACATCATAAGTCATCATGATTTAGGGATGACGACCATGGTGACTCTGGTAATTGCTCTTTCACTTATGAAAAACAACATAAAAAGCTATCATGGTATTCATTCAATATAAAAAAAATCGTCATTTTAAGTGAAACGTTACCATAAATCGATTTTCTAACCTATAAATCAACATAAATTGATTTTGTAACCTAATTGATGAAGAAAATAAAGTAATGAATTGACTTTACGATATCAACTGTTATTTCATTCTTTCGACGAATTAATTGATGAGATTTGTATTTAAAAATGATGCAATACAAAGGAAGGAGAAGATCATTGAAATTCATGAAGAAGAAGGAGGAAATGAATAAGATGCGAGTCTAAAATTAAAAGGTACTAGTATTGATTATAAGCAAAAAGTAATTAGACAATTCGATATACATTAGATTTCCGCTTAACATAATTATTATAGTTGGGAACAAAATACATACCGGAAGGAACTAGTAAGGTTAAATCTACAAAACGAATTTCCGCCTGATTCTGATCTGAGAAAATCAATTAACACCCCAATATCTATTGCACCTTGTTTCACCCTGATACTCTTAATCAGTTATTAGGGTTGTCAATGAGTTAGGGTATTCCCGGGTATCACTGGACCGGGACTTGGGCCCTACTTATAAAAATTAGGTCCGATTCCTAAATTTATGGACTCAGAACCGAACCCGTTAAAAATCCCGGGTACCCATTGAGTATCAAAAAAGACTATAAAAAAAATTCAAAAACTTAATATGTTTCTGTTTTTGGCTTGGAACTAAATTATTATTATAAAAATTTATATTTGTTTCTTTATTAATACTACCTCCGTTTCTGAAAATGTATTACTTTCACTTTTTCGTTTTAGCCTAAAAATAGGCCAAATTGAAAAAGTGAAAGTATCACTTTTCCAGAAATGGAGGGAGTATTACTTGCCTAAATTGTGTTTTTTTAGCAACATTGTACCAAAAAATTGGTATATTTTCCATTAAAATTTCCTAATTATCAAGAAAGAAACAAAAACTAGGATATGAAAACTAATATATTAAACAAACAATTTGGAACATCGATGATGTATGCGGGAGTAATTTTAATTTCTTTCAAGTTTTTGCAAAATCCAAATTAGGCAAGTAAACTTGGACGAAAAGAGTATCATATATAAAGATTAAATGTAACAAAAAAAACGAAAAATGAAAAAAATCTAAAACGAAACTAACAAAATACTTAGAATTTTGCTAACAAGATGGATAAAAATTAGAATAACCGGGTACCCGATGGGTATTACCTGTCGGTTCCTTAATTGTTAATTGGTGCAACTTTAGGACCCATAACCGAACCCGTTTTTACAGGGTCCGGATAATGGGTACCCATTGACAGTCCTATCAGTTAGTTTGTATCAAGTTTATTTGTTGATTCTATTGCAATTTTAAAGTTTTGTTCTATAGATCTGTGATTGTTGATGCATGTGTGGTTTGCGATCTATCTCTTAGACGAACTCAAAGGATATCATCATTTTTAGTCCTCATGAACAACTCGATTTAGCAACAACTTTATCTTCAACAACCCTAAGGAGATCCATGATGTTCTCTAATGTTAGGGGTGATCGAATTTCAATTACTCTCTTTTTAGATCTATGTGAGATTCGTGTAGATTTCATCGATCTACTTTTTATTAGATGTAGATTTGTTTTAGCTAGTAATTTCAGTTTTAGGTTTTCAACAACTCAAAAGACGCCATAGATAACAACATGTTCTAAGACACCAGAACAGCACCAGAAACACCAAAAACACCAGTAACTAATAGTTTGAGACCGATCCCTATGAAGAACCAGACTCACTGATGCAGATGAGCAGGCTATATCCTATTTGGAGGCTAAACATCCAAGTGTAGTAGTTTAGATTTTTAGGAGTTTGTTTGGGTCGTCGTTTTCTTAGTTTAGGGGTTTTTTCATCCTTTCTTGACTAGCAAGTTAGGGTTTTTTCCCCAAGTCTATAAAAGAGTGCTCCATAAACTGTTTAAAGTAGCTAATGAATATATCTTCTTTATCAACCGAGTTCAAGTTTAACCGATTCTTATCTAAAGTTGGGAAACCAAAGTCTAGATATTTATCAAAGTTCACAGTCGATATTCCTAGGAATATTTGAAGTCTGAACTACAATTCTTTAATCTTCACTTACGCCAAATATCCGCTGCATCAGTTGGCATCAAGAGCCGATTCGATTCTAGGGTTAGTAATATGCCAAGACTGGCAATTGGTCGAGGACGTGGACGAGGTCGTGGTCGAGGCCAGGGAGTTGATCAAATTGAGTATAATATGATGAAGGAAGAAATATTGAATGAAATCTGAGTGATGATGGGTCAGAATAATATTCGACATGAAGAAGCAGACGAAGAAGAAGGGTATAATACCAACGAAGAAGAAAGGGATAATACCAACCCTTTTGGAGAAGACGCTGTGAAGGTAGGATTATCCGACGTGACGATTCTGAGCGTTCTGAGCGCTGGAAGGCCGGAATAAAAGTGGAGGTTCCAGAATTTTATGGTGGTTTAGAACCAAAAGAGTTTCTTTCATGGTTGAATAGAGTTGAGGAAGTATTGGAATTTAAGGATGTACCAGATGACAAACGAGTTCAGCTGGTAGCAACTATGTTTCGGGGAAGGGCTAATTCGTGGTGGCAACAACACAAACTACAACGCTCTCGTAAAGGGAAGCAGAAGTTGGTTTCATGGGAGAAGATGAAGAAACATATGAGAGCAGAATTTTTACCACACAACTATATCATCCTGATGTACCAGCAGCTACAAAACCTACGCAAGGGAATACGTTCTATAGACGAGTACACGAAGGAATTTTATCGATTACTTTCTCTTAACGATTTGTCGGAGTCAGATGAGCAAAGAGTCGCACGTTATGTAGGTGGACTCCCTCAGCAATATCAGGATACACTTCATATGTTTGACTGTTGCTCTATTTAGGATGCACATCATAGGGCAAGGCAGGTAGAGAAACAATTGGGGCGTAGGATTTCAAATTGGGGTAACACTGTAGCATCTACCCAAGGAATTAATCGTAGTACATCAACAAGTAGTACTGTTAATAAACCTAATTCGGTGTCGACACCAAATAAAACTCCAGGCAACTATTTTGGAGGCAAGTGTAATAAGTGCGGTGAAACTGGGCACAAAGCCACTGACTGTCGCAAAGTAGAACGTGTGAACAAGGTTCTTTTCAATGAGAACGACAAGTGAAGTAGATGATGGGTACCTGAATATGAGAGGATCCGAGGATGATGCTGAACCTAATGAAGTAGTTACAGGAGATACATGAGTGAACTTTGTAGTAAGAAGAAGTTTTCTCACTCCACGTAAGATGAGGGCGACAACTGGTTACGTAATAATATATTCCAGTCGACATGTACGATCGAGGAAAAGTTTGTCGTTTAGTTATTGATCCTGGAAGTTGCGAGAATATTATTGACGAAGAGGTCGTGAAACGGTTCGGTTTAGGCTAGAAACCAAGGCTCATCCGCATCCATATAAACTTTCTTGGCTTAAGAAAGGGAATGAGGTAAAGTAAACAAACGTTGCTTGGTTTCTTTTTCGATTGGTAACAAATATAAAGATAAAATATGGTGTGACATTACTAGTATGGATGCTTGTCACTTGTTGTTGGGTCGTCCATGGGAGTTTGACAGGAAAACTAGTCATGACGGGCATAAAAATACCTACAGTTTTTTATGGAATGAGTACGTATAGTACTTGTACCCAGCAAAGACTTGCACCTAAACCATCTACCGGACAAACTACCAATCTCTTCGCTTAAGCAGTTTGAAGATGAGTTGAAGATGCAGGAGAACTGTATGTGTTGATTAGCAAAGACCAACAGCCGGATGAAAGTAGTATCCCTATTGCCGTTCAACCTTTAATTAAGGAATTTATTGATGTTTTCCCTAACGAGTTGCCGGACGAGCTACCACCTCTACGGGATATACAACACCATATTGATCTCGTCCTGGATCAAGCTGCCAAATAAAGCGCATTATAGAATGAGTCCTAAGGAGCATGAAGAACTTCGTCGTCAAGTGGAAGATGTTACAGAAAGGTTTGATCCGACAGAGCCTAAGTCCTTGTGCAGTACCGCCTTGTTGATTCCAAAGAAAGATGGAACGTGGAGAATGTGTGTTGACAGTCGAGCCATCAACAAAATCACAGTAAAATACCGTTTTCCAATTCCTAGATTGGATGACTGTTAGATCAGTTGTGTGGAGCGAAGGTGTTTAGCAAACTCGACTTGAAGAGTGGGTACCATCAGATCAGAATTCGAGAAGGTGATGAGTGGAAACAGCTTTTAAACGCGAGAAGGGTTTATGATGGATGGTTATGCCGTTTGGATTGTCCAATGCGCCTAGTACATTCATGCGTATAATGAATCAATTCTCAGGCCCTTTATCGGTACTTTTGTGGTCGTTTACTTCGATGATATTCTTATTTATAGTGTTGATATGATTACATGTTCAACATCTTCGAAAGTGCTTTCAACTCTACGTCGGGAAAATGTTTGCAGCCATCAAGAAGTGTTCATTCATGACTGACCAAGTTGTATTTCTCGGCTATGTCGTAACCAAGGATGGAATAAAGGTAGATGATTCCAAGGTTGAAGTTGTAAGAAATTGGACTGCACCCACTACATTACACGAGGTAAGGAGTTTCCATGGTTTCGCTTCTTTTTACCGGCATTTTATCCATCATTTCAGCACCGTTATGGCACCCATTACTGAATGCATGAAAGTAGGAAAGTTTTCATGGTCTTAGGAAGCCGACAAATCCTTTGAAGCAGTCAAGACAAAACTAATAACCGCACCATTATTGGTGTTACCTGACTTCAGCAAGCCGTTTGAATTACACTGTGATGCATCGAAGGTGGGAATTGGAGCTGTATTGAGTCAGGAAGGACGACCTGTAGCGTATTTTAGTGAAAAGCTGAATGGTGCTAAGACCAACTACAATACTTATGATGTGGAGTTTTATGCCATCGTTCAAGCCTTAAAGCATTGGCGACACTATCTCATTCATAACGAATTCATTATGTTTTCTGACCATGACTCTTTAAGGCATATCAATAGTCAAGAGAAGCTTTCATCTAGACATGGTAAGTGGGCTTCTTATTTACAGGAATTCACTTTTGTACTGAAGCACAAAGCTGGGACGCAGAATCAGGTTGTCGATGCCTTAAGCCGTCGGAGTATGTTACTCAACACCATGCAAACCGAGGTAATAGATTTTGATTCCTATTCTGCACATATTCTTACGGATCCAAACTTTGTGGAGATTGTGAATGATATAAGCCTAGGAAATCGAAGTGATTACCTTATGCATGAAGGATTTCTCTTCAAAGGAAACCAACTTTGCATTCCCGATTCTAGTCTTCGGTTGAAAATTATTAAGGAGTTACATGACGAGGGGCATATGGGTAGAGATAAAACTTTCCAGCTTGTTTCAAAATCATATTACTGGCCAACGATGAGGCGTGAGGTTGCTAAATTCGTGGACAGATGTCGAATCTGTCAAGTTTCGAAAGGAAAAATAACCAATGCAGGTTTATATATGCCGCTAAAGGTTCCAAGTCAACCATGGACAGATTTGAGTATGGATTTCGTATTGGGCTTACCTCGAACTCAGAGGGGACATGATTCAGTATTTGTTGTGGTTGACCGTTTTTCAAAAATGACCCACTTTATTGCTTGCAAGAAGACTACTAATGCACTGAAGGTAGCTGAATTGTTCTTCCAAGAAGTGTATCGTCTGCATGGATTGCCATGTTCAATAGTTAGTGATCGCGACACAAGATTCCTTAGTTATTTCTGGAAAACCCTATGTAAATTGGCTAATACAAAGCTTAACTTCAGTAGTGCGTATCATCCTCAAAGCGATGGACAAACAGAAGTTGTGAATCGTTCTTTGGGTGATATACTACGGTGTATGGTTGGAGACCATCCGAAACGTTGGGACCAGAAACTTTGCCAAGCTGAATTTGCATTTAACCGTTCTGTGAACCGTAGCCTGGGTATAAGTCCGTTCGAAGTTGTGTATGGATACAATCCAAGAGCGCCAATAGATTTAGTACCTGTTCCCGATTTGAAGAGACTTGAAGTTCGTGCTGAAAAACGTATTCACCAACTGCAACAAGTTCACAAGTTGGCCGAAGAACAGTTGCTTCGAACTAATGCAAGGTATAAGGAGGCGGCAGATAAGAAACGCCGAGTTGTAGATTTTGCAGTAGGGGATTTTTTGTGGGCAATATTGACGAAGGATCGTCTTCCAGTTGGAGAGTACAACAAACTGAAGGCGCGCAAGATTGGCCCCTTGGAGATTGTCGCAAAGATCAATCCAAATGCATACAAGTTGAAGCTTCCAAGTCACATCCGTACTTCTGATGTTTTTAATGTAAAACACTTGGTGCCTTTTTGTGGTGATAATTCCGATGAAGAGACGACAAATTCGAGGGCGAATTTCTCCCAACCCCGGGAGAATGATGCAGATGAGCAGGCTATATCCTATTTGGAGGCTAAACATCCAAGTGTAGTAGTTTAGATTTTTAGGAGTTTGTTTGGGTCGTCGTTTTCTTAGTTTAGGGGTTTTTTCATCCTTTCTTGACTAGCAAGTTAGGGTTTTTTTCCCCAAGTCTATAAAAGAGTCCTCCATAAACTGTTTAAAGTAGCTAATGAATATATCTTCTTTATCAACCGAGTTCAAGTTTAACCGATTCTTATCTAAAGTTGGGAAACCAAAGTCTAGATATTTATCAAAGTTCACAGTCGATATTCCTAGGAATATTTGAAGTCTGAACTACAATTCTTTAATCTTCACTTACGCCAAATATCCGCTGCATCACTCACTCAGGTCGATTCAAACACATGATGACCGTTTAGGTCATCTTTTATTACTACTACCGTTTAGGTCATCTTTTATTACTACTATTATACTTTATCTTCAACAAACCTAAGGAGAGCCATGATGTTCTCTGATGTTAGGGGTGACTGAATGTCAGTTACTTTTTTTTTAGGTCTATGTGAGATTCGTGTTCTGGGGTATTTCATCGATCTACTTTTTAGTAGATGTAGATTTGTTTTAGCTAGTAATTTCAGTTTTAGGTTTTCAACAACTCAAAAGACGCCAGAGATAACAACATGTTCTAAGACACCAGAACAGCACCAGAAACACCAACAACACCAGTAACTAATAGTTTCAGACCGATCCCTATGAAGAACCAGACTCACTCAGGTCGATTCAAACACATGATGACCGTTTAGGTCATCTTTATTACTACTACTATTATTTTGAAAAAACTTTTGACAGAATGGATGGATCTTTGGATCCTTTTATATCTAGTTCACCTGTTTTACCATGTTTTTAGAAAATAGAAAAGAAATTTAAAATTTACATCGTCAAAATGGTGTAAAAAAATCTTTATTACTACTACTGTTATTTTGAAAAAACTTTTGACAGAATGGATGGATGTTTGGATCCTTTTATACCTAATTCATCTGTTTTACCATGTTTTTAGAAAATAGAAAAAAGATTTAATATTTACATCCTCTAAATGGTGTAAGAAAATCTGAAGAAAAGTAAAAATACACTATTGATGAGGTATGCCACAAGTGGGTATAGAAAGCGTTATGGTACATGATAAAAGCTGTCAGGTGTTATGCAGTCAACTTCACCTAATCTTGTTGACAAGAGCAAAACGAAATAACGGCTGTAACAAGACCCTTTTCCTACCAAATGCGGGTGGTACATCAAATATGTAACAGTAGTCCGGAATACCCGTAATTTATTTAGTACATATACATGTAATACACATACATTCATGATCATCATCATCGCCATTATCTCTAACGTCTCTCTCGTTCAGACAATTGTAACAGTTATCCACGCAACCACGCGGTACAAATAGCAGACCGCGTACGTATGGTCGGTGGGGTTGCTGTATTGTATTTTACCCATAACAGTAGTACTATACCAGTAAAAAAAGCACTGATACCTAAACGGTAAATTTTTTCTTTATTATGAATGTTTGTTTACTTCAAAAATCCTTTCAGATTTTGAAAAAAAACAAAACTAGGATTTTTGGGTTTATCAATTGTAACTTATACCTGTATTTTGATCCAATTTAAAAACTATTTTTTCCGTATCATTATTAATTGACCTAGTTTATCAAACAAATCAGTTTTAAAGTAGATCAATTAATAATGGGAAGGAGGTGGAAGGATTTTGTATATCCAATCTAAAATTCAGTTCTAGTTCTAAGAGTCTTCTATTTCAAGTGAAAGAAATTTGTAAGTAATTTTCTAAATTTACCGAAACCAGTTTAAAACCACGTTCTAATTTTTTTTATTGCAAAATTTTTCTGAATTTGATTGTAATTAATGGGTAATGAGGTGATTGTTTAGTTTGTTTGTGGGAAAAATATGACTACTGAGGAATTCTTTCGCCAATGTGGGCTATAAAAAGTTTCAAAAATCCACGCTCTAGTTTAAAGTTGAATCGTATCCTAGTGAAAGATTAAAAAGCAAATATATTGAGCTGCTTTTTAAGCTAATTATTGATAATCATGTCATTAATCATGATTACCATTGCGTTTTCTCCTGATTAGTGAACAGTTGACTTACATAAAAGAGGATTAGATTGCTAATGATTTTGATCTTCACCTTTACATTTTACACCATGCGAATATTTTTTGAGTACTTCTGTCACGTGACAGCACAAATGAACCCGCTCCTAGCCACCGTTGGATTCATCTGATGATTTTGAGATCTAGGCATAAACATATTTTATGATTTTTTTAGAATTTCATTAATTAAACACCGCTATACTTATAATTAATTAGAACTAAACCCTCTTCTCTGCCAATCAGTATCATCTTCTCCAATTTGGTTGTGAAAGATTAGCGAATAAAACTTAATACAGAAAGATCAGAGAACCAACATAGTCAAAAGGGTTTTGAAAGTCATTCATATATCATCAACTAAATGGAACGCTTAGGGTTCTAAGATTTCGATTGTGGTTGGAACATTTATATTTGAATTAGTTACCTTTGGATCATAACCCCTCTTCCTTGTATTCGAATCATCAGAACTCTTTATTTTAATTTTATTTGAATGCAGATGATAATCATGGTGATTAATTTGCAGTTGTTGATTTTCTTCCTTGAAGAAATAATCAATCAATCTTTTGTAATGTAGAAACATCACTACCATCACCAAACAATTTATTTGGATTAGTTACCTTTGGTAAAAATTTCTAGTTCCGGCAGAATTGTTTAAGATCAATCCAGAACTAAATTTCCCAAAAAGTTTCCCAAAGAGTAAAATAATCTTAAATTTCCCAAAGAAGTGTTCTTGACGTTTGCAGTCGTAATACTCTTTGCATTTTCCTCTTAACTTATTTGAACATAATTAATAAATATCTTAATCAAATAATTAGCATTAAATAAACAAATGATTATTATTTTTTGGTGGGCATCTCAATGAGAATGTGCGAGGGGGGTTGCAAAAACCAAAACCATCCCACCTCCTTTCTCATCAAATCACAGCAACCCACGCTCAAACCAGAGAACTCTAAATCTTTCTCAGCCATTTTCACAAACACTTGTGTGTGACAGAGCAGAAAAAAAAACCAGAAGATTCAAGAAGAACAGCAGGGTTTTTGTTAGTAAAGATGTCTTCTGGTAATGGTCAGATCTATTTAGATGAGAAATGGAAATTAAAAGGATCTAAGAGTACAAGGAACCATTTTATTGGTATTAGTCGGGCGTTCAGTCTGAGGTCAACAGTTCTGATATAGTCATCTGATTATTTTACCATTCTATTACAGTGACATGTCCCCTGTACCAGTTTGCTGATTATTTCTGATATAGTCATCTGAGAAATTTAAAATCTAAAGATTGAAAAATGCAATGGAGTACTGCAGAGTGTGAAACTGAGGCAGTGTTTGTTTTGTAATAACGTGGTGATGGAGTTAATGTGTTTTTTTATTTTCTTTGTAAAATTGATTGAAATATACAGTTGGAGGCTGACTATCTTCCACATGCTAGTCTGTACTTCGATCTTATTTGTTTACTATGGAAATTACTACAAGTGGTAAATAGTAATTTGATGTGAAATCGAATCACCCCAGAAGATATTACTTTTCCAATCGTAGATGGAAGCTATGTTTGTGAGTTTCACGTTCTCATACTTTTTGTTGGGGTAATTTAAGAAGTTTAAATTTCTACTATTTTGAGTGTGTGGAAGGATCTCACGTGATCTTTGGGGTATTTCTCTGTATTTTGGTTTTGTAGCTTCCACCGTGAGTTCACATTACTTTTAGAGAGATTCGGGTCAAAACATTAATGTTTCTTTTTTTTTTTTTGCTAGACTTGGGTAGCAGCTTTGTGGTAAATTTTATGAATTTTTGAGAAAAAAAATGCTCCTTCTTTACAAACTTCTATCATGATTCAGAGACATATAAACTGTTGGAGCTGTAATGAAAGAAATCTTATAACAATTGCTGATTGTCTTACAACAAAGTAAATTCACAATGTTTCTTGGAAATGCCCTGAAAATCATTGTTTTCAGTTAAATTATGATGCTTCTTGGATTTCGGAGACAATTTTTACTGGTTTTGGTATAATCCTGAGAGATGATGCAGGTAATGGAAGAGCAACTAAGTCGGGAGTGTTCATTGTTGCAAATGCAGAAAAAGCGGAAGCTTTAGGTCTTTTGCAGGGAGCAAAGTGGGTCGAAGATGCAGATTTGGGGCATTTCTGGATAGAGGGTGACTGTGAAAGGATTGTGAGTTTCATCAAAAGAAAAGAAACAATGATGGATTGGAGGAACCAGATTATTGTGAAGGAGGTAACGCAAATTCTAGCTGATTGTAACAACTTCTTGGGGTTCAAGTTTGTTCACAGATATGGCAACTCTGTGGCAGATAAGCCGGTGGTAGAGGCAAGAAAATCTTCATTTTTCAACTGTTGGGAAGAAGATTTTCCTACCTTTTTAAATATGTTTATAAGTTTAGATAAGTTAAGTAATTAGAAAGAAGATATCGGTAATACCAATATGTTCTTGTCTCAAACTCAAAACAGGGAATGTCCTGTACTGATTGCATGACAACAAAATGTCTGTTTGTTTTCTTTGTTTTTGGTTCGTTAATGCAATTTCTTACTCTCAGAAGTAAAGAAAAACTGGTTTACGAATATCATACCAAGTGGTGTATATTTTTAGACGAGATCACCGTGGTTAGTGATAACTAAGATTTCAGTTCCAACCTCGTCAACACCAATTTTTTTCCCGATTAGTTTTTCTTTTGACAATTTTTGTATAAGATATCAAATATTGGTTATATGGTGACAATGGTAAAAGAAATTAAAATTTTGGACAATAAGTCATTTTGAGACCACAAGGCACCAGGTATGGCTCACTGTAGGTAAAACTCGAGTGATTTAGAAAAACATTCGGCCACAGCCCACGAGACAGACTTTTGACGTTGAGTTAGTAAATAGTTGTTTTAGCAGCATCATAACGGATTATTGGGCCGACCGAACGAAACGAGGAGGATTATTGGGCCAACCAAGCGAAGTGAGGGAGGACCTTTATATGACCTTTTTTTTTTGTAAATTGTAAGTCATCAATTGACACAAAAAGATTGGATTTGGCGTAACCAAACTTTTGGTGGTTGTTTTTTAACTATACAAAATTATCCCTCTCTTTTAGTCAAATTACTATAACTTCTTATATATCCTATTTTTTATGGGTATAATTGAAAAACAAACTTTAATATAACATATCTAAAAATTCGTGCCTTGAAATCCTACAAATTTTATCTCATTGGAAAGGTTATAAAAAGATCTATGCAGCGAGTATAAACAACAATGTCAAATTTAGAGTTTTTACGAAAAAATTCGGAGATATTTATCATTTTATGCACAATTTTAGAAAATTAAATGTATACCCATTATGCAAACCACCACAAATGATACATAATACTTTGTGTAGACATATTTTAGTTTATGCATTAACTAATTTTCTGTTGCAATTAATAAAATGATATACTCCTTCCGTTTCAAGAAAAGTGATACTTTCATTTTAGACACAATTCTCAGAAATTGAATGCATAACCATTAGATAAACCCCATCTTTAGATTGTTCTTCAATTGGTCCTCCTACCATGGAAACGGTTGTACTAGTTTTATCATTCTAGTCCATTTTATTCACTTTTATTGCCGCTAACTTAATTATTTACTGAACAAAAAAAATGTTCAAGCGGCGTTGGAGTGATTTCTTTCCAGATATTTGATAACGTTGATTTAAATAACAATGCTCATTCTTAAATTTGGAACCAAGAGGCATGGACAGAGGTAGATTTTCGGCCTACCACTAGGCGCCTACAGACCTTCACAAAAAGTGACCCCTACTCCAACAGTAGATTCTCGATCGCCTGGACTAGACCTCACAAAATCGTCCCCTACCACCGGTTACACCCATTCCGATGAAAACTTATCTACCAAACCCAACCAAACGATCCACCACCAAAATGTCAACTAGTGCAACAATTATTGGTACATGCTACATAGATCTACTGCTGCAGTGAGCTGCATGTAGACACACAGTCGCAGCAACAGATGCGTACGAGTGTAGTAGACTACTGATACCCGTCTCTGCTCAGTCCAAGTCCAAGTATGAGATGAATATGGATGGATTGGCTTGTGTAAGTGAATCTTGAATTCCAAAGTTGATGATGAGGATACTGATGCTGCTGATGATGAACTATTTAAGAAGATTCTTTGGTGTGTTATATATGACTTGCTGCATGCATGATGTAATCAGCTTAGAATCACATTTACTGAATTTTCAGAGGAAATACATATATATGAGAAACTTTGTATTATCCTTCGACCTATGATTATATTTCAGAGTATTAGGCTAAAATACTCGAGTAATGCCACTAAGACACAACTCATTTTAAGGTGGCTAAGGTGAACCACGAGTCAAATGATTGACATTGTATTAATGAAAAACAATTAGTTGACATCTTATTAAGAAAATTGAAGCAAAATTGAACTTTTAGGAAACTTAACTGCTAAAATTTCAGGTGTAACTTAGATACATGAAAATGGCGGATGTGAACGGGGTATTACTTCTTCCGATAGCAGCCTTACGTAGGTTGACAAACCCTTTTAGTTTCTTTTAATGTGACCTACTTTGAGTTAACTCACGTTAGATTGAGTGTCTATCATTCTCATAATCAACTAAAAGCCTTTAGTCCCATCCAAAAAATCCCACTTCAAATTTAAATGCAAACAGAATAAAAGATGAACCACTTCCTACAATAACAGGTGCTGAGTCACACATGACCACGTGATTACTAGCGTGGCCAATTTCTCTCCAAAGTCATCTAAGCCTATCTCATACATGTCGTGTTATCATTTTTTGTCCGTCGTGCTCGTGCCTGGTGGAATTCTTTTCATAGAACGATTTTTTGGGCACTAGTCCATTTTGGTGGGGACTACCCAAGTGATTTTAGGATGGATATTTGAAGTAAAATCCAGCCACCCCTTATCCTTTTTTTTGTTAATACCAGAAAAGCCCTTTATAATAAATTTTGTGTTAGTATAATGATTAGTTAGTGTTAATGTAATGATTAGTGAGTTATTAATAAGATACTTGTGTTAGAATCAGAATTATTAAGAGAGGTGAAGAAGAAGAAGAAGAAGAAGAAGAAGAAAAGATGAAGAAAAATAGTGTTGAACCCACAAAATCTTTTTTTGAGTTTAGTAATTATGATTTGAGTGATTCATGTGATGATACCTCATCCTCAGAATCAGAACCCCCTTCACCTCATAGTGTGTTTGTCAATACTTCTAATGATCCGGAAATGAGTTATTTGTTAGATGATGAAAGCTTTTTGCACCAAACTCAACCTAACCAAACAAATGATGGATTTTATCAGCCACAACCTGAAGATGAAGCTATGAGTACTCAGGTATGCCTCATATTTTATTAATGTAGGTTGAATTGTGCAAAAATTTTGCCAAAACTCAAATTTCTGGAAAAACTTCGGTTAGGAGAAACCAAGTTCAGTAACCAAATTTGGCATGCGAGGTAACCGAATTGTTCTTAATGTGTAGTTCGGTTACTAAATTTAGCACACGTAGGTAACCGAACTACATGTTAATGGTGGTTTTTTAGAGTTCGGTTATGCAATCCCAAGAACATGTAACCGAACTATGTTTATAGAGTTAACAATGCATCGTTCGGTTTAGTCGATATCAATACCTATGTTACCGAACTTTGTGTTCGGTAATGTCGCAAAGTATATGTATATTCGTTGCTAACCGAACTAATGAGTTCGGTTTGGTCGATGTTTTCGGTTTCACGACCGAACTTTCACAAAGAAAATGTTAAATGTTTATGGTATTGACGTTGTGCTATTACTTGCAGGTTCCATGTGATCTAATTGAAACAATGGAAAACCAACCTTTCCCGGTTGGTATTTTGTACGATGACACATCCCATCACTACATGAATGACTTGGTATTCACAAATCCGGAAGATGCAAAGAGTTGGGCTAGACAACATGCAAAAAAAGACATGTGCGTATTAGTGTTGAATGGGAGAGAAAGCAAAACTCGCTTTGAAATGGTTTGTGAGAGAAGCGGTGATCCCGAGAAAAGCTACAAGAGGAAGGGTTATGTTTATAAAGGAAAGACGAGCATGAAGAACAAAACTTTCTCAAAGAAGATTAAATATACACATATACACATTACCGGACCTATGTTCGGCTATCTCACACATTTTACCAGGTAACCGAACAACCAGTTCGGTTAATCATTTGAATATTAACAGGTAACCGAACCGCAGTTCAGAAGCTTAACATTTTATCTGCTGAGTTTGACATTGAAGTTCGGTTAGAAGATTAAATTACAGGACAAAGCCGAACTGTACGTAAAACATGTTCGCTTAGGAAATGAAATTACAGGACATTGCCGAACTTTTACATGACTTTCCAACATAGTGTTTGTACCATCTAATATCCGAAACGCGTTATGAAAAAGTCTTTAAGGAGTCGGAAATGATACTCATGTTTGAAATCCTTTCACTTCCATCTTCGCCATTCATTTTTTGATGTTAAAATGATTTCGTCGAATCCTTCACCCCTAAGTCCATACCGCCTTACAATACGAAATAAAGCCATAAAATCCACAACTCTATCTCTAATCTTTCTAAATCGAATGACTAAAGCTAAATTATCACGGTTATAAGGGTTTGTTGTGTCAGAGATGAATTTCTCATGAGTTTTCCCCCAATAATTTTGACTCATAATACCATTCATTCTTCGTTCTTCACCCCTCTTTGGATAGTATAATATATAGTTCCTGCAAAGAGAAAGATCTTATTCTAGAGTAAATTTAGGAGTATTAGCTTCCATTTTTTGGAGATTTTGTAACAAATTGTTAACCATCAAAGACATATATATATATATACCACTTGGGTGTATAACGGCTATCAAATCAGCCGTTACATGATATATAGTAAATAATTTTAAAATGATGTACTATATTTGTGCCAAATAAAGAAAGTTAAAATTTCAAAATTCAAAGTTCGGTGGGGAGATAAGCGAGCCAACCGAACTGTATGGTAGATACAAGAGGTAACCGAACCTTTTAAGGATGGGTCACAGGCAAACTAAGCGTGTATATGATTCCAAAATCACTCCAAAACAAACCTAAGAGTTGTTCTATGTCAAGAGAATCCATTTTCCAACATGTCTAACATCAAAACTTTGAGTCTTCAGAGAAGATTTCGGTGACCAAGGAAATAATGATCTGCCAGCCGAACAATGCGTTCGGTGACCAACAAAATTTGACCCTCCAACCGAACTAACAGTTTGGTTTTGTGGTAGATTCAAGACGTAACCGAACCTTTTAAGGATGGGTCACAGGCAAACTAAGCGTATATACGATTCCAAAATCACTCCAAATCAAACCTAAGAGTTGTTCTATGTCAAGAGAATCCATTTCCAACATGTCCAACATCAAAAATTTGAGTCTTCAGAGAAGATTTCGGTGACCAAGTAAATAATGATCTTCCAACCGAACAATGAGTTCGGTGACCAACAAAATTTGATCTGCCAACCGAACTGAACGTTCGGTTTTGTGGTAGATTCAAGACGTAACCGAACCTCCTAATGATGGGTCACAGCCAAATTTGAGTATCCAGAGAAGATTTCGGTGACCTAGGAAAAATGACCTTCCAACCGAACTTGGATTTCGGTGACCTAATATAATTGAAAAGGTTGCGAGGTAACCGAACTCTTAATTTGGTAACCTGGTGTAGTTTTCTCAGGTCACCGAATAAGTAGTTCGGTTGGCAGATTATTATCACAGGTTACCGAACTCCATATTGTATTACAAAATTTCAGTCTTATAATCTTGAAAACACAAACCCAATAAAAATTGATAACTCAAACAAGGTTCTAAAACAAATATAAAAGTGTTATGCATACTAAACTACGAAATCCTTAAGTAATTGTTTCAAAAACACAAACACACCAAATTAAACCATACGAAATCCATAAGTAAGATGTTTTTTGGGATGAAACTAACGAACACATCAAATCATACGAAACACACCAAATCATACGAAACTAACGACCACTTTTACGACCCCTCTTGCCACTTCCTTGTTTACCACGAGTTTTGGGACGAACTTCCTCATCACTTGGGGTTTCGTCTCCTCCACCGGCGCGACTTGAACCTTCACCTTGTTGTCGACCCCTATTTAATTGCTTAGACCTACGTGGCTCCACCATTCTTTTAGTTATGAGACCCTCCCACTGCTTGTAGTAGGCCGTTTGTTCCTTGGTCTCCATAGGCTCTCCAGTTTTGATTTTATCCATCCACTTCTTCAACAATTTTGAACCCTTCAACACCTAATTCAAATTTTAAGAACTAGTAAATATTTTTCCCAATGTTTGAAACATCCGAAAAGTATAAGAGAAAGAAATTTACTTACCACATTATCCCATAACCTTTTAGCTTCTTCTCCACAAATAGGCACCTCCTTCCGAGCTCTCCTAGCCTCCCTCTCTTTTGCCTTTGCCTTCACCGCATCAGTCTTAGCTTGTTGTTCCTTATTAATCACAATACTATGACTAGTTTCTTCATAAAACTCCATATAATCTTCCTCACATGCATTTACATCTTCCGGACTTGGTACCAAATCACCTCCTGGTACATGGTACTTAATAAGTTCATTCCAATGCGCTACCGTAGGAGTTGGTACATGTTTTGGCTCAAAATACTTCTCGGAGTTCTTTGTTCCTTGATCTTGCAAAGTGAAATTTTCATTCTCCACGTCGGGATCCATTTGGACGCAAAAAAATTGTCTTAGTATTCTCCTTGGATTATATATTGCGTAGCCGTTAGGATGCCAAATTGGACCATAATAAGACGCGACTTGAGAGAAAGCACTCACTTCTTATTCATCTACAGAGGCATCATCGGGTACGCCGTACGGATGAAATACCACATCGTTCACCGTAAGTTCATCCAATCTCTCCCTCAACGAAATCAACTTCTCTTCTTTAGACTTCTTTTGTGCATCCAAAAACGACCACTTTCCTGTTGTGGGTTGGTTATAGGGATAAGATTTTTTTTGTAAAGCCAATCCCAATGAAGGGAAGTGGTCGTAAATCCAAACCTACAAAAATATCCGGGTACATGAAAATTGAATTGAAAGCAACAAAATTTAGTGAATAATTTGGTAATTAACAATGTAGAAAAACTCACCTGAACAAGAGTTAAGTAACCTCCAATTTGATTACACTTAATCCTCGATCCTTTGTTCATCCAAAAAAAATGCAAGCACACCTGTGTCCCAAGAGTAATTGTTCATCTCATTGAGATTCTCCAAAAGCTGTAGATAATGTGCATCCACCCTATTTCCAGAAGTGTCGGGGAAAATGACAGTTCCTAGAATATATAACCAATAAGCGGTGACATGATGCCTAAGGGTCTCCCCGTCCATCACCAACTTTCCTCTCGCCACCTTCTTTTTGGTATTCGAAAATGCTGCCTTCAATTTAACCAACTTGAATTTCTTCAACTTCTTCTTCGATGCTCCATTAGCCTCCAACGGATTATACTCATCGCCTTTTTTAGGGGACCTAACAGAACGTCTAAACTCACATTGAGACTTTCTTGCATCCCATCCTAGACATTCTTGAGCCAATGCTTCAAGAGCTTGATAATTCATCGAGGGGTTGTAGCCTTCTCGAAGACATTTGCCTTCCAATGGTAAGTCGGTGATACTATGGCAATCATCGGGAGTAATTCCCATCTCGCCGAATGGAAGATGCATTGTATATGTCTCGGGATAATGCCTCTCGATAAATGCGGATACGGCAACAACGTCAAATTCCGCATGTGCTAACTCAATAGCTCGGTATAAAACACATTCTTTAACCTTCGCTACAAACTCGTCACATTCCAAAGAAAGATCCCATTTGGACGCCTTTTGACGTTTAATAAGACGAACTGCATCCTTATGATCCTACGAAAAGAACATAACACTATTAATACTTGACGAAACATGTCCAAATTTGTTTCTTATGTTTTGTGAGATAACTAATTTTTAAATGTTTTGTTAGTTAATAATGAACCTAAAGGATACCTTTGTCGCATAGATCTTAGCATCCCACGAGTGTATGTAGCCAAACAATGTTGCCCCTCCATCATTTGGAGTACCATAAGTTGGCTCCACTGGATCCAAACACAAATTAGCAGGGGGGATGTGTGAGTATCTTTTCCTAGGCGGCTTCGGCTTCTTTTTCTCAACAAAAGGAACAATTTCTTCCTCCTCTTCTTCCTCTTCCTCATCTCCATCGTCTTCCTCCTCTTCGTCATCTTCCTCCTCTTGTCCTTCTCCTTCTTTGCCGGATCCTAGTTCGGCTTCCTCTATATTTTCAACATCTTCTCTTTGTTGTTCAACCTCTTCATTTCCTTCCTATTCTTCCTCCTATTCATTCACTTCTTCATCATCATTCTCTTCTTCATGATCATCATCTTCTCTTAGTTGTTCAACTTCCGGTAACAATCCCCCTCGATGTTTAGCAATTGTGGTACCACGCTTTCGGAAATCTAAATGCTTTCCTACGCGAGGGGTGGGAGTTTTCAAATCCTCACCTACTTGTTGTCTCAATCTCTTTCCTTTGTTCCTGATGAACAAAAACCAAAATATTAGCTAAACAAACATAAGAGAACATTGTGTTATCAAATGAAATAGAAAATACAACTAAAGAACAAAGTAAACACAGCATCAACAGGCTATAGTTCGGTTAGCTAGAATTTTTTTTGAGGAAACCGAACTTATTCTTTCAAAGGAAAAATATAGAAGTTCGGTTACGAGATTTTTTTTGCGAGCAAACCGAACAACCTATTCCAAGAGTTCGGTTACCAAGTGAAAATAATCGACTAAACCGAACTTATTCTTTCAAAGGAAAAGTAGAGTTCGGTGACGAAAATTTTTCTTGCAAGAAAACCGAAATGTTCTTATTTTAGAAGTTCGGTTAACAGACTTTGACCTAAGAGCTTGCGAGCAAGCCGAACTGATCTTAATTTGGAAGTTTGGTTACCAGTTCTAGGGTTTGAAAAAAAACCTCCTAACCGAAATACATTTTGTAACTCCTATTTTCAATGGGTTTTGATGATTTCTAGTCGATTTTTTCAACAAATAAAAAATTTAAAAGAATGGGTATGAAGGAAAGTACCCGCGGATTTGCATCTCAGTTGAAACAGACTGATTTGTTGTTGTTGATCGATGTATTCTTCCTCTAAAGGATTCTTCAAGTGGTTTTTGAAGAAGCAATTCTTTAGGAAGATTCACAATATGTGGGAGTCCCGGACTCAATCCTGGAAGTCTTGGTGTTTGCTTGGCACACATTGCTTATAAAGATGGATTAATCGACTATGAATTCTTGTCGAATCGACAATGAATTTTTTTTTGAAGAAATTCAGTTGGATTAAAAGAAGAGAAGAAGAAGTGAAGAAGAAGATGAAGAAGACTAGTTTTGTAACTGATTGTATTTCTTTTAATTTAGGTTTTAATTAGTGGGCAAGATTAATAGATAATGAGTTAGATTAGTGGGTTATTAGGATTAACTATAATCTTAATTAGAATAAAGATAGATTAGTCTACCCTAATATTTTAGGACACCCCGTATAATGTAGGGGAGGACATTTCTATCACTTAATACCCCACCATTTTTGGATAGTGCCCAAAAAATCGTTCTTTTCGTATCCCCTTTTCCCTAGAATCTAAGCCCCGCCACTGAATACATATGTTCTTGTGGACGTAGTCCTCTCTAGCTAGCTATGAGTGTGTATGAGCCCAAGTTATACGTGTCTACATCTTTTACACACTTCGGTATAAAGTTTGGTTTTGATGGGACTTCAACCGAATCCCAAAATATGCCGGGGGCAAAGCGTCTGCGAATTTCAAGATATCCAAGTAATCCAACCGTCGACACCTACGTTAAAAAAGTAGGCATTGTCGAACAGTGTTGTGCAAGTCCATGTCCCCCAATTATGCACCTTAATTGTCCTCATTTCATGTTTGGGATAGTAAAATCACATGTTTACTCGACCCACTCTTCAGTTGTTTGTACGGACGCACTTTGAGTTACATAGTCGTTGAACTAGGCCACTTGCGAATAACGCAACACCAACTTGCTGTTAAGAAATGGAAAATGAAGGATCAATGAACAGAGATCTAGGGTTCTTGTTTGGTGCTAGCTGATTGATCATTTCAATCACCAAATAATCATCACATTCTTGCAAGGCTAATTAGACAAAGCAACATGCACTGGTACTGCTTCATTTATCTATTTGTTTCCTACTTGATAGACTTACTATAAGTTTCCCCTTGTTTTGATGAGTACTTGTTCATGCATATGCATGCCTCCATGGAAGAGTTAAGCTTAAGTAACTAATCTACCATTTAACAATACCTCCACTTGCTAGAAGAAAAAGATGTTTATGCTTGTTTTAGGTTTGTTTACATGAAAGGTTATTCATCGATATATAGAATGTCAACTTTTACGTACTAATTACGTACCGTCTAACAATATTAATATCGAGATTGACAATTACAACTTATTTTTAATTAAGCTCATCTTTTCACCGCTCTCGTTGTTTTTTCTTCAAATGAGGTTGTTGCCGTGGGTTTGTTGTTGGCTAGATTCAGAAATGTCCGATGGATATGCAAAAAGAGCACCCCAACTACATTTTAATATGTTTCTTAAGCCTTAGTTATCTGAGCCTAAATATTTGGTTTGTTCGACGGTTTTACTTAATTAGTTTATATTCTAGTTTAGAAATTGTCAAAGTAGAGAATTTAAGCATGTCAAGATTATGAAATACCTCGAGTTCATTTTGGATAAACGCAAAATGTTTATGTTACTTAGATTTTAATGCCCAATTAGAGCTTTTGTGGAGTGTGGGTGTGTTCTCGAAAGAGATTCTTCCACTTGTTCTTCTTTTTCCTAGCAATTAGTTTGATTTAATTCAATCAATCAATCACGTGTAACAATCAGTTTTGGTTTTTATTATTTATAGCGGTTGATTCTCTTGGGATTGGCCCATTGTACCACGAGTCCATTGGCATTTTATTTCCTAGTGAAATGAGTGATACTTGAGATCACACAACGTTGGATTGTTACCCATCAAAGAAGAATACGAATTGAGTTTTTCTTCGAAATAGGTGATGTCAGTATGTCAGGAACAGTCGGTAGCTTCGAGTCGTCAACAGCTTAGAGTCATATAAGAATTACTAAATTTATATAATAAACCTGCTTATACGAAATTTTAGAATTATTAATAGGTGTTTTGGAGTAAACTAATTGGGCAATGCCTCTAAAACACAACTCATATTAAGGTGGCTAAAGGTAGACTACAAGTCAAATGATTGGCATTGCATTAACGGAAAATTAAAAAATTATTTCACATTGTATTAAGAAGAAAATTAAAAGAATTTAGTTGCAACTGAAATTGCAGGTACAACTTAGATACATGAGAATGATGGATGTCAACGGAGTGTTACTTCTTCTAATAGCAGCCCTGTTTATGTAACGGAAAATGGGTCATTTGAACAAATATTTTTAAATCACGATTTTAGGACGAATAAAAAATAGTTTGAGTGAAATTGACAAAAAAAAATTAGCAAGGATGAAACTGGATACATATTGTGTAAATTAAAAATAAGAAAAAATATTTGAAAATGGGCATGATGAAATTGTTTACATCCTGCCTATTTTTATATTTTTGTCCATTTAAACAGTATTAAAATCTAATTGTCTTTTTCACCCAGAAATTGTTGATTTTAGTCTTTTTAACCAATTTTGTGTTTATGTAAATGCTTTACTTAAATGTTTTGGTTAATTATCTTAAATTTGATGAAAATGTTGGGTCAATGCAACTTCTCTTTCAGGTCCTATTGAATTGTAAATCATTCCAAACATATACCTTTCTGGTACCTATTATGTAGTACAAGCCTGCACATCATCTTGCATCACATATATCAAAATTTTCTACATAAAGCATTTAATGTTAATTTGGACTTGAGGCTTAAATTAGTAGTTGCTTCCATTGTAAGACCTATTAAGCCGAAATCCTCTGATTTCGGATTGTATACTGACATAGTTGTATGCTGAAGTTGAGAATAATCCAATTTTAATTTAGCAGATCCGTTCTGGTACATTAGTGTTGTTGATTATCTTTTACTTTCAATGACTTTTTCAAAAAGTGTTCTTTTTTCTCATTCGCATCCTACTAAATATTTCAGAGTTTGATTTGGACATCGTGGATAAGGTTTTAATTGTATTTAGGATTCTCTGTGCACCTAATAACACTTAAATGTTATGTTAGTTAGCTTATATGATTTGTAGTTTGACAATTTTTTTTGCTTTTTTAAGTTTCTTTTAATGTGCCCTACTTTGAGTTTATATCATGTTAGTTAGAGCGTCTATCACCAACTTAATCAATTAAACGCTATTAGTCGCACCAAAAAAAAAAAAAAAGAACCTCTTTAAATATATGTTACGTTTAAAATAAAATGAATTCAACTCACGTTGTTGGAAAAACAGAATAAAAGATGAACCACCTGGAGCAAATCCGAACCAGGTGCAGAGTCATATATATGAGCAGGTGATTATTAGACAATGGTTTCCAAATTCACCCATGCCCAACACCAACGTCACAGTGTACATTAACTAGTTATCGGAAGATGACACCAAATCCAAAGACCTGAATTCGATGCTCATCAACACTAAAATCTTTAACGGAAAAGAAAAACTATGTGCAAAGACTACCTAGAATCTCTGCCCCGCCACTGAATACACATGTTCCTGTGAACATAGTCGTCAAGCTACCAGCAATGATTCCTTAGAGCGTCCACAATGGACCACTAAACCCAAATATTTGATCAAAAAACGAGACACAGCGGACAGACTATCGATAAAAATTCGGACCAAAGACCAAATCCCAGACTATATTTGGTCCAAGAGCAAGACCAAAACCAAATATAATCGAGCGAACGTATAATCCCCGCCCCACCATCAGGCGGACATAAAATCCCCGCCCCCCACCTGGCGTGCATAAAATCCCCGCCCCACACCAAGCGTGCATAAAGTTCTCGCCCCACATCAGGCGTACTTTATACCTCCGCCCCATTTTTTTTTGTTTTGGATGGGGCGGGGTTTATACCTCCGCCCCACTCTTATTTTTCTACACTTTATATATATGGGGCGGGCTTTATACCTCCGCCCCATCTTTTTTTTTTTTGTTTTTGTTTTTAGTTTTCTGGAATTTGATCAGGCGAACATATAGTTTACGCCCCACACCAGGCGAACGTATAGTGCATGCTCGACCAAATTTAGTCTTCTACCCGTAGCGTCACACACCAGACTAATAAACTCAAATTTGGTCATTTTTTTTGGTCTTTGATCTTTGGTTATACTCGCACCATTGCAGTTGCTCTTAGGAGCTTAAGATATACATCTTTGACACACGTTCGGTATAAAGTTTGGTTTTGATTGGACAGACTTCAACCTAATCTCAATCTATGTCGGGGGCAAGGCGTTTGTGCATCTGAAGCTACCCAACCATCAACTCCGAAGTTAAAAAAACGCAGGTGTTAGGCATTATCGAACAGTGTTGTGCAAGTCCATGTCCCCCAATTATGCACCTTAATTGTCTTCATTTCATGTTTGGGATAGTAAAATCACATGTTTACTCGACCCACTATTCAGTTGTTTGTACGGATGCATTTTAAGTTACATACTCGTTGAAGTAGGCCACTTGCGAATAATGCAACACCAACTTGCTGTTAAGAAATGGAAAATGCTGGATCTATAAACAGAGATCTAGGGTTCTTGTTTGGTGCTAGCTATATGTTTCCTGATTGATCATTTCAATAAGCAAGTTATTATCACATTCTTGGAAGGATAATTAGACAAAGCCGCCAGTACTAGTACTGCTTCATTTAACTATTTGTCTCCTAGCTACACTTCATAAGTCGCCCTTGTTTTAATGCACTTGTGCATGCTCCATGGATGAGATAAGCTTAGTCACTAATGTACCATTTAATTAACACTATCTCCACTTCCTAATGATTTCGTAGAAGAAGAAGACAATGCTTGATTAGGTTCGCGAAAACTCAAAAACAATGGACTGAACCATAAGCGCGAAAGGTTATTCATCGGTTGAATGCCAACTATTACGTACATACGTACCCCTAATTATCTTAATTTCGAGGTTGACAGTAACTTAGATTATTGTTAATTAAGCTGCATCACTAATTACTCAAAATATCCGACATGTTTTCACTACGCTCTTTATTTTTGCTTCTAATGAGGTTGTTGTTGCAAGTTTGTAGCTAGCTAGATTCAGACGTTGAATATACAAAAAGAGCATCGCAACTACATTTTAATATGTTCCCTAAACGTTAATTCTCTGATCCTAAATATATGGTTTATTTGACTCATTTAGTTTATAATCTTGGGTACAAATTGTCAAAGTAGAAAATTTAGGCAATTACTGTATAGAAAAAAATTATGTAAACCTTAGAGCATCCACAGTCATGGAGTCGACCAAAATGCCAAATAGCAGACCAAAAACAAAAAAATTTGGCGTTTACAGTGAGCAATCACAGTCATCGAAGACTATTTTTTAGTCAGGCGGAAGTATAATAAACGCCCCAGTTCAGGCGCATTTTTAATGACCGCCTGATTCAGGCGCACTTTTAATGACCGTCTGATTAGGAATTTACAGAAATATTAACCCACTAATCTTCTTCCAATAACATATTAGCCCACTAATCATTTTTTAATAACATATTAGCCCACTAAACGAGTGAATATACCAACGACCCATTGGGGCGTACATTATACCAACGTCCCATTGGGGCGTACAATATTACATGCGTTTGGATAGGCGGAGTTTATAGATGCGCCAGATTCATACGCTAATTGTATCACCGCCCATCTTCAAACGGTAATCATACTCTCGTCTGATTTCATACGGTCACTAAAATCTCGCCTGCTTTCATATGCTATTAATACTTCCGTTCCACTATATCTTGGTTTAGTCTGGGTTGACGACCACATTTGGTCTCAAACCCTAATTTTGGCGACCAAATTTGGTTTGGTCCCTTCCGTTGCGGCATATTTTGAGACCAAATTTGGGTTTAGTCCCCAAATTTGTTCGTGACTGTGGTTGCTCTTAGAGTTCATTTTGGATAAAGGCAAAATGTTTACGTTTCTTAGATTTTCATGTGTAATTAGAGCAATCTCATAAAGCTTTTTTAAGCAGAGTAAACTAAGCCGCATAAACTAAGCCACAACTCTGATTAAGGGGACTAAGGTAAACGGTAAATGGGTCATTTGTCCAAATATTTTTAAATCAAGGTTCAAATGGACGACTAAAAATTAGTTTGGGTGAAATTGAACTTTTTTTTGTAAGGATGAAACTAGATTCATCCTAGCTTAAATTTGAAAAATAGCAAGGATGAAACTGGATACATCCTGTGTAAACTAAAAATAAGAAAAAATATTTGAAAATGGGCATGATGAAAATGTTTACATCCTGCCTATTTTTACATTTTTGTCAATATAAACAGTATCAAAATCTAACTATCCTTTTCACCCAGAAATTGTTGATTTTGGTCTTTTTAACCAATTTTGTGTAAGGTAAATTACAAATCAAATGATTGACATTGTATAAAAAGGAAAAATAAACAAGTAGTTGACATTGTATTAAGAAAGTTGAAACAAAATTTTAGTTTTTAGGAAACTTGGCAACTAAAATGCAGCTATAACCAAAAATGGTGGATGTCAACGGGATGTTGCTTCTTCTAATAGCAGCCCTATTTAGGTAATGCTCTACTTAAGTGTACTGTTTAATTTTTTAAATTTCATCAAATTGTTGGGTAAATGCAACTTCTCTTTTAAGGTCGTATGTGATTTGTATATTACTCCAAGCATATACCTTTCTAGGTTGTATTATAGTACAAGTATGCTTACAGTAGTCTACTTCTCTTAAATTCCTGGTTATCCCTGTTACCGTTACTGCTACCTTGAAAAAACAATAGGCAATGGGGGATCTGTGGATCCTTTCATACCCTTGTCATATGTTTTATTACATTTCGGAAAAAACCTTCGAGGAATGGTTGGATTTTTTGATCCAAACTTCTCTACTTACAGTAGATTTGGTATATGGTTTGGTTGTTCTACTTTCAACCCAAACTAGACCATTCAAACTAGTTATGTTATTTAAGAGATCGTGTGGAATGGTTAGGATTCTAAGTTGGAATATATCCTGTAACTATGTTGCTAAGTGTCTTCATTATGTTGGTTGTTTGTTTGCGATTTTTGTGATGGTTGGAAACCTTCTGGCCAGTCTTGTAATCAATCCCTTCCATGTAAACTATCCCGTCTTTGAAACGGAGTATTTCTATCAATGTAACTAAGGCTTGCCTCTTTTCTGAAAAAAAATAAAATAAAAATTATAGTACAAGTTTGCGCATCAACTTGCATCACATAGAGAAGTACCTGCCTTTGTTCCAATAGAGAAGAACTAGAAAAGAAATGTGCTGAAATTGCTTTCCGATGGGCAACACAATGGAGCGGTTATGAACTAACTTTTCAAAGCTTCAATGCCTACTCTGATGCTTCTTAAAGGAATGTATATCGAAGCAAGAAAAAAGAGATACTCTATCAGTAATGATTTCCAAACTTTCAATCATGAAGTAGTGAACTTTAAAATCTCAGAACTTATCTTTTGTAATAGATTAAATGTAATGTGGGAAGCACACACTGAAGTTTTTTGTAACATCTATAACCTCCAACACAGAAGGATAGGAAGTGAACTAGAAGGCTTGCTTAACTCTTTTCAGTTTTTTAATAAACCTGTTTCTTGGTCGTATCCCAATTCGACTTTGGAACTGAACCATGAATTGTAATGTTAGAGGGGTTCTTCCTCTTTTTCATGAAAAACAAACAAACTCGCATCACATATCTTAAAATTTTCTAGATAAAGGTGTAAAGGGTAATTTGCGTTTAAATAAGTTGTTGCTTTTGTAAGACCTTTGAGCCGAAGTGCACTTATTTGGTACGGCATGGCATAATTGTAGGAGGCAGGAAAAAATTCATTTTAATTTTGCTAATAGTTCGAATGAGTTTCAGTGAATTAGTACGGATATGATCGATTCCTAATTTTACAGATGGATGTATCGTCCTAAATTTGTCTTTTGATTTGGATAATCTTGTTGTGGATAAGATTTTAGTTATAATTAGGATTCTTTGTGCACCTAATAACAACTTATGTTATCTATATATGATTTGTAGTTTGGCAAACCCCTTCTTGTTTTTAGGTTCTTTTAATGTGACCTACTTTGAATTCACATGATGTTAGTTAGAGCGTCTATCATTCTCGCAATCAATTAAAAGCAATTAGTCACATCCAAAAAAACCCACATTCAATGTAAATCACGTCGATTAGAAAGAAATAAATTTAAATCACGTTGTTGGGCAAACAGAATAAACGATGAACCCACTTCCTACATAATCTAAATCAGGTGCAGAGTCATATATAGACAGGTGATTACTAGAAAATTGCTATCCAAATATATCCAACTCTATTTTCACATTTGCTTGTCGAAAAACTAATATAGATTCTTTCTGATTTCACATTAAACGACACTAATGATCTCTGAGTTTGAAACTCATCAATGCTAGATTCATTTTAGGGAAAATTGGTGATATGCCCCAAAATCTATTGTTATCTTGGGAATATGTCTCATGATTCCAATTTTTGGGAACTCACCAGAGTAACGTTTTCCGTCAAGGAACCGTTAAATATTTAATTTATCGTAAATATGTCTGAACTTTCTCTCTAATTTTTTCGAAGTTTTTTCTGTCTGAATATGTTCCTGAACCTTGTAAAGGTGTTAGTATATAGTATATCAGTTTTTTAATTCATATATGTAATCCTAAGTATGTGTGAATATTGACTACTTAACGGTGTTAGATGAAATTTTGGACGGCTAGGACATATTTCAAAAAACTGGAATCACGGAGCATATTCCCAAAATGACAGTCGATTTTGGGATATGTCCCCAATTTTCCCTTCTTTTTAAGCTAAGAAAAACTAGGGTTCTTGTTTCTTATACAGAGAATTCCATTTAATTTAATTTTCCACCCACTATGTTATATCTTAGCCCCGCCACTGCACACACATGTTCTTGTGAACATATATAGTCGTCTAACTACTAGCAACGGTTCCTTGGGAGCGTAAGATACACATCTTTTAAACACTTAGGTATAAAGTTTGGTTTTGATGGGACTTTGACAAATCTTTGGTAAATCTTTTCTTCATCTTATTCATGATACTTTCATAGATATTTATACATTAGGTTCTCAAAACTTACCTAAGACACTGATTTGAGACTTTCCTTATAAGTCTCACAATCATGACTTACATAAACAATCCTTTCCTAATATATACCACTTACCTTATCAGTCTCAAGTTTGTGACTGATATGGACAATACTTTCCATATATATACCACTTACCTTATCAGTCTCAAGTCCGTGACTGATATGGGCAATACTTTCCATAGACTAACCATTACGGTCTTGGAAAGTATTACCACTTTCCTTAATACCCCCCCTCAAGACGGAGCATGCAGGTCACAAATGCCCATCTTGGACAAAAGACCTTGAAACTGAACTCGGCCTAATGCTTTGGTGAAGATATCCGCCAACTGTATTCCTGTGGGCGTATACGAGGGAGAAATAATTTTCTGTACTATCGCATCCCTGATGATATGACAATCCACTTCTATATGTTTAGTTCTTTCGTGAAATACGGGATTCTGAGCAATATACAATGCCGACTGACTATCACAAAGAAGACTCATTCCCTGTGTATGACGAATTCCCAAATCACCTAGTAATTGCTTCAACCACTTCAATTCACAAGTAGCTGCAGCCATAGATCTATATTCTGCTTCAGCTGAACTCCGAGAAACTGTGTACTGCTTTTTAGTCTTCCAAGACACTGGTGAATCTCCAAGAAGCACAAACCATCCTGTCAACGATCGTCTAGTCAAAGGACAGCTTGCCCAATCTGAATCACACCATCCTTTCAAACTTAAACTACTATCAGAGCGCAACAAAATTCCTTGCCCAGGATTCTTTTTCAAATATCTTACTACCCGAAGTGCAGCTTCCCAATGTTCTTGTCTTGGATGCTGCATAAACTGTGACAAAATATGCACAGTAAGCTAGATCCGGTCTAGTCACAGCCAGATAAATCAATCTTCCGATCAATCGTCGATACCTTTCTGCATCACTCAACAACGGCCCTGTTGCTAAAGCCAAACGATGATTAGTTTCCATTGGAAACTCTGCCGGTTTTGCTCCTAAACCCCGTCTCCATAATAATGTCTAATGCATATTTCCGCTGACAAACATAAATGCCTTGTTTACTGCGAGCAATCTCCAAGCCCAGAAAATATTTTAATTTTCCCAAATCTTTCATCTTGAAACACTGTCCCAAGTATGTTTTAAATTTATTTAACTCCACTATATTATCTCCTGCAACAATCAAATCATCCACATACACCAAGACATTAAGTTGCATCTTTCCGTTTATCATAGTGAAGAGAGAATAGTCTGAATAAGATTGCCGAAAACCATAATTCTTCAAAGCTGTTGATAGTTTCGCAAACCAACAACGTGGAGCTTGTTTCAAACCATACAATGATTTCTTCATTCTACATACCATATTAGGATTGCCTTTCGCAAATCCAGGTGGTATTTTCATATACACCTCTTCCTCCAAATCTCCATGTAGAAACGCATTGTGTACATCCATCTGATGTACTTCCCAATTTTTAACAGCTGCAACAGCTAGAAAAGTGCGCACTGTTGTCATTTTTGCTACCGGTGCGAAGGTCTCTTTGTAGTCTAAGCCTTCCACTGATGATTTCCAAAGATCACCAATCTTGCTTTTAAGCGAACCAAATTCCCATTTTCATCATACTTCTCTGTATATATCCATTTACTTCCTAGTGCTCTCTTCCCCTCCGGCATTCTTGCAAAACCCAGGTATCTTGTTCTTCTAGTGCTCGTATTTCTTCTTCCATTGCTTTCCGCCATCCTGGATGTCTCATTGCTTCTTTAAAATTGCGAGGTGCTGAACTCGCAGTTATAGCTGCAAGAAATTTCTTATATGGTGTAGAAAATTTTTCACAACTAACATAATATGTCAAAGGATACGGCGTACCTGAGGAGGATGATTGTGATGTATGAAGATGAGATGGACCATTTTCTCTAGTGGTGTGCGTCACAAAACCCTTAAGTCTACTCGATGGAATTTTCATACGCTTTCCTTTCCCATATCACCTTCTACAGCAACACTATTACCCGGACTGACTGCTTCAGCAGTCTCTCTTGGACTGCTGCACGTTCTCTTCCGTCGCATCATATCTTGAACTCTTTCACCATCTCCGTTTGTCGCAGTTGCATCAGGCATACCTACAGCGTCTCCTGCTGTTGCTGTTATGCCTACAGCGTCTCCTGCTGTTGCTGTGACACTTGGTACTGCCACGCTCTCACTTGCTGTTGCTGTTGCTGTCACCTCTTCATCATCGCTCCAGTCACACGCTGGATTCAACTGAGCAGTCTCAGCTGATACACCAATCTCCTCGGTCTCAATATAATGACCAGGCTGATCACTCGCAGTGCGAGTTGTAACTGTCGACTGCTGCACCACAGACGTTGCATTCTTATATGGGAAACTATTCTCATAAAACTGGACATCTCTTGACACTAAGAATTTTCTTTCATCCAAGTCATATACTTGCCATGCCTTTTTACCAAATGGATATCCAAGAAAAACACACCGCCTTCCTCTACTTGCAAATTTATCCCCTTTGTTATTTTGATCATGCACATAACACAGGCATCCAAACACTTTCAATTGATTATACGGAGGTTGCTTTCCAAACAATATTTCATACGGCGTTTTATTTTCCAGAATAGGTGTAGGAGTACGATTAATCAAATACGCAGCTGTCAATGCGCATTCTCCCCAAAACCGTATTGGCAAGTTGGCTTGAAATCTCAAAGCCCTTGCCACATTCAATATATGTTGATGCTTTCTCTCCACTCTTCCATTTTGTTGCGGAGTGCCTACACACGATGTTTCAAACACTATCCCATTAGTCTTAAAATATCCACGCAATGAATTAAACTCAGTACCATTATCACTTCTAACAATTTTGATATCTTTATCAAATTGTCGTTTCACAAGAGCTATGAAATCAAGAAACGTTCGTTCAACTGCAGTTTTATTTTGAAGCAAATGAATCCACACACCTCTTGAAAAATCATCTACTATTGTTAAAAAATACTGTGCTCCACAAGACGATGTAGCCCTATAAGGACCCCATAGATCTATATGAATCAATTCAAAAATACAACTGGCTTTATTTAGACTACTAGCAAAACTACTTCTATGTTGTTTCGCTCTTGGGCAAATATCACAAACTTCATTATGCTTCTTCAATCTACTTATACCCGGCAACCTTTGCAATACTTTTTCTGATGGATGTCCCATTCGTCGATGCCACAGCTCGTATGATGCTCCACTGACTGCCATAACTTCAACTTGAGGCACACCACAGAAAATGTATAGTCCACCTTGTCGTTCACCCATTCCAATCACCTTCCTCGTCAACCGGTCCTGTATAAGACATAAACTGTTAGTACATTGTACCGTACAAACTAATTCATCAATAAGTTGTGTGACAGAAATTAGGTTACAGGTTATTTGAGGCACATAAAGCACATTATCAAGTCTCAAACCGCCCTAGAATAACAGTCCCTATTTTCTCAGATTGTGCATATTTCCCATCTGGGAGTCCAACAGTACACTTCACAATATCTTTCACATCAATCATGTCATCTCTTCTACACGTGACATGATTTGTAGCTCCCGTGTCAATAATCCAATTCGGTTTAGTTGCTTACCTTGTAGTTGGGACGTATTTTCTTTGCATTCAAAAACTCAAGCACCTGTCTGAGCTGTGTTGCGGTTACTCCCATCAAATCTGAGCCGTCTGAGGAATATGTGTTATTTGACTGCTTTGTCTCTATAATTAGATTATGTGCTCGAACCTGATTTCCCGTTCCTTGTCCTCTGCCTCCTCTTCCATTCGCAAAACCACCACGTCCTCTACCACCAGTTCTTCCACCTCTACCGTATCTCTCTCCACTTCTCGGTTTATCTCCCCACCATTTAGGGTATCCAATAAGCTGAAAACAACCTTCATCCGAGTGTCCTTGTCTGCTACAGTGCTTGCAATATTTATTTGGATCATACGTGTTGTGAGAGGACGTTGATCAGATTGTACCTTGAACGCCATCACATTGTCATGAACTTCCGGTGTGGCGGCTACATCTCCTTTCCTAAGACGTTCCGAGTTTATCATTGTTTGATATGCTACATCTATTGAAGGCAGTGGATCTCTTGCCAACAACTGTTCACGCAAGGGACCATAGACAGCATCTAGTCCAATTAAGAAATAATGTAATAAATTCTTCTCTCAAAGTACTAACCTGTGTTGCAATATCACATTCGCACTTGCCACACTTGCACGTTGGTACCTTCATATATGTGATCATCTCATCCCATATCTTATTCAATCTTCCAAAATAAGCAACCACACTTTCTGTTTGCTTTTGTTTACATTCACTTAAAGATGTCTTCAGCTGGCATGTCCGTGTTCCACTTACAACACAAAACCGTCTCTTCAAGTGGTTCCATAACAAGTTTGCATCATCAAAGTCTCCCAAACTGGATCTAAGTGACGGCTCCAATGTGTTACTGATCCAAGAAACAAGCATCGACTGAATTGCCACCCATTCTTCCAACTGTTCACTTTCTTTCGGTTCTTTGATTGTTCCATCAATGAAACCAAACTTCCTCTTAGCTATTAATGATCTTCTTATGGCTCTAGCCCATTCATCATAGTTATGTCCTTTTAGAACAACCGGTGTGATAATTATACCTGGACCATCACTTGATCCTAGATGATATACTGGATTCTTCTTTTGCGTATCATATTCTATATTCTTGTCCTTGCTTGATTCTTCATCACCACCCATTCTTCTTTTCTTTTTTTTTTCTTTTTCAATCAACTGGCTCGTGATGCCATGACAAATCTTTGGTAAATCTTTTCTTCATCTTATTCATGATACTTTCATAGATATTTATACATTAGGTTCTCAAAACTTACCTAAGACACTGATTTGAGACTTTCCTTATAAGTCTCACAATCATGACTTACATAAACAATCCTTTCCTAATATATACCACTTACCTTATCAGTCTCAAGTTTGTGACTGATATGGACAATACTTTCCATATATATACCACTTACCTTATCAGTCTCAAGTCCGTGACTGATATGGGCAATACTTTCCATAGACTAACCATTACGGTCTTGGAAAGTATTACCACTTTCCTTAATAGACTTCAACTTAATCCAAGTATATGTCGGGGGCAAGGCATTTTGTGAGTCTCAAGCTAACCAGCCATCGACACCTAGTTAGTTAAAAAACTCTTGGTGTTAAGCATCATCGAACAGTTTTGTGCAAGTCGATGTCCCCCAATTATGCACCTAAATTGTCCTCGTTTCGTGTCTGGGATAGTAAAATCACATGTTTACTCGACCCACTCTTAAATTGTTCGTACGCGCTTTGAGTTACATATTCGTTGTAGTTGGCCACTTGTGAATAATGTGACTATGTAAGTCCACTAAGAATATCATCAACTTGCTATAAGAAATGGAAAATGTTGGATCATTAAACAGAGATTTAGGGTTCTTGTTTGGTGCTATATGTTTCCTGATTTATCACATTCTTGGAAGGGTAATTAGACAAAGCAGCAGGTACTAGTACTGCTTCATTTAACTATTTGTCTGCTACTTCATAGATTTACTATAAGTTCTTTATAACTTGCCCCTTGTTTCGATGCATATATGCATGCTTCCATGGATGGGTTGAGCTTAAGTAATCACCCATTTAACAATATCTCCACTTGCTCATGATTTCGTAAAAGAAGATGTTTATGCTTGTTTTAGGTTTGTTTACGTGAAAACTAAAAAACGATGGATTGCGAGCAAGATAAGCGCGAAAGGTTATTTATCGAACGAATGTCAACTTTACGTTCTAATTACGTACCTCCATTATTTTTGGGGTTGACAACTACAACTTAACTTAGTTAAACATCACTAATTACTCAACAAAGTCCGACAATTTTTCACTATTCTCTTTTAATTTTGCTTCTAATGTAGTCGGTTGTTGTTAGCTAGATTCAGAAATGTCTGTTGGATATACTAAAAGAGCATCACGAGTACATTTTAATATGTTTCTTAAACCTTAATTATGTGACCCTAAATGTTTGGTTTGTTTGCCTCGATTAGTTTATAATCTTGTTTACAAATTGTCAAAAGAGAGAATTTAGGCAATTACAAGAAGACAAGATCATACGTAAGATTGAGTTCATTTTGGGTAGTGCAAAAGGTTTATGCTAGATTTTCATGTGCAATTCTTTTTTATTTTTGGATCAGGACCACAAGATCTAATAAGAAATGGAGCAACTCTATAGAGGTTTTTTAAGCTCTATCAGAGCATTTGGTTTCTCTACTCAATTAAGCCTTCAAAGGTTTTCAGTAGAAGGCTGTTTTTAGGCATACACGAAATTTTCTGCGCATGCAAAATTATTTTTCCATCTAGAATGATTTTATAAGAGGTAATTAATGGTAGTGCATTTACTAATATATCCCTACCATTCAAAAAACAACTAAAATCAAAATCAATAAAATTAAAATTAGTTTCCTATCATATACATCTCTTCATCTTTCTTCTTCCTTTTTCTAATCCATTAACCGAGGAACAAATAGAAGTTGAATGTGCTGAATCTAAAATTGAACCAAAAATTCAACCGTTTAAAAAAAAACTCCTAAAATGGAATTAGAAGGTATTTATCACAAACCCATCTCTGATTTTATTGTTTATGATTGATTGAATAATTTAATTAGGAACGAAGTTGGTTTCTAACAATCAGAAATTGATGTTCGGCTGATAATTTGTCTCCGTATAAGCCGAACTGTTCAAATATTTTTCATCCTGTAAGTGTATATGAACGGTTCGTCTCAAAATTGAGTTGCGTTTTTAGCCGAACTTTTCTTCACAAAAGCTTCCTGTAAGTGTATATGAACAGTTCGGCATGAAATTTCAAGCCGAACCTAGTCACAAATAAAGATGCATAGGTGTTCGGCATATTCGATAATCATAATATGTGTCGAACCTAGCACATTTACGAGGTTCGGCTATTACGATATTCACATTATGTGTCGTACCAATACAAAATTCTTACCCCAACAATTATCAGGAATGTAAATGATCAGGTTCGGTTTATATAATAACTATGTAAATAGCCGAACCATGTACTACCAAAAGGTTCGGCGCTTACGATTTTCTCAATATAAGCCAAACCTCACATAATTTTTCTTCCAGATCACACAGGGTTAGGTTCGGCTCATTATGACATTTTTAAACAAGCCGAACTAGTTGGTTCGGCTCATAATAATAACACTTTCAGCTTGCCGAACTGTTCATTAGTTGTCAATATCCAGGTGGGTTCGGCTGATATATTAAGCCGAACATAATCCAGACTCGCCGAACCTTAGTGAAAAAATACAAACTCTTTATGATTTTAAGCTACAAAAGTGAGATTAAATATAAGATAGAAGTATACCCTCCTCATCCATTGAATTAAATACAAGCTTTTTTTATCATTTTCCCCTTCTTGTTCTTCCCTCCTCATCCATTGACAAAAACTTTCTTTATGATTTTTTTTAAAAATTTCATCGCCGTGCTTAATCGTCGATTCACGAAAATAAGTAAGTTTCATAGGATAAGAAAGTAAGTTCTACAAACCCAATCTCTTATTTGATGTTTTTAATCGACTCAATAGGGTTAATTCCATAAAACATAAAGTTTTAGATGGTTTCAGATTAAGGTTCGGCGCATAATTTAGGTGCGTTCTGAGCCGAACCTAGGTTCGACGCATAATGTTGTTGTTATTTAAGCGGAACTGTTCTTCAAATTTTCAGTCTGAAAGTGTATATGAACAGTTCGGCTTGTTATAAAATATTGAATTTAAGCCGAACCATGCTTTGTTAGTTTGCAAAATAAACTAGGTGTAGGTTCGGCTCATATTGTGTTTTACGGGTTAGCCGAACCCTAATACATAAAGGGCAGATTTGTCATTATAAAAAAATTTGGTTAAGGGGTTCTCTGATTTTGTTATTTGTCATCCCTTTTTGTCTTCACTTGGTATGCCTAGAAAGAAAATGGTATGCCTAAAAATAGCCTTCTTTCAATATGCCCCGTATTGGGATTCACTTTATGATTCTCGTGGGCTACTCAAAAGAGGATCACATGAAGCCCATTATATAGTGGGTTTTGATATAGGGAACTTAACAGGTTTATGATCCCGTAGCTAGTTTTGAAAAACTTTTCCAAATCAGATGCTTTGGAACTCGGATCACTTCGGATTTCATCCTTGATCAGACTAGAAACAAATTTACTACTGAGCCTGTGGAAAAGCCTTTCAGTTCCAACACCACAGGTATGACTGCTCTCATATTTCTTAACCTTAAGCATCTTGTTTTCAACATCAACAGCACAAACCTTATACTCCCAAGGGCAATTTTCTTTTGAGCATTTTGCATAGAACCTGCTAGGTTCATTCTTCTTATATACAAGAACACGCCCAGCTTTTAACTCGTATTTCTTCACTATGATACGTACCTCTACTACACCTCCAAAAAACACTTTACCAACTTCACCAAGTAATTTATCCCAACCTTCAGTCCTAAGAACCTTGTTAACAAGCACAAAACCATCTTCAAGGAAATTCACCATAACTTGTTCGGGTTCAGGTTCTATTACACGACTACTTGAAGCTCTACTACGACTTCTGGAAGAATTACAGCCAACTTCGACAAGTAAATCAAAGCTCTTATGACCTTTACAGTGGCAACGAGATACAAAACATTGAAGCATAATATCAGAATCAACTCGCACAAACTTGCTTCCATCATTAAAGGAAAATATGACATGATGCGGTAATAAACGAGTCCAGTTCTGGCAAACGGCTGTCTTCAAAGACTCCAAAGTTGTGTTGACATCAACAGGATGTGCTAAGAATTCACTGAAGTAGTGAATTACAGCTAGTGCACTACCAACAGGCATTTTCACCCTGCAAAACACAAAAGAGAAAAAACCAAACATATCTATCCTGCATATTGCTTCACAATTTCTTACTCAAAATTAAAAGATCAAATCAACAACAGCAAACAATATACGTTAACCATAATCAGATGAGAAATCAACAGGATATCAAAATCAATAACAGGTAACAGATCAAAAATAAGAATGGAAAAACAAATCAAATAAAAAATCCAACATAACACAAGCAAAACCTAGTAAATTGGTATGTCAACATCGGAACATGAAATCGAAACAAAAAATTTAATCGAAAAGATCTACGTTGATGTTAACAAATTCAAAACCTAGAAAATGAACAAAAATTCAAAAACAAGCTTAAAAGATCTAAAAAACGATTCGGAAAACTAAATTAAGCTTCGGAAACCTAAAATAATAGATCCTAATCTTACAGAAACTAAAACATAGAATCGAATCAAGATCAAACAAAAATCAGAATCAAGATTGGAATAAAAACGAACCTGAAGCTTTGCTGAGTAAATTGAATCTCTCTCGGTAATCAAGGACAAGTGAGGCTAAAGCTCGCTGAGTAAATTGAGTCTCCGTAATCAAGGACAATTCTCGATAATCAATCTCTCGAAAATAAACAGGATATACTGAAACTGAAAGTGAGGCTAAACTGGGAAATAAAAAAGAAAATAAACGAATTTTGAAAACTCTGGGCCTGCAAATAATTTGTTGGCTGCTTTTGGGTGCGCCCGTGAGATTTTGTGAAGGTGCGTTTCACAGTAGGAAAATGTGTAAGAATGGGTCTCCCTGTAGTTTTCACTTTTGATATATGATTAAATAAAAAGTCCAATATAACTAGGTCGGTTATCCACAATTATGACAACGCCAACTATGTAAACTCTAAATTAATCTCCTCTTACATCAAAGATTAAGGACATCGTGGGCTGTAAGTTACATCACCAAAGACAATAAGATGCCTAGTTCTTGCTATTTACCAGAAGATGTTTTGTTCGAGATATTTCTTCGCCTTCTTATCGAATCAGTATGCAAATTCAGGTGTGTATCAAAAGCATACTTGTCACTCTTGTCAAACCCGTCTTTCATTAATTTGCTTTTCAACAAATTTGTCATGACAAGTTGCGCTGGAGGTGGTAGTACTACTCCATGCCCATGAACACTCGTTACCCAACATTATCATATTGATAATTCCCGATACAAATTCGATGATGCTATCCATAAGCGCACAGTCTTTTCAACTTCATCTACTCAACTTCACCATAAACTCATATCTAACCGAAGAGGGGTTTCTTTCGAATTCGTTTTAGATTCGAACATGCTCAAACATCTGGAAAAACAAGATAGCTTCACCCTTTTGGCTTCAAGTGATGGTATAGTCTTTGTTCAACAGATAAATTCCGGCCTAGAGATTATTTCATCTGTAACCCATTCACTAGTCAGTTTGTCCCACTCCCTCTACCGCGACCAAAATTTAAAGTACCGGGTCATGATGGTTTTGTTAATGGTTTTGTTTATGAATCTTCTACGGGAACTTATAAGGTTATTCACATCCCACATTACCGAGCATATCGCTATTTTAAACTCCAAAAATTTTCATCTGATACGGGACAATGGAGTACTCATAAAGTAAAATGCCCCCCAGAATCTGCGATGATGACTATAAACTACACCACCCACATTGTTAACCATAATAACAAATGGTATTGGATAGATGGCGGAAGAGATAAAATGATAGTCTATATGGACAACCACATTTGTTATCTCTTAATCTCTTTGGGTTGCAGTATTTTCTGGATTGTTCTGTACTGGCAGTTTTCTTTCGCTTTGCTTTCGGAGATTAGTCTGTTTTGGTGTTACTCCTCTTTATTTTTGGAGGTTTCCTTTGCTACTTCTTGTAACTCAGTGAACCGTTCTTAATCAAATTTATCTTTGCCGAGGAAAAAAAAATAGACAACCATAACAATCGTGGTGAATGCAGGCTATTTAACTTGCCACAGGGCAGAAGAAGTAGGGTTAGTTGTCAGCCACAATGTCTTGGAAAGTCAAAAGGGCATCTATGCTATGGCCAAATTGATGAAGTACAAAATATAAGCACTATTAGTGTGTGGGTGTTCCAAGATAATGGATCGATTTGGCAGTTGGTGTGCAAAGAGACTGAAATGATATGTGCAACGCCGAGGATAGGATATTCTTTTGTAGCTTTCAGTCCAGGGGATTAGGATGTTGTGATACTTGAATGCTTTAGTGATGGTCATAACTACGAAGTGGCATGCAATATCAAAACTGGAAAATCCGAAGCGCTTCGTTCTTCTCAACTGAATGTCCCGGATTGTTACTATAGAAGCTATCTCGGAGATCCAACTTTGGTAACACTACGACCAACAATCATTCCAACAACTGTAGGTGTAAAATGTGGCGGCCCGGCACAATCCAGCCCAAAAAGTCACGTGTTTAACATGTCATGTGCTGTGTTGGATTGTGCCAGAGTTTCAGACGTGCTATGCTAAATGGTGTGATGTGCTGTGGTGTGCCAGAAAAATAATTGTGACGTGACGTGCTAGCCCACTTATTTATGTTTTTCAAAATAAATATTTTTTGGGATACTTTAGTTAGGATATTTATTATTATAGAAATAAATTAGCATATCGAAAATAAAATTTCAAAAACTGACTAAAATAAAGTTTTTTTTGTGTGAAATATGCATAAGATGTGATGTATTGTGTTGTTTTTTATGCAAGATATATTTGTTTGGCACAACACAACACGCTAAGCTAACGTGTCGTGCCCGTGCGGTGCTAGGTCACATGTTGTGCTCGAACTTTAACATGTTGTGATGCGTCATAAATGTGCTGTTCCGGCCCAATTAACACATAATACCGACAATTACGAGTTAGACTTTACATTTATCTACTGTTCTTTTCGAAAGTTTTGCACTGGCACCATACGCGACTCAAGACAAGAATAACTATGTTTTAATTAGGACTAAGAAATCCAGTTTTATATATACTGTATCCCAACTGGTTGCGATTGTTTTTTTTTTCTAGTTCGAATACATAGGAGGATTGCACTATCATGTGCAAGTAGAGCAAAAGAAAGAAAAAAAAGCTCGGGAAAACTATAATTTAACTGAATCTGCGGTTCTTTGGGTGATTACAAAATAACAATTCAACAGTACAAACAAACAACACAATAATTTGGATTCTGAACGTTCAAATGATATTTGCGTTGTAAAAGACAGTGATGAGACCACCGTTTTCATTATTATCGCAGTCAATATTTATCAATAGGTCTAAAAAGGATTCTTACTGGGGCGATAGCCGAGTGGTTAGTGATGACGAACTGTAAATTCGTTGACTATACGTCTAGGATGGTTAGAATCCAACTCCTTCAACCATTTCAAGAAGGCAGCTGCCGAGAAGCACAAGGCAGAAAACAAAATACCCATGGACTTGGCTAATGCCAAGGATGAAGACAAATTTCTAGACCGCAATATACCTAATGCCAGACAGCTATCAAGAAACACAAGTAAAAAAATAATGTAGGAAATACCATAAGGTTCTAGAAATAATACATTAGAGTGAGTTAGGTCCAGTTGACCTAGTCAACTATCTGTTTGGTCTTTTTTTAAAATATATATTATTGTTTGATCCTAGGGCGTATATTACCCACGCGGGATAACATCATGGATAATGTAATTTTCTTCTGGGAGTGACAGAAATACCCTTTAAGATCCATACATATAGGATTTATAAGCAAAAAGAAATCATTTACAAATTTCTTTTCTCTCTCCTAGTGTCAGATCTAGTTATTCTTGTTCTTGATTTTTTTTCTCTAATGAAGACGATAGTGTTGAAGATGAAACGATGAAGAATTGTATGTTTTTCTTTTCTTTTGTGTTGCTATTATTGTTGTTGAAAATGGTGGAGACGATGAAAACGACGACGAGAACTTGTGATGAATATTTTTGGATGTTTTCGTCTCAGCTGTTGTTGCTGATGATGGACACGATGAAGATGAGTTGCTGCTGCCATTGAAGAAGATGAAGATGACGAAGTTCGTTGATTGGAATGAACTCTGTTTCTTCTTTCTCTGTTGTTGTTTTTGAAGATGATGTTGTTGCTGCTGCTGTTGAAGATGATGATTAACACGATAAAAATGATGACAACGACGATAGATTTATGTGTTTCTTCGTCACTGCTGCTTCTACTGTTGAAGATAATGAATTTGATGAAGTTCATGGATTAAAATGAACTCTGTTTTTCTTTCTTCTCTGCTGCTGTTGAAGACGATGAAGATGCTGCTGCTGCTGCCGAAGACGATCACGATGATTTTGACGTTGAAGATCTTGATTTAGATGTTTTGCTGCTCGTGTTAAATATGAAGTTCTGTCGTTGTTTGAAGACGATGATGTTTTGCTGCTGCTGTTGAAGACGACGACAAAGATGAAGATGATGATGTTGCAGTTCATATTTACGAATGAACTCTATTTTTTACGAATTTTTGTGGTGTGTTCATTTTAAAAAATGAAGTTTGTTTTCTTCTATAGGTTTTTTTAGGTGTTCATTTGAAAAAATGAACTCGGTTTTCATATAGGTTTTTATTAGTAGTTCATTTGAAAGAATGAACTCGGTTTTCATATAGGTTTTTATTAGGAGTTCATTTGAAAGAATGAACTCGGTTTTCAATAGGTTTTAATAGGAGTTCATTTGAAAGAATGAACTCTAATTTCTAGTTTGAATTTGGTTTGTTCTTGTTATGTTTTCATTAGAAAGAGTGAAATCTTTTTTCTTGTCATAATAATGAATTTTTGGGTTGTGTTCATTTTACAAAATGAACTTTTTTTCATATGTAATTTAGTTTGGAAGAATGAACTCGGTTTTCATATAGGTTTTATTAGGAGTTCATTTGAAAGAATGAACTCGGTTTTCATATAGTTTATTATTAGGAGTTCATTTGAAAGAATGAACTCGATTTTCATATAGGTTTTATTAGGAGTTCATTTGAAATAATGAACTCGGTTTTCATATAAGTTTTATTAGGAGTTCATTTGAAAGAATGAACTCTATTTTCTAGTTTGAATTTGGTTTGTTCTTGTTATGTGTTCATTAGAAATAATGAACTCGGTTTTTTTTGTCATAATAATGAAGTTTTGGGTTGTGTTCATTTTACAAAATGAACTTTTTTCTCATATGTGATTTAGTTTGATTTTATTAGGTGTTCATTTGAAAGAATGAACTTCAGAGTTCATCAGACATATTGAACTGCTTCCAAAAATAAGTTGAAATTAACGCGAAAGGGTACTTTGGTCCATTTAATATTTCTAAATAATTATGGACCAAACAGTAAAGGCGTTTTCTCAGAGGACCAAATTGACTTGGGACCACCTAAAAAAGGGCCAAACGATTATTTACCCAAAAACAAAACTCACAATGGCCCGGTTACACCTTTGCAACTCCAAATACCAGGATTTTATTCGCTCAACTGTCGGTGAGAAGAACTTAGAAGCACCAGGACTGGTTTCCACCACCTTAGATATTTTGGAAAGCTTTACGAAATCTCATGAATTAAGTGAAACCAAACTTCCAACAAAAGTAATAGCATAATAAAATTGTTTTGGCATGCAGGGGATATCAAGAGTCACAAATCTTCCGCTTTTTGGGTTATACGAGACCAAAGCTTCGTTTCTCTAAAACACGTACCATATAATAGAATCTCGCATTTCTTATTTATATAATATAGCGGCATTAATCTATTGAAACTTATCTCGTCTTTCAAAAGGCTGAAAATTTTAGTCTAAGAACTTGTTTGTTTGCAGCTGACTCGGCGTCTGAATCTGAGTCAACCCCTGACTCGGACCGAGTCAGCAGTCAGACCGTTTGTTTTCCATTTTGAGTCAGATCTGACTCGACCTATGACTCAGACATAACCCCTGACTCGGACTCATTTGAGTCAGGTAACAAAATACCCCTGACTCATGGGACCAAACCACTGACTCACTTATTTCCGAGTCAGATGAGTCAGATCTGACTCAAAACAAACATATCGACTCAGATCCAGATGAGTCAGGTGATTTCACTCAGATCCAGATGATTCAGATCCAGACGACTCAGATGAGTCAGGAGTAAACAAACATGGTGTAAGAACCTGTAACTCCATAATCTGGCATCACCTAATCTGTCATCACCTACTGATCGATGATTCTGTTGTTATATGTAGTATTCACTAATAGGTAAAGGTCCTCTCCCAAGACACCCACTTCCATATATTGATACGAGTTGATATTTAAATAGCAACAAGGTTGTTGAATCTCTTTGGTCCACCCTTCAGCTATATTGAAAGAAACTATAACTTTTGTGCTTTGAACCCAATGGATAATTCCATTTGAAGACTTGTCGGAGAAGTTAGCACGATATATATTTGTAAGATAATTCAATGAAACAGATTCAAAGAGATTTGAGTTATTAGAAAACTGAATAGTTATTACAAAGAGGGATTAATTAACCATATATATAAATGAAAAAAGCGTAGGTCTAGCAACCACACCCAATATTTCGTTTAGGCAATCTGTATGGACTAACTCCAATATATCTCCAAGAGAATCAACTAGACAGTCAGACTCAATCAAGAAAAATACAAGTGTTATATCTCAATTTCTTAAATCAATTTGCAATCGAACAGATAGAAATCTGTGAGCCGGATTAATATGAGAAATAACTTCGAAGGTACCAAAGACCAATGTTCAAGTATATCAATCGATTTATATCAAAACCAAATGTAATGTTTGATTATCTAATTGATTGAACTACGCAAAAACTGTGATATTTCAATTATATAAAAAATATAATGCGGAAAAGAAATAACACAAACACCAGAAATTTTGTTAACGAGGAAACCGCAAATGCAGAAAAACCCCGGGACCTAGTCAAGTTTTGAACACCACACTGTATTAAGACGTTACAAACTCTAGCCTACTACAAGTTAACTTCAAAATGGAATGTAGTTGAGCCCCAACTAAACTCAAACTGATCAAGGTATAGTCGCGTACCTTACGCCTCTAATCCCAACAGGAATCTACGCACTTGATTCCCTTAGATGATCTCACCCACAACTAATGAGTTGCTACGAACCAAAATCGAATACTTGATAAACAAATCCGTCTCACACAGAAAAAGTATATTGAATAGATAAATCTGTCTCCCACAGAAATATCTACGAGTTTTTGTTATGTCTTTTGAAAATCAAGGTGAACAAGAATCAATTGATAATCCATACTTATATTTCTGAAGAACAGCCTAGAAATATCAATCACCCCAAAATAACTTAACGATATGGTAGTCGAACAAGTTACCGCAGAATCACAAATGATGAGACGAAGATGTTTGTGACTACTTTTTATATCTTAACTATCAGAGATAAATATTGAGCAAATCTTAGACAAGATAGTACTCAATACGATAGAACAAAGTAAGATCATAACACACAACTACAGAAAAAATAGTTGGGTCTGCCTTCACAATTCCAATGAAGTCTTCAAGTTGTTAACCTATAATGGTTTTAGAAAAAACCTAGGTTAAAGGAGAATCGACTCTAGTCGCAACTAGTATCACAGATGAAGTGTGGTGATTAGGTTTCACAGTTGATAGAGTTATCCCTTATATAGTCTTCAAATAGGGTTTGCAATCGTTGTTACCTTGGTAACAAAGCATTCAATATTCACCGTTAGATGAAAACCTGATTAGATTCAAGTTAATATGTTTCAGCCGTTACATTGACTTAGCTTGTTACACACAAATGAAATGTACCTTCATTTAGGTATAGGCAACCGTACCCAAACGTGTACACTTAGTTGGTTCAACAATAGTTAACCGAAGTGAGCCATATGAACACTTTCATATCAAGCTTGTTCATATTCATCACAACTAGCTCAAATGACTCAAATGAAACTAGTTATAGGGTTTTTCAATTGTTTATATTCTCATATAAGTATACAAGACAAGATTGAAGCAAAATCGATTTTTTTTTATTCATAAGCACAAGAATCAATTCATGAACATTATAGCCACGGTTTGCAAAAGATTGCATTCCTTATTATATAAATGTATTTTTTCATGAGTATGTAAACATACATTAACCGATTTTAGAACTTAACCCACTCATGTATGCAAACGGGTACGCATATCTTAGTTCCCGGATTTGGTCTTTGTTCGCCAGTATGCCAAGGAGTACGCATAACGTCGTTCACGAGCGAACTCATATGAAATCAGTACGCGTACCAGTATGCATACTATAGTTCCCGGACTTCACTTGTTGAATAGTACGCATACAGGTATGCATACTAAATTCCCGGACTTGGAGTACACATATGCAAGTACGCATACTGTGTTTATTATAATCAAAGTTTAATTATTCTAAACTCCCATTTTAATCATTGAAACATTCTCGGAAGAAAGGAATAGTTGTCTCACACAAACTATTAGCTTCAAAGCAATTTTCAAGTGATCAAATGATCAGTACGAAACATTTCGAGTCTAGATCAAATGACCGTCTCACACAAATCATGTAAGATGTTACCAAGCGATTTTCACATGATAATCTTTTGACTTTCGTCAAGAATAAAAGATGAACTTGGTTAAAGCGAAAGCTTACCAACACATATTTCGAGAAATATGTAATCGCGTTAAACTCAGCTCGAAATATCAAATGTGTATAAGATAAAGTCTATATATCTATACGAATTTTGTCTCAATAGGAGAGAGAATAGAAATAGACTTCTGATTGATAGATGAGTTCAAGTCTCCATATACCTTTTGTTGATGAAGTTCCACAAGCTCCCCTTAGTAGTTCTTCGTCTTCAATCGAGGAACGCCGTGAATTCTAGAGCTCAACTACAAATTTTGTCCTAATCCGAGACATAGCTATGAGTAGACTATAAATCAAGACTTATAGTTTTGTCAACTAAACTCGGAAAAAAATCTTGAGATAGCAACGCTTGCGATTTCGACCGAGCAGTGCTCTAACAATAAAGGTAAAGTGTCTGAATGGATAAGAGAGCTAAAAATACCCAAAACAAAATACACCCAACGGTAAGTAAATACAAAACAGAAATTACATATCTCTCACACTCAGTGACACTAGCATCCCCATCAAACTTATAGGTCTTCAATAACATAAGTTTGGAAGCCAAGAAATTGAACAGAGTAACCCCTAACCCTTTTTCATAAGATCAGCTACTTGATGTTCATAAGGAATGTAGGAAACATGAAAAAACTAATTTTCCACATGATTGCAAATGTTGTGATAATTAATTTAATGTGCTTGGTTCTAGCGTGAAAGACATGATTAATAACTAAACTACCAGAACTAGTATTATCGCAAAACATAGTAGAAGGAGATGATAAAGTAACACCTAACTCTACAAGTAAGTAAGAAATCCACAACATCTCAGCACTAGTAACAACCAAAGAATTTTATTCTGCCTCAGCAGAAGACCGAGGGATAGTAGGTTGTTTCTTTGAACTCCATGAAACCAAAGAATTGCCAAGAAAAATACAATATCCTGAGGTGGACTTACGAGTATCAGTGTAGCCTACCCAGGTAGAGTCTGAATAAGATTTAAGAATATCACAGGGTCCTGCACGGAGAGTCACACAAAAACCTATAGTACCTTTCACATAGCGCAAAATTCTCTTAACCAACTGTATCTCAGCAGAGGTTGGTCTGTACATAAACTAACTGACATAATTTACAGAAAAGCACAAGTTAGGCCTAGTCAGTGTTAAGTAATGCTACCTACCAACAATTTTCTTATATAATGTAGCATCAGCATCACCAAACACAATACCATGATGAACAATACTCCTGGACCATAAGTAACTGAAGTAGTTGCAGGTCCACAATGAAGCATATCAGCTTTTTTATGTAGTTGAAGAGCATACTTCTTCTGAGATAGCAGGACAGTAGTTGAGATCCTTTGACATTCAGTACCCCGAAAAAAACTTCAAAGTTTTTAAGTCTTTCATAGATTGCTCAAAACAGAGATAAAGGAAGTAAGTAACTCTAAAGAAGAACCTATCAAGATAATATCATGTATATACAACAAGAGAATAATCATTCTTGAACCAAACTTGTAGGTGAACATAGATGTATAACAAACAGATTTGATAAAACCATGTTGAGTAAGAAAATCACAAAATCTCTCAAACCAAGCTCTAGGAGCTTATTTGAGACCATATAAAGATTTCCTCAAATGACAAACATAATCATGATGACCAATATCTCCAAATCCTTTAAGTTGTCTCATATACTCATCATCATGCAAGTTTCCATGCAAAAAATTATTGAAAACATCTAGCTGTCGAATAAGACAGTTTCTAGAAAGGGCTAAAGTAAGAACACGTCTGTGGAAGTCTTAACCACAGGATTGAAAGTCTCAAAACAATCAACACCATCCTATTAAGCACAACCTTGAATAACCAATCTCGACGTATACCTTTCCATTGTACCATCTGAATTGTATTTAATCTTGTACACCCACTTACTACCTAAGACATTGATTCCATCAACAAAAGGAACTAAATCCCATGTATCATTCTCCTTTAAGGACGTATTCTGATTGTTCATACATTTTACCCATTTGATATCTTTAGCAACAGCCTTATACTCCCCCCGTCCACTTTTAAGAGTCTTCTTTGACTTTGTCAAGATATTAAGGAAATCCTATAAAATGTCGTGATTAGCCCTTGACTAGCCTAGTTTATTACCAAAATTGAAATTACTAGATTAATACTGATGGAAAGGCAATGTAGGAATAAATAGAAATATTAGGAATTTTGTAAATACCCATAAATGCTTTAATTTAAAAAAGGAATGTTAATTAATATGAAAAAGTATTGAATGGATTTTTTCCTTATATATGGTGATGATATTTATGATTTTGAATTAAGTTTATATTAAAAATGATTTTATAATTATTAAAAAGAAAGGGTATATTTGATAGTTTAAGGGAAAAATATGTCTATAAACAGAGCGGACAAATAAAAACGGACAGACCAAAGTAGAAATTAGGACAAATAAAAATGGACAGAAAGAGTAATTTTTAGGTTCAACCTCAGATAAAAGAATAGAATTAAAGCAAGTGGCAAAGAATAAAGAGAAGAATGATGTGCAATAAAATCATATGGAAGAGATTTTGGCTTAGATATGCCATACTTTAATCTTGTGCTGATAGTTGTGGCTGGTTGAAAAGTGGGAGGTACTGGTGATGGTGCTGGTGGAAGGGTAATTGAAGTGGTAGGTGTAGTGGATATAGATACTGGGGTTATAGATGCTGATAGTGAAGATGTGCTAGGTAAGTGCAAGGATGTAATACCAATAGGAACAATAACCATAACATCAATATCTGAAGTTTTGGAAGTAGAAGTTGACTCAGCAGATGAAAATTTTATTTCATCAAAAGTAACATTGCGAGAACAAAGTTCCTTTTAGTAGTAGGATCATAACATTTGTATCCTCTATGAAGATGACTATAGCCAATAAACACACACCTAGAAGACTTTGGACTAAGTTTATCATGTCGATAGGCAGTTAAATTTAGGTAACAGCTGCAACCAAACACCCTAAGTAAACATTAGTCAGGTAAGTCATTGTATAAGACTTCAATATGAGATCGAAAATTCAAAATTTTTGTAGGTGTTCTGTTAATAATAAAGCATTTAAAAGGTCCCTTAGTCAACTCATAAGAACCTTCATACTGAAAAGCTATAATAGAAATAGACAAAAAATTCTCATTCATGACTTTGAAATGTTGAAACCATTTTAGAGCATCAGGTTTAATAGTCATAGGATAAATCCAGTGGAACCGACTGAAGTTATCAATGAAAACTATATAGTATTTGTAACCTTCAAGAGAAGGGACAAGTGCAGATCCCAATACATCACAATGAAAAAGAGACAGCGGTTGAGAGGATACTCTATGAGAAGATTGAAATGGCAATTTAACAAGTTTTCCTAACTGACAGTGATGAAAGAAACCAGAATCAGATGTGATGAGAGTTTTATTGCAGAAGTATTGTCGAGTTCACTTAAGATATCACTAGAAGGATAACATATTCGTTGATGCCAAAGAGTAGGATCAGCAATAATAGAGGAAAATGATACCTTAGGAACCATCTGGATAGGCTAAAGATTGTGACGGGATGGCTCTTTAGTATTATTGCAGTGAAATAGAAATGTCACCAGAATTTATCTTGAAGTGAAATAGAAATGCCACCAGAATTTATCTTGAAGTCAAATGGATTCTTCCTGGGTCAATGCCCGAGTGGTGGACGATGACGGACTGTCAATTTGTTGTCTATATATCTAGGCTGGTTCGAATCCAGCTCCTCCTTTAAAACGATATCAGGAGGATAGATAACGATAAGCACAAGGCAAAAGACAAAATACCCAATGCCGCCAATGCCAAGGATGAAGACAACTCTCTGGACCTCAATATACCCCATCCCACATACTTATCAAGAAACACAAGAAATAAAACAAAATACACAATCCAAAGATACCCAATCGCCCGGCTGCACCTTTGGAACTCCAAATACCCGGATTTTGCTCGTTCAACTATCCGCGAAAAGAACTTAGATGTTTTGGAAACCTTTACGAAATCGCCTGAATTAAGTGAAACTAGACTTCCAACAAAAGTAGTCGCATAAAAATCTTTTGGCATGCAGGGGATATCAAGAGTTGCAAGTGTTCCGCTTTCTGGGTTATACGAGACTAAATCTTCCTTGCCTGAATGTGCACCATGCAATAGAATCTCGCAATTCTTCTTATTGAGATAATGAAGCGGCACTAATCTATTGAAACCTGTCGTATCTCTCGAAAGGCTGAAAATTTTGGTCCATGAATCTGTCATCACCCATAGATCGATCTTTCTAAACATATATGTATCGTTCACTAATAGGTAAAGGTCCTCTCTCAATACACCCACATCCATATATGTATATACGAGTACGAGCCATCGTTTAAATGGCATCCGGGTATTTGGATCTCTTCGGTTCTCACTTGAACTACATAGAAAGAAACTATAACTTTAGTGGATAGTTCCTTTTAACATCTTCTCGGAGACATGAGCACCACATATATTTTATGGTATGTATCCAACATTTTCCCATGAACTTGTTGAACCTAATCTAGGAACCCAAACTTGAGAACAAGTATCGTCAACCATATTGTCGTCAAATTGCTTGTAGGACACTATTTTGAATAACTTGTAATCATCAATTTCCCTATCGTAACAAACCCAATATCTGGAAAAGATGCTATTGTGATTGTTACTACTCCTAATTGATGTTGTTGGTGTCGATATTTTCTTGAATTCTCGAGTTGATGGATTCCACAAGCAAATTGTTCCCTCCTGATTACCGGTGTATAAGCCGATTAGGCCATCACATGAAGCAATAGGCAAATGATTAAGTAGATACGCATCAGATGGGTGCTCAGTTTGAACAGGCATATGGTAATTAGATGGGGATGTTGCATCAAAATCTATGGTATAGGGTTACAGCATGGTGAAGTTGCGTCTTAGTAAACTCAGGGGTTTTGAGCAACTTATAACAGGCTTTACATACCATGATAATATCTTCAGGATGCCTCTCCATTTTTTCTTCTTTGTAGCTGTTGCAAGATGAACGTAGGGTACTTTTGTACAACTGCTCAAGAAAACAGAAAATGGACATTTCAAAAATTAATCATAACACGAAAAAAATAACAAAAATAATTTAACTTGAAGGGAAAGAATTTGTGAAGAACTTTTATCTTTACCTGATGAATTTCCGTGTTTCAGTTTCTATGGAAGTTTTGGTTTTATAGAGAAGAGGAAAAACAAGAACGAAGTTTTTCAGTTGAGTGTTGGTAAGGTTTTGTGTGTTTCCTTTTAAAACAGTAAAGCATCAATCCATTACGTGATGAATTGCAGAGGCCATGATTCTGTTTTCCAGAGAGAGTATTTAGTTACGGAGCAGGAGAGGAAAAGTATCAATTCATTTCTTTATTGCCGAGAAACAAAAGAGAATCCAACAATATGCTTTGCTTCTCAATGATTTCTTCTGGTCAAGGAGGAACGGCAGTAATGGGATGGTGAAAATGGCCAAATTCTTTCCTTCCCTTCAGTAATTCACTTTTGCTAATAAAAAAGCGAAGTATTATTCTTAAAACATTGGGTGTTCGGATCAAACCCTTTCTTTGGTTACACTTCATCATCTGAAGGCATACGCAATACTTCATGTCATGTACGGTTCTTCTTGTGAACATAGTCATCTAGCTACTAGCTATGATCCTTTTGAGCATAGCTAAGTATAAATCTTAGCACTTTGGTGTATGTAGGGAACAAGGCGTTTGGGAATCCCAAGCTACCCAACCATCGACACCTAAGTTAAAAAAAAACCTTAGTGTTAGGCATTACCAACAGTGTCGTGCAAATCCATGCATGTCCCCCAATTATGCACCTAAATTGCCTTCATCCGTGTTGGGGAATAGTAAAATCACATGTTTACTCGACCCACTTCTTCAGTTGTACGTACGCACCGAATTACATACTCGTTGAAGTAGGCCACTTGTGTGAATAATGTAACATGCACTAATAACAGCATTCCCTTGGGCCAACTTGCTGTTAAGAAATGGAAAATGTTGGAAAACAGGGATCTAGGGTTTTTGTTGTGCTATATGTTTCGTGATTGATCATTTCAATATGACAATTATTATCACATTCTTGGCAGGCTAATTAGACAAAGTATTAGAGTATCTGGCTCAAGTTAGCATAATCAATCATGATATGAAATAAAAATAAAATTAAAGTAAATCAAGCACACGCATAACACGAGGATTTATAGTGATTCGATCTAGATAAACTACATCCACTTACAAAAACAAAGAAATGATTTCCACCATGCATCGAACAAATTTACATGGTATTGAATCAACCCCTCTCAATAACCCTAGCCCCTTTTTGGTGTCTCACACTCTCTTCACATAATTTTCTCTCCCTTACAAAAAAATAAAAAAGGAAGTCTGATTTTTCTTTTATGCTCCTGTGATCTAGAAACACCTTACGGGCTAGGCTCTTAGGACAAGCCCAACTAAATACAATCTGTATCCAAGGCATAATATAATAAATGGAAGATTTACTGTTTAGTCCAGAAAACCCGACCCGGATTACTGGCTGGTCCAGCGGGATATAACAATTAATGGCTAGTCCAATAAAGTTTAAAAACATGTTATTTTACCTATATACCCTGGACCACGTGATATGTGTACAGTTTCCGTCCGTTTTCTTTTCAGTTTTTTTCCAGTTGCGTTCTCTATCTCTTCTGCAACCTAAATTGAAAAACGCAAACTGCTTCGTCTCTCTTCTGCAACCTAACTCAATGGATTAATCACCATTATCACAAAAAGATCGAAAAATCACCATTATCAGAAACGAAAACTGCTTCTTCTTTCAGTTTCTGACCTAATTTTCATTAAATTCAATTGAAGAAGAAATGGGTACAAGTAGAAAAATTAAGAGGACGATTACAGAAGAAATTACTGAAGTATCTCCATCACCAGTGAAAAGAAGAAAGAAATCTGACGATGATTCACCAACAGAAGCCTCCCTGCTTCTAAATCTCCTACACTATTGAAAAGAAGAAGGAAATCTGTCGATGATTCAGCAACAGAAATCTCCCCTACTGCTAAATCTCGTACACCAGTGAAAAGAAGAAGGAAGTCTACCGATGATTCACCAACAGGAACCTCCCCTACTGCTAAATCTCCCACAACAAGAAGTATGAGTAAGGTTCCTCAGGAAAAAGGTAAATCAAATCAAAAACAAAGCATAATATGTACTTCATATTGACATGCAATATTCCCAAAACCTAAAATATGTACTGTTACATATTTAAATGTAGTGTTGTTTAACTAATACATACTAAAATTTAGTATGTCAATTTATATGTGTACTACATATTTGTATGTAGTGTCTGGTATACATGTTTTCATATGTTGTATATGTAACTTGAGACAACATATTGACATGCAATGTGTGATTAATATGTTTTTTGTTCAATAGAAACACAATATCTCTGTGAGTCATATGTTTTACATGTTTTTCATCTGTTGTGTATGTAATTTGACACAACATATTGACATGCAGTGTGTGATTCATATGTTTTATATCTGTACTACATATCAATATGTTTTCTTCAATTTGTAGTTATTGATATGTAATGATAGCATCTCAAATTGATATGTGTGCTACATATTATTATCTGCCTGTAATATGTAATGTGTACAAAACTTTTGGTTTACAAAAACAGCAAAAACCAAAGGAAAGAAAGCAGCTGCTACTCCTGAAGCAAAAAGCAAAAGAAAAACAGCAGCGGCAACTACTAAAGCAAAAGGAAAAACAGCGACAACGGCTGCTACTCCTTCACCAACAGCAAAGGGGGACAAAGCACTTGTCCTGAGAGCTGCTACTCCTTCTCCAAAAGGAAAGGGAAAAGAAAAAAGGGGGAAAGCAAAAGCGCTCCCGAAAGAAGGTTTGTAATATTAAAACTGAAGATAATTCTTAATAACATATGTTTATGAGTATATAATGATGCATTGTTGTGCTTGTTTTTGGTATTAAGTGTTTTCTGAAGACTTGGTAGATATTACAACTACATATTGATGATGTAACTACATATTTGATATACCATATTGATATGTACTGTATTAGTTTTTGGTTCTTGTTATTGTGTAGGTGCTAATAAGCGTAAGAAAGGAGATGGAAAACCACGAAGTTTATATCGTGGCGGTTTCAGGGGCTTGTGGGGGATTGCGAAGACTATTAGGACCACTAAGAAGGCTATTGCGAAGTCCACTGAAAACCTTGAGTTGAGTGAGTTGCAGCTGAAGATGATTTCTGAAGCATCATTCGGTAACATGTTCCTAATGTTCTGGTACACAAGATTTGAGTTGGAACATTGGTTGAAGATTGAAGATGCAATGACGAAAATGTTATGCTGTTACGTTAGGGGTCAAGATCCAAACAAGCTTAGATTTGTCTTTAAAAGGCATGGCCAACCGAATGAGCTAGTATCCACACCAGAAGAAATGGCACTTATTTATGGGATGCCGAGAATTCCAAATAGGGAATATCTTGATTATAGGCTTACACAAGTCAATAAAAAAAGTGGATGGCGTGAAACAAAATTTTTCAAAAGGACTTTTCCTACTGATAGGAAAGCTGGTGATAAAGTGACTAGGCCAATGATTGTGAAGGCAATCTTGAATATCCTTAAACGAACACCAATTAATCTGAAAAAGAAGAAGTATGATGAAGAGTCTCTGCAAAGCGTGGGTGATCAATCAAATGAAGATTCTGAAGAAGACGAGGAAGACGAGGAAGATGCCGAAGATCTTGTTAGGCTTATCTGCTTGTATATGTGCACTTCATTATTTTTCGCTACAAGTGATGCAAACGCTTTGACTGAAAAATATATTGGTTTTGTTCTTGATCTTGAGAAGGCTAAGAATATTTCATGGCCTGACCTCATCCATTCTCATTTAGAGAAGGAGCTGAATGAAAACGTGGAATCCGTAGAACGCACAAATGGTTGTGCTATTTATTTGTTGGTAAGAATCTATTTATTTGTTTATTCTACTTCAAAATGTTTTTGTTTTATGTGTTTTCTACATTTTGATAGTATATCTAATACTGCATATCAATATTTTGCAGCCATGGTTTGCGGAGCATACCCATTTGGTGGCGCCCGAGGATATAGTGACAGAACCTGCAGGAATGTATGTGCCAAGAGTGTCTAGGTGGAATCATACAAAGATATGTGCTGAGTTCCTAAAGGATATTGATCTTTCTGAGTATCAGGTAAACTTGCCTTACATATTTTGTCATAATAAAAATATATATTGACAAGTACACGTAGTTCGACATATTGATATGTAATAATTAGCATATCAATATGTAGTAGTTATTAGCATATCAATGTTGCTTAGGTACAGTGTAGAAACTTCAATTTCATGAATCATGATCAATTAGGGCTTCTACTTTCTTCTCACAAACCCTAGTTCCTTTTCTTCTCTTCTCCATATGTGTTTCCTCATACGACTGATCTTAATCTAGCCATCCAGGTAATCTTCTAAATACAAACAATTAAATTTGCTCTGTTTTGATCATATTATCTGTTTTCATTTTACATTTACTATTCATCTTCATCATACTACATAGAAATGGCTCCTAGAAAAAAGAAAACCAAAACTACATCAAGTTCGCTCTACCTAAATCATGCTTATAAGAAAACCCATGATTTTTTTTACTCAGATAAGAATGTAATCTCTGAGAGATACATAGATTATTAGTTATTAGCATATCAATTTGTGGTGATACATATTGATATGTAGTTATTAGCATATCAATATGTAGTTCTCCCTGTGTATCTAATAGAGAAAGAACTACGACATGTTTTTTTTTTGGTAATATCTAATATGTAGTTGCTTCTTTACATTTATTTGATTTGTACCAGTTCCATGTTGATTTCAAAGATGAGATAACACACGAAGAAAGACAAATCCTTAATCGTATTTCAAGAAGGATTCAACAGGAAGCAAATGATGATGCTTTTTGTTTAGATGAGAATTCCGAATCGGAAGAAGAGAAAGAAGAAGGAAGAAGAGAAGGAAGAAGAGAAAGAAGAAGAGGACTCAGTATTGGGGGGAGAAGATTGGAAGATTAAATACGATGATTTGAGGAATACAATATCTTCCAAATGGAGTGAATTCAACACAATGCAGCAAGAGGGCGAACCGGTTGACGCTTCAAAGCTTGAGTTCATGTTGCATGATATTTACCGGAAAGCTTTCCCTTTGCAGAGAGAAGCCAGCCAGGAAGATTATGTTAGCTTGGGATGTACACCTACTCCAAGAAACCCCAATGAAGAGTTGAATGTGGACCAAATAGTTGAGAACGAAATGCAAGGTTCTCCGGAAGATCAAACAGATGCTAATGTCAACATTCCTGAAGTTGGTTTGTCAACACCGAAAGATCAAACTCATGTTAATGCCACCTCTGAGGTTGAATTGTCAACAACTTCAGTATTGAAGTTCCATGATGTTGAAGTTCCGCGTTCTGAGGTTAAAAATTGGGCTAAATCTAATTTGGAGGAAAAAGTCAAAGAGATACAAGAGAAAAAGGGAAAAGAAAACACACAGGTAAGTAGCATATTAATATCTATCTGTGACATATCAATATGTAGTGGTATCTACCATTACATATTGATATGTAACAGTACATTCTTGTATACCACTATCTATCTGTTACATATCAATATCTATCTGTTACTTATCAATATGTAGTGGTATCTACCATTACATATTGATATGTAACAGTACATTCTTGTAGTGGAACATATTTATATGTAACAGTACATTCTTGTGGTGGTATACATAGCAAAAACTCAAGCTAAGTAGGTTTTTGTTGACAGTTTCAATTGATTTTTGCAGGTTGATCAACTTGAAGTTAGGCAGGAAGCAGCAAAGGAGTTGCTTACAACTATGCTAGAAACGAAGTCTTCAATTGTAGTTAATTCGCAGAAATTTCCAGAGTATAACGCCGGATTGGCGGCGGAAGAGTTTCATTTGCTGGATGTACCTTTGTTTACTATGATGTCGAGTTTGGAACACATTGAAAAGCTGTCTATGCCAGACTTTATAGAAATGGCAAACTCTGGCATTGGTGTTTATGTCGAAGAGTTTGCAGACCTCCTTCCAGATAACAACGAAGGTCTTTTTGGTATTAACTTACGAGAACAATTTGATAATCTGTTTGGAAGAGATTTGCGGCCTTTACAAATTCCACAAGAAACAACTGAGCAACAAGAACCCATTGAACCGAAAGATGCAGGTGAAGTTACAGGTAAGCAACAAGAATACATACCTACAACCAGTTCAAAAAGTCATTTGGAGGTTGCATCACAAGATCCTTTGGATGTTTCATCACAAGATGTTCTGGATGTTTCATCACAAGATGTTCTGGATGTCCCCTCGCAAGATGTTTTGGAGGTTCCATCACAGGTGAATGATATGTACTAAAAATCTCATTTTGTGTAGTTAATATTACACTACAAATCACTACATACTGATATGTATATCAGTATGGTAGCACTAGAAATCACTATACCATACAATCATATACCACTACATGCTTTCAAAAATGATTAGGTGATGTAACTATGTTTTATGCAATATAGATATTTACATATTTTTTTATGTTGATTAAAAATGCAGGAACAGTTTAGCACAAGAAGCCAGAAACAAAAAATGGTAAAAGTGAACAAAAAGCGTGCTACAAAGCCCGAAAAGCAGCAGGTAACAACACCCACCAGACCTGTTACTCGTTCCCATCCTGCAAAGAAGGTAGATGATATATATGAGAGTGGAAGTAAGTTCTCACCATCATATAAAGGACCGAAAGCTGCAGCTGCAGAAGCACTACCACTAAACAAAAAGAGAAAGCTTAAATTGCGCAAGTATTTCCGGAAACTGACTAAATCACCATTCTATAATGACATGAACGATGAACAAAAGAGTACTCTTTCCACATACATCAATAATGCAAAAAATCTTAGGTGAGTTCTCAATTGACACTTTTATATTGATTGTACTATTAGTTTGTGTATGTACTTTTGATATACATACATATTTGTATAAAAAATACTGAGAAAGACATATCAGTATGTACTGTTACACAAAGAATACTAACCTTTACGTCGTTTATTTTCTAGCTCAATTGCTTGGAGAGTGGGAGAAGGTGGTCTTTGTGTAAGTGGAACTACAGTTGATGACTTGGTGCAGAACGATTTATTAGAACAAGATCTTCTCAACTACGCACAATACAAGCTTAACACCAAATTTCAGAATGAGCAACCGATGCACGAAGTATACAGGAAATACTTGCCTGTGTTGCATCTGGATCCATCCGCTTGGGTAAGTTGTTATCTTACACTGCATATTTACTACAGCACATATTCAAAAATTAAAAAAGTATGTAGGGGTAGGTATACTACATATCAATATTGCATAAAACAAAATTAGATATAAACTATTTCAAGTACATCCATGTTTTCAGTACAATGTCGAGTTCCCGGATAACCTCAAAGGAGCAGCACATGATTCTGTTTACAAACCAATATTGGCGATGGATGAAAGTATCAAGAAGATTCTTGTACCAATGTGCCACCACAATCTTCATTGGACGCTACTTGAGTATGACTGCGAAAAAATGGTGTTCAACCACTACAATTCTTCTAAGGCTGAATGGGGAGGTATTTGTTATCCACACGCCTGCAAAATGGCAGATTACATGTACGTACCTATCAACGTGTACTTGATGGAGAAGGACAAAGTAACAATGAAGAATGTAATAGTGAATGAATGTGAAGCACCTCAACAAGGGGGATCGCCAGACTGTCTACTGTTTGTGATGCATTTTATGAAGATGATGTCAAAAAGAAAATATGTGGGAGTGCCTTTGGGAGATGATGAAGAAGTGCAAGCGAAGATTCGTAACAAAAGGGTCCCGTTAGCATGCAAATTGCTGAAAGCATCTCCACCGGAAATCAGTTGGCAGATGACATAAAAATAGTCTTACTTGCTAAAAGTAATCTGACAGTACATATCACTATTTAACTATTTTCTTTTCTTTTTATTCTTGGTTTCATTTCATTTCATGAGTTCAAGAATGTTCAAAAACATATATCTAATATGTAGTGATTTTTAATTTGAATTTGGGTTTAACTTTAATGTAGTGATATTTCAATTGTGTTACTTAAACATGATTTTGTGTTGTTGATACGAGGGGGCGCTGCCCCCTCGACCCCCGTGAAGATGGTGAATCAGCTGGAAAACCAAAAGATGTTCTAAATAATCTTAGTGGAAGATGGTTAAACCACAAACCAGTACATATTTAATTGTTTTCTTGTTACAAACATCTAGTATGGTTACACTACAACCACTACATATCAGTATGTAGTGGTAGATACTAACACTACAATACTGACATGTAATTTCAGTATGTAAATACTTCACTACTGCTGATAGATAATGACATTTTGATAGACTTAAAAACATATTTCATTATTCGAAAATAACTACAATAACTACATTTTGATAGACTTATAATGTTTCAAAAACCAAAAGATGTTCTAAGAAACAACAAAAACAGTATTTTCAGTACACTTGTAATGTATGTACTGTAAATGAAATACTTATTAACCAAATTCAGTTGGTACTGACAAAAAAAAAGAAAAACGGTAGAATAGAACAAGGGCTAGAGGAAAGAATTGTGGAAAAGGAATCTGGCAACATCATCGATATAACATTCTGCTGCACGTTCAAGCCTGTGATAAAAGAAAAAGAGAAATCAGAACACTACTTGCTTAAAAGTACATTGTATTGTATCAAACTTACTTAATTAAGACATTAATATGTATCTGACTGAAATACATACCTGACACAAAATCATTCTTCAGAAAGTTCATACTGTCGGATAAGATTGCATGTTGCCTTGTTGTGATGAGTCTTCAAATTACAGTTTGAACACTTGACAGATTTTCTACTAGTCTCAAATGCAGACTTAAAACGTTTCCCCTTTTTCCTGCCTGGTGGAGACCTAATTACTTCTGCTGGGAGAACGATATCATCTACGTGATACTCATCGGGCCTGTGAGAAAAAAACAGTATCATATAAATGGAATGAACCACAACTACATATGAATATGTACACGGTATATTGTTCCTGAAAAACAAATATAAAAAAATGTAGTGGTATCTAACATTACATATCAGTATGTAACATCCATATGTAAGTAGGTTTATGTTGACAGTTTCCTCCAGATCTAGTAATAGCTGACAAAATGTACTGATTAAAGACACATACCTGTCGTGGTTAGGAACGGGTCTAATAGCTATTGAATATAGCTTACGAAAAGTGGTAACTTTGAAATAATCTTCAACGTAATAAAGAATCCTTCCTCCAGATCTAGTAATAGCTGCAGTAGCGTGCGAGCATGGAAAACCATAAACGCGCCATCGTTGGCAAGTACAAGTTTTTCTCTCTAGATCTACCATATGAGATCTGCACAGTACATATTCATGTGTTATTTTTCAGTACACCTAATATACACAGTACATATTTATATGTTCTCACAGAAACATGGTACTTAAAAAAAGAAAGCGAAAGTAAAACAAGAAAGAGAAAGTTAAAAAGATGATAGAGATTGTGGTAAACGCTAACCTTGGAGAATGCACTTCATAACGATTAGCATCTGACTGGCTAACTTTCCAGGGACGGCCAATTTGGATGTGTAGTTCAAGCAAGGATTGATACGTAGGGGTTAGCAGTTCTGGGTCCATCAAGAGACTCTCTTCACGACGTTCTGACATCATTTCCATCATATGTATCCTACACGACAAGGGGATAGCAAAGTCTGTTATACTAAAAATATACGTAGATTAACAGAACATATATGCTAATACTGTTACAAAAAGAAAACTAATATAAGCTTGTACTGTGACTAAGGAAACTGATACAAACCTGATCGAGTCAACGAACGCACACGCAGGTAATTTCTTCTCTTTGTTAATCCAGCTATTGAACGATTCAGCAATGCTAGATGAAGTGTAACCATAACTACAACCCTTGAAGAAAGCATTGGACCACTTTTCTTTTGGAATGTTGCGGAAGTAGTCAGCAACCCAAGGCCTTTCCAAATTAACCATTTCTTGAAGACCTTCCTCGTATGTTGCAGGAGAAAGAGCATATGTCGCCTTTCGGAAAGCATCAGTCACTTCCTTATACTTTTCGTCAGACTTTGCGATAGGTAAGTTTTTGTCCAAATGGAAGTAACAATATCTTTGATGAGAATCAGGGAACTCTTTGGGAATATATTTAACCAACCCTTCACCTCGGTCAGTCATAAAAGTGATTGGGCGATCATCATTCAAAGCCTCCTTCAGTTTCTTGAAAAACCATTCCCAGCTGATATTGTCTTCACCAGGTACTAAAGCAAACGCAAGCGGATAAAATCCTGCAAAAAGGAATTACTAGTTATGTTAAGCAACTAATATTGACACTACATATTGACATGCAGTTGGTTTACCTCTTTGTTAATATGTGAAAACCTGACACTACTAACATGTTAAGCAACTGATTGACACTACATTTTCACATGCAGTATGGTTTATCTCATACTCAGTAAGGTCAATATGTAGTATGTAGTATGGTCAATACTCATTGTCAGATAGTGAAGTAAGATCAATATGAGTGATCTAACTACCAGACACTACATATCAAAAAAAAAAGAACCAGTTACCTTGATTACCATTAAGACATGTTGCTGCCATAAGACCTCCTTTAAAAGTTCCAGTGAGAAATGTACAGTCACAGAAAATCATGGGACGACATAGTTTATATCCCTCTATACAAGCTCCAAAGCAAACAAAAAGTCTATTGAATCTTTTTGTAGCATCATTGAAATCGAAATCAATAAATGACCCAGGGTTTGTTTCCCTAACAGCATTCACCCACCAAGCAAGATCAGTGTACGACTTAACATCATTACCAAAAATCTGTTTATGCGACAACTCAATTGCATGATATGCGTGGTGATACTGGATTTCAATGCCACCAATAACTTTAAGATAATCTATGATCTCTGCTGGTGTTATGCGAGGGTTGTGCCTGACCATCTCATGAATTAGACTGTTCATGAGTTTTTTTGTAACTCTTGGATTCTTCAACATATAACCACCGCCACAGGTGTGCCTTCCCACATATTCCTTTATCTTAAAAACATCAATAGAACTACCAATGGCAGTTGCGTGAAGCTTCCATGAACAACCTTTCACACTAAATACGGCGGTGAATCTCTCAAGGTCATTCTTCTTCTTAATTACCTCATATCCAGTTCTCATGCAGTATTTTTGGCATGCTATACGTACGACATCAACACCACCATAGAATAATTGATCTGTATCATCAAAAATCTTATCCTAACCATCTGAAAAAACACTCTTGGGGCTTCTTTACCTTCTTTCAAATAACTATTCTTTGCACTGACAACTAAGTCTGCATTACTGTCAATTTCCATACGCCTAGACGCGCCATTTGAAATTACATCCACGTGCAAATCAAAGAAAGCTGATTGCTTTGAAGAATGTAATGCAGAGATGCCCTGGAGTGTTACATCGGCAAGAATAGGAACTATCGCTTGATTCTGGAAATAGTTAACCAGAATAGTCGATGGAGTCAACCAGCTCCACATATTACAGATGCAAAATTTCAAATCCTCTAAAGTTGAAAATGATGTAACCTCATATGCAAAATGATATTGCTTATGGTATACATGAGAATAGATGGAGAAGTCTAGTTTGGGACCAACGTCAGACATGTTAACCCTGTAAATGATCCAAAAATTAACTAAGTCTCTGAATGGATATAAGTTATACATATTGATATGTATTGGCATCTACTGTATTGCACGATACATACTAAAGAGCGCAGGCTATATGTAGTACGTGTTGGTATGTAACATGTAGAATAACTAAGTCTCTGAATTCCTATACGTTATACATATTGATATGTATTTGTATGTAACATGTAGAATATATTTTACAACATATCAATATGTTTTGAGTTTCATCTTCTATAAATAGAAGAACTGCAGCTATATCAAAAACAGAATACAAAATTACTACACGATCTATCTAACAAAACAAACCTATATCAGATTACAAAGAAACTAAAACAGAACAGCAGCAGAGAAAAGGTGATTATAGTAACATACATTGTTCGAATCTGAGATTAACCTAATTCGATTTTAAGATACCTAATTGAAAAACACAAAAATCACAATGTAAATCGAACGGAAACTGAATTGAACAATATAAATCATCACAAAACTGAAATCATAAAAGAAAGATAACAATGTACATCATAGACAACTATTCTGATAGAAATCGGATCAGAATAAACCTAATTATTCATCAACATTCCAAGAACAACAACAGAGGAAGATGATTTACGAGATAAATACCTTGTTCGAATCTGATTTCGAAGCACAGATGATTTACGAGATAATAGCTGTGATTTACGAGATAAAACACTGTGATGAACCAAAACGCAGGAGCAGAGAAAACCAAAGAGAAACAGATGATTATAGTAACATACATTGTTCGAATCTGAGATTAACCTAATTCGATTTTAAGATACCTAATTGAAACACACAAAAATCACAATGTAAATCGAACGGAAACTGAATTGAACAATATAAATCATCACAAAACTGAAATCATAAAAGAAAGATAACAATGTACATCATAGACAACTATTCTGATAGAAATCGGATCAGAATAAACCTAATTATTCATCAACATTCCAAGAACAATAGCAGAGGAAGATGATTTACGAGATAAATACCTTGTTCGAATCTGATTTCGAAGCACAGATGATTTACGAGATAATAGCTGTGATTTACGAGATAAAATATTGTGATGAACCAAAACGCAGGAGCAGAGAAAACAATCTGAGATGAAAAAAAAAGAGAAAGAAACTGAATTTGATTTGTTCGTGGAGTTGCAGAAAGGGTATTTTTGGTACTTTTGAAAAACTTGTCTTGTGTGACCCGCACGTTTTGGACTAGGGAATAAATATTCTGGTCCAAAAACATGTTTTTGGACCAGCAGATAATTTTATTCTAGGAGTGGATTAGAGAGTAACCAGTACTGGGTTTCCTGGACTACCTAGTAATTCCTAGATAATAAATCTCCACCTAGACTTGAATATCATTACTATTTATAATACATGCACAATGGTTAACCTGGAAATTGAGTTCATACTTCCAAGCATTGATTACTTTTTTTTGATTGAATTCATTCTATATGTTTGATCGACAGGTGATTCCACTTTTTTTGACATAGATAGCTTACAAATACTTTTTGTGCTGCTGATTAGCTATGCTTGGAATGCGCAGTTATGTAAAGATATATTTTGGACACAGTTAGTTTGTGAAGCTATATTTTGGATATACATTTATCAGAGTATTTAGTTTGGGTGAAATTGAACTTATTTTTTAGTAAGGATGAAATTGGATTCATCCTAGCTTAAATTTGGAAAAAAGCAAGGATGAAACTGGATACTTCCTGTGTAAACTAAAAATAAGAAAAAATATTTGAAAATGGGCATGATGAAAATGTTTACATCCTGCCTATTTTTACATTTTTGTCAATACAAACAGTATCAAAATCTAACTATCCTTTTCACCCAGAAATTGTTGATTTTGGTCTTTTTAACCAATTTTGTGTAAGGTAAATTACAAATCAAATGATTGACATTGTATAAAAAGGAAAAATAAACAAGTAGTTGACATTGTATTAAGAAAGTTGAAACAAAATTTAAGGTTTTAGGAAACTTGGCAACTAAAAGTGCAGCTATAACCAAAAATTTAAGGTTTTAAACAGAAATTGAACTACAAATAAAATACCAACAAAGACAACGTAAATCCTAATAATAATAACCTTAATGATAATAATCCCAATCTTACAATAAAATTCATCAATTGACAATTAATTTGAATTCTTTGGCCTTAAGTTTCAATAGATTATCCGAAAAAATCCCACGGTCTTTAACATCACTCGACTTTCTTGGGTTAAAGAACTGAAAACTTATTCAAGTGCTACCACCATAGGCCATGAGACCAACTGCCCCCACATTCCCCTTGACATACTTCAATTTTAATTTAGCCTTCAAAATTACTAACGGATTAGAAAATACGTATTTCAGTTCACAATCCCTTCAAACATATTCATTGACCATAGCGGTTGATTTTGTACACTAGTAGTCCTCTCGAAAAAAGAATCAAACTTAAAAATGGAGACTCGGAGTAGGGACTTATTCTTATCGGGATGATTTGTGCCACAAACTTTCTATCCCAATTTGTCGGTTTGTTGGAAAATAAATGTGGAAGAAAATGCTCATTAGGATATCCTTCTCTTTACGCAAGAGAATAGTATATCCGACCCCATTAGTATGATGATACATGTTTCCCTCCATTGACTGCACCTGTAAGTCTTCAAATCAAACATGTCCACTCGAAATCTCAGATCTTATCTCTAAAAGAAACTTTATCAAACACAAATATCAATCATGTCCACTCATTGTAAATGGACACTACTGCTAGGTAACATCATAGTGACGTTACCTACACAGAAAAATAATTTCATGTATGACTACCCAAGTCAAGCTCTAGACTTTAAATACCACTCCATACCAGTGAACATTCTGCACATTTGATTAGTTATCAATTAGCCATGAATTCATTCAATAAGGCTACTCAAATGACATCATTTCGTCTCCTTGTCATCAATCTTCATTTTTTGTTCTGTTTATTGATCAGCGTCACTGAATTTCCACTAACCTGTCATGGATGTCATGAACAGGATAGAAGTGCTCTCCTTGATTTCAAATTCTCTTTGATTGATCCTGCAAATCGTTTGGCATCATGGGAAGATAGCTACCAACATCAAAATTGCTGTAATTGGTATGGAGTTGGATGTTCATATGACTCTTTTCGGGTCATCTCCGTCAGTCTTCGAAACACAGTCTATGAAAATTACCTCAGAGAACGTTCAGTCACATTCGATGGACGAAACATTTCACTAACAGGTAACTTCCCTCCTTCCCTCTTTAGAATTCCTCATCTCGAGTATATTGATCTTTCCTACAACGATTTCCAGGGAACACAAATTCCGCTCCAGCTTTCCAATCTAACAAAACTTTCTCATCTTGATCTCTCCTACTCCAACATTGGTTCATCAATTTCAACACAATTCAACAACCTTTCATCTCTACATTACCTTGATTTATCTGAGAATTTGAACTTACAACCATCATCTGTAAAATGGGTGAGAGGGTTAGTTAATTTACAGGTGTTAAATTTGAGTGGTATTGATCTATATACATTTTCACAAGAAATTTTGGGTGAGCATATATCTCATCTTTCCAATCTCAGAGATCTTGATCTCTCAAGGTGTAATATATCTAGCACAACTATTCCCAATTTTCACAATCTTTCTTTTCTATCTTCTCTTAATATGAATTCTAATTCACTCAATTCCCGAATCCCAGTACAACTTGCGAATTTAACTTCACTTTCTAATCTCGACTTGTATGGTTGTGGATTACAAGGTTCTGTACCTTATCTTCCTCAGCTGAAAGTGCTCGATGTTAGTCATAATCCTAGTCTTAATCCTGATCTAACTAGGATGTTTCAACATCAGTGGCCTAAGCTTCAAAAACTTAGCATATCAAATACTAATATAAGCGGATCAATTTCAAATGCACCGATGTTGGTCAGTCTTGATGCCGCTGGTTGTTCAATTCAAGGATCTTTGCCTTCTTGGATCTACAGTCTAAAGCTCCTAACCAATCTCCACTTGTCTGGCAATAAATTCCAAGGTCCCATATCAAATTCAATATCCAACCTAAAATTCCTAACCAATCTCGACTTGTCTCGCAATAATTTCCAAGGTCCCATACCAGGTTCAATATGTGAGCTCATTTCTCTTCGAGAACTTGATTTAGGAAGTAATAATATAACAGGAACCATACCAAGTTGCATATCGAATCTTCATAACCTTAGGTTTTTTTATGTCAATAATAACTCAATTGAGGGAAGCGTTTCATTGAAATCTCTGATTAACGATCTAAATCTAATGGCCATAGATCTGAGCTCAAATAGGCTTACGGTAGGTATAGATCAAAATATCAGTTTGTACTCTAAATTCAAACTAGAGTATTTGTCTTTGAATTCTTGCAATCTAAAAGGATCCATCCCTACTTTCATCTGTAAATTGAGTCATCTTTGGAATTTTGACTTGTCTCATAATAACCTGACAGGAGTTATTCCTTCTTGTATCTCAAAACTCAAAAATCTCGCTTCATTTGATGTATCAAATAATACACTCAGTGGTAAAATCTCAATAGAAGTTGGAAAAAGACTATCTAATTGTTACACCATCAATCTAGCTGGAAATCAACTTTCGGGTTCAATTCCCTCTTCTATATGTTCAAAAAGTTCACGATCTTCTCTTCAAATAGTTGACCTCTCAAACAACAGATTCTCAGGGGTTATACCAAATACCTTAGGGTATTGTAAAGATCTTCAATCACTAAACCTTGGGAGCAATAATCTCACAGGAAATGTTCCAAATGAGATTGAAAAGTTAGAATCATTGGGATATCTTCAACTGCAGGACAACTATCTCGATGGTACTCTTCTCAACTTCATCGGTAAACTCCCTTCATTGGTAGTTCTTAACTTAGCGAATAACCAATTCGAAGGAAATATACCAACGGCACTATTTGGTGCACAACACTCTCTCTTAAGTATCATTTCTTTAAGGTCAAACAAGTTCAATGGATCAATTCCTGATGAAATTCAAAATTTGAACCAACTGCAAATTTTGGATTTATCGCACAACAATTTCTCCGGCCATATTCCTAAGCAATTAGGAGGCTACTGGATGAATTTAACAGGCGCATCTCAATATCTTATGGATGTGTATGGAATTCAATTGCAGATGGTGATCAATGGGATCATGTTGCAATTTGAAAGAATATACACTTATACCTCGGGATTGGATCTGTCTTGGAACATGCTTGATGGTAACATTCCAACAGAGATAGGTCGGTTAAGCGGACTTGCAAGGCTCAATTTGTCCCACAATCATTTTTCGGGTAGCATACCTGCGAATATTGGAGATATGTCTAAGTTAGCTTCCCTGGACTTAAGTTTCAATAGACTATCCGGGAAAATCCCACAATCGTTAACATCACTGGACTCTCTTGGGGTTTTTAACCTATCTTACAATGAGTTGAGTGGTGAAATTCCAAAAGGGATTCACTTTAGCACGTTGGGTGGTGATGGATGGTCTTTTGTTGGGAATGCATTATTGTGTGGAGAACCTACAAAGAATGTTTGTGAAGTGGAAGAAGACGATAAAAAAGACGATCGAGAAGATGATCAAGAAAATTACCAAGAAGATACAAATGAGAAATTGATATTGTATAGTATTATTTCTTTGGGGTTTATATTGGGATTTTGGGGTCTATTCTTTGTGATGCTTATAAAAAAGGAGAAATGGTGGTTTCCATATTGGAGATTTATCGATTCTATTGTAGCTGTGATCATAAGATGTATTCAAAGAGAATCATTATAATACCACCAGTTTGTATTTCATTGAAAGCTCAAACTATGATGAGGGCAGAAAAATGAATTTTATTTGATTAAAAATTGTCCGGAAATTTTATTCAAGGATCAGTTTTTTGCTCATATAATAGTCGAAAATGACAAGATGGTTTCCGCACCTGGCTAACTTTATTCAAGGCGCTAAGCTGAGCCAACAGGTTGTGTAAAGCACAACTCAACTATTGGACAAGGCTATGCCTAAGCTTGGTGTTCAACAAAAATGGGTGAACTTAATCATGAACTCTGTTACTTATTCAGCTCTACTGAATGGAAAACATAAAGCAGAACTTCACTAAGTTCATTTCAACATTCTAAATCATCAGGTCCAAGATCTTCTTAACTTTTTGACTGGACGAGATATGATTTGCAGCTGAATCCATATAAGAATGATTCTGGTAGAGATGAAATCATCTTACTTTATTTGATTAAAAAATGTCGGGAATCATCTTGCTTTATTCAAGGATCAATTTTTTGCCCATATAATAGTCGAAAATGACAAGGTTCATAAGAGAAGTGTGATATCATCTACCAGGAGAAGTTTGACTTATTAATATCAGTGTGTTGACAAAAGATAAGATCGTGTAAAGATATCTGAAATAATATGAGAGAAAGAAGGCTTTATTAGTTGTAATCCACTATATATATTATCTGCCACTTATTATGTAATTTCCTATATAACGGGCAAGAGAGTATGTAAGAAGAGAATGTAATATCTGATAATTAAAGAGGTATTGAGCGAAGAGAATTTATGTGAGTTCTAAGTTAGGATTGGTGAAAACTTTACATCATGTTATATCTTCTTAAATGAATCTTTTCTTTCAGATTATAATGTCTTCGACAAATAGATAAAAATAATTATTGGGTGTGCTGTTGGCGCATAGAAATAGTTTTGGCGCATAGATGATCATGAAGGAATCATGTACAAACGATCTTACCTAGGTCCATTGCTAAGATATTTGTCGCCAGAAGAGGGCATGGAGATTCTAAAATCTATACATTACGGAGATGAGGGAAACCATGGTGGGACAAGATCTTTGGCACAAAAAGCTAAAGTTCAAGGTTATTTCTGGCCTTACATGCATGACGATGGGAAGAAAATTGCTACAAGGTGCGAAGAATGTCAGCGATATGAAAAGAAAATTCATGCTTCAGCTACAACTCTGAATTCAGTACTAAGTGTGCGACCCTTTGCGAAGTGGGGTATTTATATTGTGAGGCCGCTTGTTCTAAAAAAATAATATACTAGAGTTCATTTGGTCCAGTTGACTCAGTCAACTATTTATTTGGTCTTTTTCTAAAATATATATTACTGTTTGGTCATATAAATTATTGTTTGGCCCTACGTGGACAATACCCACGCGGGATGACGTCATGAATGACGTAATTGTCATTTGGTAATGGCAGAAATACCCTTTTGGTGCACCATATATATAGTACTCAATTATTAAGATAGAAGGGAATCATCTTAGAATTTGTTTTCTCTTTTTTCCCCAAATATACTTCCTCTCTCTGTTTCTTCTTCTTCTCTTCTTTTTTTTTTCTTACGAAGAAAGTTGATAATGAAGACGACGATGATGATGATGAGGAAGACGATGATGATGAAGAGGATGCATATGTTTACGTTTTTTTGTTGTTATTGTTGTTGTTGTGGTTGAAGATGATGAAGATTTTCTGGTTTTTTTTTTCTTTTATCTTTTGTTGCCGTTGTTATTGGAGATGATGAAGACGATGAATAAGATGAAGATTTACGTTTTTATGATATTTGTTCTTTGATTTCAAATGAACTTTCAATTTTTATGGATTTTTGTTGTACGTTCATGTTAAAGAACGAACTCTTTTTTAGATCTTGAATTATTAGGTGTTCATTCAAAAGAATGAACTCTGTTAGTTTGTATGGTTTCATGTTAAAGAATGAACTTTGTTCTAGGTTTGAATTATGTTTTTTTTGATAGGTGTTCATTTTGACGAATGAACTCTGATTTTTTTTAATAGTAATGAACTTTTATTGGGTGTTCATTTTGACGAATGAACTCTAATTTTTGTTTATAATAAGGAACTTTTATTGGGTGTTCATTTGAAAAAAATGAATTTTTATTTAATAATGAGTTTTGATTGAGTGTTCATTTGAACTTTGATTTTTGTTCATAATATTGAACTTGATTGGGTATTCATTTTGACGAATGAGCTCTAATTTTTGTTCATAATAATGAACTTTGACCGGGTGTTCATTTTGACGAATGAACTCTGATTTTTAAGAATGAAGTATGTTTGATCATATCAATGAATTTTTGTTGTGTGTTTAATTTTATGAATGAACTCGAATCTACAAAAAGCATTACCAAACACTTGATAGTTTATCAAACAGAATCAACTGCTACAATAAAAAAAAAAGTATAGAGTTCATCAAAGAGCATGAACTCAAATAATTATGGAAATAGAAAAGTTACGAAAATTAATGCTAAAATAGTACGGAATAATATTTTTGTCCATTTCTTATTTTCAAATGATTATGGACCAATCAGGAAACGCGTTTTACTAGAGTAACTGCAATGGTACGATCAAAATCAAAGATCAAAGACCAAAAAAAAATGATCAAATTTGAGTTTAGTATGTAGTTTCACGCTACGGTGCTGGAGTACATTTAGTTGAGCGGGAGTATAATATTCATTTGCTGAGGGGCGTAGGCATTAAGCACGCCTGGGTGGAGTGTATATACACATTACGCCCGATGTTGAGCGGACACTTCACAAACGCCGAGTGTGGCGCATGTGTATAATTAACGTCCCAAAAACAGACGCAACTAATACGTACGTCTGATGGTGCAGAGTTATAATGTCCGCCTGTGTCGAGAGTATATTATATGCTCGGCTGTAGTGGTGCGGACAATATAAGTTCGCCTGCATGGTGGCTACTAAGAAACTAATTGACCCGGATTCAAAACTTATACAAATATTTCAGATGTTTAAAGATAAAACTAATCAATCCTAAACCTTATGCTAATTTATTTAGCTAGAGCTAAAAAAATACTAAAATCAAATGGAAATACCACAATAAAAATCAAGATTGCAGTAGCCACCATAATAATATAACAGTAAATTATTCCTATGAGAGCACCTATAATTATCCAAGCAGTCCTTGATATCCTTGGCCATCTGAATCCTTTAATAGGCGAACATTATATATACGCCTAATCAGGATGAACATTATATACACATTTCATTGCGTGAAATTGAAATCCCCGCTTGTTATGAGGCTAGCATTATATACACGCCTAATCGGGTGTACATTATACCAACGTTCCACCGAAACGAACATTATATACACACTTGTTATGAGGTTGACATTATATAAACGCCTGTTATGAGGCGGACATTATATAAACACCTATTAACAAACGTATATTTGACTAAATTAGGTTTTGGTCTGGATTTGGGACCAAATATACTTCGAGATTTGACTGTGTCTCGTTTCTGGACCGTATTTATAATTTTACTCGTCCACTGTGGTTGTTCTAAACGACCAAACAAACTTGGAACTATCTAAAAAAGGACCAAACGATTATTCCCTCTTGTGAATTTTGGAATAATATCATCAAATCGATTTCTGGGATTTTGACATCTACAAGTCACGAAGTTATTTTTCATCTAAAGTCGTAAAGGCCTAGATAAATAAAGCTCCCACGTTAAACGGTAAAGAAACCCTCATTTTCTATTGACCGAAATAGGCTTTTTTTGAATTTTGTGAAACGATCGTTTTAATAAGGACATGACAACGTATAATTTTATGGAAACCCAAATTCTAGCAGGAAGTCGAATACCTATCATAATAGGACTTTTTTTCCCAAATTAATAGACAACAATAAAAAACCTAGAAAACCCGGCATTTTTGTGCGAAACATGATAAGAAATGGGGCCCACTTTGTCTTCTCGGTATTGACACCTGTGTGCCCCATTACTGAGTGTCGGCGTATGCCATTTTCATCCTACGATTAAATATTTTTCATCAAAATTCACCCGAAGAGAGTTTCTCTCTGCCACGTATGCGTCACCCACAGTAATAAAAGAGTCTTATTTCAGAAGCAAAACCAGAATACCAAACAAAGAAGATTTGGGGTTTATGAAGATTTGGGGATCAACTTCTTGATTACGTAAGTATTCATTTATTTTTTGAGTTTTCTGCTCCATTTCTTAGTTCTTTGTTGTAATAATAAGATATAGTTTTCAATTTTCACTTGAATGCATGTGGGATTTCAGGGTTGATTTCTTGATCAAATTGAGTCAACTTAGTAGGTTGCAATGTTGTGTAATTATTAGAGTTTACATTCCTAGAAAGAAAGAAAATTATAGCTTACCCTTAATGGGGATTCAAACCTTACACAACTTCTGGTACTAGTACCTGACCTAAGTCAAATTGTTACAATTTCTTGCTCAGATTATTATTATAGATTGTTCTGAAACGTATCTGCATTTTATAAGTATATATATTCAACTTTCTGCTGTAGCAACAATGAGTTATGCATTTCGAGGAGCTAGACCTGATATTGAAAGGAGTTATTCCTCATCAACGTCCTTCATTGGTATTATTCAACATTTCCTTGGTTAGCAGTAATTTAAAATGTGAGACAATTTCGTGGGCTTTGTGATTTATTGTGTTTTATGTTGATTCTTTTTTGATTATCAGAGAATGCGGGCATCAGGGCCGAATAATACCAACTCCTTTGCTTTTCTTTTCACTGGTACTATTATGTCCATCTATAAAATGTAACTATTGGTTCTTTTCACTGGTACTATTACCACCAGTTTGTATTTCATTGAAAGCTCAAACTATGATGAGTGCAGAAAAATGAATTTTATTTGTAAAAAATGTCCGGAACCATCTTACTTTATTCAAGGATCAAATCTTTGCTCATATAATAGTCGAAAATGACAAGGTTCACAAAAGAAGTGTGATATCACATATGTGAAGAAGTTTGACTTATTAATATCAGTACGATGACAAAATATAAGATTGCCTAAAATATCTAAAATAATAGGAGAGAAAGAAGGCTTTATTAGTTGTAATCCATTATATATATTAGATGTCACCTACTATGTAATTTTCTATATAACGGGAAAGAAAATAAGTAAGAAGGGAGTGTAATATTTGATAACTGGAGAGGTACTGAGCAAATAGAATTTATGTGAATTCTAAGTTAGGGTTGGAGAGTACTTTATATTTATGTTATCATCTTCTTAAATGAATCATTTCTTTCCGATTATAATGTCTTCGACAAATAGATAAAAATCATCATTGGGTGTACAGTGGGTTTCTTGCGTCTACATTTTAGTGCACAAAAACAGTTTTGGCACATATATGATCAAGAAGGAATCATGTACAAACAATCTTACCTGGGTCCATTGCTAAGATATTTGTCACGAGAAGAAGGCATGGAGATTCTAAAAGCTATACACTATGGAGATGCGAGCAATCATAGTAGGACAAGATCTTTGGCTCAAAAAGTTAAAGGAAAAGGTTATTTCTGGCCTTACATACATAACGATGGGAAGGAAATTGCTATAAGGTGCGAAGAATGTCAACGATATGAAAAGAAAATACATGCTTCAGCAATAACTCTGAATTCAGTACTAAGTGTATTGCCCTTTGCGAAGTGGGGTATTGATATTGTGAGGACGCTTGTTTCTGGAACAAGGAAGCGGGGATACCTGGTTTTCACAACAACCTACTTTACCAAATAGGTAGAAGCCAACACATCATATACGCGACAAATATGTGTTCGCCTTCATTTTTGAGAAAATTATATGTAAATTTAGGATTCCAGTGCTGATAGTCTCAGAAAATGGGAAACAGTTCGAAGGAGAAAATCTTGACATGTTATTTAATGCATTCAAAATCCAGAGAGGGAAATCGACTCCACTATATCCTTAGACCAATGACCAAGCATAGGCCACGAACAAAGCGGTCGCTGACATTTTGATGAAAAATCTAGATGAACATCACAAAGATTGGTGCGACCAACTTCACAGTGTATTGTGGGCTCATAGAACGATTAGAATATCCCTTTTTGCTTAACATACAAAGTGGGGGCGTTTTTGCCAGCTGAAGTAACCACACCAACTACGAAGCACGAAGCCTGGGAGAAAATTTTGAATGCAAATTTGATTTAGCGAAGTTGGATGATTTATACGGTGTTAAGAAAACTGCTAAAAAGTTAGTTTTAACTAAATGACTTACGAGAATGCCAGCAATGAAAATGGAAATGTTTTTTGATTTTAAGTTTATAAATTTATTTTGAGGGAAGAGTATTTTAGTATTTTCGTTCCCGAAAACACCCCTTGACATATATTATTAGTTAGGGAAAGTAATTTATATCCCCAATTAATTTTGGCATCCCCAATACATGCTCAAATTGTTTCAAATTTAGCCGCAAGATCTTTGTTTTCTTTGTTTTGCCATCTATGATGATCAGGTCAAAAATAGTCCACCAACCCATAATAATTTCTTTGTCATTGTGATTATCATCCTCGAGCTGCAACGGAAATCCTCGATTGAGGGTTCATAGTTAGTAGGTTATCCTAGAACCAGGGTCAAAATGCCATGGCCTTTTATTCAGTTTGTTTTCCTAAAACTAGGCCAAAGATGCCTTTATTCAAATTATATTACAAGAGATCTTTCTAGAATTTGGACGTTCATTTTGCATTTTTCAAATTAGTGCTTGCCCACTTTTTTTCAGTGTAAGTTTGGCATTATTACTATCAACAAATTTATTTACGGGATATTTTGATTTTGGGTCCAATTTTGTGACCTCTGTTTAGGGCTGTCGATAGATATATGAAGTTCGAGATCCGTTTCCAAAAATCCGACATCCTATAAGATTTAACCCGATGTATCGTATTTCGGATTTCAGAATCGCAACTATTATCTGATTTGCCTTCTTAGCCTAACGGAATCGGATTAGGCAATATCCGACATCCAATAACCAATGGGTGTATCGGTAATTCCAACCCCAGTGTTAGATGTCGAGACGTAAGGGCTGAGTTTTCTCTCCAATATTTTTTTCTTCTTACTGCAGCTTCGTACTTCTACTTCGTCTCTACTCTCATCTATAATCTTCTAGTGTTCTAGTTCGTCTTCTCTTCATGAACCAAAAGAATCAAAAGATCAATCTCTTACGCCTAAAACTCGAACGAACTTATATTAGCATGAAAACTGAAAAATCAATCTCTGCCAACACTCAACAGGTTATAATATAAATTCAAGAAGACAATGACTCGGTGTCTGAAGTTCTACAAATCTACTTGTTAATTCTTGATCTCTCAATCACACAAATAAATCAGTTATGATGATGAAACAATTTCAATCACTGTCTCTGTCTCAGATGCAAAATTAGGGCAAAATATATAGAATTTTAGGTGAAATATTTGGGTTTAATTTTCAGTTGTTAAGATTAGATATGTGTGTGATTAGGAAATTGGGGTTATGATTTCAAGTCTTCGATTTATTATTTTTTATGCATACAAATTCAATTTCTACCTCTCAGTCACTCTCCTTTTTTTTATTAGCAGGACAGCAGGTTCAAATCCCCTAAAGTACTAAACAAAGATCATCAATTACTTCCCATCAAAGGGTTGAATCTATTTCAGGTATGTAGATTAGACTCTGGGTTTTGTTTAATTTTACTAAAATTTTTTGCTGGTGCATGATTTCTTTTGTTGATGCATGTGTATGTACAACCTTGTCTGCAGGTGAATTTTTTGAATAGTGGTATAGTCTTTGTAGACTATTAGTCATTTCATAATGTGTTTAAATGCCTATCGGGTAGAATCTTAACTACTTTTTGTATAAGTAATCTTGATTTCTGGTATGGGATTTTACAAGACTGTTCCATATGTGCGTTGATTCTTAGTTTAATTATTTATATGTATCAGTCTTCTTAAGATTTCATGACCTAATTATTCAAATTAGGCTTAAAAAGAAACAACTAAGATTGTATAGTGATCTACTGATCTCTCTGATTTTCACATCCACATGAATAGCAAAGAAATTATATAAGGTTAAATTTGCGGATATTCATGTGGATGGGGAAAAAAATGTTGATATAAGAAAGGGGATTCTCTGTAGTGGACACCGAATTGGATTTCAGTATTATCTTAGTACACTGGGTACAAAAAATTAGATTTTTAGCACTTCAGGTCCAAAATCATTAGAACCTGAAATATCTAGTCTACTGTACTCTAGCTATCAGTTAAATCAATCGGTTCTTATGCACATTATTCACATGTCATAACTCAATCTTGCAACTCCATGTTTCTTGTTTTATTGTTTCTGCTATATTATGGCTTACAATATCGCAAAGTTTGTCCTGTAACATTATTAGTTCGACTCAATACTAACACTTCAATTGATATGGTATATCTAATTTTCAGCATGAACCTGGAACAAACTCGAGCAACCAGTTTAAAAACATCAGCAACAAGTCATCTCACTAAAACACATGGTGCGAATTGTTGCATTTCGTGGCTGTAAGCACCACATTTACAGATGAAGTGACAAGAACTAAAACTAAAAGGCACTGTAACGCAAGCCGAATGAGAACAATGGGGTTATTTTTAGAATCTCGCTGTTAGACTGTTGTTAAATTTTTTCCTGATTTCATTTTATTGTTAGAATCTGCTACAATTTTCAATATGTTTGAGTTGGAGATTGTAATGAATGTGTTTGTAGACATTTTAAAACCAATAGAACACTTTTTTCTTTCAGTTTTTTAATTTTTCTGACCACTACCGGAATTTATCGGAATTTCCGATATCTTAGCCTATCGGAATCGGGATTGATTTTTCAAATTCCGCCGGAAATTATTAAAAATCGGACGGAAATTCATCCGTTGGATTTTTAACCCCTACCGGAATCGGATTTTTAAAAATCTGACGGAAATTAATCCGTTGATAGCCTAACCTGTGTTGCATTGGGGTCCTCGAAAATTTCAAATTAGAGTTTGGATTCCGGGACTTGCGTTGACCGTCTTGAACTTACACAGAACTGTTCATATCAGAGATTTTTACCATCTCCACCACGAAATGAGGACAATTAAGCTGTATAGTTGAGGGACACGAACTTACACAGAACTGTTCGATTATGCCTAAGATCAAGTTTTTTTTAACTCAAGTGTCGTAATTGGGTAGCTTGAGATTCCCAAACGCCTTGCTCCCTACATATTTTGGATTATGTTGAAGTTCCATCAAAGCCAGTCTTTATACCATTATACCAAAGTTTGTAAAAGAGGTATATCTAGGCTAGGCTCCAAAGTAATCATAAGTAGTAGTAGTAGCTAAATGACTATGTTTACAAAAACTAGTGTGCTTGACATGAAGTATTGTGTATGTTGGACTCAATCCAGAATCTTAACTTCAGATCATGAAGTGTAACCAAAGAAAGAGTTTGATGATCCGAACACTCAATGTTCTGAGAAATAATACTTCGCTTTCATGTAAAGCAAAAGTGAATTACCAAAAGCGAAGGAAAGAATTCGGCCGTTTTCACCGACCCATTACTGTCATTCTACCAGAAACAAAAGCAATGAAGAAATCATTGAGAAGCAAAGCATATTTAGATTCTTTCAGAAAACAGAATCACTGCATGCATCACGTAATGGATTGATGCTTTACTTAAGGTGCCTTCACTTACAAAATAATATTTGGTGAATATCTTCCACCGAAATCTTGTGGAGATTAAACTCTTATTTATATAAAGAAAATATTGTTACAGAGTTGTTGATCAACACAATATTGTTACTGACTCTGAGAACGAGTTTATAGCTAACAAAAACGGACGATTAACTAGCCTATAGTCTAGTGCTGACCGACTGACTGACTGAGCAGAGAGTCTTCAGGAAGACTCTCTGTTGTATCGTTAACACCTCCCTTCAAGTTGTACTTGAGTTGACAAATGTGCAACTTGTTCCGTAGGTAGTGAAACCTTGGAGAAGAGAGCCCCTTCGTAAATATATCAGCCAATTGGTCTTTAGAGCATATGAACCGCACCTGTAACCGTTTGTCAGCTACCCTTTCCCGCACAAAATGATAGTCGATCTCTATGTGTTTAGTATGTGCATGAAAAACAGGGTTTGCAGTGAGATACGTTGCACCAAGATTATCACACCACAACGTTGGAGTTGATATAGCAATACCAAGCTCCTTAAGTAACGACTGAATCCAAATAATTTCTGAGGTAGCAATTGCAACACCCCTATTCTCAGCCTCCATGCTAGACTTAGAGACAGTCTTCTGCTTTTTGGCACTCCAAGAAATCAAATTCCCACCAAAGTATACACAATATCCACTCGTAGACCTGCAGTAATCCAAATTGCGTGCCCATTCCGCATCAGAATAAGCATGTAAAGAGAAGTCCTTATATGATTTCAGATGTAAACCAAAGTCGACTGTATGCTTCAAATAACGAATGATCCTCTTCACCAGCTCCCAATGCTCCACAAACGGCTCATGCATATATTGACACACTTTATTAACTGCCACTGAAATGTCAGGCCGCGTCAGATGTAAATACTGAAGTGCACCAACGACACTGCGATACAATGTTGGATCTGCAAACTTTTCTGAGCCAAGTTTCTGAATCTTGACATTTGAGGCTAATGGTGTAGTCACTGGTTTAACGTCATCCATCTTGGTTCGACGTAGAAGATCAGTTACATATTTACGCTGAATTAAAACAATATCTGATCCTTGCCTGAGAACCTCTACCCCCAAAAAAAAAGACAAATCACCCATGTCTTTTATAGAAAAGGCTTTACCAAGATCTGCAATGAGCTTGGCAATCGTAGTTGGATCCGAGCCTGTGACTATTATATCATCAACATACACCAATACATATATAGTGTAAGATTCAGACAGCAGTACAAGCAATGAACTGTCAGCAATCGAGGCTTTAAACCCAAGAAACAACAAGTGATTGGTGAGTTTCGAAAACCAAGCACGGGGAGCTTGTTTAAGACCGTAAAGCGACTTGTGCAGCTTACAAACATGATTGGGAAAATTTGGGTCTACATACCCTGGCGGTTGCCTCATAAAGACTTCTTCATCCAAAATGCCATGTAAAAAGGCATTCTAAACATCCAATTGTTTCAGCTGCCAACGATTCATCACAGCAAGTGATAAAACAAGGAGAATAGTGCAAGGTTTGACAACAGGACTGAAAGTTTCACCGTAATCAACACCTGTCTGTTGATTGAAGCCTTTCGCAACCAAACGTGCTTTGCATCTCTAAATACTCCCATCCGGGTTTTGATTAACACGGAATACCCATTTCGAACCAACTACATTCATGCCAGGCTCATACTTAACCAACGAGTACGTATTATTTTGAATAAGAGCATTGATCTAATCATCCATAGGTTTCCTCCACCGTGGATCTTTGTTCGCAGCAGAAAAGCATGTTGGCTCCATGAAATCAGACTCAGGAAGAGGATGCTTAGTTGCTGTCAGGCACTACTCTACTTGAACCATCAACCAGCGTATACGCCTTGTTTCTCTCCGTCTTCTCACTTGGACGGAACAACACCTTCAACTGATCCGGCTGATTTGTGAGAAAGAGAACGACAGAATGAGCATCTTCTTCCTTGTATATTTAAAATTCTTCATCAGTTAGTCTAAAAGCTCATGGATCTAATATCCAGTGAACCCAAAATTCTATCCTCCTTACACTCGATCATCCATTAGAACAATCAACACCATTTTCAGATCAAGCCCATCGCAATGCAAGTGAACTTCGAACACTACTTGCCACCCATTGATTCTCATGTCTTCTAATTCGCAAGAACAACTGCCATTAAACCCAATCTCAGCCACCGTCTCCTGTAATTCATGACCACCATTTGATCAAAACCAAATTGGGAAAAAACCCATCTTCAGATTACATCAAAACCCCCGATTCAATTCCTTGGTTGCTGTTTGAAGGAGTCCTGTATAGGAACGGTAGGCATCCACCATTTGATACTAGCACTGCCTCAATCGACCGACAATCAGCAGAGAACGACATCCCAATTTATTCAACTCCACGAACTCAAACCATTGCTTCAAATTGAAATCGACCCACCAATCACAACAGCTCAATTCATGTTTAAATCCTGATTCAAACCATCTGCCACACTTGTAAATCCCAATTCAAAAAATTGAAATCGACCATTGCTTCAAATTGAATCGGGATTTAAACATGAATCGACCCACCAACCACAACAGCTCAATTCATGTTTTTTCTGTGGATACAACTCAATTCTTCAAATTAATACTCAAACCATTGCTTCAAACTGAAATCGACCCACCAATCGGGATCCAAATCAAAGACATCCTAAGTTATCTTTTCTCCACAGAAAAAACCCTAGCTCTTCGATTTATCTTCAAAATGGTTTCAAAACATTAACTAAACTTCAACCCCTTTGTTATACATCTGACAGCAACCCTAACTTCAGAACTCCTATGTTCGATCTACAGCAGCAACTCCATCCTCTTCATCCCGTGCTCAAACAATCACAACAGCATCACCGACAATCAACTCTTAACGTTTCTCTTAAGTTTCTGATATCATAATCACAAAATCTTCTCACGGAAACACGAGAAGAGAAGAACAGGGGAAAGAGGAAGAAGAAAGAACTAACGGGGAAAGATGGTGAACCCATGACTATTATAATAGGGTTTTCAAGGGTAAATATGTAAATCGCGACAGATTATTTTGACCGAGTCAGCGAAAAAGACCAAGTGTGTGGGTCCTGACGGAAAAACTAACGGTTGTGGCATTTAATAAACTCTGAAAAAACGGTGACACTTTCTTGAATCGGGATTTGCAAGTGTGGCAGTTTGTTAAAAATCCCCAAAAAAAAATATATGTTCCAGTTGCAGCTTAAATCTAATATTTTAAAATTCCAAGTCATATAAGACCCCTTTTGCATAAAAAGAAAACATATCTTTAGATTGAAGGTGAACACCATCATCCTCTCTATTTTTTTCTCTTCTTTATTTTGTTTCGAAACCGTATCTCTCAAACGAGAACAAACCTCCTCTTATATTAGAAGTGAACATCACCAACTCTTTATTTTTTCTCTCTCCTCTAATTTTGCTACAAAATCCAATCCCTTGAACGAAAGGAAACTCTCTTTTTTCTCCCAAAAATTAACAAATTTTATGCCATCTTAAAAAAAAAAGGAAAAAAAAAAGAATATTTTCGTGGAGAAAAAATCTAACCCATTTCTCTCATTCTCTCCTAATTCTTCTTCCCCTTACTTTTTATTTTTCTCCGGCTTCTTCATTCGTTTATTATTTCATTGTTTCTTGTTAGCTATTGGTTCACTGATTTATAGGATTTCTATTTCGATTGCAGTTGATAGTGTAAACCCTGTTTCGTCCCTTGTAGATTAGAATACCGGATAAAAACGATATTCCTTTTTTGGGTTTGGAAAAATGGTTTAAGATTTTTTTTAAGATCTTGTTTGATTTTTTGTTGTTCATCGTATATATTTAAATTGTTCTTTATTGGATTTTTCTAATTATTTGCTTTTTGGTTTGAGTTTGCAAAAACGATTTTTACTATTGGTGAACCTGAAACCTTTTCTTTCCGTCTCTTTGTTTATCTGAATCAATAAACCCTTAAGAAATATTGTATTCTTGTATCCACACTTATATTGCCGCATTCTCGTGGGCAGCATCAAGATATGTTGTTATCAGTAAACAGAAACAAAACTGGATTAACAGGGTTCGTCGTATGAACATGATTTGAGTTTGCTAAGTAGTCCTTCTGACTTGAGTTAGATAGCTATGGATGTAACTTTTAAGCAAGAGATGGATCAATTAATAGATCATTACCGAACACTTAAACGTCTTGATTAGATTTCTGGACGTATGCTTTCTCAAAAGCAGTGGTACCTCTCAGGGGGGGCCAGGATTTTTAGAGAGGGGATGCAAAGAAAAACGTACATTGTACAAAAAAAAAAAAAAAAAAAGGTTAATAAAAAGTTACTGCACATCAACGCTCACTGTGTGGTCACTTCATCAAACAATCGTTTGAGTGCAGAAATCTTCATATGATCACGACAGTGATAGTCTGATAGATAAACTAACTTCATTTTCAATTACCAGATTTTCATGGTAATATGCGGCACATTTTTTCTTCTATTGGGAAACTAAAAAACAGGTTTAATTCACGTGGGCTTTAATAGCGGTGCAAAAACTACTTGGGCTGTTTTAATAGGGGTGCAAAAACTCACCTGAGCTTCTAACAGGAGGTGCAAGATTCTCATTTTTCTTTGAAGGATGTTTTTAGGCATACCAAAAACTTTCTAGGCATACCAAATGAAGACAAAAAGAGATGTCAAATAACAAAATCAGAAATCCCCTTAACCGATTATTTTTATAATGACAAATCTGCCCTTTATGTAGTAGTGTTAACTAATCTGGGTTAGTGATTAAAATTTTTGTTTAATGATTAAGATAGTTTTCAGAATTATAAGGTTTGTTTGTGTAGATGATAAATTTTGGGGGAAAATTTTCAGAATAATTTTCAGAATTATGAAAATGATTTTACACAAACTCAAACTCAAGAACAAACTCAAGGTGATGATTTTTATGAGCCAAATCCATATGATGAAGACATTGATGAGGAACCCAATGCTTCAAGTACACAGGTACACTTCTATATTATACTTAATCTTACTTTTATAGCTCGAAGTTATCAAAAGTTTTTATTTTTTCATTGAGGTTTGGCGAACCAGGAAGAGGTTCGGCTTACATCTATGAGCCGAACCGATCCCTTGATGAACATTTTGGCCAGCTGAAACTGTTTAGGTATGCGCCGAACATATATTTTCCACTTCCAGCCTATTTGCTAAACACTAGTTCGGCTTGTATAAAATTTCCTGGAAAGCCGAACCTATTCCTGAGAGTTCTGGAATAAAAAATGTTAATGGTTCGACTTATATAATGAAAATCGTATGTGCCGAACATACCTTTAAAAATCGTTTGCATGAACAGTTCGGCAAGCTGAAAGTGATAATATTATGAGCCGAACCCACTAGTTTGGCTTGTTTAAAAATGTCATAATGAGCTGACCTAATCCTGTGTGATCTGGAAGAAAAATTATGTGAGGTTCGGCTTATATTGAGAAAATCGTAAGCGCCGAACCTTTTGGTAATACATGGTTCGGCTATTTACATAAGTATTATATAAGCCGAACCTGATCATTTATATTCCTGATAATTGTTGGGGTAAGAATTTCGTATTGGTTCGGCACACAATGTGAATATCGTAATAGCCGAACCTCGTAAATGTGCTAGGTTCGACACATATTGTTATTATCGAATACGCCGAACCCCTATGCATCTTTATTTGTGACTAGGTTCGGCTTGAAATTTCATGCCGAACTGTTCATATACACTTACAGGAAGCTTTTGTGAAGAACAGTTCGGCTAAACACGCAACTCAATTTTGAGCGGAACCCAACACCGTAACCGTGATTTAATCGATGAAAAACAGCAAATAGGAGATTGGGTTTGTAAGACTTACTTTCTTATCCTCATTTCCGGAGTTGGAGATGCAGTTGGTTCAATTTCTGGTTCAATTGGTGGTTGATTTTCAGTTTCTACACCTTCATCTTCAATTGGTTCTTCTTCTTCTTCAATTGATGGATTGTAAGACGATTCGGTTTGCCTAGTCCCTACTTTTCTTTGTATGAGTCATTATGTAGTTGAATTTAATCGACGATCAAATTTTTGCGAATCGATAATTAATCACGATGATGAATTATTTTTTTCACGAGAGGGGAAGAGTTCGGCTAGAGGAGGAAGAAGAAGAGATGCTAAGGGAAACTGATTTTGATTTTTAGAAAACTGATTTTAGATTTTTGTATTAAGGTATATAGGTAATTGAACTACCCATAGGATACCCCTTATAAGGTCACCCAAGATGGGACTATTGTTTTGTATGCCTAGAAAGATTTAGGTATGCCTAAAAACATCATTCTTTTCTTTTTCCTGGCTTACAAAACTATAATATTGTGCGGATTTTGGGCTGTTTGAGGTGTTAACAATGGTTTACTTGTGGATGATGTTAGTGCTGCTGCTGTTGGAGGTGTAGATGTTATTCTTGCAGATGTTGAATAATAATATTACCTTGCTTTTATTTACTTCAAGTGCAGGTTACTTGTCTTGTATTGGGAGCTTAATGGTAGGCAGTGTCTACCTTGATCCCCAAACTCTATGGTCAAGTGAAATAGTTATATTTCTTATGCCTCTGTTTTTTGAAGAGCTTATTTTAATGATCGGAATCCCTATTTTTCTGACCTTGCACCATTGAGTTCTTGCTTTTGTTCATGTGCTCCCACAATACACACGTGAAATGACGCACACACCATTGAATTGTTTGACCCGTAAGTCCTTAGTCTTAAATCTGATTGTGTGAGTCTATTTTTGTGAAGGGTGCCAACTGAGTGAGAACACGGTGCCGGTTATTATCTAGCTGGTGAGTTCCGTGAAACTTTCTTGCAGGCTGAAAACATACAAACAGGTCACGGCCAACGAGTGTCTATATAAAAGATGAAGGTATCCCACTGCATTGTCATTATTCTCTTCATCTCTTTCTGAAAATCTTTCTCTGAAGAAACCCATCTTCAACAACGAAAATCTTCTTTGTTCCTGGAAATTCAAGAAGCTTTGAAAGATTTACAGTTTCAAAACTCTCAATTGAAATTACAGAAGAAGAAAGTATTGATAAAGAGGATATCCTTTGATTATAATGGAAAAAGCTAAAATAGATTTCATAGAAGTAAGTAGTGATACTGAGGATGGTGGTAATGAAAAAACAACTCAATTAGCAACACGCAGAAAACTTCAAAATCAAAAAATTCATCATCATCATCATCAAGAAAAAGGAATTAGTAGTGGTTCTCATCAAAATCCACCACGAGAAGAAGAATCGGTAAGAGAGAGCAATACTGCTAAGCAAGAACTGGAGACAATGATTAGGTCAAAAAGAGATAAGGAAATATTTAATAGTTGATCATTGTGCTGCTGAAACAACATCAAGCAAACTTCAAGATCAAGAAACTCATCATCAAGGTGAGAACAAGGGGGTTAATCAAGATTTTGGTTTTAGTGAAATAGCAAGAAGTAGTAATTCTTTTAAACGAAAAAGAAATCCATAGGGGTTAGGAGAACTCAGTGGTCCTGCTTGTCATGGAGAAGGTAGTGAACCAGCTGTTCCTGCTGAAATTATCATACAAGAAATTGTGAACCAGAAAGACGATTGTAGAAAATGACTTTAACCATCACAGAAGCGGAATAATAATTCCATATACAGAGTGGGAATTGAATCAAAAATTACTTTTGTGTTCGCTGTATGATAGGTGCTTCTGTCGTTACACTGTCTACTACGGCAAAACTTCAAAAGGGGTAAATATGCTGTGGAGAGGTACAGGTTGCAATAAATTTAGAGAGAACAATCCATTGGAAGAAAGAACAATGGTAGAAATTAGGGTCTTCAGGCATTCATTAACGAATGACCTGTGTTTCTTTGTCGAACGTGTCTGAAATAATTAGATGAAGAAGAAATGAAGGTCGAGTGTCCTGAAGAAGAAGTTAACGAATGACTCCACTTCCAGCTGTTTTAATTTTAGTCAAGATAAGTTTTTGTTCTTACGGAGTACCAGAGTTTGAGTGCTATATCTAAGTTTCTCTCACCAAAGCCCTAAAGTGGTGTTGAATTAGTTCATAGTCGGAGATTTCTGTGTAGAAAAATGATTTTCAGTTTATTGTTTTGTTGGTGAATCTGGAGATGTATACGAGAGTGTGGTTTTTTTACGTGTTCGTTGATAATTCTGCTGGAGCTATTGCACGGTCATGTATTCGGAAACTGAGAGATTCTGGTAATGTGCTCGTTCAGTTTAAATTTTCATCCGAATGCATAATTAGGAGAATTGGGTTGATGAGTGAGAGTGTCATGCTGAAGAAATAAATTGGCTGTTGATGATTCTGTTACGAGGCTTGGTTGCTGATGGTGGGAAGTCAACTTAATGCAATATCTCCCAAACGCAAGGAGTCAAAGGATACACAAAATCTATATGGAGACTAGTGATACTCAGTTTTGCAGAATGGCTTTATGCTCTATTAGGGAGCATTGGTGCTGCGATATTTGGGTCTTTTAATCTTCTTCTCGCGTTTATCATTGCACTAATAGTGGGTCATATTGTAGTGATCTCGGGACTCACGGTCGTCATCTACGTCATGAAGTGGAGAAATGGTGCTTAATCATTGCAGCCATAATAACCGTAATTGGCAATTTTATATAATTAATCAGGTAGTATTATCACTTTGAATACATCTTATGATCACAGCTACGGTAGAATCGATAAATTTCCAATATGGAAACCACCATTTTTCCTTTTCTATAAGCATCACGAAGAATAGACCCCAAAATCCCAATATAAACCCTAAAGAAATAATACTACACAATATCAATTTCTCATTTGTATCTTCTTGATAATTTTCTTGATCGTCTTTGTTATCGCCTTCTTCCACTTCACAAACATTCTTTGTAGGTTCTCCACACAATAATGTATTCCCAACAAAAGCCCAGCCATCACCACCCAACGTGCTAAAGTGAATTCCTTTTGGAATTTGACCACTCAACTCATTGTAAGATAGGTTAAAAACCCCAAGAGAGTCCAGCGATGTTAACGATTGTGGGATTTGCCCGGATAGTCTATTGAAACTTAAGTCCAGGGAAGCTAAGTTAGACATATCTCCAATACTCGCAGGTATGTTACCCGAAAAATGATTGTGGGACAAATTGAGCCTTGCAAGTTCGCTTAACCGACCTATCTCTGTTGGAATGTTACCATCAAGCATGTTGCATGATAGATCCAATCCCGAGGTATAAGTGTATATTTTTTCAAATTCCAACATGATACCATTGATCACCATCTGCAATTGAATGTTATACACATTCATAAGAGGTTCGTATGCGTCTGTTAAATTCATCCAGTAGACTCCTAATTGCTTAGGAATATGTCCGGAGAAATTGTTGTGCGATAAGTCCAAAATTTGCAGTTGATTCAAATTATTAATCTCATCAGGGATTGATCCATTGAACTTGTTTGACCTTAAAGAAATGATACTTAAGAGAGAGTATTGTGCACCAAATAGTTCAGTGGGTATACTTCCTTCGAATTGGTTATTCGCCAAGTTAAGAACTACCAACGAAGGTAGTTTACTGATGAAGTTGAGAGGAGTACCATCGAGATAGTTGTCCTGCAGTTGAAGAATACTTAACCATTCTAATTTTTCAATCTCATTTGGAACATTTCCTATGAGATTATTGCTCCCGAGATTTAGTGATTGAAGATTCTTACAATACCCGAAGGTACTTGGTATAACCCCTGAGAATCTGTTGTTAGAGAGGTCGATTATTTGAAGAGAAGATCGTGAACTTTTTGAACATATAGAAGAGGGAATTGAACCACTGAGTTTATTATTTGATACATCAAAATAATAGAAATTTTTGAGTTCTGAGATACAAGAAGGAACAACTCCTGTCACGTTATTATGAGACAAGTCCAAAACCTTAAGATGACTCAATTTACAGATGAAAGTAGGGAAGAATCCTTTTAGATTTCAAGATTTCAAAGACAAAGACTCTAGTTTGAATTTAGAGTACAAACTGATATTTTGATCTATATCTACCGTTAGCCTATTTGAGCTCAGATCTATGGTTGTTAGGTTCAGATCGTTAATCAGAGATTTCAATGAAACGCTTCCCTCATTTGAGTTATTATAGACAGAAAAAATACTAAGGTTATGAAGATTCGATATGCAACTCGGTATGGTTCCTGTTATATTATTACTTCCTAAATCAAGTTCTCGAAGAGAAATAAGATCACAGATTGATTTTGGTATGGATCCTTGGAAATTATTGTCAGACAAGTCGAGATTGGTTAGGAGCTTTAGGCTGGATATTGATTTTGGTATGGATCCTTGGAAATTATTGGATGACAATCTCAGAACGGTTAGGAATTTTACGTTGGATATTGATTTTGGTATGGATCCTTGGAAATTATTGCTAGACAAGTCGAGATTCGTTAAGAATTTTAGATTGGATATTGATTTTAGTATGGGACCTTGGAAATTATTGCGAGACAAGTCGAGATTGGTTAGGAATTTTAGGTTGGATATTGAATTTGATATGGGACCTTGGAATTTATTGCGAGACAAGTCGAGATTGGTTAGGAGCTTTAGATTGTAGATCCAAGAAGGCAAAGATCCTTGAATTGAACAACGAGCAGCATCAAGACTGACCAACATCGGTGCATTTGAAATTGATCCGCTTATATTTGTTTCTGATATGACAAGTTTTTGAAGCTTAGGCCACTGATGTTGAAACATCCTAGTTAGATCAGGATTAAGACTAGGATTATCACTAACATCGAGCACTTTCAGCTGAGGAAGATGAGGTACAGAACCTTGTAAATCACAACCAGACAAGTCGAGATTAGAAAGTGAAGTTAAATTCGCAAGTTGTACTGGGATTCAGGAATTGAGTTCTTCATTAGAATGCATATCAAGAGAAGATAGAAAAGAAAGATTGTGAAAATTGGGAAACGTTGTGCTAGATATATAGCAATTTGAGATATCAAGATCTCTGAGATTGGAAAGATGAGATATATGCTCACCCAAAATTTCCTGTGAAAATGTATGTAGATCAATACCCCTCAAATTTATGTTGGAATCTTGCAACAATTGAAGAAACGTCAGATGTATCAAACAATAATATAAAGAACAGTATCAAACAACTCTACCACGAACAAATTGATGAGGGCAGAATCACAGGTTCAACAAGCTGTCCTTAACACATTAGTTCGCGGGTATACTCTGAAGTAATGCTAAACCCCAACGTGCGAAGATGTGTCCAGGATAAGACTGCCCGATATAACTTGAATTAGCACAACGCAAGTTACCCACTCTTGAACTCAGCAACAGGGATGGAAGCAAAACGCCGCACAAAATATAAGAAGAAGAAGAAAAGTAGACCTAGAGATAGTCGCTGCTTATGTTTTTTTTTTAAAACAGAATTTCGAGTCATATTTATAGGATGAGATACTTGCAAATCAAGTTAGGTTTTTTGTTTTCTTCAAAAACAAGTAAAACTCGTAAAAGGAATTTCCCACAAATAAAACTCTTAAAAAATAATTTTGGAATTAAATTCCTAAAGAAAAAATTCTCCAAAAAGTAAATCCGAATAGGAAAGGGACTTGGTGCATGGTATACGCGTATATCGCATGGGTCAAAATATGTATTTTTCCACAATTCATACATAAGTGTATGATTATATAGTGGAGCTCCTCTTTAGTTTTCCACAATGTGGGACTAAAGGTTCCACTTCATTCACCCAAAAATGAGTGAGTATCCTTAGACCCTTAGGTCATTAGATCAAACCATACCAAGACCATAAAATCTTTTTAATTAAAACTCATTTTCTCCAACAATCCCCCACATGAATGAAATATCGGAAAACGAAAAAATCAGAGTAAGAAAAATACCATTTAGGCAAAGGTGTCCATGAGGTCTTGAACCGTGCTTAGTGAGAAGTTACCGGAACTACTAGCTAAACAGTGAACGCGATGTCTTGAACTGCTAGCGTTTGGTGTAGTTCAAATAATATCCACGCATGATATCCTCCAAGTGTTGCTAAGTTCGTGCCGTTTTGTCCATTTTGGCCCTGGACATATCCTGTTTCTCAGGATGCTCTAAAGAATTGGCTCCATTCTCATAGGAAGCGACCCACTTCCTCATTCAGATAGGTGAGTTCCATCAAGAGTGCTTACTGCTACACCCCACTCCACCCACGTTTTACAATTCATACATAAGTGTATGATTATATAGTGGATCTCCTCTTTAGTTTTCCACAATGTGGGACTAAAGGTTCCACTTCATTCACCCAAAAATGAGTGAGTATCCTTAGACCCTTAGGTCATTAGATCAAACCATACCAAGACCATAAAATCTTTTTAATTAAAACTCATTTTCTCCAACAATTTAACACATGTAAATTAACTAACCCTCTCACCCATTTTACAGATGATGGTTGTAAGCGAACATTCCAAGATAAATCAAGGTAATGTAGAGATGAAAGGTTATTGAATTGTGTTGAAATTTATAAACTAATGTCGCAATTGGAGAGATCAAGATGAGAAAGTTTTGTTAGATTGGAAAGCTGGAGCGGAATTTGTGTTCCCTGGAAATCGTTGTAGGCAAGATCAATATACTCGAGATGAGGAATTCTAAAAAGGGAAGGAGGGAAGTTACCTGTTAGTGAAGTGTTTCGTGGATTAAATTGGAATGAATCATCATATCCTCTGCGGTAATTTACATAGACTGTGTTCCGAAGACTGACGGAGATGACCCGAAAAGAGTCATATGAACATACAACTCCGAGCCAATTACAACAATTCTGATGTTGGTAGCTATCTTGCCATGATACCAAACGATTTGCAGGGTCTTCCAATGAGGATTTGAATTCTAGGAGAGCACTTCTATCCTGTTCATGACATCCATGACAGGTTAGTGGAAATTCAGTGACGCTGATCAATAAACAGAACAAAAGATGAAGATTGATGAGAAGGAGACGAAATGATGTCATTTGAGTAGTCTTATTGAATGAATTCATGGCTAAACTAACCAAATGTGCAGAATGTTCACTGGTGTGGAGTGGTATTTAACATCAGCATCTCAAGTCTAGAGCTTGACTTGGGTAATCAGTCATGAAATTATTTTTCTGTGTAGGTAACATCATAGTGACGTTAGTGTCCATTTACAAAAGTCTCCATGATTGATATTTGTGTTTGATAAAGTTTCTTTTAGAGATAAGATCTGAGATTTCGAGTGGACATGCTTGATTTGAAGACCTACAGGTGCAGTCAACGGAGGAAAACATGCATCATCAGACTCATGGGGTCGGAAATACTATTCTCTTGCGTAAAGAGAGGGATATCCTAGTGAGCATTTTCTTCCACGTTTATTTTCCAACAAACAGACAAATTGGGATACAAAGTTTGTGGCGCAAATCATCCCGAAGTTTGATCTTTTTAGGTTTGATTTTTTTAGGTTTGATAAGAATAAGTCCCTACTCCCAGCCTCCATTTTTTAGGTTTGATTTTATTTATTTTTCTGTTTGCATTTTTTTATATCTCCATTTTTATATTCGCCGTTGGCATTCTCGTTTGTCATATATAAGTATTAATGTATTGAAATTTAGTTTTTGTCATTGAATCCGTCATCGTTATGCCTGAAAAATTCAGTGCCGGCATATTAGAAGTATGAATACCATGCCGACTGGGACTAAATCGGCATGGTATTCATACTTTCACCATGCCGATACACAATATCCCCCAATTTTGAAATTGTAAGTACACTACCGGCACAAAATATTTATTATCGAGCATGCCGGTAGTAGTGCCGACACGGTCGATTCCCAAGTGAACCGTGCCGGTTAGAGGACAAAAATGTACAGAAAAAATCTGTCTGAAATAGCAAGTTTCGACATGGTATTCATCTTAAAAACTATGCCGTCACTCAGTATCGGGATGGTATTCATCTTAAAAACAATGCTGACACTGTGTAGCTTGTCTTAGTTCTCTCTAGTTTAGATAACGAGGAATGTCTTCGTTTGTTTGTTGTTTTCCATTATTTAACCCGAATGGCCCGTGAGGAATCATATCCTATCTGACTCGTGAAGAAGCTGAGGGTTCGAACCCTCTTAAATAACGAGGTTTTATGGTATCCAAAATCATTATTAATGAAAACCGCTTCAATTGCTACGGTCTTCCTGTCAATGATAAATTTTGGACTCGCAGCGAGTGACAGCAGTAAAGTGCAAGCAAGTTAACATTGTTGCCTGGTGGATTTTTTTCTATGTTTTCAAGACAACTACCAGTGTACTGCTCTATCTCCGTGGTACAAAAATCAATTTATTTTCTTCAAACACATTTATTTTCTGGATGAGAAGGATATCCTAATGAGCATTTTCTTCCACATTTATTTTCCAACAAACCGACAAATTGGGATAGAAAGTTTGTAAGATGTTGTGGAAGGGACAAATCATCCTGAAATACAGAACGGGGCATCTTTACTATTCTCTCCCGATAAGAATAATTCCTTCCTCCGTCTCCATCTTTTAAGTTTGATTTTTCATGGAATTCAAGGGATTGTGAACATGGGCTAGTTTAACACGAATTTTCTAATCAGTTAGTAATTTTGAAGGCTAAATGGAAATTGTAGTATGTTAAGGGGAATGTGGGGGCAGTTGCTCTCACGGCCTATGGTGGTAGCACTTGAAATTATAGTATGTTAACCCACGAAAGTCGAGTGATGTTAAAGACTTTGGGGTTTTCCCTGATAATATATTGAAACTTAAGTCCAAAGAATTCAAATTAACTATCAATTGGTGAATTTTATTTTGGAAATCAGTCATTTGATGAATGTTTTCTTGTTCAGACTCTAGTCCTCGGATTCATGATTTTTGTGCAGATGTTATTGAGGAGATATTAAGTCAGGAGTCTCCAAAAAATTCATAAAGGTGCAGAGGAAAAAACCAATTTGTGGCGACTCCGAATCATAGCACTTGCAAAAAGTGATTCAATGACCTAGTTAGGTCTCCACCGAGCCACATCTCCAAACACCCTTCCCCTGTAACCTGAAGATGGAGAACAAGTACAGTTAATCAAATTAAGAATCATGATGAGAAAATGGGATAAAAGCATACTTCAAACTCAGATAATGTTGGTTGAATTACTCAAAATTTCAAAAAATTGTAAATTTTGGGCTTGTTCGGTTACCTTAGGTGAAGAACAGGTTACCGAACTCATCTGAAAGTGTAGTTCGGTTACTTTTTCCAAACACGCAGGTTACCGAACTCGCTCTTTAAAGGAGGTTTTTAGTCGTTCGGTAAACAAACATGTTACCAAACTTTATTTATAGGGTTTACAGAGTAATGTTCGGTTAGTTCGTAAACTTTAACCCAACCGAACTCCACGTGTAATCGAACTCCACATGTATGCAATTAGTGAAGAGTTCGGTCTGTCAAGACTTTTGCGAACAAACCGAACATAGTGGGGCAAGTTCGGTTAAATTGAAACTCAACATAGTAGGTAAAATAGCACAGTTAGATTACATTGGAATTTTTTTTCCTTTTTGTAATATGGGTAAAGTTCGGTTACTAAATAGTTTTAGAAAAAATTTTGAACCAACCGAACAGAGTAGGCAAAGTTTGGTTAAATCATAACTCAACATAATGGGGAAAACAACACAGTTCGGTTACATTGTTTTTTTTTTTTGTATTATGTTAGAGTTCGGTTACTAACTAGTTTTAGATTTTTTTGGGACCAACGTAGCAGAATATATTGGTTTTCAATGAGGAGTTCAGTTAAAACTATTTTTTGCGACCGAGCTCGGAGTTCTATTATGAATAATTAAATTCATGATAACCGAAATGTTCTTCGTGTTCTTGGTTTCAGAATGTTCGGTTACAAAATTAGTGTATTTTTTTGGTTTGCTTCCTCATCTTATAGGAGCTGGAGTATGAAATCTCCCGTATGAAAAATGACCGGGTTTTGCGATATACTTGTATTAAGATATTGTACGATGTAGAGGCTGGAAATTGCATTTCTTGAACTGAAGTTTGATTTATACTGTAATTATTAATTAATTCAGTTAACAAGCTTGTGACTTTTAGTGCTTATTATTTGTATGTATTGTTGGTGATTCAGAATAATGATCTTGCAATAAGGTGGGCAGACGAAAGGATGGGCATGCTGGAGCTGGTCCAGAAAGAAGAGGAGGAATATAAGAAGGCACGAGCTGCTGCTAAGAGGGGGAGGGAGCAGGAGGAGGCTATGATCTCTTATGGTTACTCTTGTAAGAAACTAGGTTCTAATTAGATTTATGCCTTTCACTTTAAAATTATTGTGGGATGATATTAGTTACTTAAATTCGAAAATCATCCCCATCAATGAAATTCTTTAAAAAAAAAATAAATAGATTCGTGCCTTTGTTGGGACATTTATCGCTTTCTGAATTGTGCAACTCAGTAACTTCTCCATACTTTTTTTTGAGTATGAATTTTATTACCGTGGGAGTGTGGCTGGACTAATACCGGCACCAATTTTACTTGAATACCCAAGAAAAAAACGGTGCTTTTTTTTTCTTTGTTCAGACTCAACTGATTTGCCTGACTGATTCAAAATTATTACTACCCCAGTTTCCATCAAAGAATACAGTCACTATTCACATTAGCCTATTTGCAGAAACAGAGGGAATACATGCGAGTTGTAGAATTTTCAGTCAAATCAAATATGTGCCCATTGGTATGACATTTATCTCAGTCACGTCAGATTCAGATCACTGAGTCAGATTTAAACAACCAAGTGTTAGTTTGACTGAACTAATGAGAAATCTACGAGAGGACCAGGTTTTACATTTCACAAAAGAGGTGAATTAGTTAAGTTTGTCACATTGCTTAAATGCGAGACACCAGCAAAAGAAAAAAAAATCACCAGGCCGGCACATTTCCTCAGCCTGTTGTGCGAGAAAGTTCATAAGCTACGTGTAAGTCTTTTATTTTCTAAAGTAAATAAATTGGTGTTCCCCAGTTGATGGCAGACTGAAATTAATTTTATACTCTGGTGTGCGGTTGGCAAATGATGAGCAATCTTAGAAGTGTTGCAGAGATTCTTCAAGTTAGTGTTGATCAATATTCAACAAAACAAATAAATCACCAACATCAATATTAATCCCAGATCATGACCACTGCCATCACTCCCACGCCTAGAAGCACCGAAGCAAACTTAAAAAACGGTGTGTCGAGGAAAGAAGGTGTTTCTGGTCTGTAGCTTTTAGAAATAAGATGGTGAATGGCCACATAGATGAAAATTCCAGTTGCAAAACCCATTGAAATGGCATAGATCCAATCAGCTACTTTTCCCTGTGTAGTGGCATCAATACCAATACCTATGCCTACTCCAATTGGACTTGAAATAGCGAATGCAAATGAGTAAGCAATTGTTGCGAGGAACGGCCTGTCTGGTAATAACCTGAGCAGTGCAATTCCCATGGCAACGGCAGCAAATACCTTGTGAAGTGATATAGTCCACAAGCTTCTCCATGCATCTGCTTTATTATCTGGAAAAATTTGTGGTTATAATCAGTTGCAATGTCCATATGGCCATCGTTGAAAAGTAATAGCACCAATAAACACGTACAAAAACGCGTTTACCACAGGAGTGCTTGACTAAAGAACTTTGTAGACATTAAATCAACAACTAACAGTCATGATGAAGTTATGACAACCTCTCAAGAAAAAGCAAAGACAGCTAATTTATGACAAAAGTCTCTACCTAACATGGGGCCGACATCAATAAAAAGTTGATGGAGTAGAAGAATACCTGCAACTCCAATGGCTATGCCCTCGAACACAGAATGAAAACAAAGTGCAGAAATCAGAAGCACGGTATCTATTAGACGTAACCTGGAGTGTGCGGCCACAGCACACAATCCTGGCATTGGACCAGCATAGTCCAAGCAGTTATCAAACAAGCCAAGTCTTCAGCAACACAGCTGCAGTCATTGTAAAGACCGAGTCTTATGCATTTTTAGTTATTGAATATCATTAAAACTCCCCTATAAAGTCGTTCTACTAGTTTTGATTAGGTTTTGAATCTTTCTCCCGTAACTTGTACATCATCATATATAAATACTCAATGAAGAAACAATGAGTACTCACTGTTGTGAGACTTAACCCTAATTCATAGTTTCTTAGTTTGTTGATTGTATCAGCTTGATCCATCCTAGGAAAAAAAATTTCTTCCGCATACGCTTCACTATGTATTTTCACAATGGTTGAATCAACCTCTCAAACACCTCCAGAGAGCTCCCATGTTCAAACACCACCTGAAACCACACCTCTGGACCCTAGGATTCCTAATCCATATGTTATACATCCTAGTGATAACCCAGCCACTGTCTTGTTCTCTCCTTTGTTGCAGGGAGACAACTATGGATCATGGGTACGGGGAATCACCAAGGCCCTTAATGCAAAAGGGAAACTTGGGTTTGTGGATGGCCTACTTTCTCCGCTGAACAATACTCTCGGCTGTTGGCTCTCATCTAGGTAAATTTTGCTGGTAAGTTATTCAATACTTGTTCTTTTGAACCTTGGTTTGTTGACAGTGGTGCTACTCACCATATTTGTACCTCATTGTCTTCTTTTACTTCTTGTTATCCTGTTAAAACTCTGATCCAAATGCAACTTCCTGATGGTACATTGTCTACTGTCAAACATATTGGTGAAGTGGTCTTCTCACCAACTTTGAAACTCTCTAATGTTCATCATGTTCAAAATTTCAAGTTTAATCTATTATCTGTGAGCCAATTAACTCGCTCTCTGAATTGTGTTGTTATTCTTACACAAAACTCTTTCGTTTTTCAGGACCTGCACACGACCAAAGTGATTGGTCAGGGTGAACTCATCTCTGGTCTTTATCAGCTACGCACTCCTACAACATCTTCTAAAGTTCTTTTCAATAATAAGACGTCCTTAGATACTTGGCATTACCGACTTGGACATCCTAGTCTAGCTCGTTTTCGTTTTCTATGTAATTCCTATGACTATATTAAGTCTAGTTTTTCCCATTCCTGTGATGTATGCCCAAGGGCTAAGCAAACTCGTTTACCTTTTAATAAAAATCGTATTTCTTCTCATCGTTGTTTAGAGCTTATTCATTGCGATATATGGGGACCTTTTTGTACCCCGTCAATGACTGGTGCCAAATATTTTCTCACCATTGTTGATGATTTTTCCGGATGTACTTGGGTTTATCTTATGCATACTAAGAGTGAAACATAAAAATTTCTCACATTTTTTGCTCGACACGTTCTGACTCAGTACTCTATGAAACTTCATACTGTCTCTACAGGTGCTTCCTTGCCCATGTTGCCAATATTACAACGTATTCAATCGGACAACGACACTGAATTTTTATCACGTGATTTCCAGGCATGGGTTCATGCAAATGGTAGTCACCACCAACGAAGTTGTACTTATACTCCACAACAAAATGGAGTCGTTGAACGAAAACATCGTCATCTATTGACTGTTGCTAGGGCCCTCCGTTTTCAGGCCAATTTACCAATCATCTACTGGGGTGAATGCATTCTCACGGAAGCTTATCTAATCAATAAGATGCCCACTCCAGTGCTTTCTAAACGCTCTCCTCATGAAGTATTATTAGGTACGATATCGAACTATCGTCATCTTCGTATTTTTGGTTGTTTATGCTATGCTCGCAACACTAAGATAGCCAATAAATTTGACCCGCCTGCTACGCCAGGAGTCTTTCTTGGTTATCCACATAATCATAAAGGTTACATTATTCTTGATCTTTCCACAAAGACTACCTTTGTATCTCGTGATGTTATTTTTCATGAACATATTTTTCCCTTTAAGGATGCACAAATTTCTACGCCTGATGCTTTTCGGCCTGTCATTCAGGATACTTCCTTTTATGACGATTCACCTTCTCCTTTAGAACTACAATCGTTTTTTGATCCTCCTTCCGAATGTTCTATTCAGGAACCTTCTCCTGACTCACCACTACGCTCTCCTGCTGAATGTTCTGTCCAGGATCATTCTCCTTCCTCTACTGCCTCGTCCCTACAGTCTCCCACTGACTCGTCGTCTCACATCCATACTCCGGCAACTTCTCTGCCCAGCATAGAGCCTACGGAAACTCAAGCTGCAGCTCCATCTCCCGCTGTGGCTGCGCCTGATGCTGTCCTGCGTCGTTCCACACGAGAACCTTGTCCTCCTTCACATCTAAAGGACTATATATGCTCAGTTGAGCAATGTAAGTCAACCACTCCTTATCCTCTCACAAACTACATTTCTTTTGATCAGTTCACTCCGGATCATCGTGCTTTCATCTCATCCATTCTCACTAATGATGAACCACGCAATTTTTCTGAAGCCATTAAAATTCCTGATTGGCGTGCTGCCATATTCAAGGAACATATGGCTTTGGAAGAGAACAATACCTTTACTCTCACTGATCTGATCTTCCCCCTGGAAAAACTGCCATTGGCTGTAAATGGGTTTTTAAAACCAAATACCGATCCGACGGTAGTATTGAACGTCGTAAGGCACGTCTTGTTGCTAAAGGTTATACACAACAAGAGGGCATTGATTTTCATGACACTTTTGCTCCAGTAGCCAAGTTGGTTACTGTTCGTGTTATTTTATCTCTTGCGGACATTTATAATTGGTCTCTTCACCAACTTGACGTTAATAATGTTTTTTTACTGGGTGATCTTCTAGAAGATATTTATATGAAGATTCCTCCGGGATTTCACAAGAAAGGGGAAACTCGTGTTTATAAGCTGAATAAATCTTTATATGGCCTTAAGCAGACTTCTCGCCAGTGGTTTTCCTAATTTTCCACTGCTCTACTTACTGCAGGTTTTACGTAATTTCGTGCTGATTATTCCCTTTTTACTTTTTATAATAATAAAATATCCATTTATGTTCTCTTCTATGTTGATGATATTATTATCACCAACAATAATAATTCTGCTATTCAGGATCTCAAAAACAAACTTGCATCACAGTTTTCTCTCAAGAATCTTGGTCGCTTACAATAATTTTTGGGGCTTGAGATATCCCGTTCTTCCAAAGGTATTTTACTCTGTCAACGTAAATATATTCTTGACATTATTACTGATTCTGGTCTTTTAGGAGCAAAGCCATCTTCATCTCCAATGGAGCAACATCTAAAACTCCTTCTGTCTTCTGGTGATCTTCTTCCTGATCCCTGTATTTATCGACGTCTTATTGGCCGTCTTCTATATCTTCAAGTAACACGCCCTGATATCACAACTTCTGTTAATTATCTATGTCAATTCATGCAACAACCATACTCTGGTCACTTGGATGCTACACATCGTGTTGTTAGATATATATCTTAAAGGTACCGTTGGTCATGGCATTCTATTCTCTGCCTCAAGTACTTTATCTCTTTCGGGTTACACCGATTCTGATTGGGCAGGCTGCCCCACAACTCGTTGATCCACAACCGGTTATTTTACGATGCTAGGGAATAGTCATATTTCTTGGAAGTCCAAGAAACAACCAACAATATCTCTTTTTTCTGCTGAAGCAGAATATCGTGCTCTAGCACGCCTTACTTCTGAACTGCAATGGTTGCATTATATTTTTACTGATCTTCGTATCACCATTCCGAAGCCTATTCCCATTTACTGTGATAATCAGGCTGCTATTCATATTCATATTTCTGAAAACCCAGTTTTTCACGAACGCACTAAGCATATTGAAATAGATTGCTACTTCGTACGAGACAAACTTCTTTCTGGTCTCATCAAACCTACCTATCTGCCATCTTCCTTACAACTAGCTGATCTTTTCACCAAACCACTGGGAGTGGATCATTTCTGTCGCCTAGCTGGCAAGTTGGGTCTTCGTCCAGATTCTCCTCGGGCTCCAACTTGAGGGGGATATTAGACGTAACCTGGAGTGTGCGTCCACAGCACACAATCCTGGCATTGGACCAGCATAGTCCAAGCAGTTATCAAACAAGCCAAGTCTTCAGCAACACAGCTGCAGTCATTGTAAAGACCGAGTCTTATGTATTTTTAGTTATTGAATATCATTAAAACTCCCCTGCAAAGTCGTTCTACTAGTTTTGACTAGGTTTTGAATCTTTCTCCCGTAACTTGTACATCATCATATATAAATACTCAATGAAGAAACAATGAGTACTCACTGTTGTGAGACTTAACCCTAATTCATAGTTTCTTAGTTTGTTGAGTATCACTAAATGAAGAACTCCTCAATAAAACTTCTGCTGGTTGAAGATGAGCTGACGGCGCAATCCTATTCATCTCTTGTTCTTCTACATCAACTTCAATTTTAGCATCTCTACTACTTCGAGAGCGTTGTGTGACATATAAAATTATGCAATCACCCAACATAGTAAAGATATAACCAAATGAAGCAAGCATGTAAGCGAAAGGATAGTGATTTTCGGTGAGATCCTCAAAAGTTTCATTCGAATCACTTAAGAAATGCAATAGAGAAGTCGCCAGAAAAATCCCACCAGCAAATTGAGTTCCTAACAGTAGAAAACTTTCATTCCACCGCAAGTAATACGGGGATACTCCACAAACAAAAGTGGACACCAACAGTATTATAAGACAATAAATTTTCACAAGAATTAAACCCTTGGAACGGACTTCTGAGTGCGCCCCAACCTCGTCAACATGTTCTTCATCTTCATCATGAGAACCTCCATGACCATTAACAACTTGAGAGAAAAACAATGAAAAAACACAGATGAAAAGAATAAGAATTGTTACTGTGTTGGATTTGAGCGCTCATTTCATGGTATTACAACTTCCCATGGCTGCTCTCTCTAAAGTTCATCCCCCTAGATCTAATTTCTGATTCTCAATATAAGTTGAGGATTATTCAGGTATAGTACCACTACCAAAGATTAGAGATAAGAGTTAGTACTGTTTTTGACTTGTCAAGGTTTGTGAACTTGTACTACAAAACATGTCTTTATCAGAAACAAAGAAAAAAGGAGATATTGCTTGACTTGCAAAATAAGATCAATTACCCAGTGTCTTTGAATCTATCTTAAAGAATAATAATTTCATGGAGAAAATTGTCTGAGAAATTTAATATTAATAAATTCTGGCTAGAGATAAAGATAAAAATGGCTGCAGACAAAATTCTTTTGCTCCCTTGGATTCATTTAATATTATAAATATCTCAAAAGAAAGACAAGTTTAACGGGCAGTTTAAATGTCATTATATGACCAAGATCGTTAGTTACTAGGGCACATAAAACAAAAACAAAATTGGATTCATTCACACCTAAAATTGGATATTAGTCACTGCTACAAAATCAGGAACTGAAGTAGATGAAACAGTTAATTTTACAACAATGAGTTTCATCTCAAGGCGGAACATTGGATAGCACAGTTTCATAGACAAGATTTCTGAGACTAATTACTGTTAAATTTACATACTCAAGATAATTTTTTTTAATTACTTACATGTAGGAGCAAGTGCGACAGGAATAAAACTCAAAACGCTATAGCCGCTGTCCTTAAATACAGACTGCGTACATGTTTGTTATAAATAATAAACTTCCTCAGGTGTTGTCTAATTATCCTCGTAACTTGATTTTTCTAATATGGTAGGTATTCGACTTCCTTATTGAATTTGGACTTCCATAAAATTCCAAACACGTTGAGCTAAGTTTTTTTTTTGAGTTTGTAAGTTTTAAACCAATTATACGTTGTCATGTCCTTACCAAAATGATCGTTTCACAAAATTCAAAAAAAAAGCCTATTTCGATAAATAGGAAACGAGGATTTCTTCACCATTCAACGTGGGAGCTTTATTTATCTTGGCCTTTACGTCTTTAGATGAGAAATAACTTCTTGACTTGTAGATGTCAAAATCTCAGAAATCGATTTGATGATATTATTCCAAAATTCACAAGGGGAAATAATCGTTTGGTCATTTTTTGGGTGGTTCGAAGTCTGTTTGGTCCTTTAGAACAATCACGGTGGACGAGTAAAAACTATAAATATGGTCCAGAAACGAGACACGATCGAATAGACTAAAGAACAAAACCTGGACTAAAACCAAATCTCGGAGTATATTTAGTCCCAACTCCAGACCAAAACAGGCGGGAATTTGATGATATTATAATATACGTTTGTTAATAGGCGTGTATCTAATGTCCGCCTCATAATAGGCGTGTATATAATGTTCGTTTCATTGGTGAAGCATGTATATAATGTTCATTTTTGTAGAACGTTTGTATAGTGTGTGCCCAATTAGACGTGTATATAATGTTCGCCTCATAACATGCGGGGATTTCAATTTCACCCATTTATAGTGTTCTTCCCTTAAGCGTGGTGTATAATGTACGCCTCATAAAAAATATAATACCGATGGAAATTTATGGAGTCGACTAGTAAAACGAATTAAAGGATTCAGATGGCCAAGGATATCAAGGACTGCTTGGATAATTATAGGTGTTCCCATTGGAATAATTTACTGTTATATTATTATGGTGGCTACCGCAATCTTGATTTTTTATTATGGTATTTCCATTTCCTTTTAGTATCTTTTTAGCTCTAGCTGAATAAATTACCATAAGGTTTAGGCTTCATTAGGTTTATCTTTAAAAATATGAAATATTTGTATTAGTTTCGTAGTAGTCACCACACTGGTGAACTTATATTGCCCGCACCATTACTGGCGAACATATAATGTACGCTTGACACAGACGGATATAACTCCGCGCCATCAGGTGTACGTATTAGTTGCGTCTGTTCTTGGGATGTTAACTATACACACGCCCCACACTCGGCGTTTGTGAAGTGTTCGCTCAATATCGGGAGTAATGTGTATATACGTTCCATCTAGGCGTGCATATATAATATATACGTCCCTCAACAAACGAAGATTATACTCCCGCTCAACTAAATGTACTCCAGCACCGTAGCGTGAAACTACAGACTACACTCAAATTTGGTCATTTTTTTTGGTTTTTGGTCTTGATCGTACCATAGCAGTTGCTCTTAGTAAAACGTGTTTCCTGTTTGGTCCATAATCATTTGAAAATAAAAAATGGACAAAAATATCATTCCGTACTATTTTAGCATTAATTTTCGTAATTTTTCTATTTCCATAATTATTTGAGTTCATGCTCTCTGATAAACTCTAAACTTTTTTTCTTTTTTTCTTGTAGGAGTTGATTCTGTTTGATAAACTATCAGGTGTTTGGTAATGCTTTTTGTAGATTCGAGTTCATTCTTAAAAATGAACACACAACAAAAATTCATTGATATGATCAAACATACTTCATTCTTAAAAAACAGAGTTTATTCGTCAAAATGAACACCCAGTCAAAGTTCATTATATGAAAAAATCAGAGTTCATTCTTTCAAATAAACCTCAGTGAAAGTTCATTATTATGAACAAAATTAGAGTTCATTCGTCAAAATGAACACCCAATCAAATTCAATATTATGAACAAAAATCAAAGTTCTAATGAACACTCAATCAAAACTCATTATAAAATAAAACTTCATTTTTTCAAATGAACACCCAATAAAAGTTCATTATTATAAACAAAAATTAGAGTTCATTCGTCAAAATGAACACCCAATAAAAGTTCATTATTATTAAAAAAAATCAGAGTTCATTCGTCAAAATGAACAGCTATCAAAAACAACCTAATTCAAACCTAGAACAAAGTTCATTCTTTAACATGAACACACACAAAATAACAGAGTTCACTCTTTCGAATGAACACTTAATAATTCAAGATCTAAAACAGAGTTCATTCTTTAACATAAACACACAACAAAAATCCATAAAAATTGAAAGTTCAATTGAAATCAAAGAACAAATATCATAAAAACGTAAATCTTCAACTTTTTCATCATCTTCAATAACAACGACAGCAAAAGAAAAAAAAAAAACAGAAAATCTTCATCATCTTCAACCACAACAAGAACAATAACAACAAAAAAACGTAAAATATGCATCCTCTTCATCATCATCGTCTTCATCATCTTCAATATCATCTTTCTTCATAAGAAAAAAGAAAAGTACAGAAGAAGAAACATAGAGAGAAAGTAGATTTGGGGAAAAAAAGAGAAAACAAATTCTAAGATGATTCCCTTCTATCTTAATAATTGAGTACTATATATATGGTGCACCAAAGGGGTATTTCTGTCATTATCAAATGGCAATTGCATCAGTCATGAAGTCATCCCGCGTGGGTATTGTCCACCTAGGGCCAAACAATAATTTATAGGATCAAACAATAATATATATTTTAGAAAAAGACCAAATAAATAGTTGATTGAGTCAACTGGACCAAATGAACTCTAATATATTATTCTTTTAGAACAAGCGACCTCACAATATAAATATCCCACTTCACAAAGGGCCGCACACTTGGTAGTGAATTAAGAGTTGTTGTTGAAGCTTGAATTTTCTTTTCATATCACTGACATTCTCCGCACCTTGTAGCAATTTCCTTCACATGCCAGAAATAACCTTTTCCTTTAGCTTTTCGTGCCAAAGATCTTGTCCCGCCATGATTTCCCTCATCTCCGTAATGTATAGATTTTAGAATCTCCATGCCCTCTTCTCGCGACAAATATCTTAGCAATGGACCCAGGTAAGATCGTTTGTACATGATTCCTTCTTAATCATCTATGCGCCAAAACTATTTCTATGTGCAACATGTGGATGCAAGAAAACCCACAGCACACCCAATAATTATTTTTATTTGTTTGTCGCAGACATTATAATATGAAAGAAAGGATTCATTTAAGAAGATATAACATAAATATAAAGTTTTCACCGATCCTAACTTAGAACTCACATAAATTCTCTTCGCTCAATACCTCTCTAATTATCAAATATTACATTCCCTTCTTACATATTCTTTTGCCCTTTATATAGGAAATTACGTAATAGGTGGCCGCTAATATACATAGTGGCACTACAAAACAAAAGGCTTCTTGGGACGGCTAAAAAGCGTCCCAAGAGGCCCAAAGCCGTCCCAAGAAGATATTAGTGACGTTTTTCTGGCCGTCCCCTGTTCCACAGTCACTAATACTATTTGGTCGTCATTTCTTTTAGGGACGGTCATGTTATTGCCTTAATTTAAAAATTTGATCAATAATAGGGACGAGTACTCCATGAGCGTCCCAAATAACCCTCTTTAAGGACGGTTTTGAAAAAACACCCTGTCCCTAGAAGCTACTTATTTTGTAATGTGGATTACAACTAATAAAGCCTTCTTTCTCTCTTATTATTTCGGATATCTTTAGCTGATCTTATCTTTTGTCAACGCGCTAATATTAATAAGTCAAACTTCTTCTCGTAGATGATATCCCATTTCTCTTATGAACCTTGTCATTTTTGACTATTATATGGGCAAAAAGTTGATCCTTGAATAAAGTAAGATGATTCCCGACATTTTTAATCAAATAAAGTAAGATGATTTCAGCTCTACCAGAATCACCCTTATATGGATTCAGCCGCAAATCATATCTCGTCCAGTCTAAAAGGTAAGAAGATCTTGGAACTGATGATTTAGAATGTTGAGTGAATTTAGTGAAGTTCTGCTTTATGTTATCCATTCAGTAGAGCTGAATAAGTAACATAATTCAGACAGTTCATGATTATGTTCACCCATTTTTGTGGAACACCAAGCTTAGGCATAGCCTTGTCCAACAGTTGAGTTGTGCTTTACAAAACCTGTTGGCTTAGCTTAGCGCCTTGAATAAATTTATCCAGGTGTGGAAACTATCTTTTCATTTTCGACTGTTATACGAGTAAAAACATTGATCCTTGAAAAAGTAAGACGGCTCCCAACATTTTTTAATCAAATAAAATTCATCATAGCTTGAGCTTTGAATGAAATACAAACTGGTGGTATTATAATCATTCACTTTGAATACATCTTATGATCACTGCTACGGTAGAATCGATAAATCTCCAATATGGAAACCACCATTTCTCCTTTTTTATAAGCATCACAAAGAATAGACCCCAAAATCCCAATATAAACCCCAAAGAAATAATACTATACAATATCAATTTCTCATTTGTATCTTCTTGGTAATTTTCTTGATCGTCTTCTTCCACTTCACAAACATTCTTTGTAGGTTCTCCACACAATAATGCATTCCCAATGAAAGCCCAACCGTCGACATCCAACGTGTCAAAGTGAGTCCCTCTTGGAACTTTGCCGCTCAAATCATTGTAAGATAGGTTAAAAAACCCAAGAGAGTCCAGTGATGTTAACGATTGTGGGATTTTCCCGGATAATCTATTGAAACTTAAGTCCAGGGAAGCTAACTTAGACATATCTCCAATACTCGCAGGTATGTTACCCGAAAAATGATTGTGGGACAAATTGAGCCTTGCAAGTTCGCTTAACCGACCTATCTCTGTTGGAATGTTACCATCAAGCATGTTGCAAGATAGATCCAATCCCGAGGTATAACTGTATATTTTTTCAAATTGCAACATGATCCCATTGATCACCATCTGCAATTGAATATCATACACATCCGGAAGAGATTGAGATACGCCTGTTAAATTCATCCAGTAGCCTCCTAATTGCTTAGGAATATGGCCTGAGAATTTGTTATGCGATAAGTCCAAAATTTGCAGTAGATTCAAATTATTAATTTCATCAGGGATTGATCCATTGAACTTGTTTGACCTTAAAGAAATGATACTTAAGGGAGAGTATTGTGCACCAAATAGTGTCGTTGGTATACTTCCTTCGAATTGGTTATTCTCCAAGTTAAGAACTCTCAACGAAGGTAGTTTGCTGATGAAGTTGAGAGGAGTACCATCGAGATAGTTGTCCTGCAGTTGAAGAAAACCCAATGATTCTAATTTTTCAATCTCATTTGGAACATTTCCTATGAGATTATTGCTCCCGAGGTTTAGTGATACAAGACTCTTACAATACCCTAAGGTATTTGGTATAACCCCTGAGAATCTGTTGTTAGAGAGGTCGAGAAGATCAATTCTTGAACTTTTGGAACATATAGAAGAGGGAATTGAACCCGAAAGTTGATTCCCAGCTAGATTGATGGAGTAACAATTAGATAGTCTTTTTCCAACTTCTATTGAGATTTTACCACTGAGTGTATTATTTGATACATCAAAATAATAGAAATTTTTGAGTTTTGAGATACAAGAAGGAATAACTCCTGTCAGGTTATTATGAGACAAGTCCAAATACTCGAGATTACTCAATTTACAGATGAAAGTAGGGAACAATCCTTTTAGATTGCAAGATTTCAAAGACAGAGTCTTTAGTTTGAATTTAGAGTACAAACTCATATTTTGATCAATATTACCGTAAGCCTATTTGAGCTCAGATATATGGTTGTTAGGTTCAGATCGTTAATCAGAGATTTCAATGAAACGCTTCCCTCAATTGAGTTATTATAGACAGAAAAAACACTAAGGTTATGAAGATTCGATATGCAACTCGGTATGGTTCCTGTTATATTATTTCTTCCTAAATCAAGTGTTCGAAGAGAAATAAGCTCACAGATTGAACTTGGTATGATCCTTGGAAATTATTGTAAGACAAGTCGAGATTGGTTAGGAATTTTAGGTTGGATATTGAATTTGATATGGGACCTTGGAAATTATTGTGAGACAAGTCGAGATTGGTTAGGAGCTTTAGATTGGATATTGAGGACTGGATGTAACCTGTAATGTTATTATCCGAGAGATATAGAGTCTCTAACTGAGATAGCGGTGCATTAAAAATTGAAGAAGGTAAGGACCCTTGAATTGAACACCGTCTGGCAGAAATAGAGTGTAATAGCGGTGCATTCAAAATTGAACTCGGAATTGATCCGCTTATATTAGTAAATGATATGCTGAGTTTTTGAAGCTTAGGCCACTGATGTTGAAACATCCTAGTTAGATCAGGATTAAGACTAGGATTATAACTAACATCGAGCACTTTAAGCTGAGGAAGATAAGGTACAGAACCTTGTAAATCACAAAAAGACAAGTCGAGATTAGAAAGTGAAGTTAAATTCGCAAGTTGTACTGGGATTCGGGAATTGAGTGCATTAGAATTCATATTAAGAGAATATAGAGATGAAAGGTTGTTAAACTGTGTTGAGATCGATGAACCAATGTTGGAGTGGGAGAGATCAAGATGAGAAAGTTTTGTCAGATTGGAAAGCTGGAGCGGAATTTCTGTTCCCTGGAAATCGTTGTAGGCAAGATCAATATACTCGAGATGAGGAATTCTAAAAAGGGAAGGAGGGAAGTTACCTGTTAGTGAAGTGTTTGGTCGATCAATATCATTCAAAACGAATTCTCTGAGGTAATTTTCATAGACTGTGTTTCGAAGACTGACGGAGATGACCCGAAAAGAGTCAAATGAACATACAACTCCGAGCCAATTACAACAATTCTGATGTTGGTAGCTATCTTGCCATGATGCCAAACGATTTGCAGGGTCTTCCAATGAGGATTTGAAATCAAGGAGAGCTCTTCTATCCTGTTCATGACATCCATGACAGGTTAGTGGAAATTCAGTGACGCTGATCAATAAACAGAACAAAAAATGAAGATTGATGACAAGGAGACGAAATGATGTCATTTGAGTAGTCTTATTGAATGAATTCATGGCTAATTGATAACTAATCAAATGTGCAGAATGTTCACTGGTATGGAGTGGTATTTAAAGTGTTTAACATCAGCATCTCAAATGAGTTTGAATTTTCATTCACCTCTCTAGAGCTTGACTTGGGTAGTCAGTCAGTCATGAAATTATTTTTCTGTGTAGCTAACATCATAGTGACGTTACCTAGCAGTAGTGTCCATTTACAATGAGTGGACATGATTGATATATGTGTTTGATGAAATACTATTCTCTTGCGTAAAAAGAAGGATATCCTAATGAGAATTTTCTTCAACATTTATTTTCAACCAAACGGACAAATTGGGATAGAAAGTTTGTAAATTTTGTGGACAATTTTTTTCTGGCGTAAATTATCCCGAGGTACAAAACGGGACATCTTTACTATTCTCTCCCGATAAGAATAAGTCCCTACTCTCAGTTTCCATCTTTTAAGTTTGATTTTTCATGGAATTCAAGGGATTGTGAACATGGGCTAGTTTAATGCGTATTTTCTAATCCGTTAGTAATTTTTGAAGGTTAAATTGAAATTGTAGTATGTTAAGGGGAATGTGGGGGCAGTTGCTCTCATGGCCTATGGTGGTAGCACTTATAGACCTTGGGATTTTTTCCTGATAATCTATTGAAATTTAAGTCCAAAGAATTCAAATTAACTATCAATTATGAATTTTATTTTGGAAATCAATCATTTGATGACTGTTTTCTTGTTCAGGTTTAAAATTGCTTGTTGCTTAGATTTGTTAATTGTATGAAACCCACTTATTCAAACTCTAATCCTCGGATTCATGAATTTTGTGCAGATATTATGGAGGAGGTATTAAGTCAGGAGTCTCCAAAAAATTCATAAAGGTGCAGAGGAAAAAACCAATTTGTGGCGACTCCGAATCATGGCACTTGCAAAAAGTGATTCAATGACCTAGTCAGGTCTCCTCCGAGCCACATCTCCAAACACCCTTCCCCTGTTACATGAAGATGGGATAAAGAAAAACTAAAATTAAAGCTCAAATAAAGAGAACCTAAAAGAAACCCAAAAGTAAAAACACATTATGAGAACAAAAATCAAATCAAAGATAGATTGAAAAACTTCAAACCCTCTAATTTTAACGAGCTCCGATATACCCAATTTTCATGTTCAGAACGCTATCATCTCAAATATAGGGATACACCTAAAAAACCAAGTCTTATGATTTCTTATATCTCTATTTGATGAGTAGGGATATTTCTTCCTTACTCTTTAAAGTGGATCACATTTGATCCCCTCGTAGAAAAGGGAAATGGAACGAATACTAGGTATCCGTTCAAACAGATACTGAATATCCATTGCATATTGGATGAATATTGAGTCTTCTGATTATGACTAGTATAAAACTCGAAAATTTGAGTATTTTTTTCCAAAATTTGATTTTTGGGCCACTCTATGTACGGAGGTTCGAGTAACAATATAAACCTCCGAATATAGTAGTGTCAAGACTCTATATGCCCAGGCTCATGGTGGTTCCAAAGCTCTATATACCAAGGCTCATGGTGGTTCTCATTTGGGAGCCAACACATATTCGGAAGTCAAATGAATTACTTGGTCTTCCGATTATGACTAGTATAAAACTCGAAAATTTGAGTTTTTTTTCAAAATATTATTTTTGAGCCAGTCTATATTCGGAAATCTTGTTAACTACTACTGCTTCTGGTTATGTCAAGTCAAAAATTCGAAAGTTTTCATTTTTTTTCCAAAATCTGATTCTTGAGCCAGTCTATATTTGGAGGTCTGGTTAACTACTATTGCTTTCGATTATGTCAAAGTCCAAAATTCGAAAAGTTTCATTTTTTTTCCAAAATCTGATTTTGAGCCACTCTATATTTGCAAGTCTGGTTAACTACTAAAACTTCTGATAATTTCATCTCCTCTGATTGTAAGTTCATCTCCCCAATGCTACTCAAATTTTTTCCTAAAAATTTCTTCTTTACTAATGCTACTCAAACTTCCGAATTATCTTTCGAATGCTACACAAACTTCTTCCTGAAAATTTCATCTTTACGGAAGGAGGTGAAATGTCCAATTGTGCACTTATCTCTCGATTATATAAGGACAATTTTGCTATTAAGAAATATGTGAGATAAGGGGTGACCCTATTTTATTTTTTATTGTTGGCCCCTAATTCTTTTTGAGGGGACCCTAAAAATGCTAGGAACATTATCGTTGTTTAAATTTGTTCCAGTTATCTTGAAGAGAGACGCTCTAAATATGCTTCAACTATCATTAGCGGCTAACTTATCTCATTGCTTTAAATTTATTTCAACCATCTTAAAGAGTATTATATTAAGTTGGCATACGCCTCAAGCAACTAAACTTCAGTTGCTCAAAGGTTTTTGAAGTTCGAGATTTGTGGGTTTAAACTTGTCAGAAATTAGTTGCTCGAATTCTTCATCAACAAGGAATATTTCGGTTTCAGGGAATGTTCCGGTTTGTTAGAAGTAGGACCAAGAAGTAGATTCTCTTTACACGACTGAATCGAAAACCTCCCAAGAAATCCCCCAATATAGGAAGTCGAATTATCAGGGAAATTATTAATAGACATAGTAATCAAAAATAAGACCACATTAATCACCACAAAACTCGGAATCAACCATGGAAACCATCTCTTGAATGGTTTACTAAGCAACATCTGTTGATGAGAAGATGGTGTATTAGTTGCTGATGGTGTATCTGTTGATACTGGATGTATCATATTATCATTTCTTGATTGTAAAGAAGACGGAATCACAATCTTGTTGTTGTTTTCTATATCAGAGGAAGGAATTTGGCGGTTTTCCCTCCCCATTTTCCTTGATTGTATCCTTTGAAACCCCCGAATTACTTATAGGAAATCGAAAGGGAAATTAGAATTTTGATTATGATTTTGGGTTTTTTTTATTGGATTTGAAGCGACGGTGTCATAGAGAGGGATCGGTTCATCGAACTTTGATTTCTTCTTTCTTTGGATTCGAAATTTCATTATATTTCTTTTAGTTAAGTTGATTAATAATGGATTAATATTGGATCCACGGGGAATGAAGGGACAGCTTGTTGGGTCCTATCGGGTTTATCTTATTCCGGGTAATATAGACACGTCTAAAATGGTCATGTATCTGTGTTAGATTCGTGTCCGATACTTGGACGCATATGTTTCCGGACAGATGCACCAGTGACATCACACTTATATAGATAAAATCAAATCAAAAAACCCTTTTGTCTCGTATTACTTTCTGGATGAACTATTTTAATATAAATGTCTATCAAAAATACCTGAATTTTTTGTATATGTATTGTTTTGTTAGTATATATACTAATTCTTATATTAATTTGTTATTTTTTAATAATCTATTAGCATTGTTGAGAAATTTAATCTATTTTTATATATTGTTGGAAAACATTACTAATTTCATAATATGTCAATGCGCATTCCCCCCAAAAACGTATTGGAAAATTGTCTTGAAATCTCAAAGCTCTTGCCACATTCATTATATGTTGATGCTTTCTCTCAACTCTCCCATTCTGTTGAGGTGTACCAACACATGATGTCTCAAAAACTATCCCATTAGTCCTAAAATATCCACGCAATGCATTAAACTCGGTTCCATTATCACTTCTAACAATTTTGATTTCTTTACTAAATTGACGTTTCACAAGAGCAATAAAGTTAAGGAATGTTTGTTCAACTTCAATTTTGTTTTGAAGCAAATAAATCCACATACCTCTTGAAAAATCATCTACTATTGTCAAAAAATATTGAGCTCCACAAGATGATTGAGTCCTATAAGGACCCCATAAATCTATAAGAACCAACTCAAAAATACAACTGGATTTACTAAGACTACTAGAAAAAGTACTCCTATGATGTTTTGCTCGTTGACAAATATCACAAGCATCATTATTCTTCTTTAAAAACCTACTCACACCTGCAACCTTTGTAACACTTTCTCTGATGGATGTCCCATTCGTCGATGCCACAGCTCGTATGAATTTCCACTGACAGTCATTACTTCAACTTGAGGCACACCACAGAAAATATATAGTCCACCTTGTCGTTCACCCACTCCAATCACCTTCCTCTTCAACCGGTCCTGTATAAGACATAAGTTGTTAGTACATTGAACACTACATACCAACTCATCAATAATCTGTTGACTAAAATCAAGTTACAGGTTATCTGAGGCACATAAAGCATATTATCTAGTCTCAAACCACCAGGAAGAATAACAGTTCCTATTTTCTCAGAATGAGCATATTTCCCATATGGGAATCCAACAGTACATGCCCTAATATCTTTCACATCTATCATGTCATCTCTTTTACACGTGACATGATTTGTATCCCCTGTGTCTGCAATCCAAACTGTATTCTTCTTCTTACCTTGGAGCTGAGACGTGGACTTTCTTGTATTTAAAAACTCAAGCACCTGTTGAAGATGTGTTGTTGTTACTCCTGTCAAACCTGAGCCATCTGATGAAGCACGCACCACCTGACTGTTTTGTCTCTGATATATTCAGGTTGTGTGCACGAACCTGGTAGCCAGTTCCATGTCCTCTACCTCCTCTGCCATTGGTATACAATATCCTCTTCCGCCTCTAGATCTGTCTCCCCACCATTCAGGGTATCCAATAAGCTGAAAACACCCTTCATCTGAGTGTCCTTCCCTGCTACAGTGCTTGCAATACTTGGTAGGATCATATGTATTGTTGAATTGACGCTGATCAGACTGCACCCTGAATTCCATCACATTATCTTGTACCTCTATTGACCTAGCTACATATCCTATTCTCAGACGCTCCGAATTCACCATTGTCTGGTAGGCTACATCTATTGATGGTAATGGATCTCTCTCCAACAGTTGCTCACACAGTGAGCTATACACAGAATCTAATCCAATCAAAAAATAATGCAGGAAGTCTTCTTCTCTCAACGTACTGACCTGGCTTGCGATATTACAAGCGCACTTACCACACTTGCACTGAGGCACCTTCATATATGTCACCAACTCATCCCATATCTTGTTTAATCTCCCAAAATAAACAAATACTTTTAAGTGTGTCCACAGCAAGTTTGTATTATCATAGTATCCCAAACTCGATCTGATTGATGGCTCTAACGTGTTGCTGATCCAGGAAACCAACATTGACTGGACCGTAATTCATTCTTCCAACTGGTCGCAATCTTTGGGTTCTGTGATAGTCCCATCAACAAAACCGAACTTCCTCTTGGCAATCAAAGATCTTCTTATGGCTCTAGCCCATTCATCATAGTTGGTGCCCTTTAGAACAATCGGTGTGATGATAATTCCCGGACCATCACTTGACCCTAGATGATATACTGGATTCTTCTTTTGTATGTCATACTCTATACTTTTCCCTTTGGTTGATGATTCTATCTCACCACCCATCTTGTAGATCTTCACGATTTAGGGGTTTTTTTTTTTAGGTTTCTCAACTGGCTCTCGATGCCATGTTAAGATTTGGGTTAATTCCCTTTTCATCCGTTTTCATTCATCATAAGAATTCTTTTATACAAGCACAAACTTGTGACTCAAGACACTAAACCTAATAGACACCGACTTGAGACCATTTTCGTGGGTCTCAAGTTAGCTACTTACATAAGCGTACCACATGGACTGATCACATTGGTCTCGGAATCACAATTAACCATTTCGGTCTCAGAATAGAAACTGATTACTTGGGTATAAAGACACAGTCTTGAGACCACATACGTATCTCCTAATAATGATCATTCACGAAAGTATCAATAGTCTGGCGAAGATAAAGGAGCCACGAGCAAAGGAAAAGGAAAGAAGAAAATATGTAGTAAAGACTACATCGTCAACTCTGGCGAAGAAGAATTCTCATCATCACAGACCAAATGTCGTAGTCTTCGTCAACAAACTTGATTATTCTTCGTCATCAAATTTTGTGAAGATAGAATAATTCGTAGCAAGTCAACTAGTCATCCATTTCTATCATCAATTAACAGAGAAGTGAGGGTACACAGATCCACGAATGAAATAGTTTTGTATTTGTGAAATAAATGTGAAACTAACGAACAGTTCAGTTCGTGGGACATAAAAGCTTATACAAGCTTGTGTAGCAAATTATTTCGCTGTACAACAAATGAGTTCAGCTACTTCCGGAAAAATAACCGAGTGAAACAGCCACCACGAAGCAAAACAGCTCGTAGCAAATTATCTCGGAACAATTCACTTAGAAGGTAAGGACGAAGTAGAGGCAACATACTTCGTGGAAAAAATAAGAAGTAAACGTCGAGCATCTTTTTCAATCAAAATAAAATCAGCTGGCATCTTTTAAAGGAAAACTTAGGAGCACGCCTAAAAAATATAATATTCTTATTGTCAGGTTCATAATTAATTTTGTCTATCATGACATCCATAATTCTTTCCGCGACACCCATAATTATATGAAATTATTTAAAATGTATGCTTGACGGATTATACATCCGGATGACGGGTTATGCATCAGGGGTATAATTGGCAACGCAACTTGAATATAACATATATAAAATTCGTGTCTTGGAATTTTACAAATTTTATATCGTTGGAAATCTTTTTAAGAGAGCTACACAACGAGTACAAACAACAACATCAAATTTTTCTTTTTCACGAAAATATCGGAGGTGATCTTCATTTTAGGAAAAATTTCGAAAACTGACTACATAACCGTTATGCAGCCACCAAAAACGATGCATAACACATTACACAGACGCATAACGAATTATGCAACCATTTTCTCGACTGCGTAACAAATTATGCATCTATAATAGGTTCTATAACCATAGTGCATAATGCATACAAATAAAGTTGATGCATAATGCATTATGCATAGAGCTGTCAAATTCTAACCCGGCTTGCGGGTTGGACCTAGCTTGGCTTGTTTTAACCCAGCTCGGCTTGGCCCGTTATCTAAATCAACCGGGTTAGGGTTGTCATATCTAACCCTAGTAAAAACAAGCCGGTCTAGGGTCAACCGGCGGGTTACCCGCCAACCCGTCAATTTCCTGTGAGTTACTAATTTAGGAATTTTAAGTTACTAATTTATGAATTTCAGGATGATTTTAGGGTTTTGTGCTAGAAATCAAAGTTCATATATTCCTTAAATGATTTAATCCAATCCAAATTTCATTTGATTTAGGGGTACAGAGTAGTGAGTGATTTCTTAGCGTTTTGTAAAGCATTGACCAACATAAATATACCATTAAATATAAAATAACAAGCAAAAGTAATCAACAACCACGAAATGGAAGATTGATTTTAGTTTTCAGATATGAACCAAGGTGGGATGAGTTCGAATCCCTCTGCCCACTGAGTTTTTTATACGTTTAAGTGATTTTTCGTTTCAGCCACCCCATTTGACAAGCCAAACCGCAATCCGTCAGAGCCAACCCGTCTAGGGCTAGGGTTGGGGTTTTGGGCTTGTACATGAGTACTACTAGGGCTAGGGATGACCCTAACCTGTCCTTGGCTTGTCAAGCTAGGGCCGGGTTGACCCTAGCTTGCCCCGTTGACAGCTCCAATTATGCAGCTATATTTTCGAATGCATAACAAGTTATGCATCAATTTTCATGACTGCATAACATGTTATGCATATATTATTATAGGTGCATTACAAGTTATGCAATATTTTTTTATTGCTGGTTTCGATGCTAACAAATGAGTTAATGCATAACGTGTTATGCAACCACTTTCTGAATTGCATAACAAGTTATATATGCAACAAATTTTTTAAATGCATAACGGGTTATGCAACCAATTTCACCACTGCATAACATGTTATGCATATATTATTGTAGGTGCATGACAAGTTATGCAGTTTTTTAATTGCTGGTTTCGATACTAACAAATAAGTTGATGCATAACGTGTTATGCAACCACTTTATGAACTGCATAACAAGTTATATATGCAACAAATTTTTTAAATGCATAACGGGTTATGCAACCAATTTCACCACTGCATAACATGTTATGCATATATTATTGTAGGTGCATGACAAGTTATGCAGTTTTTTAATTGCTGATTTCGATACTAACAAATAAGTTGATGCATAACGTGTTATGCAACCACTTTATGAACTGCATAACAAGTTATGCAACAAATTTTTTAAATGCATAACAGGTTATGCAACCAATTTCACGACTGCATAACATGTTATGCATATATTATTGTAGGTGAATGACAAGTTATGCAGTCTTTTTTATTGCTGGTTTCGATACTAACAAATAAGTTGAAGCATAACGTCTTATGCAACCACTTTTTGAACTACATAACAAGTTATGGAACAAATTTTTTAAATGCATAACAGGTTATGCATCTGTTCACTGCACCAAAACCTATTATGTTGCATAATTTTTGTAGCTCCAACTTCACTACCAACCACCTGCTACACAGTTTCAGTTCCTAAACATTCATCTAGAGCATACAACACACCTGAATCTGTCTCTACCCTTTATGAATTCATAATATTCCAACCATACTTCAACTGCAGATACAGAACAACTCAAGACCATTACCTTAGGCCATTTATCATACATACAGCCTCTGCAGGTCCATATTAGCATCACCTGCACCTGCAATTCACTCTCCTTGTTCTCATGTTATTTTCATCACCAGAATCTCCATTTCTAGTCAGTTGATCAGCTTCAATTACCAATACAATTCCACCATCAGTCGAGAATCCAGCTCCAACATCGACTCAGTTCTGTCTCGATCCCTTACCAACCACAAATTCCTCTCAAACACCAATTCTTAACAGCAACAAACACAAATCTATCACCATCTTCATATTCGAGCAATTTCAGCTCAGTTTCAACCTTAGATTCAAAACCCTAACTTTATTAACAACAACAACAGTAGCGGCTGTAATTCGCCTTCCTCTTGTGTTCTTGAGCGTAATAGATGTAGAACCCTCTTTCAATTCTCGAATCTCTATAACTTTCCGTTGATTTTATCACCCAATTTTAGAGAAAAGGAATTGAAGATCAAGAAGAAGAAGAAAAAAAGAACGAAACGTAATTTTATAAACTATCACCATCTTCAGATTCGATCAATTTCAGCTCAGTTTCAACCTTAGATTCAAAACCCTAACTTCATTAACAACAACAACAACAGTAGCAGCTGTAATTCTCCTTCCTCTTGTGTTCTTGAACTAACAGATGTAAAACCCCCTTTCAATTCTCGAATCTCTGTAACTTTCAGAGAAAATAAATTGAAGATGAAGAAGAAGAAGAAAAAAGAATGAAATAGAATTTTATAAACTTTGGGTTTGAGAATATTTTTCCCTAAAAAATGGGTGCGCGCCTTCAGATTTACGGGCGTGGGTTTGAAAAATGAGTGTGACTGTAACTTTCACTCTTTTAAAACCAGCGAAAAGTTCTCTACAAAGAAAACATCCAAGCCCAGTTTGATTGCAGTCCACTAGATTTAATGAATAATAAAGCAGCCCAATACAGCCTCAAACAATATATTTTTTGCACGAGAGAGGCACCAACATCGAACCGTATTAAAGCAACATTTCGTCATCGCAGCGAGATAACATATATATAAGTAGAAGAAAAGGGAAAAATAAGACCTTATTCAACAAGGCGCAATAAGACTCAAATATACAAGTAAAAGAGAAAACAAGCAAATACACAAATAATCAACGGGGGAAAATAAAACCTCTTCAACAGGACAGTAAGACCTCATTATGAGGCAGCGTAAGACCCCCAAATTAAAAAAATTTAAAACCGCTACTTAGGGAGGCTGGGGACCCAATTTATGGCGTGCACCCTAGTTCTCACATAGTGCAAGAGGCACATACGTAAGACCTGACACACGTCATGGTTGGATAACCTCAGAGACATCAAATAGGATCAATTATAAGACCTATCCGACGAGGGTCCCTCTTTATGATGACGGCCTTCGGTAAGGGGTGCAGAAATATAACAAAAGGCGCTGACGTATTCGGTTGAGCTACGGGTTCCTGAGACGTCTGGAGCGTTACTGGACATTACCGTTCAGCAAGTCTTGGCTACGATGCACTTGGTCCCCAAAAAAACCCACTTAGGGTGTGACTCCGTAACCATGAGCCATATCGGAGAAGGGATAAAAGGTCATGAAAACAACTAATTGTTGGCATGACCGGATGGGAAGATCTCAACATGCATGTTAGGGGTAACTTCCCTGAAGGAGCAGTCAGGGAGAATGTAAAGGAACGACACCCTCCAGATTATGGAGTTGCATGACCATAAAGACGACAATCTCTTGGGGTTACTATTCACATGAATAGCTAGGCCCGTCGTATTGTCACGAAATTACCCTGACGAGCTAATAATATGATAGCTAAGGCGAGGTTAATGGATCATTATTTGTAAGTATAATGAGCGCCAAAGACTTCGTCGTGAAAATTAATACCCTAAAAAATAGGGTGAGGCGCAATAAGACTTTAACTAGGAGGCGCAATAAAACCTCGTAATATATATATATATATATATATATATATATATATATATATATATATATATATATTATGAAATCAGTGATAAAGGAATATTAAAGGGTACTATGAAAAGGGAATAAAAAACAAATACGAAGAGCTAAACGGACATGCGGGGAGTGAGGAGCTAAATCGAAATGCGAGGAGCTAAACGCGAGGAAAAATAAACATGCGAGGAATAATGAATATGCGAAGATCGATGAATATTCCAAGAACAAAGAAAAAAAAGCAAAGGAAAGATGCAAATAATTTGAGCCACGAAGAAAATGAAAAAAAAATATGCGAGAAATAATAAAATAAGGAGACACGTTCTCCCAAGCAAACTATTAGGAAATTTCAAGAAAATTGTATTGCTTGCGAAATACTTTAAAGTCTAGCATGATATTAATATTTGACAAAATATTCATATTATTTTGATTATACTATTGCTATGTTATACATATTAATATGTAGGAGCAAGATTGGAGGCAACGAAGTAACACAATACGCGAGTTAAATTGGACGAAGAAATGAATGAGAAGAATATGTAGCCGAGGCAATAACTAGAATAGAGGCAACGAAGTACAAGAAAATGAACATGCGACGAACAATGAACGTGCGAAGATCAATGAACATGCGAAGCACAAATATTATGCAATGGAGAATGGAAAAAACAAGAAGTAATATCAAGATTCTCGCAACACAATGAAATAAGTATAACACACATTATCTATACATTCCATTTTATAAACAATAGATAAGCATTCTCATCCCATAAGCATCGCATAAGCATTTCATCCCATAAGCATCACATAAGCATTTTCATGGCATAAGCATCGCCTAAGCATTATCAGAGCATAAGCATTCTCCAAATTTTATAAATGAGGAATAATTTCGCATAATGAATTAAAGATGAGTCGATATTATGCAAGAAGTTGAGGCAAGACAAGAAGGAAGACCGACACAACCAATCCAAAGAGAGAAGTATTTTATACCCACAACAACGCCATCACCACTCAAAACATCTTGGTCACCCCATTCTTCATCAACAATTTCTCCCTCGTAAGAAAAGAATAGAGGCAAGTATGGAATATCACAAACACTTTATGTCCTTTACTTTCTCGGTCAGAATTGTTCCCAAATAATATAATCGCTCGTGAATACCAAAAGTTCTCAACAACAACAAAGTATATGAAGAAGATACCATAATCAGACATTATTTCCATGAGAGCACAACATAGAGGAAAATTAATACTTCTTATCTATACTTCGGATACTTCAATACTTCGGATTTCTTATTATTCATACGTCTTGAAGATTATTAGTCACAAATACTTCGCATACTTCTTATACTACTTCGGATTATATTATATACTTTTAATGATACTTCAATTTTCATATAATTCAAGGGAAGATAATCTGTAAATAATTCACTATCTCGTAACAAAGCATTTAGCAAATCAAAGGCAGAGGCAAAAAAGAGAAAATCAAAGACAGACAAGAAAAGAGAATAATGTAGTTAAAAAAAAGTACGAATGAACCAATATCATGAAAGCTAAGGCAAAATTAATAGAATAACATCACCGAACAAATACACAACTCTCTCGCTCAGTTCTTTCGCAACAACGAATTGAAGATATTATACCATTACATACGAAGAAAGACAATAAATGAGGCAATACAAGAACGAAAAACATATTATCAATTCATTATCGAAGTTAGAATCAGAAAAATACTTCGCATCAACGACACCTTCAAAGTCACACTAAGATATCATCACCAAAGCTCAATCCGTCACTTGCAATCATTCTCGCATATGAACAAAGAAAAGGGAGCTTGTAATAAAATCTTCAACAATATCCAAACCAAGAATACAGAGGCAAAATTGAGGTAATATTAAGGGGTCCAACAATAACTTGTGATCAACAATAACAAAATTTCGGAACTTTATTGGAATTCGAAGATGAACAATTTTTATACTGCTAGCACGATATTTCTTACTTTTCTACTTACACTTCGAGGATTGGTACTTTATACTTCATATATTTCAAGGAAATGATACTTCTTATTAATTCGCAAAGCTTCGGAACTTCGCAAAAGAATGGAAGAAAGTATATACTTTAAGAGTTTGTATTTTTTCGCTCATTTCCTTCAGCAATGAAGATCAAAGAATACTCTAACACCACGTGTCTCGCTCAAGAAGCTACACCAACACGGATTTTTTTCTTAAGGATCGCTCTTCAAGCTACATCAAGAAAAAAGAGGCAAAACGTAGATACCAATATTGTGAATCGCGCGTGGCTCCATACAAGAGTAGTAGCAACTTAGTAATATAGGATTACCTACATATTTACCTACCTTAGTTAGCTTAATTAGTAAGCAAAGGATACAATTGTAAATTCACTTCTACTCTCTAGTACTTAAAAAAAAAGGCTAAGAGAGAGAAAGGGATCGGATTTTATTTTCTCTATTATCTTCTTCTTCTTCCTCTACCATAACTTAGAGCTCCACAAAAACTCATTAATGGAGTCTTATGTAACCCAAAATATTATAGTGAAGAACTATGGATGTATTTCCCATTCCCATTATAGATCGAACCATGTAAAAATCTTGTGTCTCGTTAACATTTTAACACTTTTATCTTATTTTTCATGTTGAAATGAGGTTTAAATCTATGATTGGAGAATTGGGTGGGCTGTAGGATTTCCTGCAGTTACACTTGGTTAGGAAAATTAAATGAATAAAATAAAAAGCATCCAAGTGGAGGGAAAACAAGGCGCGTTGTGGTTGGCGTTTTTGCAACGCTAGCACTCTATTCTTTCTTCAGCTTCCTTTAAATTAAAATCTATGCCAAATTTGTTTGAATTTTTGAAAACATCTTACAAATGCACTACAGACTTATTTTAATTTACCCCAAATTTCTTTTTATTTTAATTTAGCTAAGATATGAAGAATCGATCGATTGAAAACAAAAACGGTTTGGAACAATTTGTTAGACTTAATGTTGGTTTAGCAACAAATCATGTTTGACTTAAGGTAATGCCTGATTAGCTTAAGATAATCCAGTTTAGTATAATGAAGATTATGGTGTGATTATTTTCTTAATCATTTATATAATCATGTTTATGTTTAAACTAATATAGCTTGAGTTGTATGAGATGTCTAATATAGCCATGAGATTTCACTCCAACTCATGATGGAAAGGTTGGAGAGACATGTGGAAAGCATGACTAGGACTCTCTTCGAGCCTCACTTCTTTTAAAAGAAAAATTAGTTTTATCTATCAATCTAAGGTGAGGAAATACAAGTAGATCATAAGTCATGAAACCTCAAAGATATTGTTTTCTATTTCCTTGTTGTGAATATGTTTTGAGTATTAGGTATACATATTGTTCTAAGTTGCTTAAAATGATGATTTAGTGTGTGGTAAGAACATGTTAATACCAGAGTTGTGATATATTTCATTATATGGTTTTCACATAATCATGTTTAAGCTTAAAGTATGTTGATTATGAAGCTGAAATTCCAACATTCTACTTTTATTTCCCTAGTTATTTCATGTTCCTCAACAAGGGTATATACACAATTCTGCTTTTGGTTAAGCTGCTTATGAATTTTGTTGTTGACAGCATGAGGTATAATCTGATATAGGTTAAGCTGATTACATATCAAAACTGTATTGTTTAAGCGTATGGTTTGAGTATGGATCATATATTCAAGTCTATGTTCTGTTTTCGCACGTTGTTTTGACTATTGGTAGTTAAGACTACAGGTCTGTAACTGCATAAAGTGATGACTCTTATCTTACTGATTGATTCATGTTGATGACTCATCTGTTGCTTTTAAAAACACGCATACTTATACTAACGAATAACTAGATGAGTTTGCCTGAAGCTGTTTTTACACTCTATTTGAAAGTCATGTCATGATATTATTGGTAATGGTCTAATTTTCAGTAAGATGATGGTGTGTTAATTGTTAAGACTTGTCATTGACATGTGTGTGTAAAAGATTAAACTGTTCTGGGGCATGTTTGTACTTGCTATTAAAGAACAAGACATCCAGGAACAACAAGATAAGTAGTTCCATGGAATTTTTCCCGTGGTTTTGTTGGCAGTAGTGAACTGTGGGTGTTTGACAAATGGAAAGAACTTCCAGAATAAGTTATAGCTGGTGGCAGAGATCTTGTATTTTGCCTCTCGCCAAAGAAATGTTCAGTTCAGAAAGTTAGAAATGAATGGTACTTACCTAACTTTGTGAGATTTTCCGCCTCTGAAGACGCTGACTGGTTTGATGCTTAAATGACAAGGAAATTAAGGGATTAACTCAAGTGGTAAGAGAATCACTCAATTCAGTTATGAGACAAGCTTGTCTTGCTGCTGCTTCTGTTCTTCGAGTCTTGGTGATTGTATGGTTGATGTTTTCAGCAGAAATTTTAATATGGAAGGATGATCCAACCACAAACGCAGGCAAAGATTCTAACTTAAACGGAATGAAAGCATCATGGATGCTGCATATGGAGCATTTGAAGATGTTGGAGTGTTTTCATATTAGTTCTGTGTAATACCATCCTGATTGCATCTTGCTTTGATATGGAAAAGCTGATACCATGGAATTATTTGTGTTCATAATGAAGCACACAACAATGATATCATCAAAAGTTACAAGTGGAAGTATTATATTGGAGTTTAATGAAGTTGTTGGACTTGTTCTATTCCGGGACTTTTTGGTCTCGTTGGTGATGCACTATAGCAAAGAACAAGCAACCTAAGTTTTTTGGTCTCGTTGGTGATGCAGTAGATGAGCTGGTCCGAGTATACCAACCTCCATCCTTGTATAAGTTTTCTCTACTGAAAATATTTCTTATATCATCATCATTGAACACAACAAGTCGGAACGTATCTGGGTCTTAAGGGTCAACTAATTTTAGTTGTATCGGTAGCTGATTATTGAAAGTATTTGATGCAAGTACTTCCCTGGTTCAGTGGGAGCAAAATTTTCTATGTATGCTCAGTACTTGTAAGGGGCTTACTGAAGTCATCAAAGTCTCGGTTATAGTGAACTTCTTACAGTGGTTTAAATTTCCTCATAAAGATAGTTTTTTAGCTGACATGAAGAATAAAGTTTAAGATGTCGTGGAAGCAGGAAATTACTGCTTATGGTTGAACACTATGGATCGAAAGAATGTTAAAATAGCAAACGCAAATTTAGCTTTCTGCAATAATTTTGGAGGCTAAACATTCTTGAGAACAAGTTAGCTGGTCGTTGAGGTACTTTTATTTAACTTGTCTATTAAACCCAAAAGTTTGATAGTAAAGTTTAAAGTATATTATTTTCTTTAAAGTACAGATTTAAACTTAAGGTATAATCATTTGACTTCTCTTTCTGAAAGTTGTGATTGAAGACATTTTGTAACTCCCATTGCTCGACTAAGTGTCTCCAAAGCGATGCTTTGAGAGTATGAAAGGGTTATCTAATGATAATGAAGTGTTTCGGTTATCTAGTTATTTTGGAAGGACTATTGCAGAAAATCAATACCGAAAGTGTTGTGCTACAAGGTATTGGTTTCATGTGGCAAGGACCAAGATGTAGATAAAGTGATGAATGGTTTTGGTGGTTATGCATCAGATGTTGAGTCAAGTAGTGAAAAAATGTCTGGTAAAAGGCAAAGATGGATTTTACAGTCCCACGGAACTATCTATCATGAAGAAAAGGGTGTTGGCTCTAATAGTTGAATGATAAAATCAGTCAACTTCAAGGTTGAGAAAGATATGAAGATGTTGGTGGTACAAACCATGGAAAACAAAAAGTAGCAAAGAAGCTCTTCATCAGTTTTCGGTAAAAGAAAGGTTTGTTTATGATTTTTCCAGATGTTATAAGTATGAGTTTTTCCCAAAGGTAATTCATATTTGTGATATTTGGAATGAATCATGTTCCTAATTATTGAATCTTGTGATTTATTGAACCCAAAGGTTTAATAGAGTTGTTATTTCTATGCATGAAATGTTGATCTAAAACTTGTTAGGTTTGAATCATGTATGCCGCAATTCTGCCCAAAGGTGTTTCGCGATGATATCGAGTCTTGTATTTTAAGTTTAAGATGTTTATGTGTGCTTATTCAGATGCTATCTGTTTCATTTGTATATATAGATGTTTAAAATGATAATAAGCATGTATGTTGTGAAATAAAGTTTTGAAACTTGGAAGTAAAGATCCTTGTACATCATGGTTTACCCAAAGGTGCACCTGATGGTAATCAATCAATTATAATGTTTTATCTGTGTATAGTAAAAGTGTTTAGAACATTGCAAATGGCAGTTTTATGAAGAACAATGGGGGTTTGATAATGTTTTGTTTATCTTAAATGAGTACTTCTTCTTGCTATATAACTTGTTTGCTGTTTATGGTGTTTAACAAATGGAAAATAAGTGGATATGTTAAATGTCTTGACATAGCTCAATTGAGCCAGTTATTCTCGTCGTAGATGTATTTCTTCGGAGATGCTAAATGTCTTGACGTACCTCAATTGAGCCAGTTATTCCCTTTGGATATGTATCTCTACGGAGATGTTAAATGTCTTGAGATACCTCAATTGAGCCAGTTATTCTCGTCGGAGATGTATCTCTTCGTAGATGTTAAATGTCTTGACATACCTTAATTGAGACAATTATTCTCTTCGGAGATGCATTTCTTCGAAGATGTTAAATGTCTTGACATAACTCAATTGATCCAGTTATTCTCTTTGGAGATGTATCTCTTCGGAGATGTTAAATGTCTTGACATACCTTAATTGAGCCAGTTATTCTCGTCGGAGATGTATATCTTCGTAGATGTTAAATGTCTTGACATACCTCAATTGAGCCAGTTATTCTCTTTGGAGATGTATCTCTTCGGAGATGTTAAATGTCTTGACATACCTCAATTGAGCCAGTTATTCTCGTCGGAGATGTTAAATGTCTTGACATACCTCATATTGAGTCACTTGTATACTTGTCTCGACGGAGACGTATCTCGAAATCATTAAGGAAATCATATTGATTGCGGTAAGAGCATATAAAGTTGCGGTGAGATCATATAAAGATTGATTCAAGTTTAAATTTTCTGGTTTGAAAAATAAAGTTTAAAGTGCAGCTTGTTTTGGCATAAGGTTAAGCCATTTAAAGGTATGCATAAAGTTTAAAGTGCAGTTTATTTGAGTATAAAATGGTTCGTCTAGTTTTCTGATTGTAGAAATGGCGTATGCATCTCTTAAATGGTGTATGGATCTCCATAGTCGAATCCGAGCGTGCCTTTTAGACTTGAGCATGCAGTTTTCAGTAAAGAATTTGTTGCTAACCAAGTGGGAGAATGTTAGACTTAATGTTGGTTTAGCAACAAATCATGTTTGACTTAAGGTAATGTCTGATTAGCTTAAGATAATCCAGTTTAGTATAATGAAGAATATGGTGTGATTATTATCTTAATCATTTATATAATTATGTTTATGTTTAACCTAATCTAGCTTGAGCTGTCCTATGAGCTGTCTAATGTAGCCATGAGATGTCACTCCAATTCATGATGGAAAGGTTGGAGAGACATGTGACAAGCATGACTAGAACTCTCTTCTAGCCCCACTTCTTTTAAAAGAAAAATTAGTTTTATCCATCAATCTAAGGTGAGGAAATAGAAGTAGATCAGGAGTCATGAAACCTCAAAGCTACTGTTTTCTATTTCCTTATTGTGAATCTGTTTTGAGTATTCGGTATATCTAGTATTCTAAGTTACTTAAAGTGCTGATTCAGTGTGTAGTAAGAACATGTTAATACTAGAGTTATGAAATATTTCAGTATATGGTTTTCACATAATCATGTTTAAGCTCTAAGTATGTTGATTATGAAGTTGAAATTCCAACACAATTATAAAAAGTTTTGCCGAAATTCTCACACTATCTCATACTTTAGGACCTTATTTCACTACAGGAAAAATATACATCTACAACTGGAGTTCTACCACTTTTTTCTAAAAGTCGTAGAACATCTCATGTTTTACAACTTTTTTCAAAGGAAAGTTGTAGAATGACATAATTACCCACACCTAGAACCAAAGGGTTGCGACAAGAAAACAAATGGAAACTCTTTAAGAAAAAGAGTTGGCATCAACCATCCTTACACTTCACAATTTTGGATTTTTTGTGTTTTTTTTTTATGAAAATATATAACAACTTTTATAAGAGTTGTGAAGTAAAAAAATATAGGATGTTGGAAAATGAGGTTGCGGAGATTTGAACCTGAGCCTCCTGCGTGCAAGTCCACACCATAAACCATGCATGGACTATCACAATTCCGTCAGATTTGTAGTTCTTTTTTATACTAACTTTATGACAATCTTTGACAACTTTTATAAGGTTGTAAAACAAAATATGATGTTCAAAAATAACATTCAAGTGTTAAATTGTTTGAACTTAGGTCCAGATGAGTTAAGTCCAGTTCATTGATCAAAGAGATGAACGAAACTTTTCCTGTAATTGAGTTTGATGAAACATCAAAGTAACTTAGATTTTGGAGGTTTGTAATGCAACTTGGTAGGGTTCCTTGGAGATTATTGTCAGACAAATCGAGAAAAGTTCGGTCTTTTAGATTGGAGATCGAAGAATGGACAGAATCTGTTATGTTGTTATCAGATAGGTCTGGATGCTGCAACCGGGAAAGATTGTAGATTGAAGAAGGTAAAGATCCTTGAATTGAACACTCTGTGGCAGAAAGAGAGACTAAATTTGGCGCATTTGATATTAAACTTGGAATGGATTTGGTTAATTGAATTTGTGATATCTCAAGTGTTTGTAGTTTAGGCCATGGTAGTTGAAACATCCTTATTAGTTGATCAGGATTAATATTAAAACTCACACCAAGCTTTGTAAGTTGAGGAAGATAAGGAAGCAAACCTCGAAAATTACAAGAAAATAACTCAAGAGAAGTTAAGTTAGCCAGTAGTAATGGGAATGAGGAATTCAAATCATAGTTTCCATTCATTTTGAGATTGTGAAAATGATGGACTGGGAAAACTGGGCCAGGTATGTTGCAATTACAGATATCGAGATCCCTAAGATTAGTAAGATATGAAATATCTTCAGAAAAATTCGCCATTGTTGAAGACGTGGCCTGAAACAGATTAATACCAGTCAACCTTAATACCTGGAGATTTACTAAACCTCTAACCCATTTTGTGGACGGTGATTTTAAGCAGGAGGTGTATAAACGGTTTACATAAAACTTACTGCATGATAGGTCGAGGTACTCTAACAATGTTAGATTACTGAATTGTTTCGAAATTGAGGCTGAAAAGTTTGAACTTGAGAGACCAAGATGGGTGAGTTTTGTTAGATGAGAAAACTGATGTGTGATGTCTGATTTCTGAAAATCATTGAAGGCAAGATCTAGATACTCCAAATTAAGGTTGAATAGATAAGGAGATACTTTACCTCGAAGTACCGAATTCTCACGCATAAAATATAAATCATCGACATTGTAATTTAATCCATTTATAAAATCTTCAAGCTCGGTGTTATTAGTGACACAGCTGGCATCATTGTTATAATTTTCAAGCTCGGTGTTTCGAAGATCGATCGAGACCACACGAAGAGATTCACTTGAACATTTAATTCCATGCCAGTCACAGCAGTTTCGATGTCGGACGCCTTCTTGCCACGTGGACAATCGATTGGATGGGTCATCCAAAGATGACTTAAAGTTTAGCAGTGCCCTTCTTTCCTCTTCATGGCACCCATGTGCAGATAATGGGCACAGAGTGATGCTGATGAGTAAAAAGAGCAAGAAAAGAAGAAGAAGAAGAAGAAGAAGAAGAAGAAGAAGAAGAAGAAGAAGAAGAAGAAGAAGAAGAAGAAGAAGAAGAAGAAGAAGAAGAAGAAGAAGAAGAAGAAGAAGAAGAAGAAGAAGAAGAAGAAGAAGAAGAAGAAGAAGAAGAAGAAGAAGAAGAAGAAGAAGAAGAAGAAGAATCGGAAATGCTTTCATGGCTAACTGAAAAAAAAAATCAACTCTGATTATTGATTTGATGGAGCTTTTGTTTGATGAATGAATGTGCAGAATGCTTCAAAGTAAAGACTACTATTTATAAATCCAACTTTAGCATTACAACTCCAAGACCTCCAACTTGTTAAAGTTATCTTGACTTGGAAATTAGAGATTGGTGATTTTCAGGTATGTGGAATGATATTTGAGATAAGAATCAAGTGGACATCTGTGAATTAACGACTTAAACAGTCAAGCAATGAAAATTACAGGTTTTGTATTTATTCAGGGGTTAGTTGAAAATTCAGCTGCATTGCAGACGGGTAAACTCACTGCTAGCTGGAGAGATGGGGACATCGCATCTAAAAAACAAGCTCAAATTGAGCCTCGAAGGCTGCTAAACATGTTATTGTTATCCACGAAGCCTTTGTACAGCTAAAGCTAGCTTCTTGGTAGGAGTGAGCATGGTGCGGATTGGACCCGTTTTAACATTATCCGCACCCAATATAATACATATCGGATTTCAAGTTTGACATCCGCATCCAAACCAGCGAATGGACGGATTTCAAGAGATATAACGAGGCAAAGTGAAAATAAGCACAATACATCCACCCTTTCTCCTAATAAAAGGTGCAAAATGGTGGAAGGTTTTAGGTCCCATTGCCTCGTGCTAATAGGTAACATTTTAGAGAGTAACTGATTCTTGAAATTTTAAAGCATAAAACGTCTTCATTGAACCAATTCGGTCATTAACTGGTTTATTTCTTTAAAACTCGATTAACTTTCGGTAATTAATTAAGTTCATCTATAAATATCACACTCCTTTCTTCTTCTCATCCATGAGTTGAAGCTTTTGTTGTTCTTCTTCTCGTCAAGGTAAAATCTGAAAAGAAACTACTGATTTCTCCTTATCATAGATAGAGATAGCGGGGAAGGCTTCAAAGTTTGGTTCATGGAGAGCAAATGCGTAAATTGTTGTGATATATGCAGCATTAGCGAGTATGTCCACCAAAAATTTCTGCAGCAACAACAACAACCGTTGATAGCTAACTTCAAAAACCAAACGCCTTACAAGAAAAATGGTAATGCGTAAATTGTTGTGTACTATGCTTCGGGTCATTTGTTTTTGATACCGTCTATACTCTTGAGACCTTAACGCCTTTTAAATGGTGTTGCAAGGAGATTCTTAACGCGGGTGACGATTGCTTTACCGCTCATTTCCCAAAATTTGGTGAGAAATTGTACAAGGGCTGTGCAAAGGTATTTGGAAATGATGATGATTAAGCTTGGCCTGGACACTTGCAATGAATCATTAAGCTTTTGTCATATTTGTTAAAGGGTACTAATAAGCTATCTTTAATAATGAAATGTTCGTCATGTTGCAGTGTAAACATACTCAAATTGTCAGGAACGTCGGCCTAAAGAGATAGGGGATTTAGATACAAACTTACAGCAATTTACTCAAAATAATCCAGTTATGAGAAGTTCTGGGACTGCGTTTAGTAGTCTTCACCGTTATGTGGCCTAAACTTGGAATATCAGAGTTTGTGAATGTTTTGGAAATATGGGATGGTGTTATATTTGGAAATTGCAGGAGAAGAGAAGCTATATAAGGGTTCAACACACGATATCACTCAACATCTAAGAACAAACCTACAAGATGTCTGAGAAAAGCCGGTTTTTTTGCCGGATCTCCCTATAGCTTGTTCTCGTCCTCGCGTGTCTAGGGTTTTTTTCTTTTTTTTAATAAGATGACAATGCCTATGCTCCTAAATGACTGGGAAAGTCATGAATATTTTGAGAAAGCACGTATCATTGGTCGATTTTTAGAAGATGTTCAAATTAAATTAAAAACAAGTAATGGCTATTCCACAACAGACGATCTCTCCAATGATTTGGAGCTGTGCAAGATCATCCTTGCCAAAATGAAGAAGGAATTTCAAGATTGGGAAGTTGATAACTGTATAGACGAATTCAAACGTTATTCTATGGAGAGAACATTAACCGAGATTCTACGTGATTTGTGGGATGTTTTACATTCTTCTCGAGAAATCAGAGACGAAGACAGAATTTGGATGAAGGAGCTAAAGTTGCATAAATTTAAAAGAAGCACCATTTCGCGTTTGGTTCATCACTTCCGAAAATATGTGCATCAATGTGAACTTTCATTGCAACATCTGGGAGTTAGTTTGCCCACGCATCCACCAGATCTTATGGACATGACCTATGGAGATATCCACGCAAAAATAAAGAATTATGAGAATTTGCAGTAGGGAAAATCATACTCCCTCCGTCTTTTTTTAATAGGTTAGTTTTTTTTCAGCGAAATTTAAGGAAATTAAAAGAACTAATCATTGGAAGTGGTCCTCATGACACTTGTTAATAAAAGAAGTGAAATGAAATGATCTCATGACACTTGTTAGCAAAAGAAGTAAAGTGAAGTGGTCCACATGACACTTGTCTACAAAAGAAGTTAAGAGAAAAATGGTCCCAAAAAATTAAAATAACATTTGACTTTCCCAATTAGGAAACTGACATATTTTTTGAAACTTTTATTTATAGAAACTGACTTATTAAAAAAGAACAGGGGGAGTACGTGTTAGACAGAAAATATCTTCGCGGAGCACCAAATAGGCCTAATTTAACAGGATATACATTCCATGGATTAAAAGCAGAAATAGTGTCCGTTGCAAGACTCATACAGGAAGCCATAGCAGCACGTGAGGGTACAAGGTTGGCCGGCTACAAACACTCATTTTAGTTATTAAGGGTTAGGTTTTATTTTGGTCTTTTTCTATATGATGGTGGGTTGTGTGATTGGAAAGGAGTGATATTACGATTGCTAAGAAACAAATTAGAAAGCTTTTAAACTCTTTTATTATAGGCATCAAAGTGTTCCTTTTTAATTGGTCAATTAATTTTGACTCTATTAAAATATCAAGTTTGATGATTTTGTATTCGATGGGCAAGTTTGTTTCATGAGTAATTTTTTAATATAAATTCTCTAAACACTTTTTTTTTTGTAAATTAGGTATTTCATTCAACAGACTAACTTGTGGCATTAGCACCCATGGTTACAATATTAAATAGATTACATGGAAAATAAAAGATAAAAGTTGGAATATAAATAATAAAACCACCCAAAGGTGTTGGACACACATATGTTGCCTCAGTAAAAACCTTGACAAGGAAAACCCATAACCAACGGGATAAAAACTTAACGAATGAAAAAAGCACAATGCGATGAATCCTATAGAAAATCTTAAAACTAAATAAACAAGGATAAAGATAAACAAAAAATTTATAATTATTCGATAACCTAGGAAGCATTTGTTCTCCATTGTTTCCCAAAGAGTAGTCTTCTACTACTGGCAATATGTAGGATTTTACAAACAACATGTGAAGATTGAGCAATGATGCTCGCGATAAAACTATGGATTCCTGAGCCCTTCTATCACGAACAAGTTTGATAAAAGTGTCATGGCGACCTATACAAGAAAGAGATCTCCTCTTAATGATTGAGGAAGACGGTATAGTCTTTTCTGCTATCGAAGATTTGAATGGTGAGAGTTGCGTCTTCAAAAAAATACAACAATATATAGCGTAGCCAGTATTGATTTCAGCATCATGTTGTTTCACATGAGCTTTCATTTTCCTAATCCAAAGAGAAAAACAAAAGCAAGTTAAAAAGCATAGTAACCTTACACAAACATAATCCATTTTAAAAGGAAAGCTTTAAAATTTAGGGAAAACAATAATTGAAACTAGTAATATAGGGAATCAAAGTTAACCAAAGTAAAGATCACTATAAAAAAAACAAGAGACTTAACGCAAAATCCTAAGTACAACACAGTTGTGGCAGCAACAAATACTAAATAGTAGTCCTAATGTTCATTATATACCCATGCTAGTGAACTCGTAATATTGGCATCTAAAATACAAAAGGGAAACTGGTAAAAAACTAGTCAAGAACAAAGAAGAAGAAAAAAGAACAACAAAGGCCCCTGAATAGCCAATACAAACCAACTGTGTATAAACCAGTCCCTTGATTCTTGCAGAGAAGATCTAGATTCGATTGCAATCACCCAACTTAAAAGGACTCTGGAACTGTTCTCAACACCAACCCATAAGGATTAAAAGACACCAGATTTATAGATAGTAGTTAGCACTACAAGAGAAAAGTAAGTGGACATAAATGAGTTAAGTGGACATAAATGAGTTAAAGGGGACTTACATGGGGCTGGTTCGATCATTTGAGTTAGGGGATGAAACTGAGGGTATATTCTTCATTATTACCATTCTTTCTCAGGCAAAAGACTACAACTACTGCGAATGTAGCATAAAATTGTAAGAATTTCTGAAAACTAAAACTACAAAACGCAAAAACAAAAACAAACACCAGATCACAAACAAGCACATATTAACAAGATAAAAAATAGCAAAAAGAGAGACTTAAAGACATTCAGTAAAAGCAACATTCAATCTAGATGCAGAAAACAATCGAAAATAACCAACCCGATGGGAATTTGAAGAAAAAGCCGAAATCTACCCAAGAAAGGGTGCAGGAAAACCAATGATAAAACCAACACCTTCATAAGAAAAGAGCAAAGGAATAATGAAAAATACACTTACACTTCAAGAACAAAACAACATATCATTACACCAACCAAAGCTAAATTTATATAAGAGCAAGTCTTATGGTGGAAGAGTTCCATCTTCCATCTTCCACGCCACCTCAGCATTTGGAATCGTGGATGGAAGCGTAAGTGTAGTGGTGGAATAAAAAAACGCTAATCTTAATAGCGTTGAACGCTAAAAAAAAGCTATTCAGAATAGCACAAAACGCTGTTAAGATTAGCGTTTTTTCTCAGGCATTAGATTTCCAATGGCTCGTTTTAAATATACGGATAAAAAAAACGCTATTCTGAATAGCGTTTTGTGCTATTCTGAATAACGTTTTGTGCTATTCTGATTAGCGTTGAATGCTATTCTGATTAACGTTTTTCGTCGTCTAGTGCGCTATTCTGAATAGCGTTTTACGCTAATCTGATTAGCACTTCCATGGATTCCACGGACCATTACACGAAACCATGGAACACTGCTTGGATTTTTCATGGAAAATACCAATTTAGAAGCCGCTAGACTTGACAGTCCATGATTTTTCACACTTGGAATTTGATGGATTCCACCATAAGACTTGCTCTAAGGAACAACAAAAAAGACATGAGAAGAAGGCCAGGAGATTGAAGACCACCCATCGAACAAGGGAAATAGATCCAGAAACCAAGAGAATAAGAGATAGAAGAAAGAAGATTCACATCCAAAATTGATAACAACCATACTGGAAAGAATTTCAAATTCCTTTATAAGCATAACCTTTTATAAAGAACTCCCATTTTAAGAGATTCCATAATAAAAACAACTTTCAAAATACCCTTTTATACACCCGAATTTCATTAGCCAACAAGAGAGGAAATAGAGAATAGAACAAGGTCGGAAGAGAATCAGATCCAGGAAGAAGAAAAGAATAAGAATAGAGCCAAAATTCAACTGAAAAACAAATAAAAACATCAACAAAATGAACTTGGTTTAGCACTCAGATCTAAGAAACCATCCGATAACCACCTATAAAGAAGAAAATTAGAAATACCCACCCAAGCAAGAAGGGAAAGAAAGATGAAACCAACAAGAAAGAAAGGAAATACATCAAGAGAAGCGAGACAGAAATTAAACAAGATTAGATCATGAACTCCTTGCTACTCTTCTTGTATATTTTGAGATTTTTCAAAAATAAAAGGTTAGGTTTATCTTTATATTTTGTGGATCCGAGAAACTTATTAGCTCAACCTGCAGGCAACGGAACTCTTCTTTTTTTTTTCTCAAGTCATATTAAACACCAAGAGAACTTTGAGTTATTAATAATTGTCACATTAATTATAATTCTGACACAAGAAAAGGTAAAAACAATATTTATGTTATAAACAAAAACAATAAGAAGGATTTACTAGCGCCAGGTGACAATAGATTTTATTGATAGAGAAATTAAGGACAAAATATGAATTTAGATTTTGAGGTGTGGAGTATGAATGGATTTGTGGATAGGGCTGCAGTCATGAAATCCCTAATAAAGATAATATTATTACCTTCGTTTCAAGAAAAAAAAAATTATTATCATTTTTTCAGTTTACCATAAAAATAGATGAAATTGAAAAAATAGTAATAACATTTTTCCGGAGACAGAGGGTTTGTATATTTTTATTTTCTAAATTTTATTTTGGGATGTGTACTCTGAGTTATAATTTTCAATAGTTATAAGTTAATCTCATATCGAAGCTATCACAAGGATGAGCTCGTCATAACATGATTTTCATTTTGTTTTTCTATCAAAAACATAAATAGCACCTTAAGATTTTGTTAAGTAAAGCGTCTTTAACGAAAAATAAAGCTCAACCAAAAGATATTTCTTGATATTTGCCATTCAGATACAAAAGAAGTAACATGTGAAACTTGTACGATGCAGTGACGGAGCTACCGTGAAGCAAGGCTGTGCAGCTGCGACCCTTTGCTTTCACAAATCACCACTAATAGGCTTAGTTATCCAAGCCCATAGAAACATTTGCGCCCAAAAAGCCCAATTAAAATGCTTCCAGCGAATACACAGCGCACTGCATTACCCATAGGTTATGAGTCGTTGAATGAACGTGCAGATGATGTTGTTGGTACGTTCTATAATGTTGGCTCAATCGATGGATGTTACGCTGACTTGTTGTGTTCTTGTAATTATTTGGTTAGCATAAGATTTTACTAATCAGGGATTTCTCTTCTTTTGAATCCAGCCACAAGAGAATACGAGGAGCTACTACAATCACCAACGAGTCCATGTGATATTTTATGTGCTTTGGGTAATGACTTATAAGATTAACGATTACTAGTTTGTAATTATAGTACAATTGGACGAGTGGAATAATGAAAATTATGAAATCCTAGGTTGAATTAGTAGAATAGATCATCGGTTATGCCCAAAATAGCGGAGGAAGGGAAGAGCATTAAAATAGGGAAATGCATTGCCGATTTACTGGTTTCGCCAGGTTATATGATGGCAAAAGCTAGATTTAGATAATTAATTATCCTTCATAATTAGTGTTTAATCAAATCTTGTTGGGGATTTTATTCTTAATCAAACTTTCGGTTATTGTTGTTGACATGTTGTTGTTTTGCTTAGTACAAATTGAAGTTTGCTTCTTTGTGCAATGGATTTTTTTTTATTTTTTTTTTACTACCCCTGTCTTGAAATCCTGGATTCGCTGCTGGTACCATGAATCAACTATCCCTTAACCATTTGGATTGGGCTTGTTAATTAGTACATCAACTTCCTTGAATGATGAATCATCTATCCCTTAACCTTTTTGGGCTGGCTTGTTAGTACATCAACTTTTTTGAATAGCAAATGTGAAAATTACTGTCAAACCCATTTTTCATATTCTTTTTTATTGTAAAACCAATCATCGGAGAAGTTTACTGGTGCACTCATTTTCATTTTTCTTTTATTCTCGCAGACCATAATAGTTGAAATTTTCGTTTTTCTTTTATTCACAGATGAACTTTTATAAAATCAGAGCAAAGTTGAATCCTATCGAAAAGTAAATCCGAAATTTTTAATGCAATCAAATTTTTTACAAATTAGATGTGCATTTCGGTTTATTCAATGAAATCGCACATGGAAAATTAAAAAAAAAATGAAGAGATTGCAGAGAAATCATGATATCAAACGTCGATCAAAATCAAAATCAAAAACCTTAATCTGTGATTTACTTCATCTTGAAATTGAAAAGCTAGAAAAAGAGGTCGAAGCCCTGATAGTTAATCAGTATCGATTAGTCGTAGTAAGACGGATCTGTTCAATTTTAGGGGTTTTATTGTTTACAAATCACACATATATGCTTGTACCGGTGAATTCTAGGAAATGAAATTCTAATTCTTCATTCTCAATTCTGAGTTTGTGTTAGTAGAATTTTGATTACTATATGAATGAATTTTGAATTTACTCAAAAAAATGAAATTGTTCAACATTTTTTGAGTTTTTTAGCGGCTGCACGACCATTATATACCAAGTTTTCGAAAAAAATTGCCTAAAAGAACAATCATCTCCAACTTTTTCGTGAAAAACAAAAATTTAATATAGTTATTTGTACTCGTTGTGTTGATCTCTTTAAATCCAACGAGATAAAATTTGCAAAATCCCAATGCACATTTCTTTAGATGTGTTATGTTCTAGTTTGTTTGCCAACTATGTCTCTAGAAAATAGATGTGTTATGTTCTAGTTTGTTTGCCAAATGTACCTCTGGAAAAATAAGAAGCATAACAGGTTATACAAAAAGTTTTCACAATTATGGGTGTAAAAATGTTTTGTGCCTGACCATAAGGAAAATAGTTTTTTTGGGGGCCTAAGCCTAATTTCCCCTAAGCAAATTTACAGCCGGCTCACAGGCTGGCTACACAGTACACGAATCTAGTGTGCGGTAGATCTGGATTAAACCCCAATGGAAGTTGATACCGCAAGAACTGTGGTTCTCTGCAAGCAGAGGATGAACGCAAAATTCTTGCAGATACAGATGGACGCCAGGCCTTAACCCTCGTAATCAATGGAGGAGTAGAAAGAATTTCATTCATTTGCTATGAAAAGAAAATCTTCAAACAAAGAGTTACATGAAAATTACTCATTATACATGCCATAGGCAAAGCCGCAAAGGCATAAGTTGCTAGCAAGGAACTCCCCAAACTAAACTCAAGTACTTAAGTCACGTTTCAACCCCTCTGCTAGCCATCCCGCTTAGCTCCAAAATGATTGGATACAATCATTCACGGCTAAAGCCTAGATCGCCTCATCAGATCTGAATCTATGTATGCTGCTACAGATCCAGCTCATGTACATAGATGTTATAAGTGAAAACTACATATAGTGAAAGAATAAAGAAAAGTGTGAAATGAGAAATCTTACCATATGAAGAAGCTATGATCATAGGAGGTAACAATATGCCTAAATCTGATGGTATGGCGTCTCTCAATTGGATGAGTACTACTATAGTCGTTACTTGCTAATGCAGCATCATCAAGATTCTCATATGTACCTCTAGATCTTGCAAGATAGCCCATGTCTTAGGGTAGTAGTACTAGGTAGTAGCCGTAAAAGAGCATAGGGCGATCCGATCGATCAAACCGAACAATTTACTATTTTTGTAAACTGAAGTAGCTAGAGAGAGGATAGCACTAATAGAACTGTACACCCTGGAGATGAACCAGTCTCTTGCAAGTTCATGTGAATCTTGATGATGCAACATCTGCAAACACTGACTGGTTTCTTTAGATCTTCTTTCCTTCCTCATCACCAGCAAAAACATAACCCTAGATCATAATCTCTGAAGACAAAGTGATTATGTGCAACTGCAAAAAAAAAGTGTGAGAAAAATACCCTGCTAAGGTGGTTAATTAACCCTACCAAAACACAACATGGAATAGAAAATTTTAAAAGAGTCTCCTGAATCCAACAGTTAGGAAAAAGTAAGTTCGATATTCATAGGAAGATCTAGTTAGCAGGTGAATTGGAGAGATCATGGACATACATGTATATAAGCAAAGGATTAACTGTTGTGCAACAAACTATTAAGACTGAGAAAGTTATAAAGAAGAGGGAAGTTGAGAGATTCATAGCCAAGTCCTTAAAAGAGGACTGACTAGTGATGGAGGATAAGCTAGCTTTATATAGACTAGGGTTTTGGTTGGTGCCTAGGCTTGTCATGATATGTTCTATGAAGTTTTACCTACAAAAACACCAGTAGCTGTCAATCGTATTCTACATCGTACCAAAAAACATAAAATTCCTCCTGTTTTTTTTCTTCTAAATCTTTACCATTTGATTTTGTTAGTGGTGTGTAGGTTTAGACATCAAGGATCTGTTGCTTTCTCAACAAAAGCATATATTGCTTTCTCTTGTAAGGATTTTGAATTGACAACATTAGACTCCATCCGACCATCCTTCACCCATATCAAAGTTTTCATTTGATACTTGTGCCAGTTTCATATATTGGGTCTTCATGTCTACATATGCCTGTCCAAGCACGCCTGAGTATCATTATGCATATCAGGGTCCAGAGTTTAAGGTTCAGGGTCCAGTAGAATGCGAAAATCAAGGGGAGTGTTGGTTGGTCGCATAGTGCCTCCGTACCGTTGAGCATAATGAATTGAAATTTGAATTACTTATGAGCTAGCTAGGGAACAAAATACTGAGTGTGTGTTAATTAAGACAATAGGTACCACCATAATAAAGAATCTTTTTGAGTTTTGTTTTTTTAAAATTAGTTTTTCTCTGCTGCTCCTTTTCCTTTACCACACAGTTGCTGTACGATATATCCCATTAACTATGGGTGCTGGAGACAAGATGTAGTGATTAGTGGTAAAATTTTCTTACATACCCTGTTTTAGGAATAACAAATGAAGACTAATCCTTCTTAGTTTGTTAGTGTGTTTAGCTATTTATACCAATGCATCATAACACTGTCAATATAGCATCAACAAGCATTTTGAGAAAGTCAAGGAGATGGAAAATATAGCAAATTGCCCTTTCTCTCATACTTAGAGCCATATTCTCATCTATTTCACGATGATTATGGGCGACATCGAGGCGCAAAATTAGCCACTAATTACATGTAAATTTCTCCTAATTGCATGTCATGTTAAGTGGACAATACCAGGCCATAAAAGTTGGTTCCTTTCCACAGTAGAGACGTTATTCATGAGATTCAATCTCCGTAATTCGAGACGGAGTAGCTTAATTGCAACCATGCCTAAACTCTTAACTTCTAGTTTGTACACTCCTTTTATAAACGATATGCATGAAAAGTAAAACATAGTTCGTTCGCGCCATTTTCCCCCACAACCCCCCTCCACAATTGTCGTTTGAGGGTTACAGACAAAGTGATTACACTGTGTCATGGTCCGTACATTTGTATTGATTACATATGCATGGATAGAAACATAGCGTGAAGGGTCTTAGGTGTAAAGTAGTAGACATTAGACATAAACATCAGAAACTGAGCCTGCATGCCATGGGTCACATTCTTTGGGATTCTGTACTAGCAATTTTAACCACCACTTACTAACCACGCTTCCTCCGTATCTGGTTGTCGTGTTTCCCGCATGTATGTATCATGAGAACTGGGATCAATCTGACCGTGGTTGATTACGGAAGACAAAATCTTTAGGATTTTACCAGAAAGAGTTAGTTTTAGGGACTCATCATGCAATCTAGAATAATTCTTCGTTACAGTTCCATGAAGGTGTCTTAAGGCCGATACATCTATGACAGGCTGAATTTAGCAAACCAGCCCAATAGAGATCAGGATTATTTGGGCCTGACTTCTTGAAAGCTCACAAGTCACAACCATGAACCAATCAGAAGAGGAACCGAACCGGTAAGACCGTGGAGAAGTTTTATTAGTGTGTCTTGTGCCGAGTAAACTACTTTATGTGTTTTTTGAGTACACTAATTTGTAATTGGGAGACTGTGATCAGCAATTGCTAATTGTTAGTTTTCTCATTGTTTCCCTATAAGCTGTCATCTCTCTGAGGACGACTTCCTTATAATAAAATTTGCCCTTTGTCAAAAAATAAAATAATAAGTGTTTACATTTTGGCGAGCTCCCTTGTGAATTAACAAGCCTAACAAAATCAATGCTTTTTTTTTTCTTTTTGAGTTTTGACCCGGTAGATGATTGATTATTCAGTGTTTGTTGTATTATATTTTAAAATTTCGTGTAAACAAAATGACATGCATGTTAACAAGCTTAGCATGGTCTACAAAGCGTTTCATGGAGTTGGAGTATATTTTTGATCTTCTTTCAAAAACAAGATTAAATGTATTTTAGATTTAGATTTATTGGAAATCACATTTCTAAATTTCTCAGGGTTTTTTTGGAGACGATTACATAGGTAGCTTGTGTATTCCCATATGACCAAACAGATACTAGTTTTTCAAAAAAACAAAAAAAAAATCAAGTAAATTTTGTAATTAATCTGATAGACAATCTATTTATGTTGGACAGGAACATGTTGTTGAAAGCACCGCTGCTTATTTTCTTTTTCCTCTCCTACAATCTTTTACTTTACTTGCAAACGTATTTGGTTTTCCCCAGCATTTCAAAAATCTTTCTTGGATGATGAAGATCGAAATTCTGCTCTCCGGTAAGAAGTTGGGTTTCACACTTATTTACTTATACAAATGGCAAGATTAGTTATCAGATATTATTTACTCATCACGCATGAGAATTTGATGTTCATCACTTTTTTACATTTTCACCTCCTATTGCATCTTGCATGAGATTGACCGCAGTTAAGGAACAGCCCAACTCATTGTCTATGGGATTTTCCAATAGAACCGTTTTTTGAGGACCATGGTTTTTTTTTGGGGATCATGGTTCTATTTTGGGTAAAGACATTGGAAGTAATTCTAGATCATCCCATATCTAGTTATTTATTTAATACCTAATCTACCCTCCTAACTAATTTAGGTTATGATTAGTAAAATAATCTAGTTAAAAACAATTAGTGAGATTAAATTAAAAGATGGGTTTATTATTCAAGAAGAAACTCAAGATGAAAATGATGGATTTTATCAACCACAACCAGAGGATGAGTATTTGGGTGAACAAGTATGATGCAAACTTAGATAATGTATGTTTAATTGGTAAAAATTCCCCAAAAATATAAGATTTGGAACTGGATTTTGAACAGTTCGGTTAGTTTATATGAAGAACAAGTAACCGAACTCATTTGAAGGTGTAGTTCGGTTTCCTTGTGAGGATGAACAAGTAACCGAACTCATCTGAAGGTGTTGTTCGGTTTCCTTTTGAGATGAACAAGTAACCGAACTAGTTTGAAAATGTATTTCGGTTTCTTGATCCAAACACGCAGGTTACCGAACTCCATATCAATGGAAGTTCTGGCATGCAGCGTTATGTTCGGTTGGTTCGCAACTAACCGAACTTTACGTACAAATTAATTTGATATAAGTGTATCGCTTAAGGCCCAAATATATTTGTAAACAAGAGTTGTTCAGATTTTGTGGTCCCAACAGCATATTTCGATGTAGCCATTTTTCTTCACCTGAACAACCTTGTTTACAAGGAAAAATAGAGTTCGGTCAAGAGAATTTTTTTTGCGAGCATACAGAAAAAAATTCTCAAAATTCTTTCTATGTTTTTAACCCTACAGTTCGGTTACATGGAGGTTTTAAAATGTTTGCGATCGAACCGAACTCATAGGTCATAGTTTGGTTTTAAGACTAATAAAACCAATGGGAAAGGTGGTAAGGTTCGGTTACATCCTCAAAATTCTTTCTATGTTTTTAACCCTACAGTTCGGTTACATGGAGGTTTTAAAATGTTTGAGATCAAACCGAACTCATAGGTCAAAATTCGGTTTTAAGACTAATAAAACCAATGGGAAAAGTGGTAAGGTTCGGTTACATCCTCAAAATTCTTTCTATGTTTTTAACCCTACAGTTCGGTTACATGGAGGTTTTAAAATGTTTGAGATCGAACCGAACTCATAGGTCAAAGTTCGGTTTTAAGACTAATAAAACCAATGGGAAAAGTGGTAAGGTTCGGTTACATCCTCAAAATTTCTTTCTATTTTTTTGACCCTACAGTTCGGTTACATGGAAATTTTACAATTTCTTTTCGAAACAACCGAACTCTACAGTTCGGTAACTAAGTTCTGAATCACATAGAACCGAACTGTTCTTCGTGTTCTTCAGTTCAGTGAGTTCGACTAGGAACTTAGGGCAAATAGAAAACACGTTCTAACCGAACTCAACACTGTAACTACCATTTCAAGCCTATTTTGATGATTTCTATTCAACTGAATCGATGAAAAACAAATTAAAATGAATGGGTTTGTCGAGAAATACCCGTGTATGATTTCTATTCAACTAAATCGATGAAAAACAAATTAAAATGAATGATTCCTATTTTGATGAAGACGAGTTTGAAATGAATAATAAGAAGAAGAGAGGAAGTGGAAGACGAGTAGGGAATGGTTGAGTGGGTGCGGCAGTTTTGTTGTTTTACATTAGAGTTAATCACTATTAGGGTTAGTATTAGGGTTAATGTTATTAGATTAAGGGCAGATTAGTAAACTTACTAAGTAGGATTATTGTTAGGACATCCCTTATCATTGTAGGGTGATGGCCTAATAAGACCATGGTCCTCCAAGAAAATCATGGTCCCCAAAAAATGGTTCTTCCGATACGACTCTTCGGATAATCATCACACTGCAAATTACCCGCCTATTTCCATTTCATGCAATCAAGATGTGAAAATGTAAAACGTTGTGGACTTTCCATTTTAATGTTAATGAACTCTTACGTGATCAACTAAACCTTCTGTTTATATAAAAACTTGTGAAACTGATTGATGCAAAGCTTCCAATAATGTACAAGTAGTGTATTGATAACATATGCATGGATAGAAACATAGCGTGAAGGGTCTTAGGTGTAAAGTAGAAGACATTAGACATGTTCATCAGAAATTGAGCCTCCCATATACTTTGGGCCTGATTCTGTGCTACAACAAATTTACCCACCACCTATAAACCACGCTTCCTCTGTTTCTGGTTGTTGTGTCTCCCTCGTGTATGTATTGGGATCAACCTTACCGGGATTGATTATCAGAGACAAGAACTTTAGCATCCTACCACTACCAGAAAGCATCAGTAGTTTTAGCACAACCTAAATTTCTTCAACACAGTTCCACTATGGTATGTAAATGTTAACTATGTTAACTTGCTCTACAGAGCGTTTCATAGAGTTGGAACACTTAAACCATTGTTGCCGCTAGCTTGCTAGTGATTTTTATTTTGTACTATTTCTTTCTATTTTGGTAACTACAACTCTCTTTTACGGTTATGCCTCGTATACCGATCAGAAATACTGCGTATTATGGTTTTGGAAAAAAACGTGTCTAGATTAAATGATTGAGGCAACAGCTTCCACAAATCAGAAACCAAGATATTTTTTCCCTAAAAAGTACGTCAAATTTGGTGTCACTAATTGAATGCGTTTTGAGCTGAACGAAGTGATAACAAACACAGATTCTCTAAGTAATCAATTTTCGATCAGTCATTAAATCATCAATCAGAAGAAAAAAACCGACCAAGAAATCTCCAAAAAAGTCGACCCTGAAAAGAAAATCAAATCTCCGAAAAAGATAATATTAATAATATGTACTTAGAACACTTTCTGAACCAAAATTTTGTAACTTGATTTGAACAGCTGATTTTGTTTTTCTAACGTGATTACAATTAAACTAATCGATTAATTATCTTAATTCTTAATGGTGGTTCCTAGTTTGACCTCCATGGAAGAGTATATTTTGACCAAATTCGAGAACCTTTGACCTATAAAGAATTGGCAGTACCACCATGATTCTGTGTGAACTCTGAAATTTATGTCATGGCAGACGAAGCCCTACGTTGTCCTCCCATTGTTTTTCCTTCATCTGAAGATCACATGGCGGCATGTGGAATGTTAATGTCGATATTCCTCATCCCACATGCTTAATAAAAAATTATCTGTTAAATAGTAAAAAATTGTATTATGATATTGATTTTTTTGTACATAATAACAACGGTGACATGTAAAATTTAGAATAACGAACACTTCTCTGCATAATTTTAGAGGATTTTGCAGAAATTTCTATGGAACCATTAGTCAAAGCTGTAATGTGCACTTTGGATGGCCGACGAACATTCAGAAAGTATGGATGGCATCCGATTAATGGGTTAAACTACTTGTAAACATATTTTTTTGCACTCGGGTGCCAGAAAGTATTTTCCTTTGCAAAACATAGTATCTCGTTGCTAAGGGGCCGAACTTCTTGCAAATGGTTTGTAAGTTTATTATCTGATTAGGGTCTGGGTCGCACGACAAATTATTGATGCATTAGGATCGAAGACTAACCAAAATATTTTCATCTGCAAAACGTAATATATATCTAGTTGTTAAAGCGCTGAACTTCTTGATTTACATACCTTTGTTTGGAACTAAGAACTTTGTATTTTTTAACTATTTTACCATCTCTTGCAAGTTGAAAGTTTTCGGATGAACCTGGCGAAGTCTAAAAGATGATTGAAATGAAAAGCTAGAAATTTGTTTATTCCTCCCTTGATCGTGATTTTGGTCATACTAATTACAGTGAGTCACCATTTTCGATGGCGATTGTTGCATAATTAATGTGTCATTGATTAGTGCATCATTATCTATATTAATCTGTCATTAATGGGCGATGTTTGTTGAGTTAGTACCCACCATGCCATGATGATATGACGTATTAACAAGAATATTAGTTCTGTGTTTTCAGATTTTCAATTAGTTTTCAGGGGACCATGGAATCTAAAACCGTGACAGTGATCAGGATCAGCAACTGGGTTGCGTAACAGTGTGTTAACTCAAATCAACGCATTAAACCTTACTAATTAATTAGCAACCAATCTTTGTTTATTATTTTCGAGAAAATAGATTATAGGAATTCAATGCTATCATTTATTGATATTGTTGAGATAATAATACTAATATGTTAGTGTAAGATTAGTGTACAACTAGACTCCATGATCTCACAAGATGAAATGATGTGTCAACTAGTTGTTGTTGTATGTCAACATGCTCTTCTAGTTGGCAAGATAATGCAATTAGTCTCAAAGTCATGGTCGAACGAACTGTGATTTTCGTAGCAAATGTTTGGGTTTACTAAGCTTGTAAATTTGGTGATTTTGGGTGTATCTTTCTGCAAAAACTCAAAGGTGCGGAGAAAAATCCCAACCTATATAAGGGAACATGTGTGTAATTAATTAGTTCTTAAATAAACAAGTAAGCATCATTAATTTAGATACTCTCCAAGAACTGCGAAACTCAATAGTCAAATGAAAACATTCATATGAACTCCTCCATTAATTCTCTACTTTCAGATTAAATTAAACTTAATTGTTGTTAGATCACATGCATGGGGATAGAAAATTAAAGGAAATGCTAAGTGCTAGAGCTATAATTAGTATCCAAAACTCTTGAATCTTGATCTATAACAAGAATATTCATGTTCAACTCTTTATGTTTCATAACAATTATTTGTGGTCCTATAGTTCGATCTTAAGCTTCTCTGTATATTCGTTATTTTGTTATATCTACGTGTTTGTATTATCGTATCCGTGTCGGGGCTTCATAGATTCTCAGTTCAACGAATTTGATCCACTGCTTTATGAGTAAATGTATCTTTATCTGAGCTCCAAAGCCTCCAAAAGATCGATTTTAAACTGTTCTTGATTGATTTTACTTTTTGCTAATCTACTTTTTAGCTTTATAGATCCATTAACGTGGCTGCATCCATTTGATTAGTATTTTTAGTTCCATAAAGAGAGCTTAATAGAAAAGAGACTCTTGTTTTTATTCAATAATTAAGGGTTTAATTAAGATTATTTTGAACTGATTATCAGTATGCGACTACCTGTTCATTAGTACTTTCTATAATTCTTGTTTTAACTTCTTCTTAAACCCAATTATATATGCATAATGATCACATTGATCCGACTAAAATCATGCATATAAAATTTGAAGTATGACTTTCTATTCAAACCCCAACTATAATTAACATACAACCAAATTTGGCAATATATGGAAAAATCAAGCTAAAGTTCTTACGTACAAATCATATTCACATGGTGCATGTGAAAGCTCACAAAGCTAGTACTAGTTTTGAATGTGGTTTCGGTACATGGTATCACAATTTTGATTAGTTAAAAGGTAATCAAAAGGGTTGATTTTATTCAATAATCTTGGTTCAAATTAGTTACATTGTTGTTAACTATATATGGGAATAACAAATGATTATGGTAGAATAGGAAAGGGTTAAAGAGAATGGAAGTCAAAAGGTAAGACAGATTGAATTTGAACAAGAATGAGAGATGAAATCTTGATCACTGACTAAAATTTGAAAAATTGGGACTACCTGATCCATGGCTTTTATAGGTTTAGATCAAGACAATCTCCAGAAGGAAAAACCCTTTGGTAATATTCGAAGAGGGAGGTTCTCTGGACACTCTTAGATAGACATTATCATACTTGATTTGTGTTTTTTCTCCACAAATCCCAAAAGGACAATGGATTTAAATCTAAGATTTTGATGATACGTTTTTTTTATAAGACTCTACATTCCTACCTAAAATGAGCACAATTCGAAAGGTATAACATTACCATCTACCCCTTTCAAATATCAGTTGTTAAAAATTAATGGTTGAAATTAAGATCGGTAAATGGTGAGGCTTGGTATCTCGAATTGTTCCCATTTTTGGTAGGAATGTAGAGTCTTATAAGAAGAATGTATCATTAAAATATTAGATTTAGATTCATTATCGTTTGAATTCTACGGGAAAATGGGTTAATCATATACAGTAAGAACTCCATATATTAATAGCTTCGGGACTTCACAAAATTATTAATATATGGAGTTTATTAATGTAGGGAGGTATATCAAAAGAAATGATTTTTTTTTTGCTAACTCAAAATATGTAAAAGATAATGAATGTCTTCCTTAATCATCCAAATGAGGAATAAGTCGTATATGCTTTAACCAAAGAAGAAATCAACGATAAAATTAGACAATGAGCAAAGGGAGGTAATCCTGATGATGATAGTATCGAAATACCAAAAGTTTCATGCCAGGAAGCTTTAAACATGCTCGGAAAGTTGGAAATATTTGGCTTCAACAAGAAAGTGCTCATACTATTGCGATCTTACGCATCTGCAAATCAAAAGATGCCATAACAATCCAAAAAGTTACATCATTTTCTCAAACAAATATAGATAAGTATTTTATTTCATCCTAAATTTCGAATGTACAAGATCTATAAGTTTCCAATAATGACGATCATATTAATATATGGAGGTAAATTCCTCATGGCGGGACTAGAAAAATCTATTAGTATCAAAATGTGGAGGTTATTACTATTTATAACTGGTCCAAATTGGAATTATGATTTTATATTAATATATGGAGTATCAATATATGGGATTTTTACTGTATGATAATGTCCATCTAAGAGTGTCCACGGATCATCCTCCATATTTGAATACCACGTAGAAAGAAATTTTATTGGTTTTTTCCATCCGAAAATCCTATTTATATTGTTAGCACCGAGTCAAGATCGGCGTCGTTACAAGGCAAGTCTTTTAAACAGAAAACAAGGTTCAAAACCATTACATAAGCAGTTGAATAGACATCAAGATCCACAATTATTACATAAGAACCATAGTTTTTGTCATTGTACAGGCTCTTCAATTTTACCATTTCAATCCAACCCAACTCTAATATTGCAATAAACCAAGAACCAGGTAACCAAACTAGTTTAAATTGGCCTTCTAGTTTTGTTATAAACAAAACCAAACAAACTAACAACACTACACGCAATAAATATGTTAGGTTCATCGAGTGTTCCAACCATTTCTCAAGGTTTTGTAGGAAATAAAACTATATAATCTAAACTAACTTACTAAGCTAAACAAATATCTGATTTCTGCAACGATCTGAATCGGTGGTAGGAATTAGTCTGAATCTAAAGCTAAAACTTTGTGTTTGTATCTTCGGTTGTTGTTGTTGTGTCTGGCGGAATCTAAAACAATGTCTTTGCGAATGCAGTTGTTGTAGTGTATGTTGTAGTTGATTGAAGTAATTTGTATTGTTGGGGCTGTTACTATTGATGTCACAACATAGTGGAAGATGACCTTCTTTTGAAAATATTCAAATCCCACCTCTTAAACTTTGTCATTAGACAAACCAGATAATTGGAATGTCAAGGACAATATCTAGGTCTAAAACCGTTTGAGAAACTAAAAAAAAAAACAAAAAACGCTTCATAAAGGTAAGAAACTAAAAGCATCAAAATGATGATAGGAGATAAAACTAAGTTATAAAAAGATTTAAAGTTTGTAGATCTGCCCAGATCTGTTCCATATGAGCCGATCTTAGTAGCTATGGATTCAGGCGGCTAGAATTTTTTATTTTATTTTTTATGAAATGCAAAGATATTTCACTGGTAGGAAAAAGGGGATACAAAGAATAGAACCACCCAAAAAAACGGAATGTAAAAAAAAAAAATGATCAGAATCAAACTAATATGGGGGTGAAGTACAACTCTTTCCAATTCAACATCATATGATCGTAAGAAACGCGTTCGAATTTCTGGATAAAGCCCCAAAAATAGATATGATACTTGTTACCTTTAACAATTCATTCTCACTTTTTCTTTTTCCCGTAAATACATATAGTCTACAAAATGGCAGGTTAGGATTTTAGTATCCCTTTTGGGTGAAAGGAAAGGAGAGAACAGAACTTTTATGCGATCCTACTTAGTAAATAATATTCATTTTAACAAAATTTCATCGAAAAGTTGAAAGTTAGTTATTAACTAAATTTCAAAATGACCTCGGACTTCTGATAATGACTTCTACTTCTGGAGAACCAAAAATTGTTTCTCATTTTAATAAGTTTTGGGTTAGAGTTTTTTACGAGTATGCTAAAGTATTCTAATTAGGATATTTAAAAGTGCTTATCAAATCTAAATTATCTAGTCCACGGATAAACACTATCCTATTACAAAAAGTTGTGACACTTTCTTGGTGGGATAAAACAATGTAGAAGATACTTCCCCCATCACCCAATGGCATCACAAACACCACCACCCATCTTCCTATATGAATACAACTTATGTTTTCTTAGCAACATCGGATACGATTGTTTTGTTTCTATCAAGTCAAAAGATAGATTAAAAATACATTCCACTGTTTTCTTATATTTTATGTTTTTACTGCGTACGGCCACAAGAAAAATAGTAAAAATAAGAGGCAAAACACAAAACCAAAATTCCTAGTTTCAAAACCACAAAGTGGTCACACTGGCATCACTATTGCACTCCAATTCACTGTATTAGGCTCACTATACAATACACACCATTTCTCATCATCACCACTACTCTTTCAGAGGTGTGTGTAGCCACATACATTACATTTATCCTCCTCCTCTTTCCTCCTCGTACATTTGACCGAAAGTGATTTCTCGTACTTTTTGTTTGGTTGACTGGAAACACGACTCCACTACTTGTGCCGACACACACGTGCGTATTTTGGTAGTAATTACATACAGTGTAAACGTAATTAATTAAGAGATCCAAAGGGTAATTTAGAACGTTTAGATGGTCCCTGATGATGTCGACTTACCATGATTAGAACCTTATCTAACGGCTTTAAGTGGAAATAGTGCCGTCCTATTCCTAGTCCCTAGCTAGACACTATCTTATTCCACTAGGGTGGGGCTAGCTAGCATATTCATGTGAACTTGGAATCATTGTTTGACACGTGGTGGATGCTTGTTAGTTCCAACTACAGTGGAACCGTTATACTGGCACCGATACGATGAGATGGTGGAAGGAGATACCTTTGTACTCGAGACCCGACGTTAAACCGATCGGTAAGAGGGTGTTTAGATACCTGGAACAAAAGTACTTTTGCTTCCCTAGAAATAAATATCCAGAAAACGATTTTTTTTACACAAAGTAAGTAATATTTTCATATTCTATTCCTATCTTTCTGTTTTTTATTTTTATTTTTATTTTTTTTTTCAAGAATGTAAAAACACTAACTTTCCTTTTTGATTTCTTTCGATTCCAAAAAGCGTAAAAACTTAATTCTAGGAATGTATCCAAACGGCTTCATAAATTTGTATTTTAGATTAGAACATGAATATATATCATTAAAACATGGTATAAAATAAGTCCAATTCCATCCTCTTTTTATTTTATGGATATAACTGATAATTTTAGACTAATAAAACTTAATATGCTAATGAAACTTGGTATAAAAAATTTTAATTATATTTATTTATCTATTTTATGGATAAGACATTTTGATGTAGCTGAAATGGGTGTTGTTGATTAGTTTCGAATTCAGATCATTTTTTTTTCAGATTTTTTTTCACAAAATTGGTTAAAAAGATCAAAATCAACAATTCCTGAGTGAAATGGACAGTTAGATTTTGATACTGTTTAAATGGACAAAAATGTAAAAATAGGCAGGATGTAACCAGTTTCATCGTGCCCATTTTTCAAATATTTTTTCTTTACACAGGTTGTATCCAGTTTCATCCATGCTATTTTTTAAATTTACACAAGATGTATCCAGTTTCATCCTTGCTATTCTTTTTTTTGGCCATTTCACCCAAACTATTTTTTACTCGTCCATTTGAGCCGTGATTCAAAAATATTTGGACAAATGACCCATTTTTCGTTTTTTTTTTTTCCTTTCTCCGTATCATTGGTATCATCGACAAATAACTTTATCACTCTGCTACTCCAATAATAACTTTCAAAAAAGATTTGGTTGTAATAGCTCATCTATTATCTTCTTTCTTTGATATTCATTTGGTTGTAGGGGGTGAGGTAAAAAAACAACAACGGGAGGCTTGGCATGTTAAAAGATTAGATGGCTGTCAAAAGAAGCAGTCCGGTCAATTCTTGTTTTATGCCATTACGTGAAAAACATGGACAAAAACAAACTGCCAAAGCTAATGGTGGTAGGAAACAACTCTATTTCTCACGTTTAAATGCATTGCTAAAAACTTGTAAAATTTTACAATAGATTTTCTTAATCTCTTTGTAAGAACTTTTCCATCTCCAATATAATTACTCCAAAGTAAAAAAAAAAAAAAACTAGTCTTGTTTTGGTAAAACACTGTAACGTGACTAATCGATGACACACTTGAATACTCATCAGGAAAGTCGACTCCCGGATGGCCTTATCCAACAATCAGTACGAACAGAAAATGCGACAAAACATAGTCAAAGTTTTTGGCATAGAAGAAAGAAGCTGCAGCAAGGATTGATTTCTAGGACCACTGCTAATGGTCCATGTACCACAAATCATCACCATAGTTGCACATCCCAGCAGTGATTTCTAAGGTCGCAAATGCATCTTCCATGCTGCTGCTGCTGCTGCTGATTAGAATGTCATATTTACAGTATGTACGCACATTACGTAAACACATGCATGCAACAGTAGAGTCGTGGTCAATTTTTTTTTTTTTTGATTGATAATAATAAAAATTAAAGAAGCAGGTTTGATTCTGACATTTATTGGCCATGCTTATCAAGTATATTTATTAATTAATTACAATATCATCGACTGTTCATCTGTTACTTCATTCATTCAGCTACATCAATATTCCTCCTCTCCATTATTAACTACACTGACCCCGGCCAGAAATTTCTCGTCAAGGATGGGATATTATGGAAATCAATATACATTGAACCTCCAAATGTACTATACATCACAAATGAGACTTGATTGTGAATTATGATTGTAATGTTGATTGATGACCTAAACAAAGAAATCCTCCCATTCTGTCGTGGATAATGTGATTACGACCGAAAGAGAACAAGATAATTTCTTAATTATGGCCTGTCGGGTGTTACGATTAAAATTTAACAAGCTGAGTTACTAAACATGTAAGTTTTATAATATCAAAGACAAAATAATTTGGAGAGCTTCGTTAATGCCGTTTGTTTAAGATATTGATTGAAACGAGTATGATTCAATACAACCCCACCAAAGTGATTGCTAGATTTGCAAAAAATCATGAACTTAATGGGGGAAAATAATGCACAAAATCTTTTCAAGTAAAATAAGATATCTCTTTGCTTTCATTTGCTTTTTTTTTGGTAGGCACACAATAGAGAAGAGACCTAGAACACATAACATGACGTATACCCATGGCTCATGCCCGACCCTTTTGATAAATCTTCCATTATAATATTCATAGGATCCTCGACCTATCTAGCTCTCCCGACTACTCCTCCATACCTGGTTGCTTATAATGATGAAGAAGAGGATCAAAGTAGTTGCATAATTTCGAGGACATAATCTTGAATCCTCATCACATATTTGTCAACATTGTCGGACACCTTGTTGTACAAGGTTCCATAATTCTAACCCCCAAACCTCCGGTCATATACACATGTGTATTTCTTTATCTCAGATTCTAAATTATGGCAGTCACGAGTAACGTAATGGATCCTTGTCTAGTTTTGCAATAAGATACGTTCTGCCTACGATTAATTACTGCAAGGAAATATTTAAGAAAAATAGGTCATTTTCCAAATATTTTTAAAACATGGTTCAAATGGACGAGTAAAAATTAGTATGGGTGAAATGGACACCAAAAAAAATAGCAAGGATGAAACTGGATTCATCCTGACCTAAACTTAAATAATAGCAAGGATGAAACTGGATTAGAGCTGGCAAACAAGCCGAAACCCGCGGATAAACCCGTACCCGTCCCGTGAAAACCCTAACCCGGCTTGGCTGGTTTATAAACAAGCCGGGTTAGGGTTGGAAAAATGTTGGCTTGTAGGGAAACAGGTTAACCCGGACCGACCCGTGAAACCCGCAAGCTCACCCGTTAACCCGTAATTTCATTCCCTACAGTATATTTATTATGCCGCGTGTCCCATACTCCCACTCCCATTAATATAACGTGTGTCCCTCATATATATAATTGAGAAACCCTAGTGGTAGCAGCGTCTTCTTTTCTTTCTTTTTCTTCTTTTCTTCTTCTTCATTCTTCCCTGATGGACAAAACAATAGGCTCCTCTTTATTTTCTTCTTAATTTTAATTGTAAAGAAAAAGTTCTTAATCATCTTATCAATTGATGAAAAGAATTAACACGGATTTAAATATGGAGATAGAAATAGGTGGTGATTCGAGAAAAAGATGGAATTGAAAGTGAATCGGGAAAACAGAGAAGTTTCTGAAGAAGCTAGGGTTTGAATTTTCGCTGCTGCTGTGACAAACGAGAATTGATTTTGGTTTAAATCTGAATCTATGTTGCAATTCAGAAGATGGGTTAGTGGCAGAAATTGAGATAGGGGTTTGACTAAATTTATGCATCTGAGCCGTGAGAGAAGATGAAGAACAGCTAGTCGGTGTCATGATTGAATCTGAAATGGTAAATTAAGATATTGATTTTTTTTTGTAAGCATGTTTGATTGGTTAAATCAATCTTCTGAAAAATTAATTTTTAATTTTGGGGTTTTGGAGATAACTTTGAGCAAGCTTCAGCCAAGAAAGGGGATCTGAGATGTTGAATGAATGGGTTTCTGGTGGAATTACAGAAGATCGAGAGGTGTTTGAATTTGGTGTTGTTTCAAGAAGGAATTGAAGGAATTTGACGGGGTTTTTAAAGACATCGATTAACATAAAAAGGGGAGTATTGGAGCTGATGTTGTGCACTGCTATAGCTGGATTTGGTGGTGCTGGACGTGTTAGCTTCTTGTGATGATCCTGCTATGGGATTTCAGAGAATAAGGTGTTGGTGGTTTGCTTGTGGAGATAGAATTGCAATTTTGAGCTGAGCATTGAATTGGTTTTCTGCCATTGGTACTTTGTCAAGGATGTTTCAGAAGGGTTTGAACCTGTTGAATCTGTTGATTGAATTAAATCGAAATATTAAATGAAATAGATGAATGTTAGGTTGCAGGGAAGGAGCTTAAGCTTTAGATGGCCTGAATGTGGCATGAAATACGCCAGAAATCAGAGGAAACTCGGTTTCTGACAAGTTCTAACTAGAAACACGGGCTAACCCGTGAACCCGCAAGCTTTACCCGTTACGGGCGCGGGTTGAGAAAATGACCACCCGTGAAGAATATCAACCCGCAGGTTTTGGCCCGTGTTAACCCGAACCCGTATAACCCGTAACAAGCCAGCCCCGGCCCTCCCGTTTGCCAGCTCTAAACTGGATGCATCCTGATGTAAATTAAAAATAAGAAAAAGTATTTGAAAATGGGTAGGATGAAACTGTTTACATCCTGGCTATTTTTACATTTTTGTCCATTTAAACAATATTAAAATCTAAAAATCCTTTTCACCCAGGAATTGTTGATCTTGATCTTTTTAACCAATTTTGTGAAAAATTTATTTATTTATTTATGAAAAGAATGCCAAGAAATCATATGATAAAGTTGTTGAGTGATTGACATATAAAAAATAATATCAAAATGAATAATGTGTGAGCAATTATGATCATTCGGGTATTACTGTTACACCATTGTTTGCAGACGTTAGTTTTGTTCTCCTTCTCAATAGTTCAATAACTCACGAACAAAAAGAAGGACACCATTGTTAGACCTTGTTTCCAAAGAATATTCTTTTCAATGATTTAAAAGTTGCACCTTTATAAGCCTGAATTTTCACTTATCACACAAGTGAGAGGGAAATTTTAAATTGGAACCTCTACCGGGAAAAACAATCAAACTTTTGCTTTGTTCTATACTGGCTTGATCGCGGTATACCCAGATTAATTGGGGTATACCTAATGAGACAAAATCTGGGTCATTTTAAAGTAAAAGAAGACACCCATTAACTATATATTTTCTAAATGGCTAATATACCATTGTTTAATTAACACTAAAACAATTTGATTAGGTTAATTAATTATGTTTAGATTAGTTAATTGAGTAGATTAAGACTCATTAATTTAAGCTATGGAATTTTGTTTTGATTGAACTTATGTGGGAAGATTTTTGATGAAAAAACATTTGTTTTGAGAATATTTTTTGCAACGGAAATGAAAGCACACAACCCAAACGCTTCTGAAAAGTTGTTGTATGAAATCATACTCAAAATTAAAGAAGAAATGAACACGTTCAGTTCTGAAAGTATGAAAAGCCGGCAAGGTCGATGAATGAAGACCATGCCGACTATATTTGGCTGGCAAGGTCGATGAATGAAGACGACGCCGACTAACTTTGGCCGGCAGGGTATTCAAATGAAGAAAATACCGACTTCATTTTTTTGACACACAGGAGACGACTAATATTAGTCAGCAAGGTCTACAAAAAAAAAAAAAAACTCGCCGGCTGTTGAGAAAAATATTCTGCCGGCTGTTGAAAAATATACCCTGCCGGTTGTTGAAAAAATATACAGTCGCCATGGCTATTATGAAAATGCGGCAAGATATGCATGTTACGACCTTGCCGACTTAAAATACAGAAATCATAATTTCCGATTTGTAACCTAATATAACAATCAAATCACACAACACAATGATGGGTTTGAGTTTAGACATCACTTTAGGTCTTCTTTTCGCCAATAGAATCAACCATTTTTTTGGAAAATCGAAGTTGAAGATTTTCGGTTGATGGAAGAAATGGAAGAAGATGAAGGGGAAGAGCAGAGAGATTACGGAAGATGAAGAGTTTTTTAGTTTTCAATTTTAGGCTTTAATTTGAAGTTAATTAGTTCAAGAGTATTAAAGTAAAATCACCAATTTTGACCACCCCTTAGCAAGAGCACTAGGTCCATTTAAATCTGGGTATACCCAATTAATCTGGGTATACCCCAATCAAGCCATGTATTCTATGTGCAAAATCCAACTTTTTCATTGAGTTTTTAGGTGAAAAATTCAATTATCAGTTAACAACAAAGTATTTGAAAAATTTGGACACGAAGAGTGAAGATTTAGGTTGTTAGAAACTCAGAGTTTTATTTTAGGACGAGACCATAATATTGAGATTATTAGTCACACATTGTTTGGTTATCTAAGATCCTGCGGCTTATAATTCATAATGGCCACTCCACTCATTGCCAATTGATTTTGAGTTGGATGCTCATATTTTAACATGGTAACAGAGCACGCTATTTGTGACGAGTCATTTGACCGCGCCTTTACCTCCGGGTCACCCGATTTAATTTTGTTCACATGTTAGACCCAACGATACTACACGTAAATGGGGCGTGTTGAGATTATTAGTCCCACATTGTTTGGTTATCTAAGATCCCGTGGCTTACAATCCCTAAGGGCCACACCACTAACTGCCAATTGGTTTTGAGTTGGATGCCCATATTCTAACACCTAGAAATTAAGGAGTAAAAGGGAATGATAAAAGGAAAATATAGTTATTTTAAGAAGAGTTTTTAAGCATCAAGTTTTTTTTCCTTCAAAAGTTGTAGTAATTATTTTTATTTCATGTAATCAAGTTTTTTTAAAGAATAATGAGATCACATTTCATTTGATCCAAAAAGGTAATTACATGACTGTTTACATGAAACTGAGCATCAAAATACAAGAAAATCAAAACTCCAATAGAAATAAGATATTGATTATATGTCGCGAAGAAAAAGAGCAAACATCGCAAAGGTACCTAAATTTGGTAAGTGGAGAGAAAAGATGGTATAATTTGGCATTAGATACGACTTTTAAATGTTTTATCTTCTTCGGTAAGAGATGATCCAAAAATACTGAAGTGCTTAGTCCTTAATCGTGTACTTACCAGCAAAATCCGAAAGCCCAAATCCCGTTTGTTGAAGATGAACTCAAAATGATATTATGCTGATTCGTAAGATGTTTTTGAATCTAGAATAGCGAGTCATATGTAAACTTACCAACTAGGATTATACAAACCACTATTAGAGTATAGAAATAATGGTTCTTCAAGCGAGGAAAGAATCAAAAATAAAGACCAAATCACCTAAAATAGTGAAGAAAAATGTGTCAAAAGACATCAAAATTAAAATCAAAATCAAAATAAAATCTTACTCAATTAAAAATCTACTAAAAACACAAAATAAAAACATGAACATAACACATATGAAAAATATTTGCTCTGATCTGGTCTAAACAGACCAAACCTGAGCAAAGTGATAGTGACATCTATTAGGGTTCTAAAGAGAATTTTTTTTTTTTTTTTTTGAGAGAGAGTCTCACAAATTTTATTTCTAATCAAGACATATTATAACTAATTATGAATTCCGATTTCGAATTTTTTCTCCCTTATATAAACTCTGCGTGCACATTCTCGCCCTCCTTATTGAACGAACACCGGTTTTGGAATTGACAAAAAAAATATGATAATAATAATTATAAAATGAAGAAAAAGGAAAATTACAATAGGTTGGTGGGTATCCTGGGAAGAAGCTGGCACCAACACCCTTTTGGATAACAAGACTTATTTTATGGAAAAGTATGCCGCCTTTCTTGTAATTAGCATCATGACTATTGATACATTTCAACATCTTCAAGAAAATAATTAATAGTTTCTTCGCCCAACTCCCCCAATGTCGAGAAAGATAAAAACACCAAATCCATAACCACGCATAGAACACTTCCAAGTATTTATTGGCTAAGTACGAAATATTTTAACTCGCCGGATCAGGGTGTACTAAAACTAACTGCGGGCTAGAGGTAATAAAACAAATATGGTTATTACAAAGCAGAATTCAAACCCCTTGGCCATATGTCATCTATAGTGACAAAACTGTCTTGATTAATGATGACTAGTCTATTGAATTAGTTAAGTAAATATTGTTAGATAAATTAGTTAAGTAAACATTTTGATTATTGTTTTTGTTACATTTTTGAGAAATTTGTGATGAAAATGAGTTACTCTAGTCAAACACTTCTCGAAATGGAATTGCAGAAGTTTATGTTGGTTTAATTCTTCAAATCACATAAGAAATTCAAACTTCTAAATACATTTTTCATCTCTGCATTATAGTGTATCCTTTTCCCTTTCTTTTTTGGTTGGCAAATCCAACTAGTGATTTCTTGATTTTGAGAAGGCAAGTCTCTCTCACAGAACAGTTAAAGAATGAAGCTAAACCAATGATTTGAAAAATAGACTTTTAATCACAATTGCTCCTTTTGATGCTGCGGAACTATGACAATTTGGATCTCAACATGCATTTACACCTATGATGCAAGGAATCACGGACTGACATCACAATATATTTTTTTTTTTATTATTTTGGTGTTCGTATCATGGATGTTGGTTGGTGCCTTATGTCATTTCCACTATCAAACTAATCCAATCCCGCAAAGGATTGTACAAGAAACCACAATCGAGATTTATTGGACCATCACGAAGAGTCGTCATGCTTTACTGAAACAAAACTTGCTGACTACACTTAATCGGCTGGACTGTATTAAAACAAAATAACGATTTTTAATAATGACATTGAATATCGTCGTATTTATTTATCATAATCATATCGACTAACCATTGTAATAAGTCTTCATAGTTTAGAATGCAAAACAATGAGAACTGTTTATTTCTTTGGCAAAGTTGTCATGTTTTTTCCCCAAAAACCCCGAGAACTAAAAGCAAATTTTGGCACATAAAAACTTATTTTAGCATGCTTAGTCGTCATGCTCGATAATGTAAAACAACGATGACTCTCTAATTCAAGGAAAACGATCGCCATGGTATATCTTCAAAACCTTGACCACTAAAAACCAAATTTGGACACATGAAATATTGGTTTTTGATAGTTATACTCGTCATGATCGAAAATGCAATACGCTGACGACGTTCTATTAGTCGTCATGTTATTTGTACGAAAACACTTTGATTTAATCTGACCGGAAGGAACGAGTAAGATTAAATCTACAAAACGAATCTCCGCCTGATTATGATATGAGAAAATCAATCAACACCCCAATATGTATTGCACCTTGTTTCACCCTGCTACTCTTAATCAGTTACTAGGGCTACCAATGGGTTAGGGTACTCACGGGTATCACTGGAGCCGGACTTGGCCCTTACTTATAAAAGTTAGGTCTGGTTCCTAAATTTATGGATCCAGAACCGAACCCGTTAAAAATCCCGGGTACCTATTGGGTATCAAAAAAACTATAAAAAAAATTCAAAAACTTAATATGTATCTGTTTTTGGCTTGAAAATAAATTATTATTATAAATATTTATATTTGTTTCTTTATTAATACTACCTTCGTTTTTGGAAAAGTGAAAGTAACACTTTTCCAGAAACAGATGGAGTATATTATATAAAGATTAAATGTAAGAAAAAAACGAAAAATGAAAAAAAAAATCTAAATCGAAACTAACAAAATGCTTATAATCTTCCTAAAAAGATGGATAAAAGTTAGAATAACCGGGTACCCGATGGATATTACCCGTCGGTTCCTTAATTGTTAATGGGTCCAACTTTAGGACCCAGAACCAAACGCGTTTTTACAGAGTCCGGGTAATGGGTACCCACTGACAGTCCTATCAGTTAGTTTTGGATCAAGTTTATTTGTTGATTTTGTTGCAAATTTCAAGGTTTGTTCTATAAATATGTGATTGTTGATGCATGTGTGGTTTGTGATCTATCTCTTAGAAGGACACATCATTTTTAGTCCTGATGAACAACTCGATTTAGCAACAACTTTATCTTCAACAAACCTAAGGAGAGCCATGATGTTCTCTGATGTTAGGGGTGACTGAATGTCAATTACTCTCTTTTTAGGTCTATGTGAGATTCATGTTCTGGGGTATTTCGTCGATCTACTTTTTAGTAGATGTAGATTTGTTTTAGCTAGTAATTTCGGTTTTAGGTTTTCAACAACTCAAAAGAAGCCGGAGATAACAACATGTTCTAAGACACCAGAACAGCACCAGAAACACCAACAACACCAGTAACTAATATTTTCAGACCGATCCCTATGAAGAACCAGACCGACTCAGATCGATTCAAACACATGATGACCTTTAGGTCATCTTTATTACTACTACTATTACTTTGAAAAAACTTTTGACAGAATGGATGGATCTTTGGATCCTTTTATATCTAGTTCACCTGTTTTACCATGTTTTTAGAAAATAGAAAAGAAATTTAAAATTTACATCGTCAAAATGGTGTAAAAAAATCTTTATTACTACTACTGTTATTTTGAAAAAACTTTTGACAGAATGGATGGATGTTTGGATCCTTTTATACCTAATTCATCTGTTTTACCATGTTTTTAGAAAATAGAAAAAAGATTTAATATTTACATCCTCTAAATGGTGTAAGAAAATCTGAAGAAAAGTAAAAATACACTATTGATGAGGTATGCCACAAGTGGGTATAGAAAGCGTTATGGTACATGATAAAAGCTGTCAGGTGTTATGCAGTCAACTTCACCTAATTTTGTTGACAAGAGCAAAACGAAATAACGGCTGTAACAAGACCCTTTTCCTACCAAATGCGGGTGGTACATCAAATATGTAACAGTAGTCCGGAATACCCGTAATTTATTTAGTACATATACATGTAATACACATACATTCATGATCATCATCATCGCCATTATCTCTAACGTCTCTCTCGTTCAGACAATTGTAACAGTTATCCACGCAACCACGCGGTACAAATAGCAGACCGCGTACGTTTGGTCGGTGGGGTTTCTGTATTGTATTTTACCCATAACAGTAGTACTATACCAGTAAAAAAGCACTAATACCTAAACGGTAAATTTTTTCTTTATTATGAATGTTTGTTTACTTCAAAAATCTTTTCGGATTTTGAAAAAAAAAACTAGGATTTTTGGGTTTCTCGGTTGTAAATATTTTGTATCTTTGATCAATTTTAAAATCACGACCTGAAAAAGTTTAATATGCATTTTGATCCAATTTAAAATTACATTTCAAAACTGATCTAGGGAAATAAATTTGTTTAAGTTTATTAGAAATCAACTTAAAATCACGTCCCGATTTTTTTATTGTGAAGTATTTCTAAATTCACTGCGGTTAAACGATAATGAAATGATGATTTAGTTTATTTGCCGGAAGAAAAATGTGGCAAAAGAGGAATTCTTTTGCAAATGCAGTATGAAAAGTTAGAGAATCCACGCTCTAAAAGCAACCAAGATATAGAGCTAATTATTGACAATCATGATTACCATTGCGTTTGCGCCTGATTAGTGAACAGTTGATTTACATAAAAGAAGATTAGATTGCTAATGATTTTGATCTTCACCTTTACATTATTATCATACAAATATTTTTTTCAAAGAGTAAGATTTTGCACTGATATTAGAAATTCTATAGCATTCGGATGCAACTTATTATGTAGAAATCTTAATCTTAAAATTACACAAGAGAAAAAAGAGATCTCTTGAATCCCTTTCGGACTCGTACAAAAAATCGAAACCTCGGTTTTTAAGAGCCTATTCAAATTAACATCTAGAAATAGTTCTTTCGGTTTCTAGAAATAAAAAAAGAGAAGTAAGTTTGTGTATAAAATTTCAGAACGACTTAAAAAATAAAACACGTCAGTTTTTGTAAAACAAAATATTTTTATTTCTGATTTCTACTTTGTAGCTTCCAGATGGGTGAAATTTTTTAATTTCGAAGGAATTTCTTAAGGTCAGTCTAGAAATAAATTTCCCAAAAAGTTTCACAGAGTAAAATAATCTTAAACTTCCCAAAGAAGTGTTCTTGACGTTTGCAGTCATAATACTCTTTGCATTTTCCTCTTAACTTATTTGAACATAATTAATAAATATCTTAATCAAATAATTAGCATTCAATAAACAAATAATTATTATTCCAAAATAATTTTTTTTATTTGTTATTTTTTGGTGGGCATCTCAATGAGAATGTGAGAGGGGGGTTGTAAAAAGAAAATAGCCCCATGATGATGAGGTTATGATACCAATTTTCTCCTCATCCCCTCTTATAAATACCCCTGCAAGACCAAAACCATCCCACCTCCTTTCTCATCAAATCACAGCAACCCACACTCAAACCAGAGAACTCTAAATCTCTCTCAGCCATTTTCACAAACACTTGTATGTGACAGAGCAGAAAAAAAAACCAGAAGATTCAAGAAGAACAGCAGGGTTTTTGTTAGTAAAGATGTCTTCTGGTAATGGTCAGATCTATTTAGATGAGAAATGGAAATTAAAAGGATCTAAGAGTACAAGGAACCACAATTCATCATCATCGATGGCTTCTTCTTCTTCAAATCATCATCATCATCATAATCTGATGAGAAGTTCTTCTACATCATCAGCTAATCATTTAATGAGGAATTCATCAACTTCATCAACATCACATTTAATTAGAAACGCATCAACATCGTCTTCAAGTACTAATAATCTAATGAGGAATTCATCAAAGAGAAATGGTGGGAATCATAATAAAAGTGGATTCTCAAGGAAATGTTCTTCACTGGTTAAAGAACAGAGAGCTAAGTTTTATATTGTTAGACGCTGTGTTACTATGTTAATGTGCTGGCGTGATTACAATGATTCTTAATCTTCAACACCCCCATCAATCATAAAAGAAGAAGACAGATTTTTCAAGAGAAAACAAGACAGAATCCAGAGTTTTTACAGAGTATACTCTGTTTTTTTGGAGTTTTTTCTTCAATCAAAGTTCTTTCTTGCTGTGAGATGGGTAATGGGTTTTGTTTTTTTTTTGAATGGAATCACAGAACCCAAGTTAAGTAATTTCTTATCATCCGTCCAAGGAGGAAGAAGAATCAAATCAGTAGAATGAATAGTCTCATTCATTTGTATAAAGATTTAAATTTTTTGGAGATAGATAGATTTGTGATGTTAATGTAACTGAAATAGAGCAGAGAAAGTGAAGATTAATATAAATATATATGTATTTGTTAAAAAGAAAATTCAATCAATCACCATTTTTAGTAAATTTTTTGTTGTTTCTACTCTGATTGGAATTGATTTTGATGGGTCAATCATCTTTCTTTCTTGCTCTCTGTGTTTTTAGATGATTGTTGTTGATTGAAATTGAATTGATGGGTCTGTGCTATCTATCTTGATTGATTTCTTTAATTTTTGGGGTGTAGATTCAAGATATTAATTTTCAAAATGAGAGATTCCAATTCCAATATTCAACCCATTTCGCAGGTGCTGCAACTCTGTCTCTCTGTTCAATCCGTTTTTAGCTTATTATCTTTTTCCTTTCTTTATTTATTCTAGTAATTTTTTCAAAAATTCAAGTTCCTATCGAAAAAATTGAATGTGGTTCCACGAGCATTAAACCAGTTTTTTTTCAGGTATCACCCGGACCTCCGACCCGTCCAAACTCAACCGAGAAAAGTTACAGTTTGCTTGGGCATACTCGTTGGTATCACCGAGCCCTTCGGCCCGACCTATGCTTATTAGCATCTCTTAGGCTTCTGGTTAAAAACTGAAACTGAATTGAACAATGTTTAACAACAACATAGTCAACCTCAAATTGTAATTAAATACCGTGAAAAAGTGAAATCTTTTACCTATGAAATTTTGTTTTTTTATTGTGGATAAAAAAACTAATACACAAAAAATTCGAAGTCAGATCACTAATAAAATCATCTAAATGTTTTACCATTTTATTACATTGGCATCTTCCCTGCGCCAGTTTATTGATATCAGTCGGGCGTTCAGTCTGAGGTCAACAGTTCTGATATAGTCATCTGATTATTTTACCATTCTATTGTAGTGACATGTCCCCTGTGCCAGTTTGATGGTATCAGTGAGGCGTTCAGATCAACTTCTCTGCGGAGCCGAGAAAGATATTGGAGAAATTTAAAATCTAAAGATTGAAAAATGCAATGCAGTACTGCAGAGTGTGAAACTGAGGCATAGTTTGTTTTGTAATAACGTGGTGATGGAGTCAATGTGTTTTTTTTTTTTTATTCTGACTATGTTTTTTTATTTTCTTTGTAAAATAGATTGAAATATACAGTTGGAGGCTGACTATCTTCCACATGCTTGTCTGTACTTTGATCTTATTTGTTTACTATGGATTTGGATGTACGTATGGAAATTACTACAAGTGGTAAATAGTAAGTTTGATGTGAAATCAAATCACCCAAGAAGAAATTATTTTTTTTCAATCATAGATGGAAGTTTATGCATGTGACTTCATATTCTTATACTTTTTGTTGGGGTAATTTTAGAACTTTAAATTTTTACCATTTTGAGTATGTGTGGAAGAATCTCACATGAGCTTTTGGGTATTTCTCTTTATTTTGTTTTTTTTAGATTCCACATTAAGTTTTGAAATATTCCGGGTAAAACATTGATGTACTTGTTTAGTAAATTGGTGAGGCATTGAATTGGCCATGGGATGATCTCAAAAAATAGATAAACACGAACATGGTAGATTTTTGCAAAATTGCTAATACGGTGTACCAAATTGCTTGGGATATACCCAACATTTACCAAAATATATTATGTCTTATATGTATTTTGGTACATCCTACGCAATTTAGTACCTCCTATTAGCAGTCTTGGATTTTTGATGAGTAAAAATTTTTGTTGGATCACATGCTATTAATGGGTTTACCATTGACCATGAATGACACACATTGAGTTAAGGTGTCATATTTGGGCTCACAGTTCACTTGGGGTCTGACTCCTTCGAAATAATAATACTTTTATTTTTCTAGTTTAACTTATTCTTAGGTAAAATTAAAAGGATCAATTAGGTAGATTTTGAATCAATGTATAAATTGCGAATCTAACCGATATATTTTGAGTTATAATGAAAAAACCAAGTTAAATTGTGATATTAGTAAATCAAAAATCACAAAATTGGTTAAAAAGACCAAAACCAACAATTCCTAGGTGAAAAGGACATATATATTTTGATATTGTTTAAATGGACAAGAATGTAAAATAGCCAGGATGTATGTAAACAGTTTCATCCTACTCATTTTTAAATACATTTTCTTATTTTTAATTTACATTAGGATGCATCCAGTTTTATCCTTGCTATTTTTTAAGTTTAAGTCAGGATGAATTCAGTTTCATCCTTCCTATTTTTTTGGTGTCCATTTCACCCATAATAATTTTTACTCGTCCATTTGAACCATGTTTTAAAAATATTTATACAAACGACCCATTTTCCGATCAGAAATAGTCTAGTCCATTATGTACAATTTTATTGTCATTAGATGGTTGATTGCAATGTTAATAAATTAAAAATGTTCTAAATGGCAAGCAATTTTTTTCTAGATATTTGGTCTTGCCGATTTAAATTACAATGCACTGGGTATAAATTTGGAACCAATAGGCATCCACAGAGGTAAATTATCGGCCTACCACTTGGCGCCTAGAGACCTCCACGAAAACTGGCCCCTACCCCTACAGTAGATTTTCTATCGCCTAGACTAGACCCTCACCAAAATTGCCCCTACCACCGGTTACACCTAAGGGTGCACACGGTACGGTTCGGCTCGGTTCTTGCCGAGGCCGAGTACCTGTACCTCTCACCTGACGGTTCCAAAATTTTGGACCGGTCCCGGTACCGAGTACTTCGGTTCCGGTTCCATTCGGCACAGGTCGGTACCGGTCGTTACCGGTTCCGGTTCCGGTTCCATTTCAGACAGAAATCAAAGCACCTGTTGTTTACCTGTTTTTCAATATCTCAAATTCTCATTCAAAGCAACAACTACTAAGTAGCAATATTACTAGCAAACCAAGCAAACAATGTCTTGAAAATCTTAAAAAAGATGTAGTAACGTGTGACTGAAAGAAAATAGAAACCAAAACATAAGATAAGTAGAACTGTAGAACCCTCCAAACTCCCTTATTCTTTCTTAATCTTGGATTCTTTCAAAAACTTCAGTCTACTGGAAATATCAGGATATTGTTGTCAATGGAGTATAAGATATGAACTGGTTAGTGGTAGTGGATAGCATACCTGTGTAGAAAATGAAACGAGAAAATTCGTGTAAAGCGAAATATCTAAATCCCACCAACAAATCTCAAGAACGTACTATTAGAGATAAAGGCTCAAGTATAAACTAAATTAGACTCGTGTATATCGAAAGAAATTCAGGCAACCAAAGTACTACAGTAGTAAGTAATATTTGCATAAAGAAACCCATGTACTGAAACAGTTCAACCTACCTAAGGGAAGCACTTATGAATCACAACTTGGTGGCATAAATCGATGTGTGCACTGGTATCCTCTAGTGGAAATTTGGATTTCCTGAAAATAAACTACTAAATTACAAGCCATTTGGAAACATTACAATTCTCATTCAATCTAGGGCTATTAAGAGTTCAGAAACAACCAATCTATGGCAATTAAGAGTTCAGATACCTCAATCGAGTACTCTAGTACTAATTAGATAGTCAGATGAGCTTCTGCTTCCAAAATCACACACTAACTGGTCGTTTTCTATCAAGATCGATAATTCTGTCAACATAAAACCAAAATTGAGTTTGTTAACAACAAAATTGTCAAAATTCCATAACCGATTTTGTAATTAAACTCGTAAATAAAACATAAAATCAACTAGTAAATAGGTAGAAATCGCAATTACCTTCGTGGTAGACCTGGTGGTGGTGATTAGAGATGAAATTGACTAGGGTTGAAATCCCTAAAACACAAATCAAACAAAAACACTATTATCCATCAATTGAAAATTTGTGTAATAGTGTCCCTGGGTTTACTTATGAAACCTATTATCCATCATAGCTAATAGTGTCCTATTTTTCAGTTTCATCTTCTCATACACAAATCAAACAAAAACACTATTATCCATCAAGATTCATGTGAAACAACAGCCACATAAGGTTTGGAAAAAAAAAAACAAGCAGCAACCAAATCAAAGTTTATGCTGTTGATAACATTTTAAACAGAAGTTAATGAATAGAAAATCCCTTCTGAAACCCTAATTAGTGAATGCAATCAACCGATTCAACCCTAATGATTTTATTTTCTTTAAAGTTAAATCCAAAATTTAAATTTCAGAATAGTTCTTATCTTATCAGTTAAGATCCGTCTCTTCTTTTGAATCTATGAAGAAGAAGATGGGACAGAGAGAAGAAGAGATGTGGCAGACGAATATGAGGGAGAAAGAAGATGTTATACCTGAAGATAAATCCACTTGAAGGTCTTCTACTGTTCTACAACCTTGAATCCTTGATGAAGAAAGCAACAACCTTGGTCCTTGATGAAGAAACGAAGGGTTAGGGTTAGTTAACAGAGAGTTCTCCTTCTCAGAGAGAGGAGACGAGAAAAAAAAAGGAAGGGAAGTAGGAACTGAAACCCTAAGCCTAATCCTTAGTTTATATACCCCTTTAATCTAACGGCTAATACTGATCCTTATCTCCCAAATCTAACGGTATATATTTTTCGGGACTTTCGGTCCGGTACGGCACGGTACCTGTATTGGACCGTGTACCTGTACCTCTAAGACCTCGGTTCCTATTTTTTGGACCGGTACCTGTACCTTGTACCTCGGTTCGGTCCAAAACCAGGTACGGTTCCACCGGTTCCGGTTCGGTCCGTCGGTCCGGCTCGGTTCCTGTGCACCCTTAGTTACACCCATTCCAATGAAAAATTATCTACCAAACCAAACCAAACCAAACCAAACCATCCACCACAAACTAGTGCAACAATTATTGGTACATAGATGTACTGCTGCAATGAGCTGCATGTACACACAGTCGCAGCAGCAACAGATGCGTACGAGTGTAGTAGACTACCCGATATTGATCTCTCTGCTCAGTCTAAGTCCAAGTATGAAATGAATATGGATTGGATTGGCTTGTGTAAGTGAATTTTGAATTCCAAAGTTGATGATGAGGATGCTGCTGCTGCTGATAATGAACCTAACCAAAAGACCATTTAAAGCTTTTCTCATCTGTAGGTCCGTTTAGTGGAAGCGTGGAGATACATGTGTGGTGACGCGTTACTGGATTGGTCCTACTATTTAAGAAGATACCTGGGTGTGTTTATATGACCTGCTGCATGCATGATGTAACCATTTTACATTCAATCCACTGAATCCACCTTTATGATGATGGATGATGTTTTGAGTGGGCTGCTGCTGCTATTCAAAGATTTGCATTCAGTATTTTTGACTCGGTGGAGCCAGGATCGAGGATCGGAAAATTGAGGAGCAAAAGGAAAAAAATGAAAATCAAGCTTCAAAATAAAAAAGAATATACATAAAAAAATAAAACAATAATATCTATGGATAGGCTTTACTAACGAGTAAGTTATAAATGAATTCTCCAACTTGCACGTATTTGGGTTAAAGTCGAGGTTGTATTAAATCACGGAAAATGAGTTATTTGTCCAAATATTTTTAAATCACGGTTCAAATGGACGAGTAAAAAGATAGTTTGGGTGAAATGACCAAAAAAATAAATAGTAAGGATGAAACTGGTTTCATCATAGCTTAAATTTAAAAAATAGAAAGGATAAAACTGGATACATCCTGTGTAAATTAAAAATAAGAAAAAATATTTGAAAATGGGCACGATGAAACTGGTTACATCCTGCCTATTTTTACATTTTTGTCCATTTAAACAGTATCAAAATCTAACTGTCCATTTCACCCAGAAATTGTTGATTTTGGTCTTTTTAACCAATTTTGTGTAAAGTTTAAACCTAAAGGATATCTACTGCGTGCAAAATCAAATAACTAGGAAAAGAAAGAGAAAATCCTCCTAATGTTGATGAGTTTCGAACTGATCAGATCACTGGAAAAATTACCAAACGACTTTACCACTGTACCACAAGTTTGCCCATGATTTCTGATACTTGGTTTTCATCGTGGAAACACCCAATCCTATTCTAAACTCCAAAAAAATTACAAATTCTGGAACATAGCATCACCCGAAGTGTCAAACCTTAATTACCTACAATTTCTGTATAATCACCCCACCATATACACTATTCTTTTTTTTACCATACTCTTTGTGAATTTATTATGAACTAGACAACTCAGTTAATTTGTACTTGATGGATGTTTATAGTTAAACCCTACATATACACAACTCATGGGATCTTATAAAGAATTGTCTCCCATGACAAGAAATTACAGCTATTACGGGTTTTCTAACAAAGAGATAATTAATGAAGATGAAGGTGGGACATTAGATGAATCAGCAGCACAGGCTCTCCATGTGGAGAAGTTTTATCTTTTCGTACCAAAAATTTGAATTCAAGTCGAGTAAAATTTACTAAAGTAGTGAGAGTGTTAGTGGAGTGTAAGAGTATGTTGGGTGTGTTTTCGAAAGAGATTCTTGCACTTTGTTCTTCTTTTTCCTGGCAATTACGCTGGTTTTAAATCAATCAATCAATCAATCACGTACAACAATCAGTTTTGGCTTTTCTTAAGCCATTATAGCGCTTGATTCTCTCGGAGTCTCGAGATTGGCCCATTATACCACGAGTAGATTGGCGTTTGATTCCACAATGAAATGAGTGATACCTGAGATCACACGAGCTGGGCTAGTATCCATGAAAGAAAAATACGAATCGAAATTTCTTTGAAAGAGGTAGTATCGGATTCATTATTTAATTGTATCTACTATTGTCGGCATCTTAGAATCACATATCCTGAATTTACATAGCAAATTCATAGATAGAAAACTTGTTTCTTCTTCGTCGAGCTAGATTTTTTTTTTTTTTTTTTTTAGGCTAAAATAATTGAGTAATGCCACTAAGACACAACTCATTTGAAGTTGGCTAAGGTGAACTGCGAACCAAATGATTGACATTGTATTAATGAAAAACAATTAGTTGACATTTTATTAAGAAAATTGAAGCAAAATTTCATTTTAGGAAACTTAGTGTACAACTTAGATACATGAAAATGGCGGATGTCAACTGGGTATATATAATATTACTTCTTCTAATAGCAGCCTTATTTAGGTAAATGGTGCATTGTTTAATTATCTTAAATTTAAAATTTGATGAAAATATTGGGTCAATGCAACTTCTTATTAGGGTTGTATGAGATTTGTAAATCACTCTAAACATATACCTTTCTAGCATGTACATACTATATAGTACAAGGCTGCACATCAACTTGCATCACATACCTCAAAATTTATGAGATAAAGCATTAAAGGTTAATTTGGATAATCTTGCTTTATATAATCTCATTTTGGATAAGATTGTAGGTTATTTAGGATTCTTTGTGTACCTAATAACAACTTGGGTTGCCATCAATGGAATGATCTGTAGTTTGACAAACCTTTTCGTTATTAGTTTCTTTTAATGTGACCTACTTTGAGTTAAATCACGTTAGACTGAGTGTCTATCATTCTCTTAATCAATTAAAAGCTTTTAGTCCCATCCAAATAAAAAGAACCCACTCTAAATTCAAATAACGTCATTTGGCACACAGAATAAAAGATGCACCACTTCCTACGATAACGAGTGCGGAGTCACACATGGTAAAGTGATTACTAGCCTGGCCAACTTCTCTCCGAAGGCATCTAAGCCTATTTCATACATGCTCGTTAAAACACTTGTGTTAATACTTTTTGTCTGTCGTGTCTGGTGGAATTCTTTTCATTTCCCCTTTTTACCTAGAATCTAAGCCCCGCCACCGAGTACATATGCTCTTGTGGACGTTGTAGTCTTATTCTAGCTAGCAATGAGTGTGTATGAGCCCAAATTATATGTATCTACATCTGTGTAAAGTTTGGTTTTGATGGGACTTCAACCTAATCCCAAAATATGTCGGGAGCAAAGCCTCTGCGAATTTCAAGCTACCCAACCGTCGACACCTAAGTTAAAAAAACCTTGGTGTTAGGCATTATCGAACAGTGTTGTGCAAAGTCCATGTCCCCCAATTATGCACCTTAATTGTCCTCATTTCATGTTTGGGATAGTAAAAGCACATGTTTACTCGACCCACTTTTCAGCTGTACGGACGCACTTTGAGTTACATACTCGTTGAAGTAGGCCACTTGCAAATAATGCAACACTAACTTTCTGTTAAGAAGTGGAAAATGTAGGATCAATAAACAGAGATCTAGGGTTCTTGTTTGGTGCTAGCAATATGTTTCCTGATTGATCATTTCAATAAGCAAATTATTATCACATTCTTGCAAGGCTAATTTGACAAAGCAACAGGCACTAGAAGTACTGCTGCTTCATTTATCTATTTGTTTCCTACTTCATAGACTTACTATAAGTTGACCCTTGTTTTGATGTGTACTAGTTCATGCATATGCATGCATGCCTCCATGGATGAGTTAAGCTTAAGTAACTAATCTGCCATTTAACAATACCTCCACTTGCTAATGATTTCGTAGAAGAAGAAGATGTTTATGCTTGTTTGAGGTTTGTTTACGCGAAAATTAAAAAACGATGGACTGCACAATTAGCACGAAAGTTTATTCATTGATCGAATCGAATGTCAACTTTTACGTACTAATTACGTACCGTCTAATAATCTTAATTTTGAGGTTGACAATTACAACTTAACTTATTACTATTAATTAACCTGCATCACTAATTACTCAAAAAAGTCCGACATGTTATCAGTACTCTCTTTGTTTTTGCTTCTAAATAGGTTGTTTGTGGGTTTGTAGCTATCTAGATTCAGAAACGTCTGTTGGATATGCAAAAAGACCACCGCAACTACATTTTAATATGTTTCTTAAACCTTAGTTATCTGAGCTTAAATATTTAGTTTGTTCGACAGTTTGACTCAATTAGTTTATAATCTTGTTTATAAATTGTCAAAGTAAAGAATTTAGGCAGTTATAAGTCAAGATTATGTAAAACCTTGAGTTCATTTTGGATAAAAGCAAAAGGTTTATTATGTTACTTAGATTTGCATGCGCAATTAGAGCATTTTCATAGTGTAAGAATATGTGTGGGCGTGTTTTCGAAAGAGATTCTTGCACTTGTTCTTCTTTTTCCTAGCAATTACTTGGATCTTAAGTCAATCAATCAATCACGTATAACAATCAGTTTTGGTTTTTCTGATTTATAGCGGTTGATTCTCTTGGGATTGGCCCATTGTATCACGAGTCCGTTGGGGTTTTATTCCCTAGTGAATGTGTGATGTTTGATATCGCACGAAGTTTGATTTGTACCAATGAAAGAAGCAATGCTAGCTTCTTTTTATTGTATCTATTGTCATCCGCAGCTTAGAGTCGTATAAAATTCCGACCTACTGAATGCACAAAACAAATCCACAAATAAGAAATTTTGAAATCATTATCTTGCTAAAATAATTGAGTAATGCCACCAAGACACAACATTTTAAGGTGGCCAAGGTAAACTACAAATCAAAAGATTGATATCGTATTAATGAAAAATAAACAAATAGTTGACATGTATTAAGAAAACTGAAACAAAATTTAAGTTTTTAGGAAACTTAGCAAATAAAATTGCAGCTACAGCTAAAAATACATGAAAATGGTGGATGTCGACGGCATATTACTTCATCTAATAGCAGCCCTACTTAGGAAAATGCTTTACTTAAGTGTATTGTTTAATTATCTTAAATTTGATCAAAATGTTGGGTCAATGCAACTTCTCTTTCAGGTCGTATGTGATTTGTAAATCACTCCAAACATATACCTTTCTAGCACGTATTATTCTGTAGTACAAGGCTGCACATCAACTTGCATCACATATCTCAAAATTTTCTAGATAAAGCATTTAATGGTAATTTGGCCTTAAGGCTAAAATTAGTACTTGCTTCAATTGTAAGTCCTATTAAGCCGAAATGCTGTGATTTTGGATGGTATCAGGAAATAACTGTATGATAAAGGTGAAAATAATTCATTTTAATTTCGCATGTAGTTCTGGTCGGCAGGGGTGAGACAAGAATTATGCGATGGGGGTGCATAATTTGCTATGGGGTGCAAAATTTTCCAGTACATTAGTGATGTTGATTACCTTTTGCTAATTTTCCTAGCAATCAAATTCAGTGATTTTTTTTCTGAAAGTAAGTATTCTTTCTCTCATTCGCATCTACTAAATATTTTTGGATATCGTGGATAAGGTTTTAATTATACTAAGGATTCTCTGTGCACCTACTAAACAAATCCCTTTTGTTTTTAGTTTCTTTTATTGTGTCCTGCTTTGAGTTTACGTCATGTTAGTTAGACCGTCTATCACCCTCTTAATCAATTAAAAGCTATTAGTCCCATCCAAAAAAAAACCTCTTTAAATGTAAATCACGATTAAAAAACCCTATGATGTTGCAACCACTACCTAGAATCTTAGCCCCGCGCCACTGAATACACATGATCCTGCGAACATAGTCGTCAAGCTACTAGCAATGATTCCTCAGGAGCCTAAGATATACATCTTTTACACACTTTTTGCTATAAAGTTTGATTTTGATGGGACTTCAACTAATCCCAAAATATGTCGGGGGAAAAGCGTCTGCGAATTTCAAGCTACCCAACCATCGACACCTTCGTTAATTTTTTTTTTTTGTGTGTTAGGCATTGTCGAACAGTGTTGTGCAAGTCCATGTTCCCCAATGATGCACCTTAATTGTCTTCATTTCATGTTCGGGATAGTAAAATCACATGTTTAGTCGACCCACTCTTCAGTTGTTTGTACGGACGCACTATGAGTTACATGCTCGTTTGGAGTAGGCAACTTGCAAATAATGCAACGCCAACTTGCTGCTAAGAAATGTGTTAAGGATCGAGCAAGAGAGAGGAGAGCATAAACGCGGAAGCATAAAAGACTACATTGATAATAATTCGGTGTCTAATTTTTATGGCTCAATAGACTATTTATAGTCTCACAAACTTGACGATCACTCAAAGTACTGTCCTAACTAAGATCAAACTCTAAACATAGACACTTTCCTAATATAACTCTCACAACTTAATGTGCATATCTCCTAAATATAGACTCTCATATATATTATTTCCTAATACCCTCCCTCAAGATGGAGCATGTAGATCACGAATGCCCATCTTGGACAAAAGAAATTCAACTTCAGTTTTCTTGTTTTTTTTTTTCAACGCTTTTGCGAAAAAAAATATTCTTCAGATCGTAGTTTAAGGACTTTTCGGTCCCCCTTCGGAAGTTTAAGGACATTTCGGTCCTCTTCGTAGTTTAGGGACATTTCGGTCCTCTTTGGAAGTTTAGGGACATTACGGTCCTCTTCGCAGTTTAGGGACATTTTTCGGTCCTCTTCGTAGTTTAGGGACATTTTTCGGTCCTCTTCGTAGTTTAGGGACATTTTTCGGTCCTCTTCGTAATTTAGGGACATTTCGGTCCTCTTCGTAGTTTAAGGACATTTCGGTCCTACTATTGTTGTTCTTTTTCTCATCACCTCTTGGTGATTGTTTTTTCTTTTTTTTTTCTTCACAACATGAATGTTGTTTCTTATCTCACTTGTTCCAGTCACGCTTTTGTTGCGAAACCTTCATACTTCTTTTTTTTTAAGATTCTCTCACAATCTTTCTCTTGTTACGCTTCTGCCACAAGCAATAACTAACACAAAGTCTACCACACTTTGTAAGACTTTCAAGTTTCTTCCACAAACTCTTCAATCACCATGTTTCTGCCACAAATTCTCCCTTAAGCTGAAACATAACCACTCAACTTACCTTGTCATTCTAAGTTTCTAAATTCTAGTCAATTTAATCAAACCGTACCAGTCCTTTTTACTGAAATACCTTTGATCCGCCATCAAACTGTACCAATCCTTCTTGACTGCAATACAAGCTTTGATCCTCCATCCTCATTGATTTCGAATTCATGACTTAACCCTTTGAAACAACCACTTACCCTATAACATCTTTACCTTCACCAAAAACTGCTTTCTGCAACGTCTCTTCCAGAAAACTGTCACATTTTTCCACTGTTATCACACTTTTGTTACTGCCGCTAACTGTGACTGTTTCTTCTGTTACATCTTTGTAACAATTCTTCAATAACATTTAACTGTCCTTCAATCACACTATTGTTCGTAACAGTTCTCGCAACTGTGACATTAACCTTTCTAACACCCATTCTGTTACTATTTCCGAGTAACACTTCTGTCCAACTGTGACAAATTATTCAGTCACGCTTCTGTATCATCAGCAGAATCAACCAACTGCTTCTTTGTCCAAACTTGAACTCAAGCTTCCCTGTTTTCCTACTCGAACTTCTACATCTCATCTAATGAGTACCAACTCCATGGCCGATTACAGCGAACCTTCATCAGCCATTCACTGCCAAGCTCCTTCACGAGTTTGAATCTCACGTACCGAACTTCCTTTTTATGTTGACTTCTAAAAATAGTTCAATCAACCCATGTTTCCTTATTAACTTCGATTCACGTCAGAACCCTAACTTTTTTTTTTAAACGCGATATCTACTGCCAACCATCTCTGTCCTACCATGAGCTTTTTATTCCATCTTCATCTTTTAAAAATAGCAGCAGATCATCATCTTCACTGCCAACAATGACAACATCATAACCTCTCGACTCCATTGTCGATAATCAATCACCACCATGAATCTCTGATGACAGTGGCATCATCATCGCTGCAGATAAACAACCACTGCCTTCCATCTTCTTCTATGTATTCTCTTCCATTAATCATAACCCATGCTTTCTAATCAATCACAAATATTAAAAACTTTCATACTTCAGCCATCAATCATCAAAATCAACGGCAGAAGTCAAATCCTTCTGTTCATGTCTTCTCCGTTCAAACCCAAACTTCAATTCCTATTTCCCAAATCAACCACAGTCGAAGGAAGCAGCTCTTTTTCTAAACCTAAAATCATAAGAGATCTATTTCTTCTTTATCTGGTATTTTTCCTTCATGCTCACCTTGCTTCAAATCCTTCTTTTCTTTCAATACCCTCACGAGACAGACAACAAGTCACGGAAAGTAACCTAGGCGGTAGTAAACCTTGCGTTTTTTTTTTTCTTTTTTTTTTCTTTTTCTTATTGCACCTTTGTAAACTCTTTCCGAAAAGCTCATCTGATTTTGCTCTTCCTCTCCTCTCTCCCTCTCACCTTGCTCCGATACCATGTTAAGGATCGAGCAAGAGAGAGGAAAGCATAAACGCGGAAGCATAAAAGACTACATTGATAATAATTCGGTGTCTAATTCTTATGGCTCAATAGCCTATTTATAGTCTCACAAACTTGACGATCACTCAAAGTACTGTCCTACCTAAGATCAAACTCTAAACATAGACACTTTCCTAATATAACTCTCACAACTTAATATGCAAATCTCCTAAATATAGACTCTCATATATATTATTTCCTAATAAAATGGAATTAATAAACAGCGTTTAGGGTTCTTGGTTGGTGCTAGCTATATGTTTCCTGATTGATCATCTCAATAAGCAAATTATTATCACATTCTTGGAAGGCTAATTAGACAAAGCAACAGGCACTATAAGTACTGCTGCTTCATTTATCTATTTGTTTCCTACTTCATAGACTTACTATAAGTTGCCCCTTGTTTTGATGTGTACTAGTTCATGCATATGCATGCATGCCTCCATCTCCATGGATGAGTTAAGCTTAAGTAATTAATTTACCATTTAACAATACCTCCATTTGCTAAGGATTTCGTAGATGAAAAAAGATGTTTATGCTTGTTTTAGGTTTATTTACGCGAAAACTATAAAACGATGGACTGCACAATAAGCGCGAAAGGTTACGTACTAAATACATAGCGTCTAATAATACTATTAATTTCCAGGTTGACAACTACAACTTAACTCACTGACGGACCCATCACTGGGCTAAAGGGGGCTATAGTCCGGGCAGATTGATATAAATTTTATTTTTAGGGTGAGTAATCTGTATGATATGAGAATCCAGCCCATTCACTAGCCCTACCTTATAAATGATCTTGGGTCCGTCCCTGACTTAACTTAATTAAGGTGTATCACTAATTACTCAAAAAATCGGACATGTTTTCACTACTCTCTTTGTTTTTTGCTAGCTAAATTCAGAAATGTCCGTTGGATATAAAAAAGAGCACCGCAACTACATTTTAATATGTTTCTTAAACCCTAGTTATCTGAGCCTAAATATTTGGTTTGTTTGTGTGAACACAGAGATCAATGTCATCTGAGTATTCACCAATAATGCGCGCAGACTCATGACAATGCAGTAAATAAGCTACGCCTGAGGGAAATGGATTGGTTATGTCGAATCCTTGACTCAGAGTTCTAATACTCTTCCTCGTCTCATCAACTACAATCATTGTTCTTAGCTCATACAATAAGACAGTGGATGAAGCATAAAATGTACGAACATGATATACCATAAGTATCGAATTGAATATAAAAAGTATAAATGCATGAACATAGATGAAACGATTAACTTATATGATTTTATGTCTGCGGGTTTGGGCTTTTTCATTATATGTATGAAGGTTACAGAAATAGTCGAATGACTTTGAGATCATCCTAAGCCTGCGTAGCAGGAGGAACTTCACTTACACTTTCTCTATCTCCATGTCTCTCTCCTCTCCTCTTCTCAATGTCTTTTTTCTGCCCTCTCTTCACTTGGGAGAGGGGTATTTATAGGGTGGTTACGTGGGGTCCGTTTCTGAAGCCCATTATAACCTTATCCTCTTTTGTCTTGTGCCGCTCACGCAGAGGTCTTCGTGTTCTCGGTTCTCTCTGCGTGTTCCGTTTGAATATTCAGTGCTATCTGCGCTTCCTCCACAGGCTGACTGACACGTACGCTGTTTGAGGGTATTTCATGCGGGTAGTTGAGATGTCTGTCCGCGGTAGACAGCTGTCCTCTTCCCCTGTCTTGTCTGCGTCAGTCTGACTATCCCCAACCGTAGATCTTAGATCTTTCTGGGGATAGGATAAAGTGACTCTTAGGTTATCTTCCAGTGCTTCGCGGTGTGCTAGTGTTTCTGTCTCCTCGATCCTCTACCGTTGGATCTGGTGGGTGGCGACGCTATCTTGACAAGACGCGTCTCTTGGCTGTCCACGTGTGATATCATATCTTGATGCTATCAGCCGCATGTCCTCCACGTGTGTCTTTGTGGACACGTGACGGAAGATGAAATGTGTACCTACAATTTGACGGTTTTACTTAATTAGTTTGTATTCTAGTTTACAAATTGTCAAACTAGAGAATTTAGGCAATTATGAGTCAAGATTATGTAAAACCTTGAGTTCATTTTGGATAAAAGCTAAATGTTTATGTTACTTCGATTTTCATGCGCAATTAGAGCAATTTCACAGAGCTTTTGTAAGCAGAGTGTAAGAATGTGTGGTGGGTGTGTCTTCGAAAAAGATTCTTGCACACTTGTTCTTCTTTTTCCTAGCAATTAACTTTGATTTGAAATCAATCAATCAATCACGTATAACAATCAGTTTTGGTTTTCTTATTCCTTTATAGCGCTTGATTCTCTCGGGATTGGCCCATTGTACCACGAGTAGATCGACATTTTATTCCACAATGAAATGAGTGATACTTGAGATCACACGAATTGGACTAGTATCCATGGAATAAAAATACGAACCGAAATTTCTTTGAAATAGGTAATGTTAGATCATCACTTATTGTATCTACTGTTGTCGGCAGCTTAGAGTCGTACAAATCCAGCATACGAATTATTAGCTCGTGTTTTAGGCAAAAATGATTGAGTAGTGCCACTAAGACACAACTCATTTTAAGGCGGCTAAGGTGAACTACGAATCAAATGATTGACATTGTATTAACGAAATACAATTAGTTGACATTGTATTAAGAAAATTGAAGCAAAATTTAAGTTTTAGGAAACTTAGTAGCTAAAATTGCAGGTACAACTTAGATACATGAAAATGGCGGATGTCAACGAGGTGTTACTTCTTCTAATAGCAGCCCTATTTAGGTAAATTCTTTACTTAAATGTGTTGTTTAATTATCTTAAATTTGATCAAAATGTTGGGTCAATGCAACTTCTCTTTCAGGTCGTATGTGAATTGTAAATCACTCCAAACATATACCTTTCTAGCATGTATACTACAGTAGTAGTACAAGGCTGCACATCATCTTGCATCACGTATCTCAAATTTTTCTAGATAAAGCATTTAATGTTAATTTGGCCTTGCGGGTTAATTTGGTAGTTGCTTCAATTGTAAGACCTATTAAGCCGAAATCCTCTGATTTTGGATGGTATCAGGAAATTATTGTATGATGAAGGTGAAAATACATCATTTTAATTTCGCAGGTAGTTCTGATCGGTTCTGGTATATTAGTGACGTTGATTATTTTTTTGCTAATTTTTTCTGAAAGTAAGTGTTCTTTTTCTCATTCCCATCCTACTAAATATTTCGGAGTTTCGGGTGTCAGGGATATGGTTTTAATTGTATTTAGGATTCTTTGTGCACCTAATAACACCTTATGTTTGACAAATCTCTTTTGTTTTCAGTTTCTTTTAGTGTGACCTACTTTGAGTTCACAACTTCAAATCATCCCATAGAAAAAGAAAGAAAGAAAACCTCTCTTTAAAGGTAAATCACGATTAAAATAAAATGAAATAGTAAAATCAAAAGATGAACCACTTGGAACGAATCCGAATCAGGAGCAGAGTCATATATCAGCAGGTGACTATAAGATAATTGCTTTCTAAATTCACCTAAGCCTAATACCAACATCACATTGTACAAAATATAGTTATTCAAAAGTGACACCAAAGATCTGAATTCGAAACTCATCAACACTTAAGTCTTTAACAAAAAAAACAAAAACTATGGTTTTTGCAACCACTACCTAGAATCTTAACCCCGCCCCTGAATACACATGTTCCTGTGAACATAGTCGTCAAGCTACTAGCAATGATTCCTTGGGAGGCTTTTTTTTTTTTTTTGTACAAAGTTCAGTTTTGATGGGACTTCAACCAAATCCCAATGTATGTCGGGGGCGAGGCGTTTGTGCATCTGAATCTACCTAATCATCGACACCTAAGTTAAAGAGGTACATTATTTATATGCCTCTACTTTTGACATCCAATAAATATATCCTTATACAACAATAAATATCTCCCTATTTTTTAATAACTTTATCCATTTAATATTAGATTATTTTAATATCCTCACCCATATAATATTTTTTTTATTTCAAAATGGAACAAATTTGTTCCTCTACCACTTCACCACCACCACTACCACCAATATTCAACTACCATTACACCACCACCATCTACCAACCACCACCACTAATATTCCACCATCACTCTTTCACCACCACCAGTCCTCCGCCACCACTAGTCTGTCGCCGCCGCCACCACCGCCGCCACCGTCCGCCGCCACCACTGATTCAGATATTTTTATATCAACAACATTAGTTGATCCAAATAAAAATAGAACCAATAGTAGAAATTGATCCAGTTTAGGGGATCAACAACGGTAGTTGATCCAAAAAAAAGGATCAACAGTAGAGATTGATCCATGTAAATGGAGTGAACTTGGCGTGAGTCGAACACGCATCATCTGACATAGAGTCAGTCATGCTACCATTGCACCACAAGTTCAACATTGGAAGAAATTTACATCATTTAAATTACAAGCATGATTATACTAATCCAAGAAAATTTTGTTGAAAGGATCAACAACAGTAGTTGATCCATTAAAAAATTGGATCAACAACAGGAGTTGATCCCATAAAAAATTGGGTCAACAACAGGAGTTGATCCATTAAATGGGATCAACAACAAAAATTGATCCCGTAAAAATATATAAACAACAACAATTTATCATCACCTTTAGCTTCATAAACAACAACAGCTTCAAGACCAAGCTCTCCATCTGAAGCTAAACACAAAAAACACCAACAATCACACAGAATATCCACCACCACCATCACAAAAACCAATACCACCACTATCTTCGTCAACAATTTTAATACTCTAACCTCACCACAACCATCATTCCAACCAAAACCACCACAATCTCCATCACCGATTACATCGTTTTAACCTTCTTCCATCCACATCATCGAATACAACCAGAACCATCGCAAAATCTGCATCATCAATTTCACCGATATCTCCATCATCATAAACTAAACTGAAAAATCAAGTAACAAACTTAAAATCTCCATCATCAATTTCATCATTTTTACCTGAATGTGTTATCGATCTAAAGAAGAATGAAATAAAAAACTAGGGTTCGAGAAGGGAATGCGAATCAAGTAATACCATCATTGTTTCTCGTTGAACAATCACCAGATTTGAGATTTTTAATTGAATAAAGAGGAAATCGATCTAAATCGATTCTTTAGAAGGAGGCAGTGATACTGATGCTGATAAGAGGTGATGGCGGAAGTGGAGGTGGTGCGACGAAGAAGGTGGTCGTTGTTTGTGGAAGAGGAAGAGGAAGAGGAGAGAGAGTTTAGATCTGAATCTGGTAAAATGAAAGAAACGATTGGTGAAATCGACAATATATGAGGGTAAAGTTGGTATTGTGGTGTGATTTGTAGATAGTGGTAAAAGTGGTTCGATTCTCAGACTTGTGAAGGATATTAATTAGACTTAAATTCTAATATTAAAATAGAAAACTCACTAAAAATTATAGCAAACTCAATCAAAGTTGATATCAATATTAAAAGAACACTAAGGCTAAGATTCCACTATTTTCCAAGTTCAAAGTGATTAAACCAATACTTATATTTATGCAATTTTCTCGTTTAATTTGATTCTAAAATATTGCAACAAGTAGATTTTCAAAAGTAATAATTGTAAATACCAAATATGAAGCATCAAAAGTCTTAAAACTAAGCACACTCCATCAAAATAAATCACAAACACTCAAATAAAAATCATATTCAATAATAGTTCAAGGAAAATAATCATATAATTATTGCAAATAAAAAGATAAAATAGAATATACCACTTTTTATTGGAAAAATAGCTTCCTCTATCGCCTCAGCAATGGGGTTTAGCTTCTCATATTAACCATGTTCTCAAAGTATGTTTTTATAGCTCAAAAGTGTACAAGGAGGTGAAAAAGTGATAACACAGCCGATTCGCAACAGTGTGAAGGTGTTGCAGAATCTCTGTTACAAAGAGGAAACAGTAGCTAAAGACCTAATGCAATTATTGTTGATAAACGATAGATGGGTTCTGCTGTTGAATAACGACAGTGTTCTGCGACAGATACTTGTGCGTCAATGTTCTTCGTGTTCTTCCCCTTCAGCAGCAGCAGAATATTGTATTTTCCTGAAACTCGATCTCTGGAGCTCTGTGGTGTTCTAAACTTCTCCTAAGGTTTCGTCCCCCTTCTATAAGTTATCCCAACTCCTTTTATAGCCCACAGGTCGATTTAATCTCCAAGAAATCTCCTTTTTTTTCAACCAAAAGTCTCGGCTTTTCCTTTCTTTCCAAACTCTTTGTACGCGTCTCATGCAGTTATCCAAGATCTACTCTGTGAATAAAATAAATCTGAGGTCATATCATCTCACAATCTTCACATAATCTTCCAAATATTCTCCAAATCAAGATAAAGAAAACTCGAAACATGCACGTCGCTGTTTTACTTCCAACCTGAGAAACTCTCGTATTCTTTCATCTAAGCACCGTACGTACTTCCCTTGTTTATCTCCTCTTTCCTTTTGTGATCAAGTTCTCGAGAATATCTCCCACATAGCTTCCATAAATATAGCAGCAAATACCCGAAAAAAACTTGAACTTCCCTGTTTTACCTAAACTCGGTTTTTGTCCCTTTTTCTTCGTATCTACAAGTCTTACCAACCCTGTTTTGATGAACCAGGGTAGTACCATATCATTCCCATGAAGAAATATGCAACAATCTTGGTCAATTCCATCTTCAGAAGTTCACGCAGAAACCAAACAAATTTCCCGCCATTTTCTGTTCGTATGAAAGTCATGAGGTGGAGTGCCCCTATCCTCTGAAGGGATGCGAATAGCAATTGAGTACCCCTTATAATTTGAGGTGCCCTTTATCAAAACTGAGAGTCTGAATAGTAATTTTCTCCCACGAGCGCAAATACCACTTTTCGAGCCAATTTTGCCGCAGAAGCTTATTTCTCCAAAAACACCTACAAAGACATAAAATAACCAAATAAGTATAAAATCGAGCACTAACAATATATACAATTGAGATATAATAGACACATAAATGTGTCTATCAAATACCCCCAAACTTATTATTTTCTAGTCCTCGAGCAAATCAAGTAAAATAAAATCCTAACTCAGTGTCGCAGGCATCGTCGATTGCATTTAGCGTATGCAATAAGCCTTTAAACCCCTAGGTGTCTCTAGTGGCGGAGTGTTGTCCCCGGAGGGCTTACCAGAGGTATACCCACAAGACCTTTGTACTCCAGACCCTAGCTTTCTACACAGAACCTTGGAAGGCACTAAAGAATCTCCTTGATTGGCATACTTATTGACTACAGGACGAAGTACCCTGATGCAAAATTCCAATTGTTGTACACGAGTTCGCACTCAAGCATACTAAAATTCATATATAAGTGACAGAGCTCTACTCAGATAGTCGCACTATGAACATCAATATCCGGAGTCAAAACTAATCACATGGATAGATCAAGAATATGGATATAGAGAAAAACATAGATGGTTTTGATGTTTACTAGGTGAACGGTGTTTCTCATATCTGTCTGAAGGCCTCCGCCAAAATGAACCTATCCTAATGGACTGAGATACTAGTCTGACTAATATCAACACACTGGCATATACAAGGGAACCAGTGATTGATAATCCTAACTCTAGATCAACACAACTGGCATATACAACGGTTCCAGTGGTCGACTTTATTGAATTTATTCCAGTTGGTCTGATGGTCTGGTCTCAGTTTCTTTTTCTTTATTTTTTTTGTATCTCAGTTTCTTTTTCTCAATCACGCAGAACCTTGGAAGGCACTAAAGAATCTCCTTGGTTGGCATACTTATTGACTACATGAGGAATTACCCGGATGTGAAATTCCAATTGCTGTACACGAGTTTGCACTCAAGCATACTAAAATTCATATATAAGTGACAGAGCTCTACTCAGATAGTCTCACTATGGACATCAATATCCGGAGTCAAAACTAATCACATGGATAAATCAATAAGATGGATATAGAGAAAAACATAGATGGTTTTGATGTTTACTATGTGAACGGTGTTTCTCATATCTGTATGAAGGCCTCCGCCAAAATGAACCTATCCTAATGGACTGAGATACTAGTCTGACTAATATCAACACAACTGGAATATACAAGGGAACCAGTGATTGATAATCCTAACTCTAGGTAAACACACTGGCATATACAAGGGTACTAGTGGTCGACTTTATTGAATTTATTCCGGTTGGTCTGGTGGTTTGGTCTCAGTTTTTTTTTTGTATCTCAATCACTCTAATTCACCCTAGCATTGGTAACAACTTGAATCGTGAGCCCCACCTAATCACTTAGAGAAACTAAGTTTAAAAACAAAATAAAATAAAAAAAGAAGTGAAACGGACTCAACGAGATATGGTGAAACTATCATGTTATTTCTAACACATGAGCTCTGTGCTTTTATGAATAGAGTCTTTAGATGTTGCCATCTAGTCAGATTGGTTCCTCAACTCCTACAACCAAAATGCTTCCATCCACTTAGATTGGTTAGTGCCATCCTTATAGGCATAAATTTCTAGGCTCTGGAGTTTATTTATTGTAACAAAAAGGCAACAAAAAGTTTCTACCCCACCCCCAAACTTAAATATAACATTGTCCTTAATGTTTCTAGTGAAAGAACATTATCAAAAGTATAAATAACATGAGGAAATAGTAAAGAGAGAAGTCGGAAAGATAGTACCTGGGTGAAGTGTAACCAAAAACCTACAAAAATAATATACAACATAAAAACCGCCTCGATGGTCAATCAAGGTAAACAGGGTCCTCCAGAGGGACCTCCTCAACATCACCTGTAGTAAAAGGTTCTAAAAAGGGATTCAATATCTGACCGTTAACCTTTGAAGAACTACTACCATTTGGTGTCTCAATCTCAACAGCGCCATGAGGAAAAACAGTACGGACCACAAAAGGACCGGTCCACCGAGAGCGCAACTTCCCGGGGAATAGATGCAAACGAGTGTCATAAAGAAGAACTTTTTGACCTGGAGAAAATGGCTTTCATAAAATATTTTTATCATGTACAAGTTTCATTTTGTTTTTATACTCCTTAGCACTATCGTATGCATCTCTACGAATCTCGTCCAACTCATTAAGCTGGAGTTTTCTATGAGCTTCTGCCTTGTCAAGTGAAAAGTTTAGGTTATTAATAGCCCAATAGGCTCTATGCTCTAACTCAACGGGCAGGTGACATGCCTTTCGAAACACTAAACGATAAGGTGACATTCCAATGGGTGTCTTAAACGCAGTACGATAAGCCCATAAGGCATCAGTAAGCCTTGATGACCAGTCTTTCCTATTAGGATTAACTGTTTTCTCTAAAATACGCTTAATTTCCCTATTGGAGACCTCTACCTCACCACTAGTCTGTGGGTGATATGGGGTAGCTACTTTGTGGGTAATACCATATTGTTTCATTAAAAGTGCAAACGGTCTATTACAAAAATGTGAACTTCCATCACTAATTATAGCTCGCGATGTACCAAATCGTGTAAGTATATTCTCTTTCAAAAGCTGGACTACGACCCTGTGGTCATTCGTTTTACACGGAACCGCCTCAACCCACTTAGACACATAGTCCACATCGAGAAGTATGTAAAGATAACCAAACGAAATAGAAAATTGACCCATAAAATCAATGTCCCACACATCAAAGACCTCAATCACTAAAATATGGTTCAAAGGCATCATATTTCTACGGAAAATGGTCCCTAACCTCTGGAAACGCTCACAAGAAACACAATAACTATGAGAGTCTTTAAACAATGAAGGCCAGTAAAAACCACACTGCAATATCTTAGTAGAAGTCTTCTTAGCAATAAAATGACCCCCACATGCATGTTCATGACAAAAGGAGAGAATACTGGACTGGTCATTCTCAGGTACACATCGCCTAATGATCTGGTCTGGGAAATACTTAAACAAATAAGGATCGTCCCAAAATAAATGCTTAACCTCGGCTAAAAACCTAGAACGATCTTTCTTACCCCAATGTTGAGGCATTCGACCAGTAACAAGATAATTCACTATATTTGCATACCAAGGTGATTGGGAAACAGAGAACAATTGTTCATCAGGAAAACTATCCCTTATAGGAAGGGAATTATTAGGGGAACTAACAACTAGCCTAGACAAGTGGTCTGCTACTACATTCTCTGCACCCTTTTTGTCTCTAATGTCTGGACAAAATTCTTGTAACAAAAGGATCCATCTAATCAATCTAGGTTTGGTATCCTTCTTAGACAAAAGGTATTTCAAAGCAGCATGATCAGTATAGATTACGATCTTAGAACCTAATAGGTAGGACCTAGACTTATCCAAGGCAAACACGATGGCTAAAAGTTCCTTCTCGGTAGTTGTGTAGTTCATTTGGGCATCATTCAGAGTTTTGCTAGCATAATAATCTGAAGCATTACACATAATCTCAAAGGGTAGGTTCCAGTTAGGTGCCTGGACTACGGGAGCGGTAGTGAGTAAAGTCTTAAGCTTCTCAAAAGCCTCTAAACAAGCATCATCAAAGACAAACTTAACATCTTTAGCAAGCAAATTGCAAAGAGTCTAGAAATCAAGCTAAAATCCTTAATGAACCGACGGTAAAAACATGCATTCCCTAGGAATGACCTAATATCTTTTACGGTTTTTGGGACCTGTAAAGTCTTAATAAGGTCAACTTTGGCTTTGTCTACCTCTATACCCTTTGAAGAGACGATGTGCCCTAACACAATTCCTGATTTAACCATGAAATGGCATTTTTCCCAAGTAAGCACTAATTTTTTTTCCTTACACCTAGTCCACACTAATGTCAAATGATGCAAGCACTCATCGAAAGATGAACCAAATGCTGAAAAATCATCCATAAATACCTCTAAGAACCGTTCTACCATATCAGAAAATATGCTCATCATACAACGCTGAAAAGTTTCAGGGGCATTACATAGCCCGAAAGGCATGCGTATATACGCGAAGGTACCAAAGGGACATGTAAAAGTGGTTTTCTCTTGGTTTTATGTGGAAATAACGATCTGATTATATCCGGAGTAGCCATCTAAGAAGCAATAATGACTATGTACAGCTAACTTCTCTAGCATTTGGTCGATAAAAGGAAGGGGAAGTGATCCTTCCTTGTGACCTTGTTCAATTTCCTATAGTCGACACGCCATCCCGTGGTCACTCGGGTTGGGATTAACTCATTATTATCATTCTGGTCTATAGTGATACCTGATTTCTTGGGGACAACCTGAACGGGGCTAACCCACTTACTGTCTGAAATTGGGTAGATAATACCCGCATCTAACAACTTAAGCACCTCTTTTCGAACTACCTATTTCATGTTAGGGTTCAGTCGACGTTGCATCTCCCTAGAAGGTTTGGAGTCTTCCTCTAAATGAATCTGATGCATACACACCGTAGGACTTATACCCTTTATGTCTGCTATAGTCCACCCTAAAGCTTCCTTATTGTCTTGAAGTACATTTACTAGCCTACTTTCCTGATCACTATCCAAATCGGAAGCTACAATCACAGTAAAGTCTCAGATGGGCCTAAAAACACATACTTTAGAGTATCGGGTAGTGGTTTAAGGTCCAACTGCGGGGGCTTTTCTAAAGAAGGAATAAGGGTAGTATCAGAAACTGGTAATGGTTCGAACCTAGCTTTCCATCTATCAGTGTCTAACACGGGGGTAGAATCTAATAGAGCATCCACCTGTTCAATAGTGCTATCGTCGTCAAAATCTAAACCAAAATGGGATAGACAACTTTCTAATGGGTCTTCAGACAAAATGTTTGGTAATGACTCCTGAACTAAGGCTTCTATCATGTTCACCTCTTCAACACATGTGTCATCTAGCTCATGAGGTAGCTTGCTGACATTAAAAATGTTCATCTCCATAGTCATATTATCAAAAGATAAACTCATTACACCATTTCGACAGTTCATGATCGCATTAGATGTAGCTTAAAATAGGCGACCTAAAATCGCAGGTATCTGGTTCTTTGGGTCAAGGGCAGGTTGGGTATCTATGACCACGAAATCCACTGGATAAATAAACTTGTCGACTTCAATAAGAACATCCTCGATAACACCTCGAGGGATTTTAACAGACCTATCAGCTAACTGCAGTTTCATCTGAGTAGGTTTCATTTCACCAAGTCCTAGCTGTATGTATACATGGAATGGCAGTAAGTTCACACTGGCTCCTAAGTCAAGTAAAGCCTTTTCTACTCGGAAGTTACCTATTGTGCAAGCAATGGTAGGAGAACCTGGGTCTTTGTACTTTGGAGTTGTGGTGTTCTGAATGATTGAAATTACGTGACTAGCTAAAAAGGCTTTTTTATGGACTCTAAGTTTTCGATTTCGCGTACACATATCCTTAAGGAACTTGGCATAAGCAGGAATTTGCTTAATTGCATCTAATAAAGGAAGGTTTATGGTAACTTTCTTAAAAACCTCCAATATGTCATTAAAGTTTGACTCCTTTTTTGTTGGTATTAATAGTTTGGGAAATGGGGCTCTAGGTATAAAATCAGACCTTTCAGGAACCGAATTCACATCATCAGAAACTTTATCAGTCTCCTCAGCTACTGGTCCTGAGAGGTGAGATTCTGAGGGGTGAACTACAGTATGTTCACTATCGGGCATGCTTACCTTATTATCTGCAACTCTAACAGTCCAAAGGGTTCTAAGAACATTCAATTGATTCGATGGTTTTGCACCTAATTCATGAACTCCTCTAGGGTTGGGTTGTGTTTGACTAGGAAACTTACCTTTTTCTCTCAAATAATTACTTATCAGACCAACCTGGGTTTTTAACTCGAAAATAGCCTGACTATTTTCTTGTCCTATCCTGTTACTAGCTTGTAGACTTTGTTCTACGGATAACTGAAATTTTGCAGTTTGCTGAGTTAACAAGGCGAGAGATTCCTCTAAACTTAGGATTTTCTTATCTGACTGATTCTGAAACTGAGGTAGTCCTGAAGGATTCTTAGTATAGCCAAAACCTGGGGGAGCATTAGAATTACTAAACTGACCTTGACTCTGGCCATTAGACCACGAAAGGTTCGGATGGTTTCTCCAACCAGGATTATAGGTTTCTGAATATGGGTCAATCTTTTGACGGTTATCAAATCTAGTGTTATTATAAAGAGCATTGGCTTGCTCTTCAATATTCTGGCCTTCCCAAAAAGGCTCCACTCTACCACTAGTCTGGCCCACTTCTAAAGCTTCTAACCTTTTTGCTATAGCAGCATCTGATTCATAGCCTCCTTCTACCCTATTAACGTTTCCTCTACTTAAAAGAATTGTTTTCTGGGGTTCCCTACTATTTTCCCATTGCTGGGTTTTTTCGGCGATTTCATTAAAAAATTCCATCGCCGCATCAACAGTTTGGTTTTCAAATCCACCAGTGCATAGAGACTCAACCATGGTCGTTGTGGAATAATCTAAACCCTCATAAAGGATCTGAACTAGCCTAACCTTTTTCTAAACCATGATGAGGATACTGGGATAATAAATCATTGAACCTTTCCAAATACCTATATAAAGATTCTCCCTCTTGTTGTGAAAATGTGCATATTTGCGTCCTAATAGGCGATGTTTTTTGCCTAGGGAAAAACTTATTGAAAAAGGCAGATGTAAGTTGTTCATATGTCTCAATTGACTCGGAGTCCAAACTATATAGCCACGACTTGGCCTTATCTTTCAGGAAAAATGGGAATAACCTAAGTTTCAAAGCACCATCATCTAAGCCTCTAATTCTTAGAGTACTACAAATTTCCTCAAAATCCCTAACATGGTAATAAGGGTTTTCATTTTCTTTCCCTAAAAAGATTGGGAGCATCTGTAAGGTCCCAGGTTTCAGTTCATAGGGTGCCTCCGTTTCAGCTAACTTAATACACGAAGGACGAGTAGTCCTAGTCAGATTCAACAAAGCTTTTAAAGTTGCCATTTATGGCACTATCAGAATATTAGGGATTGTCTCCTCAAGCGGAAGATCAAAAACAGACTCTTCAAAAGTCGAACTCTCTAGATTAAGGTAATCGAGACGCTTCGAACTACTTGGTTTCTCTTTAACAAATCTACCTAGTGCGTCTCTTTTACGTTCAGGCATACAATAGAATTTTCTAAATTGGAAGGGTAAGCAAACACAGATCAAGGCCGACTCAACCAAATCAAACCTATTGATTTCTAACAAACAAAAAGCATGATGGCTCCACTTATATTATTTCCAGACCAGCTTCTAATCCTTCGAAAGGGAATTCGTTACAATTTAAGCAAACCCCTCTGGAATCAATCCGAGCTAAAGTAAGTTGAATATAGGCGAGGGAAGCTCGATGGAGCTTTAATACCCAAGGCCTCACCGGTATTACAAGGCGGCGCAGTCACACATTCAACTTACAGAAACCGTCAAGAAATTCGAAGTATGCTTAAAAGAGTAACCAATATTTTTCGAATGACTTTCCTGTTAAGCTCGTTACCCTATCAGTCTCGTTCTATTCAAAATTTTAGGCTTAGGTTCGCGTAGGTTACGTGTTCCTAAAGCGGGCAAGAAGAGAACGATGATGAAATCCGAACCCTTATCTTGTATGGCCAAGCCTTGCCCTTTACTAGAAAAATAAATGTCCGTATTCAGTCCTCAACATATATGCATACGAAGGAGTCCAGTAACTCGCTGACAGGGGATTCGCGAGTGTTTAGAATCTTACCTCCCGTTCCAGACGGGGGATGAATCGGTTGTAGTCGACTCGGGCCACTGACTCCGATGTCAAGTGTACGAACCCAAGGTGCAGAGACAATATCGTAATTGTCCTCCTTCTCTGCTAACAGTTTATATTTAAAGTACCCTTCCGTAGGGTAATAAAAAAATAATGTCCCAAAGTCCAAAAGTCCAAAAAGTAAAGAAAAATTACAAAAATAATAAACCCTAATACAATTTTTTTTTGTTTTTTTAAAAAGAAAATAAAGAAAGCCTAAACTAAAATTGTATAAAATAAAATTGTCTTCTTTTCTGTTCTTTTGGCTTTAATCTTTAGCTCCAAGTCTTTATGAAATCACCAAACTCTTTGGCTCAATTTTCTTTTTAATCCAAAACCTGTAGAACAAGATAAATACCCAAAAACATAAAAAAGAACAAAAATAATAAAAAAATAAAATAAATAAAAATGAAATAAATCTAAAACCCTAAAAACAAGTCCGCGTCGGCGGCGCCAAAAATTGATGTGATTTGTAGATAGTGGTAAAAGTGGTTCGATTCTCAGACTTGCGAAGGATATTAATTAGACTTAAATTCTAATATTGAAATAGAAAACTCTCTAAAAATTATAGCAAACTCAATCAAAGTTGATATCAATATTAAAAGAACACTGAGGCTAAGATTCCACTATTTTCCAAGTTCAAAGTGATTTAATCCAATATTTATATTCATGCAATTTTTTCGTTCAATTTGATTCTAAACTATTGCAACAAGTAGATTCTCAAAATAAGAAGTGTAAATCTGAAGCATAGAACATCAAAAACCTAGGTCCAAGCATGCTCTATCAACAGAAATAACAATTGCTTAACAAGGATCATTCAAACAATTCTCACTCAAGGCAAAACAATCATAAAAATAATTGCGATAAATAAATAAATAAGAATGTACCACTTTGTATTGGAAAAATAGCTTCCTCTATCGCCTCAGAAATGGGGTTGAGCTCCTCATATTAACCACTTGCTCAAAATACATGTTTGTTGCTCAAAAGTTGATTAAAAAGAAGAGAACGTATAAAACAACGTATTTGTAACGGAAATAATTATTACGAACCACTGTTACAAAGTACCCTAACACAGAACTGTTGCAAACTCTGAATAATTGTTACAGAAATTGTGACAAAGTGATTGAATTTGAAAGAAAAGGCCACAGATTCTGCGCTGTCTCTTACTGCTGTTCTGTGTTCTTCTTCTTCCTCTCGCCTGTATCTCTGCAACTTGGTGTTTTTATGCTCTGCTATGTTCTAAACTTCCGCAAAGTGTACCTAGGTCTTCTATGAGCTATCCCAACTCCTTTTATAGCCCACAGGTCGATTGAACTTCAAGAAATCTTTAGCTATTCTTATCTTTCCTCCACCTCAAGTCTCGGGATTTCTTTCCCTGACAGGCTTCTCTACGAGGTTCTGTGAGTTGTAAACTTCTCAAATAAGGTAAGATAGAGTCCCAAATATAGTTAACCTCTCCAGAATCTCGCCAACTCCCATATATATAACCAAAAAGTCCGGTAATAACTTCACTTCCCTGTTTCGCTCAAACCGAAGATTTGTCACTGTTTTATCGAATCTAAAGCTCATACCAATCCTGTTTTGACTCATCAACTAAATTCCAATCCATCTCCACGTCAAACTCCGACTAAATTTCCTCCTAATCATCAACAGAACTTCGATAAACATCCATCTCCTCTGTTTCGCTCCAACATGGTTTTTCAGCCCAAAATATTTGATCCAAACATAAACACCAACCCTGTTATGATTTAAGAAGTCCATCCCAACAAAAATATGCAGCTGAGTCACTCCAAATCTGATTCATGAAATCTCAACAGTCCCGTGAAACTCCACACCTCTGGTTTATTCTTCCGGCTTATTTAGCCCAGCTCATTCGATCCAATCACACCTACCAGACTTGTTTAGTCATAACAGGATATATCCAATCCAAAGACCCATTGAATCCGGCCAAAACTCCAGCAAAATCTCGCCTAAAAATTCCGCCGAAAAACTCAATTTGAATTCAGTTTTTCCCACCAAAATTTTGGTGAAGATAAAGGGTGCCCCCTATCCAGAGTAGGGGTTTAGATAGAAGCTCTCTTGGGGGTGCCAAGGGGTGCCCCTTATCCAATCTGTGGGTGCCAATATCATTTCCTCCAGGTGCTTTAGACAACTTTTCGAGCCGATTTTTCCAAAAATGTTTACTGGCCAAAAATACCTACACACACATAAAACACCATAATAAGTACAAAAATGATCTCTAACAATATATAAAATCGAGACAAATTAGACACAAAAATGTGTCTATCATAAACCACCTTACCAACTCTTTTTATCACTTTAAGTAGACCATCATATCTTGGAATTAGGCATCTATGCACTGTCTTGCTAGAAAGCTTCTTCCAAATCTGGGGTGTTAGATTTAACAACACCATGTCTCCCACCTCAAACTCTACATCTTTGCGATGCAAGTCAGCATACTTCTTCATTCGTCTCTGTGCATTATCCAAACTATCGCGCGCTTGCTCAGTCACTTCTGTTTTTGACCTTGCATAACGATAAGCTGCTGGACAGGAACCTTGCGTCTTAGCCTTTGGCACCTCATGAGGGGTTAATGGCTGCTGTCCTGTAGCTAACTCAAAAGGACTCAGCTCTGTTGCTGAACTCTTGTGAAAATTATAACAATATTGGGCCGTATCCATCAACATCACCCAATTTCCCCATATTGACGTCACATAATGACGCAAGTACTCTTCTAGCAATGCATTTATCCTCTCCGTATGACCATCGGTTTGGGGGTGATTGCTAGTAGAAAACTTTAGTTCGGAACCAAGCATTCCAAACAAGGCGGTCCAAAACCTGCCTGTAAACCGTGAGTCTCTATCACTCACAATATCTCGAGGAAGTCCCAAATACTTCACCACATTCTTGAAGAACAGATCCGATGCAACGTCTGCATTGCAAGAATGGGGGAAGGGAATGAATGTAACATACTTCGAAAAGGGATCAACGACGACCATTATCGAGCTAAAGCCTTGCACCTTTGGCAGACGGTTAATAAAGTCTATTGACAAGCACTGCCATGGCTTGTATGAAATCGGCAAAGGCTGTAGCAATCCTGCTACACTTCTCCTTTACGTCTTATCCAGTTGACACACTAAGCATGTCTTCACATACAATTCAACATCTTCTTCCATTTTAGGCCAGTAATAGGAACGAGCTATCAAAGCATGCGTCCGTTCCATGCCTGGATGACCAGCCCAAATGGAATCATGCGTCTCTCACAAGAGTTCCCTTCTCAAGCCACCTGAATTAGGTACATAAAATTTTCTTCCCTTGGCGTAAATGACTCCATCATCTAGCCAAAATCGACGAACGATCCCATCACTGATCTGCTTAGTCAGGCGCACACATGTCTGATCATTCTTCGTCTCTTCTTTGATTCGAGGCAACAACTCTGTCTCAATCGTGGTCAGTGCCGCAACATATTCTGCCACCAACTTTCTGCTTAACGCATCTGGCACAGAATTAAGCTTTCCTGTCTTATGCTCGAACTTTTAGTCGAACTCGCTCAAAAAGTCAAGCCACCTTGCTTGTTTTGGCGAAAGTTTCTTCTGGATGGAAAATAACGTAATTGCCACATTATCCGTCCTTATGATGAAATAAGTTTCCAACAGATAATGGCGCCACGTTCTTAGGCAATGTATCACTTCCAACGTCTCTTTCTCATGCACAGTGTATCTCCCTTCAGCATCATTAAGCTTACGACTCTCGTAAGCCACTTGATGGACATCTTGCACCAAGACTCCCCCTAGATCTGTCTGAAGCATCAGTGTGCACTTCAAATGGTAAATCGAAACTAGGCAAGCGAAGAATTATTTCTGTTGATATCGCTTCCTTCAATGCATCGAATGACCGCTGACACTAGCTCGTCAGTCCATGCCCATGATTTGTCCTTCCTCAACAAATCTGTCAAAGGGGGCACTTTCTTTGAATAGCCAACTATGAATCGCCGGTTATTACTAGCTAAACCCAAGAAAGAACGAAGCTCTCCAAGATTCTTAGGTTATGTCCAATCCAAAATGGCTTCTACCTCTTCTGGTCCATATGCACGCATCCTTGCGATATTACATGGCCAAGGAAAGTAATTGTGGTCTGGGAAAACTCACACTTTTCCTTCTTCACATACAAACTTGCTTCTCTAAGCTTTGCAAACACTTTGCGAAGATGCATCACATGCTCTTCCAAAGTCTCACTATAAATGATTATGTCATCCAAGTATACAACTACAAAGCGGTCAATGTACTCGGAAAACACATCCTTCATCAGATTGCAAAATGTTATTGGAGCATTCGTCAAGCCAGATGGTATCACACGGTATTCAAACGAGCCATACCTTGTTACCATTGCAGTCTTTGGTTCATCTCTTTCTGCTATGCGCACTTGGTAATAACCTGAGCGCAAATCCAACTTGGTGAAGAACTTAGCCTTGGCCAACCCATCAAACAAGTCTGCCACTAGCGGAATTGGGTAATTGTTCTTCACAGTTAGTTTGTTCAAATCCCTATAATCAACACACATACGAAGCGAGCCATCTTGCTTCTTTTGGAACAACACCGGAGCACCAAAAGGAGCTTTAGACGGTTGTATGTAGCCTTCCTCCAGCAGTTCAGAAATATGCTTGCGCATCTCCTCAAGTTCTAGTGGTGACATATGATACGGTGCTTGCGGAGGCGGCCTCTCCCCTGGCACCAACTCTATCATATGATTGATCCTACTCCGTGGTAGTAGCGTCTTAGGTAGTTCTGCAGGCACCGTATCTGCAAACTGTTCTAAGACCGCAACTATTCCATCTTCTACTTCTACTACCTTTCCTGGTTTGATCTAAACCAAAACTCCTAGGAAAGTAGCCAAGCCTTGACGTATACCTTCTTTCACCTGAATCGCAGACAAATATGGCTTAAGTATCTTGTCTGGTTTTCTTTGTCCCACCATAGGAACAAAGCATGGATAATGAGGGTGTTGTATCAATATCCCATTTCTGTGAGGTAATGGCGACGCCTTCGCCGCGCAAAACAAATCTATGCCCAAAATCAGGTCATAATCATCCATAACCATAACTAGCAAATCTAGTTTTCCTTTCCATTCTCCAACTTGCACATCTGCATTGCGAACTTTCCCTCGACTGGCTTGTGGTTCTGCGTTAATAGTTTTGATGGTTCTAGCCGCGCTAGTAACTGTTAAGTTCAATGCCACGACAACATTTGGATGAATAAAGGACTTGGTAGCACCGATATCAGCCATCGCTAATACCCATTTTTCATTAATCTTCACATCAACGTAAATCAGTCCAGAAGACATTTTCTTATTACTGTGCTTTGCTCCCTAGCAAATGACTGATGTTGCGATATTGGCCCCTGCCAACATCATGTTGAGCCTTCCCAGCCTCGCGTTGTTTCTCAACAGCACTTGCAGCGTCTCCGGTACCCTTAGTGCAGTTCTGATATGTAAAACAACTTGTTTCACCCTCATCAAGTTGTTCCGAGGACATCCTTCGTGCATGATTATCACTTGCAGATTCTTGAATTAACGATTCGCATATCTTTAATGCAATTATTTGGTCTGATCTTCGCCCCATCCTTTGCATGCCTTGTAGTTTTTGTGTGGATCCTTCACTTCAAATACAATTTACAGCCAAACATAGAACATCGACAACTTCAATCATCCTTATAATGCAACGTGAATAGAGAGACCCTTAACCAGGGCTCTGATACCCGAATTGTCACAGGTTCGCAACACCCAAATGCTACAACCAACTTGAAAATGGTAACTATGCTCCGCAACACAATTTCAGCCAACTCGCACTTAGCCAATACTTAAACTTCTTGACTAATTCTCTATTCATCCCATACTAAACAGAGGTTCTGCTCACAAATCTTCCAAGCCTTCAATCAAATGCACACACTCCGCTTGATGCATAAACAATAAGCCAAACCAAAGGTAAATATGCAGCAACAGAACGTTTCTCTAAATTAGGCCTTAGCCTTTTTATTTATTGCACCCTTAGGGTTACAGACTATTCTTGTTCCGGATTACCCAATCCCTTCACAAGATCAGGCTTATATAGCCTTACAAAAAGCTATGTAAAAGTAACTGCAAGCACTTACAGATTTACTTTACATGTGGCAGTTAGCTAACTGTTCCAACCTTGCCAGTCCGCCCACTAAGCCAAACAGGACCTTCCTATCAGTTAAGAAAGCATAAAGCAAACCCACTCTCGTGTAACCAACTTTAAACTGTCGAGGCCATGTGCCCTGCACATGTCATCCTGCCTCGTTGCATGATGACCGCATCTGCCAGCCAAATGTAGCGCCATCATAGTTGTGCATCATTTTGCCAATGATGCAAGTGTGCTGATGCAAGTCTTGCTTGCATGCCTACACGCCTCATGCATACAGGTAACATGCCAAACTCATTTGACATCTCTTGATGCTAATCTCGCATCTTTGGTCATGTGCAAACCCTGTTTGGCACATGCCACTTCTCAACCTGCAACTCAGACATGCCACTCTGCATGTCTGACTTTGGCCAAGCCACTGATGAGCCACGGTGTCGCATCTTTACTTGGCCACTTTACATGCACGTCATAGTAGGCCACTTGTGTCAATAATGCAACGTGCACTAAGAATAGTATTGCCTTACCAACTTGCTACTACGAAATGGAAAATGTTGGATCGGTGAACAGAGATCCTGGGTTCTTGTTAAGTGCTATACGTTTCCTTAATTGATCTATTCAGTAAGCAAATTATTATCACTTTCTTGGAAGGCTAATTAGACAAAGCAGCAGTTCTAGTACTGCTTCATTTAACTATTTGTCTGCTACTTCTAAATGGTGTGTACTTGTTCATGCACATATATATATATATATATATGGCCTCCATGGATGAGTTTAGCTCAAGAAAGCATCCCATATAACTATATCTCCCACTTGCTAATGATTTCGTAGAAGAGGATGTTTATGCCCGTGGTTTGTTTATGCGAAAACTAAAAAAACGACGGCTTGCACGATAAGCGCAAAATGTTATTTAGTGATGGAATGTCAACTTTTACGTACTAATTACGTACCGGCTAATGATATTAATTTTGGGGTTGACAACTTAATGAAGCTACATCATTATAGAGAGCATCACCAATTACTCAAAAAATCAAACAATTTTTCACTACTCTCTTTGTGTTTGCTTCTAATGAGGTTGTTGTCATGGGTTTGTAGCTAGATTTAGAAATGTCTGTTGAATATACATTTTTAATAGTTTATAATCTTGTGATTCTTGTTTGACTCAATTAGTTTATAATCTTGCTTACAAATTGTCAAACGAGAGAATTAGGTAATTATAAGAGGAAATCATATAAAAGCAAAAGGTTTATGTTAGATTCTCATGCGCAGTTATTTTCTTCTTTTTTTAATGAGGACCACAAATCTAACGAGAAATAGGAATGGATAAATTTTATAGAGCTTTCTTAAGCTCCACGGGTTTTCACCCATGAAAGAAGCATTCCTTTAATATATCTACTGTTGTGGGCAGCTTAAAGTCGTATAATATTTAACATCAGAGTTACTAAATTTACAGTACAAATTGACATATACGAGATCTTAAAATTATTATTTCGTGTTTTAGGGTAAATGACTGAGCAAAATACCACTACGACACAACTCATTTTAGAGGTGGCTAAAGGTAAACTACAGCTCAGATGATTGACATTGTATTAACGGATGAATAAAAAATTGGTTGATGATGTAGTTTTTAAGTGGTAGTAAAGTTCGTTCAACTCGGATTATGTAGACTCGATTTTAAACTCAAACTAAAATAGAAAATTTAAAAAGAAATTGTATTCAAGTTTATAAAAAGCACTGAGACTTTGGATTCCACCAATCTCCAATTTTTATGTGATTTAATCTAGTCAATATTTATGCATTTCTTTACGTTTAAAGTGATTCTAATATTTTCGCCTAGACAAGTAGATTCTCAAAACAATAGTTGTAAATCGAAAGCATGGACCATCAAAAGATTTAACCTAAGCATGACCCATCAATTGAGAACACAACCACTTAATCAGAATCATATATTCGATTTCAGTTCAATGCAAATAATCATAAAAGAATTAAGAAAACTAAATTAAATAGAATTTACCACATAATAATTGGAAAAATGGCTTCCTCCGTCGCCTCAGCAACGGGGTTTAGCTCCTCATATTAATCACTTGCTCAAAATATCTGTTTATGGTTCAAAAGTTGATTAAAAGATGAAAAACTATAACTCTGAATGTTTGCAACGGTGTATTGGAGTCGCAAAACGAATGACTGACTGTGACAAAGAAGTTACTGTAGCAGAGTTACAAATTTGAGACGTTGTTCTTATTTGCAACGGATGTTCTTCAGCAGCAGCAGCAGAAATACGGGTTTCCTGCAACTTGATCAATTCGCCTATGTAGTGTTAAAAACTCCTCTACGACTGATCCAATAACTTCTTTTTCTTTCCTGGGACTTAAATACACCTTTTATACTACTCAGAAACCTAAAAATAGCGATTAATTCTCTCTTTTTCTTTTCGTGCAAGCCACGACAATAATCTCTTCTGCCGACTTCCTTAATCGTTTATGAGACTTCCAAACCATCCTAAACTCTTCCTTAGCTAGAATACTACCTTAGGAAACAATATCACGCGTTTAGTCTCCCTGGAATTCCTAAAATAATTCCAAAAAGTTTCCGTGCAAAACTCAAACTTTGTTTCCTTTTTCCGGCCTATCCAGCCCAATTCGATTGATTCCAGCGCACATACCAGGCCTTTTTAGTTGAATCACGTCCATCCCAGCAAATTTCAGTGATTGAGTCTCACTAAAACATCTTCGAAATCCAATCGAAAGTTTGGTTCTTCGCTGGTTATTTCTTCCCGCCTTTTTCTGATTTTAAACGAAGAAGATGACCTCCCCCTATCCTGTGCTGGTATCCCTTTAGCAGCTGCCTGGAAATGAATGCCCTTAGTAATTGGTCACCCCTTATCCATTTGAGGGGTCCGAATAGCAAGTGTCCTCTGGCGGTTCCCCGCCCAACTTTTTGAGCCGATTTTTCCAAAAATGTTTGTTGGCCAAAAATACCTACACACACATAAAACACCATAATAAGTACAAAAATGAACACTATCAATATATAGAATCGAGACAAATTAGACACAAAAATGTGTCTATCAAATACCCCCAAACTTATTATTTGCTAGTCCTCGAGCAAAAATAAAATAAAATAAAATAAAATAAAATCCTAACTCACTGACGCAGGCATCGTCGATTGCATTTAGCGTATGCAATAAGCCTTTAAACCCCTAAGTGTCCCTAGTGGCGGAGTGTTGTCTCCGGAGGGATTACAAGAGGTATACCCACAAAACCTTTACTCCAGACCTTAGCTATCTACGCAGAACCTTGGAAGGCACTAAAGAATCTCCTTGGTTGGCATACTTATTGACTACATGAGGAAGTACCCTGATGCGAAATTTCAATTGTTGTACACGAGTTTGCACTCAATCATACTAAAATTCATATAAAGTGACATAACTCTACTTAGATAGTCGTACTATGGACATCAATATCCGGAGTCAAAACTAATCACATGGATAAATCAAGAAGATGGATATAGAGAAAAACATAGATGATTTTGATGTTTACTAAGTGAACGGCGTTTCCCATATCTGTCTGAAGTCCTCCGCCAAAATGAACATATCCTAATGGATTGAGATACTAGTATGACTAATATCAACACAACTGGCATATACAAGGGAACCAGTGATCGATAATCCTAATTCTAGTTCAACACAACTGGCATATACAAGGGTACCAGTGGTCGACTTTATTCACTTTTTTTTTAACCTTTTTTTTTGTGATCCGTTTGGTCTAATTGGTCTGGTCTTTTCTTTTCTTTTCTTTTTCTTTTTTTTCTTTGTAACTAAATCACTCTAATTCACCCTAGCATTGGTAACAACTTGAATCGTGGACCCCACCTATCACTTAGAGAAACATGGTTTAAAAACAAAATAAAATAAAAATAGAAGTGAAAAGGACTCAACGAGATATGGTGAAACTATCATGTTATTTCTAACACGTGAGCTCTGTGCTTTTATGAATAGACTCTTCTAGATGTTTCCATCTAATCAGATTGGTTCCTCGACTCCTACGATCAAAATGCTTCCATCCACTTAGATTAGTTAGTGCAATCCTCAATAAGCATAAATTTCTAGGTTCTGGAGTTTATTTATTCATACTGCAACTAAAAAGTTTCTCCCATACCCCCAAACTTAAATCTAACATTTTCCTCAATGTTCTAAAGATAAAATTAAAAGCATGAACAAGGAGAAACTGTTACCATTTGAAGCAAAAGAGATAAGGAAAGATATTACCATGTTGCATGAGATTGGGTTACCTCCCAAAAAGTGCTAAATTTAAAGTCTTCAGCCGGACGTCAAATACCACAAAATGGCTAATTACCTTTCAAATCATATATCAATAGTCGAAACAACTGTGGGTCAACAAAAGCAAATAAAATTGCCACAATTATCAGACAACTGCACCAAATCAGAAAAATGAACAGACATAGCACATCCTCATCCAATGTTTCCTGCAAGACAACTGGGTTTTTCTGTTGTGCCCATTTGGGCTTCATATGAGTGTCTTGACAAATTGACTCATTCGAACAACAATTCTTTAGAATTTCCTCCTGGACAATATCAGGAGGATCCGGTTGCGGAGTCGGAAGTGACTCAAGTAATACCTCAGGTACACTAGGCTCGAATTCCAAGTTAGGGACTTCTAATGGAGATAATTGACCATTAATACCCCCAAACTTAGGGTAGTCAGTATTCTCGGACAAACCTCTAACTATTGCTTGAATTTCTGGATCCTCAGAGTCTTTAAATACTCAAGAGGTTCTTCTAGTTCATTACCCCCAAACTTAGGGTCAACACTACTATCCGTAAGGCCTAGAACTATGTCTTGAATCTCAGGGTCCGTAGAGTCTTTAAAGTACTCAAGAGATTCTTCTAGTTCAAAAGTTTGGTCACCTAACTGACTTAAGATAATTTCCTCATCAAGTTCATCTAAGGAATCACCAAATAAAGTGTCGTCCCAATTATCCTGAGTTAGATCCCGAACTAAAGTGCTAATCATATTCACTTCTTATAAATCATCGGAAGGTTGTCTATTAACATTAAATACATTTAGTTTAGTGGTCATATTACCAAAGGATATGTTCATAAGTCCGGTCCTACAGTTGATGACAGCGTTAGCTGTGGCTAAAAATGGGCGACCTAAAATCACCGGTATTTGAGCACTAGGATCCTGAACAGGCTGAGTATCTAGAACAACGAAATCCACTGGATAACCTCAATCAGAACATCCTCTATGACACCACGAGGTATTTTGACAGACCTATCAACTAATTGCAATGTCATTTTAGTCGGTTTCAACTTACCAAGACATAGCTGGTTGTATACATGATAAGGGAGTAAGTTCACACTAGCTCCTAAGTCAAGCAATGCCTTATCTACTGAATAATTACTGATCACACAAGATATGGTGGGGCATCCAGGGTCTTTATACTTAAGGGCTATTTGGTTCAGAAGGATTGAAATTACCTGACCAGCTAAAAGGCTTTCTTATGGACATTAAGCTTACACTTTCGTGTACAAAGGTCCTTAAGGAACTTGGCATAAGCAGGCATTTGCCTAGTTGCTTCTAATAAAGGGATGTTAATGTTTACCTGCTTAAATATCTCTAGTATTTCGTTGAAAGTCGACTCTCTCTTTGTTGGAGCTAACAACTGTGGATATGGGGCTTTGGGTACAAAATGAGACCTGTCGGGAACCACATTGGCATCACTAGAAATTTTATCGGTTTCTTCAGTTAATGGCTCCTTCTGGGGCTCATCTTGGGAACTAGAAGGTGGATCTACAACATGTCCACTATTAGGCATGGCTACCTTATTGTCTACCGTTTTACCACTCCTAAGGGTTGTGACAGAATTCACTTGATTAAATGGTTTTGCACCTACTTCATTAACTCCTCTAGGGTTGGGTATCGGTTGACTAGGGAACTTACCTTTTTCTCTTAGAGACTCATTGATCAGACTAACCTGGTCTTTCAATTCAGAAATGGCATGATTATGTTCTTGTCCTATCCTATTACTAGCTTCTATGCTTTGTGAAATCAATTGACGCATATTTTCAGTATTTTGAATAAACGAGGTGAGAGTTTCCTCTAGACTTAAGATTTTCTTATCAGACTGATTCTGAAACTGAGTTGATCCTGAAGTATTCTTAGTATATCCAAAACCTGGGTGAATATTAGAATTACTAAACTGACCTTGGTCCTTAGACCATGAAAGGTTCGGATGGTTTCTCCAACCAGGATAATAGTTTTCTTAATATGGGTCAAACTTCTGACGGTTATCAAACCTACTGTTATTATAGAGAGCATTGGCTTGCTCTTTATTATTCTGGCATTCCCAAAAAGGCTCTACTCTACCACTAGTGTGACCCAATTCTAAAGCTTCTAACCTTTTTGCTATAACAGCAATTTTGGCATCTGATTCATAGCCTCCTTCTACCCTATTAACGTTTCCTCTACCTAGAAGAATTGTTCTCTTGGGTTCCCTACAATATTCCCGTTGCTGGGTCTTTCGGCGATTTCATTCAAAAATTCCATCGCCGCATCAACAGTTTGGTTTTCAAAACCACCAGTGCATAGAGACTCAACCATGGTTGTTGTTGAAAAATCTAAACCCTCATAAAGGATTTGAACTAGCTTTACCTTTTATAAACCATGATGAGGACATTGGGCTAATAAGTCATTGAACCTTTCCAAATACCTATATAAGGATTCTCCCTCCTGTTGAGAAAATGTGCAGATTTGCGTCCTAATAGACGATGTTTTGTGCCTAGGGAAAAACTTGTTCAAAAAGGCAGATGTAAGTTGTTCATATGTTTCTATTGAACCGGAAGCCAAACTATATAGCCACGATTTGGCTTTATCTTTCAGGGAAAAAGGAAATAACCTAAGTTTCAAAGCATCATCATCAAGGTCTCTAATCTTTAGGGTACTACAAATTTCCTCAAAATCCCTAACATGGAAGTATGGGTTTTCATTTTCTTTCCCTAAAAAGATTGGAAGCATCTGTAGGGTCCCAGGCCTAAGTTCATAATTTGCTTCAGTTTCGGCTAACCTGATATAAGAAGGACGAGTAGTCCTAGTTGGGTTCAACAAAGCTTTCAAAGTTGCCATTGCTGGCACTATCGGGATATTTGGGATTCTATGCAATCACAAAACAAGGCTGACTCAACCAAATCAAACCTAATTTTCTAGCAAACAAAAAGCATGATGGTTCCACTTAGATTGTTTCTAGACCAGCTTCTATTCTTTCGAAAAGGAACTCGTTACAATCTGAGCAAACCCCTCTGGAATCAATCCGAGTCAAAGTAAGTTGAATCGAGGCGAGGGAAGCTCAGTGGAGCTTTGATACCCAAGGCCTCACCGGTTACAAGGCGGCGCAGTCACGCATTCAACTCACAGAAACCATCATGAACTTCGAAGTATGCTCAAAAGAGTAACCAATATTTTTCGAACGACTTTCCTATTAAGCTCGTTACCCTATCGGTCTCGTTCTAGTCAAAATTTTAGGCTTAGGTTCGCGTTTGGTTTCGTTTTCCTAAGGCGGGCAAGAAGAACGGTGATGAAATCCGAACCCTTATCTTGTATGGCCAGTCCTTGCCCTTTACTAGGAAATTAAAGCAGCCGTTTTCAAGTCCTCAGCATATATGCAAACGAAGGAATACAGTAAACCCGCTGACAGGGGATTCACGGGTGTTTCGAAAAACTTACCTCCCGTACCAGACGGGCGAAGAACCGCTGAAGTCGACTCGGGCCACGACTCCTATGTCATGTACGAACCCGAGGGGCCGAGGCGATATCGTAATCACCGTCCTTCTCTGCACACAGTTTTTATTTAAACCAACCCTTCCGTAGGGTTTAAAATATAATGTGTCCCAGTCCAAAAATAAAGTCCAAAAAGTGTCCAAAAATAAAAAGAAAAATTACAAAAAATAAAACCCTATTTACAGTTTCTAAAATAAACCAAAATAACTATATACAAAATCTTCTTCTTCACTCCTTTCGGATTCCTCTTTTCTTTCCTTCTTTGGCGATGCTTTCCTTTTATAGCACTTTTTCTTTCCTTGTAGCTTCGCTCGAAATCTGAAAAGAATCAAAAAATACCAAAGGCGTAAAAGAGAACAAAAATTCTAAAAGAGATAAAATAAATCTAAAACCTAAAACCTAATACAAATCCGCGTCGGCGGTGCCAAAAATTGATGTAGTTTTTAAGTAGTAGTAAAGTTCGTTCAACTCGGATTATGTAGACTCGATTTTAGACTCAAATTAAAATAGAAAACTTAAAAAGAAATTGTATTCAAGTTTATAAAAAGCACTGAGACTTTGGATTCCACCAATCTCCAATTTTTATGTGATTTAATCTAGTCAATATTTATGCATTTCTTTACGTTTAAAGTGATTCTAATATTTTCGCCTAGACAAGTAGATTCTCAAAACAATAGTTGTAAATCGAAAGCATGGACCATCGAAAAATTTAACCTAAGCATGACCCATCAATTGAGAACACAACCACTTAATCAGAATCATATATTCGATTTCAGTTCAGTGCAAATAATCATAAAAGAATTACGAAAATTAAATTAAATAGAATTTACCACATAATAATTGGAAAAATGGCTGCCTCCGTCGCCTCAACAATGGGGTTTAGCTCCTCATATTAGTCACTTGCTCAAAATATTTGTTTATGGTTCAAAAGTTGATTAAAAGATGAAAAACTATAACTCTGAATGTTTGCAACGGTTTATTGGAGTCGCAAAACGAATGACTGACTGTGACAAAGAAGTTACTGTAGCAGAGTTACAAATTTGAGACGCTGTTCATATTTGCAACGGATGTTCTTCAGCAGCAGCAGCAGAAATACGGGTTTCCTGCAACTTGATCAATTCGCCTCTGTAGTGTTACAAACTCCTCTGCGACTGCTCCAATAACTTCTTTTTCTTCCCTGGGACTTAAATACACCTTTTATACTACTCAGAAACCTAAAAATAGCGATTAATTTCCTCTTTTTCTTTTCGTGCAAGCCACGACAATAATCTCTTCTGCCGACTTCTTTAATTGTTTATGAGACTTCCAAACCATCCTAAACTCTTCCTTAGATAGAATACTACCTTAGGAAATAATATCACGCATTTAGTCTCCCTGGAATTTCTAAAATAATTCCAAAAAGTTTTCGTGCAAAACTCAAACTCTGTTTCCTTTTTCCGGCTTATCCAGCCCAATTCGATTGATTCCAGCGCAGATACCAGGACTTTTTAGTTGAATCACGTCCATCCCAACAAATTTCAGTGCTTAAATCTCACTAAAACATCTTCGAAATCCAATCGAAAGTTTGGTTCTTCGCTGGTTATTTCTTCCCGCCTTTTTCTGAATTTAAACGAAGAAGATGACCTCCCCTATCCTGTGCTGGTATCCCTTTAGCAGCTGCCTGGAAATGGATGCCCCTTAGTAATTGGTCACCCCTTATCCATTTGAGGGGTCTGAATATCAAGTGTCCTCTGGCGGTGCCCCGCGCAACTTTTCGAGCCGATTTTTCCAAAAATGTTTGTTGGCCAAAAATACCTACACACAAAAAACACCATAATAAATACAAAAATGAGCACTATCAATATATAGAATCGAGACAAATTAGACACAAAAATGTGTCTATCAGTTGACATTGTATTAAGAAGAAAATTGAAACAAAATCTAAGTCTTTACGAAACTTAACAACTAAAAATTGCAGCTACAACACTAAAATACATGAAAATGGTGGATGTCAACGGGGTGTTACTTCTTCTAATAGCCCTATTTAGGTAAATGGTGTATTATTAAATCATCTTGATCAAAATTTTAGGTCAATGCAGGTTCTCTTTAAGGTTGCATGTGATGTGTAGATTACTCCAAACATATAGCTTTCTAGTACGTATACTATAGTGCAAATCCGAGCATCCACTTGCATCACATGTTTCAAAAAATTCAAGATTCACCATTAAAGGTTAATTTGGCCTTAAAGTAGTTGCTTCAATTGTAAGCCCTCTAAGCCGAAATGCTCTGATTTTGTATGGTAATCGAAAAATATTTTCCTGATACATGTAAAATTAGTCCTGATGAGTGTGGTGCATTAGTGATACACAAAATTGGTTAAAAAGACCAAATCAATAATTGTTGGGTGAAAAAGACTTGTACATTTTGATACTGTTTATATGGACAAAAATTAAAAAGATACTGTTCAATTGGACAAAAATATAAAAATAGCCAGGATGTAACCAGTTTCATCCTTCCCATTTTCAAATATTTATTTTTATTTTTAATTTATATCAGGATGCATCCAGTTTCATCTTTGCTATTTTTTAAGTTTAAGCCGCGATGAATCCAGTTTCATCCTTGCTATTTTTTATTGTCCATTTCACCATAATTAATTTTTAGTCATCCATTTGAATCAGGTTTTAAATTTTTTTGGACAAATGATCCATTTTCCGGATGTGATAAGGATGATCCATTGTTAATTTTGCTAGCAGTCAAATTTGCTGATTTTTTCCCCGAAAATAAGGCAGCCTTTTTTCTCATTTGCATCCTACTAAAATTTTCCAAGATTTGGATGATCTCGTTGTCGATAAGGTATTAGTTACACTGGGGATCCTTCTGCACCTAATATGATTTGTAGTTTGACAAACCCCATTTTGTTTTTAGTCTCTTTTAATGTGACCTACTTTGAGTTTACATCATGTTAGTTAGAGCGTCTATCATCCTCTTAATCAATTAAAAGCTATTAGTACTTTTCAAAAAAAAAAAGAAAAAACACTTTAAAAGTTTACCACGTTGTTCTGAAAAAAAATGAAAATTTAAATTATGTTGTTGGGGAAAATGACGTTTGGATTTTGCTAATTTGAATCAGATGTGGTGCAGAGTCACATATCATCAAAGTATTGCACTTACATTCATTGTCGTTTGAATTTTAATGAAAAATGACGTAAGTCTTATCTGACCTTGTCCTTCTAAGAGTGTCCATAAATCCTACATCTTCTTTTAAACTCGCCCACACTACCTAGAATCTTAGCCCCGCCACTGCAAACGCATGTTCTTGTGAACGTAGTCGTCTAGAAGCACTAGCAATTCGGAGCCCAAGTTACGCAAGGCCCTTGCGTTTTACACAGTTTTGTATGAAGTTTGCTTTTGATAGGACTTCAACCTAATCCCAATGTATATGTCGGGGGCAACGCCCTTGCGACGGTACCCAACCATCGACCCCTAAGTTAAAAAATCTTGGTGTTACGCATCATCGAACAGTATTGTGCAAGTCCATGTCCCCCAATTATGCATCTTAATTGTCCTCATTTCGTGTTTGTGATAGTAAAATCACATGTTCAGGCGACCCGCTCTTCAGTTGTATGCACGCACTTTGAGTTAGATGCTCGTTGTAGTATGCCACTGGCAAATAATGCAACACTAAGAATATGATGGCCTTACCAACTTGCTATTAAGAAATGGAAATTGTTGGATCAATAAACAGAAATCTAGGGTTCTTGTTTGGTGCTACTATGTTTCCTAATTGATCATTTCTCTAAGCCAATAATTATCACATTCTTGGAAGGATAATCAGCAGGTATAGTACTGCTGCATTTAACTATTTGTCTGCTACTTCATAAACTTACTATTCTGATGTGCATGCCTCCATGGATGAGTTAAGCTCAAGCAATCCCCACTTAACAATGTCTCCACTTGCTACCGATTTCGCAGGAGAGGGTGTTCAATGTTCATGCTTGTTTTTGGTTTGTTTACGCGAAAACTAAAAAACGATGGATTGCGTGCAAGATAAGCGCTAAAGGTAATTTATCGATCGAATGTCAACTTTTACGTTCGAATTACGTACCGCCATTAATTTTGGGATTGACAACTACAACTTAACTTAGTTAAGCTGCATCACTAATTACTCAAAAAGTCCGACAATTTTTCTCTATTCTCTTTTATTTTTGCTTCTAATTTAGTAGGTTGTTGTTAGCTAGATTCAGAAATGTCTGTTGGATATACTAAAAGAGCATCACGAGTACATTTTAATATGTTTACTTAAACCTTAATTATGTGACCCTAAATATTTGGTTTGTTTGACTCCATTAGTTTATAATCTTGTTTACAAATTGTCAAAAGAGAGAATTTAGGCAATTACAAGAAGACAAGATCATACCTAAAATTAGACAAGATCATACCTAAAATTGAGTTCATTTTGGGTAAAGCAAAAGGTTTATGCTAGATTTTCATGCGCAATTCTTTTTTATTTTGGGATTAGGACCACCAGATCTAATAAGAAATGGAGCAATTCTATGGAGTTTTTAAAGAAACCTGTTTTGAGGCATACCGTGATTTTCTGAGGCATACGTTCGGCTGAAAGTTACCAGCCGAACCTTTAAGTTATCAACCGAACCTAGACAAAAACATAAGTTCGGCTGAAAGTTGAGTATGCCTCAAAATAGGCTTCTTTTTTAAACTCCAATCGGACCATTTGGTTTCTCTACTCAATTAGGCCTTCAAAGGTTTTCAGTATGTCCCAAATTAGGATTCATTTTATGATTCTGGTGGGCTACTCGGAAGAGGATCACATGAAGCCCATTATATAGTGGGCTTTGACATCTGATGTCCATTATGTCTAGGTCGGTTATCCACGATTATGACAACGCCTACTACATAAAACCTAAATTAATCTCCTCTTGCAGAAAAGATTAATAAGAAGAACCCGTCGTGGGATGTAAATTACATTCACCAAAGACAATAAGATGCCTAATTCTTGCAATTTACCAGAAGATGTTTTGTTGGAGATCTTTCTTCGCCTTCCTTTGGAATCAATATGCAAATTCAGGTGTGTATTAAAATCATACCAATCACTTTTCTCAGACCCGTCTTTCATTAATTTGCTTTTCAACAAATTTGTCATGACAAGCTGCGGGGGAGGTGGTAATACTAATCCATGCCCATGGACATTCGTTACCCAATATTATCGTAATTCCCAATACAAATTTGATGATGCTATTCGCAAGCGCACATTCTTTCCAACTTCATCTACCCAACTTTACCATGAACTCATATCTAGCCAAAGTGGGTTTTCTTTTGAATTCATTTTAGATTCAAACTTGCTCAAACAGCAGGGAAAAGCAGACATCTTCCTACCTTTAGCATCAAGTGATGGTAAAGTTCTTTGTTCCACAGATAAATTCCAGCCTAGAAATTATTATATCTGCAATCCATTCACTAGACAGTTTGTCCCACTCCCTCTACGGAGACCAATAATTGAAAGAACAGGTTATGATGGTTTTGTTTATGAATCTTCTACGCGAATTTATAAGGTAATTCACATGCTATATTGTGTACCATGTCACTATTTTAGTCTCCAGATGTTTTCATCTGATACGAGAGAATGGACTACTCGTAAAGTAACATGCTCCTCCCCAGAAGCCGTGCTGATGACTATAAACTACACCCACATAGTTAACCATAATAGAATATGGTATTGGATAGATGGTGGAAGAGATATAATGATAGTTTACAACGACAACTACAATAATGGTGGTGAATGTGGGTTGTTAACTTGCCCGAGGGGAGAAGTAAGGTTAGATTTCAACAACAATGTCTTGGGGAGTCGGAAGGGCTTCTCTGCTATGGCGAAATTGATAAAGTACGAAAAATAAGCACTGTTAGTATCTGGGTATTCCAAGATAATGGATCGACTTGGCAGTTGGTGTGTAAAGATATTGAAATGATGTGTGTCTCAGCATGTGCAATACATTCTTTTGTGGCTTTCAGTCCAGGGGATAAGGATGTTGTGATACTTGAATGCGTTAGTGGTTCTGGTCATGGTTACGAAGTGGCATACAATATTAAAACTAGAAAATCCCAAGTGCTTCGTTCTTCTCATCCTGATGTCTCGGATTGTTACTACAGAATACATCTCAGAAGGCAGTGTAGATTCGGCATACAATATTAAAACAATTCGGAATCTTAAAAGATAGTGATGAAACTTCATATCTATCACCTCCTGGCCATCATCTGAACAAAAGCCTTAAACTTTGGGCAAGTACTGGAGACCACCGTTTTCAGTATTATTGCAGTGAAATGAAATAGAGACGTCACCTGAAATTACTTATTATTGCAGTCAAGTGTAAAATGGATTCTTCCTGGGTCAATGCCCGAGTGGTAGATGACGTACGGACTGGAAATTCGTTGGCTATATGTCTAGGCTGGTTCGAATCCAGCTCCTTCTTTAACCATATAAAAAAGATAGCTGCCGATAAGCACAAGGCAGAAAGTAGAATATACAATACCTTGTGCAATGCCGAGGATGGAGACAAATTTCTAGATCCCAATATACCCAATGCCAGATAGCTATCAAGAAGCACAAGAAATAAAGCAAAATACACAATCCACAGATACCCAATGGCCCGGCTGCACCTTTGGAACTCCAAATACCCGGATTTTGCTCGCTCATAGAACTTACATGTTTTGGAAGCCTTTACGAAATCGCCTGAATTAAGTCAAACTAGACTTCCAACAAAAGTAGTCCCATAAAAATGTTTTGGCATGCAAGGGATATCAAGAGTTGTAAGTGTTCCGCTTTTTGGTTATACGAGACTAAATCTTCCTTGCTTCTAGAACGTGTACCATGTAATAGAATCTCGCAGTTCTTCTTGTTTAGATAATGTAGCGGCACTAATCCATCGAAACCTATCGTATCTCTCGAAAGGCTGAAAATTTTGGTCCTCTCCCAAGACACCCACATCCATATGTTCATACGAGTACGAGCCATCGTCTAAATAGCATTCGGGTATTTGGATCTCTTGTGTTATCACTTCAACTACATTGAAATAAACTATAACTTTAGTGCTTTGTATCCAATGGATAGTTCCTTTTCAAGTCTTCTCGGAGACATTAGCACGACATATGTTATATGGTATATCTCCAACATTTTCCCATGAACTTGAACCTAATCTACAAACCCAAACTTGAGAGCCAGTATCGTCAACCATGTCATCGTTGCCATACTGTTTGTTGGGCATTATTTTGAACAACTTGTAATCGTCAATTTTCCAATCGTAACAAACCCCATATCTGGAAAACATGCCATTGTATATGTTACCGCTAATTGATGTTGTTGGTGTCGATATTTTGTTGAATTCTCGAGTTGATGGATTCCAAAGGCAAATTGTTTCCTCGTCAATATTTCCGGTGTATAAGCCGACTAGGACATCACATTAAGCAATAGATACATGATCACGTATATACGCATCAGATGGGATCTCAGTTTGGATAGGCATATGGTAATTAAATGAGGATGTTGCATCGAAATCTATGGTATAGTAATCTGCTGGAGAATCCTTACTGTATGATTTAAGCAGGAGAATGAACTTGTTGTTTTGAACAGCATGGTGAAGATGCATCTTAGTAAACTCAGGGGTTTTGAGCAACTTATCCCAGGGTTTACATACACACCTGGAACGACCGATCGACTTCACGGGTGTCATTGAAAGTATTTCCATGGTAATATCTTGAGGAAGCCTCTCCATTTTTTCTTCTTTGTAGCTATTGCAAGATGAAGGTAGGGTGCTTTTGTACAACTGATCAAGAAAAACAACAGAAAACAGAAAATGAACATTAAAAAATTAATCAAAACATGAATTAAAAAAAAAAAAAACAATCTTATTTGAATTGGAGGAATTTGTGGAGAAATTTTATCTTTACCTGATGAATTTCTGTGGATCTGTTTCCTACGAGAGTTTTTGGTTTTATAGATGGGAGAGAAAAGAAGAATGAAGTTTTTCGTGTTGGACTTAGTTCAGAATCTGAACTTCAGATCAAGAAGTGCAACCAAAGAACGGGTTTGATAATCCGAGCACTCAATGTTCCCAGAAATAATAATTTGCTTTCTTATAAAGCAAAAGTGAATTCGGCCTTTTTGACCAACCCATTACTGCCATTCTACCTGGACAAGAAACAAAAGCAATGAAGAAATCATTGAGAAGCAATGCATATTGTTGGATTCTCTTTTGTTTCTCAGTTACAGCAATGAAGAAATGAATTGATACTTTTCCTCTCTTGCTCCGTAACCAAATGCTCTCTCTGGAAAACAGAATCATGGCGTCTGCAATTCATCACGTAATGGATTAATGCTTTACTGTTTTATAAAGAAAGCACATAACCTTACCAACATGAAAAACTTCATTCTTCATTTTCCAGAATGAAGAAAGAACATAACCTTACCAACATAAAAGCATTACTTTATGCCTATGCCTAGCTAAGACATAGGCAATACTTGTTTTTGTGAACATAGTCAGCTAGCGACTAGCTAAGATAGACATACACATCTCCCAATTGTGCACCTACATTGTCCTTATCTCGTGATCGGGAATTAGTCTTCCAAGAATGTGATCATTGGCTTATTGAAACGGTCAAAAGCAACCGTCGGTAAATGATCAAAGTTAATTGCCGATCAATGATCATCCGTCAACATCAGGTGGTCAAAGTCCACCCATTCGCTCGGCCTAGTCAAAAGATCCAGTTTGCGCGGCCTGGTCCATATACTCGATTCTCCCAGTCCGGTCCATCTGTGCTGCCATCCAGTACTCCAGTCAACATGCAGCTAGCCATGTTGTTAGCCAGTCCAGCAACCAGTTTTGCAGCCCATTATGCCAGCATGCAGTCACAATTCTGGGACGATTTTTTTTTGGGAACACTCAAAAATGGAGGGGACTACTTTGTGATAGGAATATTTATCGTATAAAGGGTGTCCTAAAGTGTGGAAATGATTAATTTATTCTTAACCTAATTAAAACTAAAACTAATCTAATATATATATATATATATAACCTAATCTAAATCATTAACAAAACAAAATCAAAATTATAACATAATCATTACTTTATTTTTTCAAAAATTCGTTGCTATTAGGGGGTTCATTTTCTTCTCTTCTTTCCGCTTCATCGTCTCGATCCAAAAAAAAATCCACAAACCCGTTACTTGGTTGAAAAAATGAGTAGTAATCATCAAAATGAGTTGAAAATGGAAGTTGCAGAGAGAAGTTCGGTTAGGAATTATGTGAAACAGTTTGTCGAACTAGTCGAACTCAGCTTTAATGGAGTTTTTTCAATTAGAGAAAAGTTTGGTTACCTCGAAATTTTTTTCCCAGCCGAACTTTTAGTTCGGTTACGTCGCAATTTTTTTTCCCCTAGCCGAAGTTTTAGTTCGGTTACGTGCAATTTTTTTCTCCTAATGAACTTTTCTCTGAAAACCTATATATTGAGTTCGGTTACGCCGATTTTTTTTTCCCAGCCGAACTTTTGGTTCGGTTACATCGTAATTTTTTTTTCCTAGCCGAACTTTTCTCTGAAAGAAAAAACTCCATTAAAGCTGAGTTCGGCTACCTGTGTCTTCAGTTTATAAATTTTTCATTTTTTCGAAAGTTTTTGCCAATTCAAGCAACATTAACTAAATTTGAAGTATACCTAAGTACCCAAAACCCTCATTTCGAAATCAACCATCTTTAAAAAAAATAAGAAAAAAAAAGAAACCTTTTCTCAAAAATTATTCTTTTAAAATACCCAACTAACACTAATTAATATTACACTAACTAATTTAATTACCAAGGCCAAGTTTGGTATTAAAAAAAACTTAGATAAGGGATGACTCATTATTACTTCTAATATCCATCAGAAAAATTGAAGAGTAGTCCCCCTCCATTTTTGAGTAGTGCCCAAAAAATTGTTCCAGTCCTAAGTTTGTTGCAAAGCCCATTGAAACTGTTGTTAGAGATGGATGGCCGCAATATGATTTGGGAAACTCTTATGGAGTGCTTCTGAAGTTGTTTGGATTTGCTATCTTCTAAGTGACTTACATTTCTCACTGCCTACAATTCCAAGACTTGGATGTGACAACATCAGTTCTATTTCTTTGGCTTCCAATCCTGTTCTTCACACAAAGATGAAACATGTTCATCTAGACTATCATTTCATCAGGGAACTTGAACAAAATAAAGCACTTGATGTGTTTTATGTTTCTACTTTTGATCAGCTTGCAGATATATTCACTAAAGGGTTGCATGGTCTCAGGTTTTCTCTGCTCAGATCCAAGCTCAAAGTAGTCTCTCCTACCTTGTGCTTGAGGGGGATAATGACACAGAGTTATGTAGCAGTGCAGGTTAGAGTTATGTAGCAGCGCAGGTTAACACTTATAGTGGTGCAGGATAAGCGTGTTTTTTATATCTGTCAGTCATACATACGTGTGTTACACACACTCTTGTTGTTCGTACAATTTTATTCACGACTAATACTGTCCACTAGTTAGTGACAGCCTCTATTATTCTGTTATTAGTGTTGTATATAAACACTAATACAATCTCTTCTTACAAATTCCTTTGTAATGTGATTGATCTTTTCTGCAATTCAAGAACCTGTTAACCTAATTCAAGGTTATCAGTAAGGTTATGTGCTTTCCTTATAAAACAGTAACGCAAGAATGCCTTACGTGATGAATTCCCATGATTCTTTTTTTTTTGTTTTTGTTTTGAACAGAGTATTTTCTTTAAGGAGGAATAGAGCAAAGCATCGATGCCTTACGTGATTTTTTTTTATTTTTTATTTATCATCAAACCACGAGTATATCATTCCACAAGAAACGTTTACATGATGGTTTTAAAGAGAAACAAGTACATCATTACATGAAACAAATACAAAGAAAGATACAAAACGTAAATAAATCGTGATGAGAAAGAGCGATCTACCACGATAGCACCCAAATCTTGTACTATAAGATTGGAGAACAATCTACCATGATAGTACCCAAATCTTAGTATTTTTTAGTGGAAGGGAATGCTTGAATTGTTATTGTCTTGATTTGAAAACGTTGTTATTGATTTACAGAGTTATCAGCTGTTGTAGACATGGAGTTTGATTCTATGGGTTCTAAATGACTACGATACATCTACTTTCACTAGGTTTGTCATCTTACGAAACACCACTGAAGTAAGTCACTCGCCCACCCTTGTCTTCGTTTTATCTCGGCTTTTAACTGTTATATTAGGTGGGTTTATAACTAAGATATTTTGATAACAATTTCAGTGCCAAAGAGGATCTGCAAATGGAATTTCATCAACTGTAATGTCTTTATTCAAAGTATTCGATCCAGCTGGTGGTGGTGCCATGTAAGTATAATATTTTTCATATTCCCAATGTGGTACAAAAACTACTTTACACTTGTTAGACATTTCTGAGGTTATTTTGTTGTGGTTCAAAGGTCTTGTAGATGATGGCAGAAGATTACTATTCTCGGGGACAAGCAGGGAGGTAATACTATTGCATTGACATCTTAAAATTTTCCTTATGTTAACTCTGCAGCCGTTTTTCCGTTTTCAGTATTGTGATTAGTATTCATGCCTTGCAAAATACTTTCTGCCTAATATCCGATGTTTACTTCACATAAATAATAATGTTATCTTTATGTTTTATTTGCAGGTCTATATGATTGATCAACATCCTGAGTTGTTGGATCGCTCTTCTAGACAGCGAGAGCCACCTGTGAGCAACGATCTGTTTCTTGCATCAGTGAATGTAAGGTTTGTTTCTATTTTGTTTTTCAATTGGTTTGGTGCTTTTGAGGTATCCCGTAACATGAAACTGTTTTGAATCTTTCACCATATGTGAATATAGTGATGTGCGATCTTGGACTAAGTTCAGAGCTGCTTGTAATTATGCACCAATGAAAGTCACATGTGAGTATTTGTTCTTAATATGCCTGTATTTGATTTTCTTAGCCTGGATTTCCTTGATGATATAATCTGATCCATGTTTATTTTGCAGTCATTCTTTGATTTGGAGAACACAAACAATAACAAACAAAAAAAGTGAATTTGAAGGACCTTTATGTCAACTCGTCAGTGTAAGGAAACACACATTCTCTATGATTTTACCATGTTTACCAGGCTTCATCAATATAACTTTTATTGATGTAAATGTCTATTTGCAAACAAAACATCCAAGAAGAGAAGCTTGCTGCTGGTCAAAGTGTGGTTTGGATGGTTGTAATGTTGAAGACTTAAGAGTTTAGGAATGATTAGAAGGTATGGTTTGTCTCAAAATGGAACTCTTAATAAGAAATCAGGGAAGATTCGGACACAAGAAAACAATGAGAAATGTAAGTTTTTGTTGTTTAGAATGGATGAGTGGCGTAGATTCTGTATATGATTCTAACTGTTGGGTCTCTATGCTGTTGTTTATAATTGATCAGTGGCTTAGATTTTTGATATAATTCTAGTTGTTGGGTGTCTATGCTCTTCATGTTTGCAGGGTACGGTTGGCTAAAAGGGGTTGTTAACAATCTGCATAATTATGTAAAAAGGATTGGCTATTTGTGTTTGTAGAGCTCACAAGAGGATGCAATACAACAGATGTTTCGTTGCTGCTGGTAAATTCTTTCTCGTACTTTGTATAATCGTTTAGATCTTTCTTTTGTATCTTGGTTTAAAAATCATATATGTGAGTTCTTCTGTATGTATACTGCTAGGTCACTGTCTCTATTGATCTATAGTCAATCATCATGGAATTATCTCATTCCAAACTAACATTGTTTTTATTCATTTACCCTCGTAGAATATATAATGAGAACACGAAAAAGAGAGAAATTCATACATAAATGTAAATGAACATATGTTATTAAAATGTGGAAAACCAAAGCGCAAAACTAGTGAATCATAATCTAGGTTTTGACATTTGTTTGTGAACTGGAAAATGATTTTTTAATTTTTTTTGTTTGTTATGTTTGCACTTACCGATGTCCTGCTTTACCAAGGCTGCCACACATGAAGATTACTTCACAATTAGAGTATGTCTTTCTATCTTTTTCATAAATGTGATTCACTGATATTTTGGATAATAAGTTGATGAATAGTAAGATAAAAGTTGTCTGAATCATTCAGTTGAGTATTATGACCTCCCCACATTAATCAGCTGATAGGGGAACTTATTTTTAACTTAATTACTTTTCATCATAAATGTGCAGGTACACTATTATGAAATATGGTCTAAGTTCATCATCAACGGAGTTTATTAGTTTATTATTATATATGTAACTGAATCGTAGAACTTAATTACTTTTCTGGTAGTAAGAACTTAAATCGGTCGACCCCATTAGTCTGATGATACATGTTTTCCTCCATTGACTGCACCTGTAAGTCTTTGAATCAAGCATGTCCACTCGAAATCTCAGATCTTATCTCTAAAAGAAACTTTATCAAACACAAATATCAATCATGGAGACTTTTGTAAATGGACACTAACGTCACTTTTGTAAAATGGGTTAGAGGTTTAGTAAATCTCCAGGTATTAGGATTGGGTGGAATTGATCTATCAGACGCCACGTCTTCTTCAAAAGATAATTTTGGCAAACATATTTCATATCTTTGGAATCTTACGGATCTCGATATCTCTGATTGCAACATAGCTGGCCCATATTTCCCGATCCATGAGTTTCACAATCTTTCCCATCTATCATCTCTTAGAATGAACGGCAACAATTCTTCGATCCCATTACAGCTGGCTAATCTAACTTCACTTTCTGTTCTTGACATGTCATCTTGTTTATATTTACATGGTTCCATTCCTTATATTCCTCAACTGAAAGAGCTTGATGTGAGTGGTAATACAAATTTTGATCCTGGTCAACTAACTAAAATGTTTGAACTACCATGGCCTAATCTAGAAACTCTTGATATATCAGGAATTCAATTAACCTGCAGGCGCTGTTCCATATCAAATGCGCCAAATTTAGTCAGTCTTTCTGCCTCAGGGTGTTCAATTCAAGGATCATTACCTTCTTCAATCTACAATCTTTCTCGGTTGCAGCATCTAAACCTATTTGAGAACAATATTACAGATTCTATCCATTCTTCGATCTCCAATCTAAAAGACCTAAACTTTCTCGATTTATCGTCTAATAATTTCCAAGGAACCATACCAAAATCAATTTGTGAGATTTCATCTCTTCGATTCCTTCGTTTGTCTTATAATAATATAATAGGAACCATACCAAGTTGCATCACAAACCTCCGAAATCTTAGTGTCTTTGATGTTTCCAGAAACTCAATTACAGGAAATGTTTCCTTCATCTCTTTGATCAATGAACTAAACCAGCTGACTTTCTTGGATCTAAGTTACAATGAATTAACAGTAGTTATAGATCAACACCACCTATATCCATCTAAATTCAAACTAGAGCATCTAAACTTGCGATCATGCAACATCCAAGGATTTATCCTTTCTTCCATTTGTAATTTTACCCATTTGAAGTATCTGGAGATTTCTTATGCTAACCTCACGGGAACAATCCCATCTTGCATCTCCAAACTCCAAAAACTCTATCGCTTGGATTTGTCCAACAACAGACTTCATGGTTCTCTGCCTCTTCTACCTCCAGGTGTCGATTTTCTTGATTTATCCTACAATAAACTTGGTGGTGAAATGTCAATAGAAATTGGACAAAGTCTGTCTCGTGTTTACGGCTATAATCTACAACACAATCAACTTTCAGGCTCAATTCCTTCTTCATTATGTTCACAAAAACTTGGAATGTCATACACCAGACAGATTAACCTCTCCAACAACAAATTATCCGGGATTATACCTACCAGTACAGGAAGCTGCCGTGATCTTCATTATCTAAACCTCGCCAACAACAATCTCATCGGAAATGTTCCGAATCAGCTTAAACACACAAATCTGGAATCCCTTTTGTTAAACGGCAATAATCTGGATGGTATGTTTCCTACGTTCATACTAAATTTTTTGTCTTTGAGATTTCTCAACTTAGGAAATAACAACTTTGAAGGTATTATACCCACTGGTCCTGGTTCACTGTGTCAACTTATGATTCTTTCTTTGAGGTCAAACAGATTCAAATGGGTCCATTCCTGAAGATATTTTCCATTCGCCATGGCTTCAAATATTGGACTTATCGTCAAATCATTTCTCTGGAAAAGTTCCTTCACAGCTAGGATATTTGAAGTCCTTTACAAGTAGAATTTCCATATTCCAGACTATATATAATGGGGATTATCAATTGGCTATCAAAGGCGGCACCACAGTCCAACTTGATAACAGTTATCTCCGTACAAGAATTGATTTATCTTGTAATATTCTTGGTGGAAACATTCCAGAAGATATAGGATTATTGCAAGGACTTGGTGTGCTTAATTTGTCACATAATCATCTCTCGAGCAATATCCCGGCGAGTGTCGGGAATATGTCTAGTCTAGAGTCTTTGGATTTAAGTTCCAACAGACTGTCTGGACGTATCCCACAATCTTTGGCATTGATTGACTCCCTTGGTTTTCTAAACCTATCTCATAATAATTTAAGCGGTAAGATTCCGATGAACAATCATTTTGATACACTGAGTTTGGATGGTTCTGCTTTTGCCGGGAATGATTTACAGTGTGGATTCCCTTTGAATAAAGATTGCGACGGTGACAATAATATTAGTACTCGTAGTACTAATCCTTCAAGTAAAGCCAGTGAAAACGATCGAGAGGATAGAATAGAGACGTTGTTGTTATATGCTATTGATGCCATGGGGTTTTCAGTTGGATTTTGGGGTTTGTTCTTTGTTTTGCTTATAAAAAAAAAAAGAAATGGTGGTTTCCATATTGGAGAACTATAAATTCTGTTGCAGTTAAAATAGTGAAAGGATGTATCCACAAAGATTGATAGCTGTAAACTATTCTTAGAACTCTTTGTTGTAACCTTTGGGTATCGGAAACTTTGTGTATTCAACTATTTGTATTTACGGAAAATGGGTCATTTGTCCAAATATTTTTAAATCACGGTTCAAATGGACGAGTAAAAAATAGTTTGGGTGAAATGGTAAGGATGAAACCAGTTTCATTCTAGCTTAAATTTAAAAAATAGCAAGGATGAAACTGGATACATCCTGTGTAAATTAAAAATACGAAAAAATATTTGAAAATGGGCACGATGAAACTGTTTACATCCTGCCTATTTTTACATTTTCGTCCATTTAAACAGTATCAAAATCTAACTGTCCATTTCACTTAGGAATTGTTGATTTTGGTCTTTTTAACCAATTTTGTGTTTTATTTATTTTTTTGGTTTCAAGTTGGAGATTTTCTGTTTGTAGCATTAGGCGAAAAGAGCTTAGTAGTTAAAAGTTATCCGGAAAAGCATTTTACAATTGCATCGTTCTTTTTTGGTGATGAAGGCGACCTGCAATCTTCTAATCCATAAAAAGATTTATGTATTTTATTCCTTAAACGCCAGTTTTAGATCGACCTGAGCAGGCTTCGACAGAACCCTAAAGCTTATTAAGTTTCTTTTTGAATTTTCCCGGATAATTGCTAAAAAATAACACACCTTAATTAATTTTTCAAAATAGAATATAATATGATTCGACTAAATAAGGTGATAAGTCACCTGTAGATGGAAGTGTAGCTTATTTAAATGCATTTTCTGGTTAAATAGGAAGATATTACCCGTACATAGAGTAAAATTCGCCACACCCGATATTTATCAAAATGATACCAACAACATTTGATGGATCAATAACTACCAGTATTTAACTTCGCCTAATAATCATAAAAATTAACTAACATCAAATCTTGTTTAAGATAAGATTCAGAATCTAACTTATATAGCTTAAGCTGATTCGATATTCATAGTGCAACTTATTGTTTGACCAAACTGTTTTAAATCTAGATAAAAAAAAAAGTTTGGCTGATAATTTTCCGCCGAATACAAGAAAACTTGGTTTAAGCGACAAAAATCTTAGCAAGATCTCAAAATTTTGGTCGCTTTAATAGTTAAACAACCATGTTTTCAATTACCAAAAACTTTGGATGCTATTAACATGCTCCCATTAAATCGTAGCTACTAATTGAATTTGTGGGTTGCTCCATCATTTTTCCCAGTACTACATAGCGAGTGGAATAGTAGGTTAGTAGCTATTTACTTCAAGCTACCATGTATCAGCAATTCAAAATATGTTTGGCTGCTAAAAACCTGTCTGAGCAACCAAGGTATAGCGACCACCAATTCAGAAAAGGAAAGTGGATGATTCTAATAATGGGAAAGGGAAGCGATCACCAATATAGTGTTTGATGTTTGATGTTGAGATGTTTAATTTTGATTTGTAGAAATTCTACGAGGTGGGTTTCCAATAGAAGTTCTATAGTAATTTTACGAGGTGGGTTTCCCATTCTTTCTCATTTTTCTAATCATTTTCATTCAATTTATTTATACACATTCGTAGTATTCAATCCAAAATTTATATGTTCTACATATTTTCTACGATAATAATTCACTTGTTCATTCCCGTCCATTTCTAATACATTACTCGAAATTCTATCTAATTGAAAACCGAAGGTAATTACCGAATTTGTTTCCAATCATTATCTAGCTCTTGGCTTTCTATTGGCCAGATAAATTTGAAAAATCGTATTCCTTGTTCGTTTTGTAATTAACACAATTTTGTATGATCTTAAATACTATTTATATCCTAATTTCGTGATTAAAAAAAATTTGGGATAGAGAAAAGGAAGAATCGGAAAAGTCTGTTTCCTATGATTTAACATGAAATTGATTTAGGTGTTTTATCAAAACCTTGAAAATTTTAAAATTATATCATTAATTCCTTTTTTTCGAAAAATCGGTGGAACTTGGTCAATTTTCCCGATTTACTGTCGGTAGTTCCCATCCTCGGTGAACTACTGAAGGACATTCAGTTAAAATAATGGATAAACCAATTTATGTAAGAGAAATTGAGCAAGGTCGAGCGAATTGGATAATATTGATAGATAAAGGGTGAAATACACAAAGGTCGGTGGACATTCAGTTAAAATAATAGATAACTAGATAAACCAATCTATCTAAGAGAAACTGAGTGAGGTCCAACGATATTGGGTGAGATTGATGGATAACATGTTAAATTAAGTCAAAATGAAGGAAGTTTAGTTTATTTGATCGATAACTATATAAACCCATGGAATCTAAAAAATTTTGAGTGAGATCCAGTAATATTAGACAAGATTGATAAATAATGTCTTTAATTAATTAACGTCGATGAACATTCAATTAAAATGATAGATAATAAAGAACCTAATGATTTTTGGGAAAATCTGAGTGAGGTCGATTGACATTGGGCAAGATTGACAAATAACAAGTGAAATTAAGTGAAACCACGAAAATTCGGTTTATTTGTTAGATAACTATGTGGAGAAATTTACTAAGGTTGATCGATTGAGATGCACTTGTATAAACCAAACAGTAGGTTTCAGATAACAAGTCCGGTCTAATTTATAATCAGGAATCTATTTTTAAATCGAGACCGAAGAAATAAAAGTAGAGACAGACTGCATTATTACGATTCATTCTTATGGATTTTTTGGATTTTTTTAATCATAATATCGATAACAATGTCCTAAATTTATTAATATTTTTTTTGGATTTTTTTTCATGTCGAATGTTGATAACAAAACCGGATACATGAGTTCGTATTAGCACAAACAGAAACACACTTGCTTCTCAATCTGTATGAGCATTCCAAATATAATATCAACTGTCAAGATCTTTTTCTTGATCCGTATGAGTGGATCAAACAAAATGTGGTCCGTCGATTATTATAATTTTCATTATTGGTTGTATCCCTCAACCACTCGAACTCTAATTCATATCTGGTTCTCTCTTTCTTTCTTCATCTCCTCCGAAAAACACCCCTCCTCTCCTCCGAAACACACCGTCGGCGCTTACATGTAAATGTATTTTTAATATGCCAGAAAATAGATTTCTTAAGGTTTTAGGGTACATTCCAAAGGAATCTTACATGTAAATGGATGGATTCATCGTTCTTACGAAGTTTCCGACTTATAGTAGTTCACTCATGGCCACATTTGAAGTTCGAATCAACACCGAGCTTCATATTTATCGATTTCGATGATGTATCATGCTAAGTTTGAAGTTAGAACCCTCCCGGAGCTTCTTGGATCATAGTTTGTATGTTGTCATACCACATTTGAAGTTCGAATCAACACCGAGCTTCATATTTATCGACTTTGATGATGTATCCAGTTAAGTTTGAAGTCATAACCCTCCCGAAGTTTCTAAGTTCATAATTTTTATGTCGTTATACCACATTTGAAGTTCGAATCAACACGGAGCTTCATATTTATCGATTTCGATGATGTATCATGCTAAGTTTGAAGTTAGAACCCTCCCGGAGCTTCTTGGATCATAGTTTGTATGTTGTCATACCACATTTGAAGTTCGAATCAACATCGAGCTTCATATTTATCGATTTTGATGATGTATCCAGCTAATTTTGAAGTCAGAACCCTCCCGAAGCTTCTAAGTTCATAACTTATATGTCGTTATACCACATTTGAAGTTTGAATCAACACTAAGCTTCATATTTATCGATTTCGATGATGTATCATGCTAAGTTTGAAGTCAAAACCCTCCCGAATATTTTTGGCTCATAGTTTATATATGTTGTCATACCACATTTGTAGTTCGAATCAACACCGAGCTTTATATTCATCAATTTTGATGATGTATCTAGCTAAGTTTAAAGACAAAACCATTCTGAATTTCGTGATCCATCTCTAGAAATCTTATAACCTGAGTTTACCAGTGTGAACCAATTCTACTTCATGACCCGTATGACTTGTCAAAATTACTTCATGACCTATGTGACTAGTCGAAATTCAAACCGGAAGCACTAAGAGAAAGCACAAAAACACAAAGAGAAAGCACAAAGAAACACACCAATTATCGAATTCATTTTTCATTTTCCCGATTCATTCTTATACATTTTTTGGATTTTTTTATATCAGAATGTCGATAACAATGTCTTAAATTTATTAATATATTTTTTGGATTTTTTTCATGAGAAAGCACAAATAAAACAGATTTTCCTTGATCTGTATGACACTTTTAACATAAATCTATACCGTCCGAATATTTTCATAATCCGTATGACCCCATCCTATGACATCTTAGCCGTTCAAATTCTTTTAGATAAAACGATTTTTTTTCTCTCACTTGTCTTCATTCACTCACTTTTCTCTCGTCTCTCATCTTCCCCGCCCTCAGAAAAAAAACTCAAATTCTACATTTGAACAAACGAAACCAAATCTCACATCGGTTAATTGATGATGAATGGATTGGAAACGAAGATTAAGATGCAGTCGCTGCTATCGGTAAATTCATGAACACCCTAAATCTATATCTCTGCCTCCTTTCTCTATCCCATCTCTATTTCCTCTTCTCCTGAATCTTTTGCTAAACTAGATCCCGTTTCTCACACTAACAACTCACCCACCTACATGTCTTTCTCTCTCTTTCAACCAAACCAGTAACACGAAATCACTCTTTTTAACTCTCTTCAAACTTCAGTATCATCAAGAAAGTATGATTCGTTGTTATTTCAATTTATTTTTCAAAATTTGTTTAGGGATTTTCTTATTCGATGCATTTAGGGATTTTGGTTCTTATCAGATTCTGAAAATTTTGCATTTTTTTCTGTAATCCGTTACCCTAGGTTTGATTGGGTTCGATATTGACACCATATATTTGTCAGACAATGAGAGTTATGGAAGAATCAAGATATGGGGTTAGTTTGAATTCTTACCTATGGATACGGTACATGCCCGTATTCAACTATTAACTTCTAGTTTTGTTTTTAATTATTAATATCTCCTGAACCAAATAATGACAAAATTCCACAAGTCCTATCATTTGATATGCATTTAGGGCGAGTGTTGTAAAACTTTTTATCTTTGGCCATTTATTACGGATATTGTGGATTAAATAATTAAACCATTACTGAAGTTCACCCAAAAGTTTAAAAATGGATATTTTCTTGCTTTCTTATAAAACACTGTATACATGTTGTCGTTTATTATATCTTAACTACTATACTTAACTATGTTTTATACAAAATTTCTAAGATGGATTAGTTTCTCAGATGTACTACTTTTGTTAATTTATAGATCCAAACAAAGATGGTAGCACCTGCTGGGGAAGCGTTGGGTGGTGTTGTTGGTGTCTTTCAGCACATGGTTCAGACTGGTATAGATTTTGGTTCTTTGTTCCTAGTTTTTGTAGATCAGGAAGTCATTGCTTTTGTTTCCTCTAGACAAAACTATGCCTCCTAAGCCCTATCGGCAATGGTCCTGTTGTTTTTCTCATTATCTCAACTGTAATCCTTTTTGTTTGTTTCCAGACAGACATTCCTCCTGCAACTGTTGCTCAAATGGGTTCCACTCCAGGCCATACAGTGTTTCATGGCCCTGCACCTATACCTGCGCAAAGGCCTTTTATGCCAGGAGAGAAAAACACTGCAGCATGATTTTCTCAACGACCTGCAATGGGTGCACAATGAAAGCTCCAAGTCCTGCTCAGCCATCGCAAACAGTTGCAACTCCACCGCCTGCAACTCCACCTACCGTTCAGTCAGTTGATACATCAAAGTTCCTGGTAGGTTACAACTCTTTCCCTTAATCAAAACTCCACATATTCTTTTGGTCTATGTTTTTGTAAAGGAGAAAGCAAACATAATCAAGAGTTATATGTCTTCTTAACATTTTGGACATATCTAAGAATGCATCTGATAAGATTATTAAGCTTTGCCTTGCTGGACAATGGTGATTTTGTTACTGACTTACAGATCCATGTAAATAGTCTAGATAAACTTATCTTTTATTTTGTGACCACAGAAGGAACTCGTGTGCAGTCCACTTTCATGCAGAGAACCGCTCTATAAAATCGTATTCATATGTAGTCTTTGTATGTTCTATGCAAATTCTTATCATAGTGCACATAATGAGGGCACAATTTACCAAAATACACAAAGATTGTCGTATTTGTGTAAAAGAAGAGGTTTGAAGATGGTTAAATGATTTGGTTTTATGGGACCAAAATAAATTGCGTTGCACAACAGGAGGCAACTACAAGTTTCCAATTAATTTCTTGGAGCCTTGGATGCTCATTACATGTTATGACTTTGTTTGTAATATAGGTTCAAATGACCACAAGCGAGTGAGACGAGTGCAACTTCTGGCTTGCAACACTTAAGCAAATGATCAAATGCTACAAGTATCAAATATTTTTGTTTTCAAATTCTACAGGCAGAATATAAGAACTGGACCATTCACGTCAGAGTCATTCGTGGACTGAAGTGTTCTAGAAGCTACTGTGGGAAGGTACACATATTATGGTTTATACAATGTGAGGAGCTTCAGGATTAACATTCAAGTACATATCTACTTATGTTGTATATTCAGTTGGCTGGGGTCATAAGTTATGCATTAGAAATGATTTTAGTGGTTGTAATTTTCCAGGTTGTTGGGTATTGGGATGAAAAAGGTGTTTATGGATATACAATATACAAGTATCGTCTCAAGCGCCTTGAAGGGCAGCCGATACTGTCAACTAATCAGGTATCTTTGTCTTAATATATACCAACATTCAAATTTATATATCTTTGTCTTAACATTTATACTAAACTTTGGTGGGAGATATGCATGTGAAGTTACTGATGTATCCGATAAGGGACGCGTGCGTTGGATGCGCCACCATTTTGTGAGAGTCCATGCTTCCTTGGTATAAAAAAGAGAATGAGAAAGCTCTTGATTTGAGTTCTTCATATTGTTATTATTCTCTCTTTCTTTCTTCTATAATTTCAATTGCTTCATATTGTGTATGTGCAAAGAGATTCGATTCTTGTTTTATCGTTCATATTAAAAGATATTCATATTCATCCAGAGAACCAACTGATATTCATTTAGTTTATTTTAATTGAGATTTCTCCATTCCAGTTTCAATGAACTTAAAGTATGTGGTTATATTGTAATCCAATTAAACTAGTACTTTTGCATATAGGGTTACAGAGTGCTTTTGGTGAATGGAAATAGTTATCACTTTACAGAACATGGTCTTGACTACCTACTACATGGTTTTCTGATTTCTCAAAAACATCTGCTACAAAAAAAATTGTCCTGTAAATATGATGAAAATCCGTACAGTTTGTCTGAATTACTTAGTAAAACTATTGATTCCATTTGAGATTTTTTTCCATGTGCTTGTGGATGAATTTGCTGGTGATTTTTGATGTCACTACAAGAAAACATGGCTTAAGCGACTAAAATCTTAGCAAGCACCCAAAATTTTGGTCGCTTTAATGGTCAAGCGACCAAGTTTACAACTACCAGTTAGTTTGCTTGCTGTAAATTTATATCCACTACTTCTTAGCGACCAACAAAGGTGTTCGGTTGCTCCATCACTTTTTCAAGTTACCTACAGCAACAACAGAAGTGCTTGAATGGCTATTTACTTTGAGGCACCATAAGGCAGCAATTCAAAAATTGTTTGGTTGGTACAATCCTATCTCAGCAACCAAGTCTTAGTCACAACAAAGAAAAGCTAGAATTTTAAAATTTGTGATTTGTTTACTAAATTTTTTCTTTTAGTCATTCTAAATGTAGTTATGTAATAAACAGAATCAGTTTGTGGTGAGTAAAATTTGTTTTAAGGATATATGTATATGTCCAAACTATAATTTGTACCGTTCTTGACGATGGTTTTAGAAAATGAATGGTAGATTCTAAAATTTAAGGATATATCATCTCATAGAAACATTGTTAGTTGTTACTTTGCCAAATTGTACCGTTCCACTTCAGTAAACAGTAAACATTAATTTTAAGCAAACACGTGAAGGATGAGCAGTCAACTATCAAGTTTTCGTTGGACCAAACAAGGGTAAGCAAACACGTGAAGGAGAAGCAAACACGTGGCTATAAGTTTCTTCGCATAAAGTGGTGGGAAATTTTACCGCGGAAAAAGAAACCTTTAACTCAAAATAATTGAATTTTTCCGCATAAAAGGTTTCCCAATTCAAAACACGTTGCAATCCGTATGAGCTTTCATTTTGAGTTAATATCGGTGGATTATAATTTTTGGTTTCGCATTGGCCAGATTAATGCCATTGATGATATTATCTTTTACCGGTTTACATTCAACTTTGCTACATCTGAAGAAGAGTACCGTGAATCGCATTTCGGAAAAATTTGACGGTCCAGTAATGGCTCTGAACATTGGGAAAGGGAGTGAGAAAGAAATGGGCCCCACCCTCCTCTCACACGGTGCATACACCGCTCGGTGCATAAATCATTTCCGATTTATATTTTGTATCCACACATATAATTCGTGATGATTTCGAATTCGTTCATCTTTGTAGTGATCTAACATTTTTTGCGTATATAATTTAAATCTATCTTAGTAATTAATGAATACTTACTGATATGATTTTCAAATAAAATCTTCATTGATTCGTTGGTGCATAACTTTTTATTTTATCTTGGATCAAAGTCTTTTTAAGTAATTTTTGATGTTTTATTTGATCGATGGTCTAAGAAGACATTTCCCATTCTTTCTCATTTTGCTAATAATTTTCATTCAACTGATTTATACACATTCGTAGTATACTAGTATTCAATCTAATTTTTATATGTTATCCATATTTTCAAAGATGATAGTTCATAGATTCATTCCCTTTAACTTCTAATACATTAGCCGAAAGTTTATATAATTGAAACTCGATGATAATTACCGAAATTGTTTCCTATCATTATCTAGGAACTCTTAGCTTTCTGTTGGCTGAATAAATTTTAAAAACCATAATGCTTGTTCGTTTTGACCTAAAATGCAATTTATATCCGAATTTCGTGATAAAAAATAAATTGGGACAGCGAAAAGAAAGAATCAGAAAAATATGATTCCTATGATTTAACATGAAATCGATTTAGGTGTTTTATCAAAACCTCGAAAATTTTAGAATTATACCGGTAATCCCTTTTGGTCAAAAAATATGTGGAACTCGGTCAATTTTCCCAGTTTACTCTTAGTAGTTCTCATGCTCGGTGAAGTATCACAATCATCTCGGCCAATTTGTGTGAGGTCGACCGACATCGGATAAGAACATGGTTTGTTTAACATACAATATGCCAGAACATGGTTTGTTTAATATGCCAGGTTACGATCTCGGAGCCAAGGTATGCGTACAATATGCCGGAACATGGTTTGTTTAACGTTTCAGGGTATATTCCGAAGGAACCTTATCTGTAAATGGATGAATTCATCGTTCGTACGAAGTAGATGCACTTATAGTAGTCTACTCACGGCAAGGTTACGATCTCGGAGCCAAGGTATGCGTACATTATGCCAGAACATGGTTTGTTTAACGTTTCAGGGTATATTCCGAAGGAATCTTACCTGTAAATGGATGAATTCATCATTCGTACGAAGTAGATGGACTTATAGTAGTCCACTCATGGCCAGGTTACGATCTCAGATCCAAGGTATGCGTACAATATGCCAGAACATGGTTTGTTTAACGTTTCAGGGTATATTCCGAAGGAATCTTATCTGTAAATGGATGAATTCATCATTCATACGAAGTAGATGCACTTATAGTAGTCCACTCACGGCCAGGTTACGATCTCTGATCTAAGGTATGCGTACAATATGCCAGAACATGGTTTGTTTAACGTTTTAGGGTATATTTCGAAGGAATCTTATATGTAAATGAATGAATTCATCGTTCGTACGAAGTATATGCACTTATAGTAGTCCACTCAAGGCAAGGTTACGATCTCGGAGCCAAGGTATGCGTACAATATGCCAGAACATGGTTTTTTTAACGTTTAAGGGTATATTCCGAAGGAATTTTACCTGTAAATGGATGAATTGATCGTTCGTACGAAGTAGATGGACTTATAGTAGTCCACTCACGGCAAGGTTACGATCTCTGATCTAAGGTATGCGTACAATATGCCAGAACACGGTTTGTTTAACGTTTTAGGGTATATTCCGAAGGAATCTTATCTGTAAATGAATGAATTCATCGTTCGTACGAAGTAGATGCACTTATAGTAGTCCACTCAAGGCAAGGTTACGATCTCGGAGCCAAGGTATGCGTACAATATGCCAGAACATGGTTTTTTTAACGTTTCAGGGTATATTCCGAAGGAATTTTATCTGTAAATGGATGAATTCATCGTTTGTACGAAGTAGATGCACTTATAGTAGTCCACTCACGTCAAGGTTACGATCTCGGAGCCAAGGTATGCGTACAATATGCCAGAACATGGTTTTTTTAACGTTTCAGGGTATATTCCGAAGGAATCTTACCTGTAAATGGATGAATTCATCGTTCGTACGAAGTAGATGGACTTATAGTAGTCCATTCACGGCCAGGTTATGATTGTATGTGTACAATATGCCAGAACCTTGTCGAAGCTTCTTGGTTCATAATTTGTATTCCGTTATACCACATTTGAAGTTCTAATGAACACTGAGCTTCATATTTATCGATTTAGATGATGTATCATGATAAGTTTGAAGTTAGAACCCTCCCAGAGCTTCTTGGCTCATAGTTTGTATGTTGTTATACCACATTTGAAGTTCGAATCAAAACTGAACTTCATATTTATCGATTTCGATGATGTATCATGCCAAGTTTGAAGTCAGAAACCCTCTCGGAGGTTCTTGGCTCATAATTTGTATGTTGTTATACCACATTTAGAGTTCGAATCAACACTAAACTTCATATTTATCGATTTCGATGATGTATCATGCTAATTTTGAAGTCAGAAACCCTCTCATAGGTTCTTGGATCATATTTTGTATGTTGTTATACCATATTTGGAGTTCGAATCAACACTGAGATTCATATTTATCGTTTTTGATGATGTATGCAACTAAGTTTGAGGTCTGAACCATCATGAATTCCGTGGTCCATCTCTTGTAATCTTATAACCTGAGTTTACAAGTGTGAACTAAAGCTACTTCATGACCTATATGACTTGTAAAAATTACTTCATGACTAGTCGAAATTCAAACCCGAAGCACAAAGAGAAAGCACAAAAACACAAAGAAAAAGCACAAAGAAACACACCAATTATCGATTTCATTTTTCATTTTCCCGATTCATTCTTATACATTTTTTGGATTTTTTTATATCAGAATGTCGAAAACAGTGTTCTGAATTTATTTATATTTTTTTTTGGATTTTTTTCATGTTAAAGGTTGATAATTAAACCGAAAACATGAGTTCGTATTAACACAAAAGAAACACAAATGCATCTCAATCCGTATGAGCATCACAAATAAAATCTCAACCATCAGATTCCTTTCTCAATCCATATGGCTGGATCCAACGAACTCCGTCCATCATTTTCATTCACCCACCAAACCCTCCCAACCACTCGAACTCTATCTGTTTTGCTCTATCTTGATCTTCTCTGCTCTTCGTCTCCTCCATAGATTGATGACCGGCGGCATTACTTGAGAAAATCTAATTCACTCAACCGATCTTTTATCGTCATCGCCGTCTCCTCTCCCCCTCTTCACCTGCTTCTTTGAAACTCATTTTCTCTTCTTATTCTCTTTTCTTTTTTCTTCTTTTTCATTCTTCTTTTCTGCTCTTCTTCAGTTGAAAATCGAGAGGTCAAATTGAGGTATGGATTGAAGAAATTTATATCATGACGATGTATAAAAGAAGCAGGAGTTGGTGTTTCTGCTAATTATGAAGAATATGATTGAGTCCTGTTATGAATCGAGAACTAGGGTTTTGTCAGTGAATCGGTAATTGAGTTAGAAATTGAGAAATTAAAGTGGGTTTGGTGAACACAGTATGATGAGGAAGAATTAGTGATTGATGTGTAAGTTTTAATGAAGATTAGAGAAGCTAGGGTTTCTGTTCTTTCCCAATATAGATATTAGGGTTCTTGGATGTAATTGAATCAAGTGACTGAAACTGAAATTGAGGTTTTAGGGGAAAGATTAGAGATGGGAATGTTTGATTTGAAAAATTTGAGGTCGTGGTGGTGGTAGAGGCAGAGGAGGCAGCAAAGAAGGAGGTCGTGGTGGAGGCGGAATGAAAGGTGGTAGTAAAGTGATTGAGTATAGAGTCTAGAATCCTTTTAGATCACAGCTTGTTGTTGTTGTACTTGGTGGTGTTGAAATTTTTTGGATTGTAAGTATTATTTGTGTATAATGTTTGGGATTTCACTTTGTGTTTTTACTTTTTTTTCTTTGTCATTGTTTTAGCATAATGGTGTTTGATTTGCAATTTCAGGTATCGCCTGAGTTAGACCTAGAGGTGGTGGTAGTGGAGAAGGAGGAGGTAGATGGGGTGCTGGTGGTGGTAGTAGTGGTGGAGGTTGCATCCACAACTACAGATGAGAGATTGCAAGCAGTGTTAATGTCCATAAGGTTAGTCATCCATTTCTTATTAGATTTTGTTATTTTTGATCAATTGAATATAGAGAATTTGATTACAATTTTGAAGGTTTCAGGACAATCAAATTGAACTAAAGAACTTCTAAAGAATCAAAGTATAAGATGTCATGTACAAATCCGAAAAGGAAGGGTCTGGTAAATATGATTAATCTCTGAAAGATAAAGTACTGTCAAGAGTGAATACTATGAAAGAGTGAATTGTGAGCTGATGGATTTGATTTTTCTATTGTAGATGAGGAATTGCAAGAACGGTGTTGATATTCATGGGATTCTGAAGCGGTTTTGTTGAGATGGTGGTACTGAGATAGCAAGATAGGTTTGATTGAAGCAGTTTTATGTGTGATGTTTTTGTGTAGGGTCTGTATCTGGACAGCCTTTCTGTTGTTTCTCCTTGCAATATTCAGTGCTCGTACTATTATCACTATATTTACAAGGATTGTTGGGGAGATTTTTGGCATGTTGATCACTGTTCTTTTCATCCAGAGGCCATTAAGGTAGAAGACTAATAGTAGTTCCCTTTTGGCAAATAAAACATATGGAGATTTTAATGAACAAAATTTGTTAACTTTTTTGCTTCCAACTTTGAATTACAGGGAATGGTTAGTGAATTTGTAATTCCAAAGGCTTAAAATCCAATTGATGAAAGATATCAGTTTCAGTGGATATGCATGAATGGACTGCTGGGACTAATTTTCACATGGCATTACAGAACAGGTTTGAAAAGTATCAAACTGATCTGACAGTGTACTTCTAAGAGTACCTGTAATCTAAATGCAGTTTTAAACTTTATTGCAGGATTTCTCATAAGCCTTATTGCAGACTATGGGGTTCCTTTCATGGTTTTGGTGTAGACAGCAATGTCATTCACTATTCCAAAGGAAGTTCCAACTGGAGTTCCCCAAAGTATTTTTACTCCTCTTCCATGGGAACCGGCATCGATGTATCATTGGAAAGTAATCAAGGTAGTTTTGTAGATACAACCTATTGTAAACTTGTTTTTTTTCTTCTTCTTTTAGATACTATTTGACTACACAATCTAAGGATCTAAATCCAAAGTACGAAATACTAAAATAATTTTATCGAAACTGCAGGATATGGGAGAAGTCCCACCCATGTACTTTTTTGCTGCCATTATACCAGCTGTGATGGTAGCTGCTCTATATTTTTTTGACCACAGTATTGCTTCTCAAATAGCACAGCAGAAGGAATTCAATGGGTCTTCTATTGCAGGGGAAGATTTGTTGTTGATGTTCTGTTCATGGTACTTCTGGTGATGAAGAAATGGATGAAATGATGGGTGCTGGTTGTGTATGTTGTAGGCTTTTGGTTTGAGGTTATTGCACTGAATTGCTGAGAGCTTCGCACAGGTGGAATGGCTGAATAAGTTGCATCTAGAGACTCACAACAAGAGCAGATGATGGCGTGCTGAGCAACTGAGGATTGTTGGTGATGATTCTGCAGTAGCTAGGATTGTTGGGTATCCTTCTACTTTTGCAACCTAAACTTTGACATCAAAACCAGATCTAGAAAATACGGTATCAGGTCGCAACAGTATGAATCTGAGTGAGTTTCAGAAGAAGCATGATGTAGCCTTCAAAGCTTTAAGTATTTGGCAAGAAGAAGCATGATGTAGCCTTCAAATTTAAAGTATGTTGAAGAGCTTGTAATTTGTTTTTTTTTAAAGAAATGAGATTGTATTTTTATTTAATTTTTGTAAAATGAGATTGTAATTTTCCTGATTAACAATTGATGTTGTAAATTGAATTTAATGATAATAAATTAAATTAATTTTGCATTTAGTTTGTTGTGTATTTGCTTTTTGTGTTAATTATGATTACATTGTTTATTCAGCCGAGTCAAAATTGGTCGGAAGCCTTTAAACGAACCGGAGCAACTAACTTTAGACAAACTCAAAGGTTATAGCAACTAATTTCAGACAAGTTGAAAGTTTGTACCGACTAAAATCTTGTACATCCAATACCCTTGAGCAACTTATTATTAGTCAGTTAAGTTGCTCTAAACCTTTGTCAACGCAACATATTATTCGTTAAGATGGTTGAAATAAATTTAGAGCAACTCACTCTAGGATAATTGGAATAAACTGAAAGCAAGCATATTAGTTAATCGCTGATGGTAGTTGAAACATTCTTAGAGCGAGTGCCTACATGATCTAGACCTATAGAGATCCCACCTTTTGCAACTCAAGAGCGAGAGCCAAATTAAGTCGCTCTAAGGGTTAGTGCGACTTAATATGGGCTTTTGCAACCAAAACTGCCTGGTTGCTTAATCCAGTTTTTCTTGTAGTGTGTTTTATTGAATACATGTTGATGCAGATGAGACGAGAGTGCATATTGAAAGGGCACAATTATGCCTTTTTAGGTGTTGCAGAATGGTTAGTATGGCCTCTAGAATGCTACTAGACAGTATATTGGGTATTTTTATAGTGAGTTTGTCTCTCGTGTTTGTTGTTCCTTATTCGACCTATAGTCATTTGACCCTTACATTTAACGTTGTTACTCATTTCAGATTTAGACATCTTGCGGTCGTAGGTTGGTTTGTAGGTCGGCTTAATTGATAGTGATCCTTAAACTTTGCAGTTCCAACCTAAAATGAAAAGTTTCTCAAAGATCCTATATGTAAGAACTAACTGTGCATTTCGCTTTTTGTTATTCTGGTTCATTTTTTTCTGCAGTTTGTTAAGCTCATAGTATCAATCTCATCTCTTTGTGTTTCTCGTGAAAACTAACTTGTTTGAATCTCTTGGCAATTCCACAGGTGTTAATTACCAAGTATCCTCTAACTGCACCTATCCATTTGGGCAAAGAGCAGACTACAAGTTGTGGAGATTCAGGATTTGCCGGTTTCTTTACACTTGAATGATGAATGATAAGAGAGGAACTTAAACACAAGAATGATGGCAGTATGAATCTCTTATTATGAGCTTGGTGCTACAAAGTCGAAGGAGTGTTCATCTTTTGTTTCAAAATTAAGGAAACTGTAGTGATTAGTTTGTATTTTTGATCTTTTTGTTCTTGTAAAGATTGTCTTTTTTTTTTAATAAATGATGTAAATTGATCTATGTGATGCAATAAAACTTGATTCAGTTTTTAATTTGATTCATAATTTGTTTTAGTATCAATTTTAATTGTAATTTTAATTTTAATTTCAATTTGGGATTATCTAAATCGAAATCGGCCAGATACTTCCGACACTAGAACAACAGATGTAGCGGGCAAAAAGTTTGGTACCTCAAAAATGTAACCAACCAACTTCAGGGCAAAAAGTTTGGTAGCTCAAAAATGTAAGGAACCAACTTCAGGGCAAAAAATTTGGTAGCTCAAAAATGTAAGCAACCAACTTCGGATATTTCACTTGCTCTATTATGGTTGGTCTATCTATGAAGCGATTGGCGTTTTACTTGCTCTATTATCGTTGGTTTATATATGAAGTGATCAGCGTTATACTTGCTGTATTTTGGTTGGTCTAGCTTTAAAGCGATCACTATTTTGCTTGCTCTAGGAAGGTCGGTCTAGCCATGAAGCAATTAAGAAAAAAGACGCTATATGATAGTTGCTTGATTACTAAAGCGATTTCCTAGCAGATCTAGACTTGTAGAAATCCCACCTTTTACAATTCGAGAGCGAGAGCCAAATTAAGTCGCTTTAAGGGTTAGAGCGACTCAAAAATGCCTGGTCGCTTAATCCAACTTTTCTTGTAGTAACATCATAGTGACGTTACCTAGCAGTAGTGTCCACTTACAATGAGTGGACATCATTCATATATGTGTTTGATGAAGGTTCTTTCAGAGATAAGATCTGAGATTTCGGGTGGCATGCTTGATTCAAAGACTTAAAGTTGCAGCCAATAGATCATCAGACTCATGGGGTCGGAAATGCTATTCTCTGAAATGGGACATCTGTACTATTCTGTACTATTCTCTACTCCCATTCTCCATTTTGGGATAGGAAGTTTGTAAATTTTGTGTGGAAGATTATTTTCTGGCACAAATCATTCCGACGTAAAAAACGGGACATCTGTACTATTCTCTACTCCCAGTCTCCATTTTTCATGGCCTCATATTTTCCACTAAATTTTATCCGTTATCATTCAAAATCAACATTGGTTCTTCGGCAAAGAGAGTCTCACAGAAAATTATCATTATTTAAGCACATTCAGATATAAGTATGCGAATGGTGCCACCGTTCACCATTGCACGAACCTATTTCGCGGCCGATGATATGGGTAACCAAAAGGATCTATATTTTCTAAATGAACCAAATGGAAATTGATATTAACACATGCATGTACATAACTAGCATAAAGACTAACACCATGATAATTTATTAACTAGCTAATTAATTTCATCATTACGAAAGTTAAAGTTTTAAATTTAAAGCTCGGAAATTTTATTCTTTTTCTTTGTTTTTTGCATAGATTTTATTGGCTATATGAAATATCTTGATTTGAACTTTTGATATTTCCTTGAAGCTTTATTATAAAATTATGGCAACATCTTAAATTACAATATATATGCACATGAACAACATGGAAAAAATGACGAAAGCATTGAAAAAAAGAAAGAAAACTACTCCATAACTTAATTGTTGAAATAAAAAAGTACTTGTATAGTTCGGATATAACATTCGACACCACCATCATTATCCGGTCTCTTGAAGAAAAAAATCAAATTTACTTATAAATAAACTACATAGTAACAAACAATAAATTTAATGATAAATACATATATTAAATTAAAATTTTAATAAGAATACTAAAATTACCTCTTAAACTTGTAGTTGAAAGTTGAAACTTGAAAATTTCAAAACTCGGAGAAAGAAAGAGTTTCTTCGCGGAAGATGCAGAGTTATGAAATTCTTATTTACTACAACGGTACACCTTTTTGTGTTTTTAAAGGTTGAATATAAAAATAAAAAATGAAAAATAATAATGAAATGATGATTTCGTTTGCTAAAATAAGGAAATGAAAAGAAAAATTAACCAAGGGATGCGACATATTTATTGTTACCTCCCCAATTGGATCAACTTGAAGATTCAAGTGAATCAAATACACTGCTTTGTTGAAACTTAAAATGAGAAAAATATAAAGGAACAAATCTACCTATTTAGGTTATGTATTTTTTTATGTTGACAGAAAGAATTGCAGGCATTCCTTTTGAAATATTATTGTAAATTTTACAGATGATCGTTTGATTCTTTCTTCACATCACTTATGCATGTATTGCATAGTTGCTCCCGACAAAATTTTAATAGCTAAAATTTGCAGTCACGAATTTTATCAAATTTTCGTATATTTATATAGTAAAAATACTAAAAATCTTTTAAAAGAATTTACTCCCTTCATCCATCAATAGGTGACCTAGCTCGAGTTTGCAAAATTCTTAAAGAAAAAAAGGAAATATGAGTATTTTTAACTATTTTTTACTATTATACCTTATCGATAATTATTAGTAAAATTTAGGAATGATCTATTTTTTAAACTACAATATTATAGTACGTATATTTGTAAATTTTATATCATTGAAAATCATTTTAAAGCACCTACGACATGAATATAAACATGACTATCGTATTATACATATTTCTTATTCTATCAATACTCAATTAAAAGGGTAATTTTAAAAATATCATATTTTTTATGATATAGGTCATCTATTAGTGTGACAAAATTTTAGAATGAATAGGTATTCCATTTAGGGATGGAGGGAATATTAAAAGAGAAAAAAAACTTAGTCACAATGTTTTTTAGGCACGTTAGAACGTTTTCACCCACGTTATAACCGTTAGATAGAAATTTCAGATCATAATTTTTTATTTATTTTCTGTTTAACCGTTGTCACACTCGTTATTTAAAAAAAATGCACAAAAAAACGTGTTTTTTTTCCTAAATAACGTATTTTTTGCCCCAAACGTACTCACACCCGACATAAATGTTATAACGGACACATCTAATACACGTGAACTGATATGTGACCCGATTTTCAAACGTTTTGTAATACCAATACACAACCCTCGTGCCCAAGTCATCTATATCTTTACTTCTAGTTCACCTCTCTCTAGTCTCCATAGTCATACATACCTGTAAAAAACTTCCCATTCTCAGATTAACCTTCTATCACACATTAAAAGAAAACAATCCAAATCTCCAATCATCCTAATCCCCCGTATATCAACCGTTCATAATCCGAACGACCTTACTAATCAAAAGTAAGTTATGTTAACTCACGACACTATCGGATAAGAATGGGTTGCACGGACGCGGGCTCAATAATGTGAACACAAACAAAGTTTCAAAAAACTAGGATACAAACATATTATGAAATTAGTAATGTTTTCCAACAATATATAAAAAATAAATTAAATTTCTCAACAATGCTAATAGATTATTAAAAAATAACAAATTAGTATAAGAATTAGTATATATACTAACAAAACAATACATATACAAAAAATTCAGATATTTTTGATAGACATTTATATTAAAATAGTTCATTCAGAAAGTAATACGAGACAAAAGGGTTTTTTGATTTTATTTTACCTATATAAGTGTGATGTCACTGGTGCATCTGTCCGGAAACATATGCGTCCAAGTATCGGACACGAATCTAACACAGACACATGACCATTTTAGACGTGTCTGTATTACCCGAAATAAGATAAACCCGATAGAACCCAACAAGCTGTCCCTTCATTCCCCGTGGGTCCAATATTAATCCATAATTAATCAACTTAACTAAAAGAAATATAATGAAATTTTGAATCAAAAGAAAGAAGAAATCAAAGTTCGATTAACCGATCCCTCTCTATCACACCGTCGCTTCAAATCCAAGAAAAAAAACCCAAAATCATAATCAAAATTCTAATTCCCTTTCGATTTCCTATAAGTAATTCGGGGGTTTCAAAGGATACAATCAAGGAAAATGGGGAGGGAAAACCGCCAAATTCCTCTGATATAGAAAACAACAACAAATTGTGATTCCGTCTTCTTTACAATCAAGAAATGATAATATGATACATCCACTATCAACAAATACACCATCAACAACTAATACACCTTCTTCTCTCAAACAGATGTTCTTAGTAAACCATTCAAGAGATGGTTTCCATGGTTGATTCCGAGTTTTGTGGTGATTAATGTGGTTTTATTTTTGATTACTCTGTCTATTAACAATTTCCCTGATAATTCGACTTCCTATATTGGGGGATTTTTGGGAGGTTTTCGTGTAAAGAGAATCTACTTCTTGGTCCTACTTCTAACAAACCGAAACATTCCCTGAAACCGAAATATTCCCTGTTGATGAAATTCGAGCAACTAATTTCAGACAAGTTTAAACCCAAATCTCGAACTTCAAAAACCTTTGAGCAACTGAAGTTTAGTTGCTTGAGGCGTATGCCAACTTAACATAATACTCTTTAGGATGGTTGAAATAACTTTAAAGCAATGAGATAATTTAGCCGCTAATGATAGTTGAAGCATATTTAGAGCGTCTCTCTTCAAATAACAGGAACAAATTTAAACAACGATAATGTTCTAGCATTTTAGGGGCCCCTCAAAAGGAATTAGGGGCCAACAATAAAAAATAAAATAGGGTCACCCAAACTTAAATTGAGTCACCCCTTATCTCACATATTTCTTAATAGCAAAATTGTCCTTATATAATCGAGAGATAAGTGCACAATTGGACATTTCACCTCCTTCCGTAAAGATGAAATTTTCAGGAAGAAGTTTGGGTAGCATTCGGAAGATAAAGACAATCGGAAGTTTGAGTAGCATTCGTAAAGAAGAAATTTTTAGGAAAAAGTTTGAGTAGCATTGGGGAGATAAATTACAATCGGAGGAGATGAAAATATCAGAAGTTTTAGTAGTTAACCAGACTTGCAAATATAGAGTGGCTCAAATCATATTTTGGAAAAAAATGAAACTTTTCGAATTTTGGACTTCGACATAATCGAAAGCAATAGTAGTTACCAGACCTCCAAATATAGACTGGCTCAAGAATCAGATTTTGGAAAAAAAAATGAAAACTTTCGAATTTGACTTGACATAACCAGAAGCAGTAGTAGTTAACAAGATTTCCGATATGACTGGCTCAAAAATAATATTTTGGAAAAAAACTCAAATTTTCGAGTTTTATACTAGTCATAATCGGAAGTCCAAGTAATTCATTTGACTTTTGAATATGTGTTGCTCCCAAATGAGAACCACCATGAGCGTTGGTATATAGAGCTTTGGACCACCATGAGCCTGGGCATATAGAGCCTTGACACTACTATATTCGAGGTTTTATTGTTACTCGAACCTCCGAATATAGAGTGGCCCAAAAATCAAATTTTGGAAAAAAATACTCAAATTTTCGAGTTTTATACTAGTCATAATCAGAAGACTCAATATTCATCCAATATGCAATGGATATTCAGTATCTGTTTAACGGATACCTAGTATTCGTTCCATTTCCCTTTTCTACGAGGGGATCAAATGTGATCCACTTTAAAGAGTAGGGAAGAAATATCCCTACTCAAATAGAGATATAAGAAATCATAAGACTTGGTTTTTTAGGTGTATCCCTATATTTGGGATGATAGCGTTCTGAACATGAAAATTGGGTATATCGGAGCTCGTTAAAATTAGAGGGTTTGAAGTTTTTCAATCTATTTTTGGTTTGATTTTTGTTCTCATAATGTGTTTTTACTTTTGGGTTTCTTTTAGATTCTCTTTATTTGAGCTTTAATTTTAGTTTTTCTTTATCCCATCTTCATGTAACAGGGGAAGGGTGTTTGGAGATGTGGCTCGGAGGAGACCTGACTAGGTCATTGAATCACTTTTTGCAAGTGCCATAATTCGGAGTCGCCACAAATTGGTTTTTTCCTCTGCACCTTTATGAATTTTTTGGAGACTCCTGACTTAATACCTCCTCCATAATATCTGCACAAAATTCATGAATCCGAGGATTAGAGTTTGAATAGGTGGGCTTCATACAATTAACAAATCAAAGCAACAAGCAATTTTAAATCTGAACAAGAAAACAGTCATCAAATGATTGATTTCCAAAATAAAATTCATCAATTGATAGTTAATTTGAATTCTTTGGACTTAAGTTTCAATAGATTATCAGGGAAAATCCCACAGTCTTTAACATCACTCGACTTTCTTAGGTTAACATACTACAATTCCAAGTGCTACCACCATAGGCCATGAGAGCAACTGCCCCCACATTCCCCTTAGCATACTACAATCTCAATTTAGCCTTCAAAATTACTAACTGATTAGAAAATACGTATTAAACAAACTCATGTTCACAATCCCTTGAATTCCATGAAAAATCAAACTTAAAAGATGGAGGCCGGGAGTAGGGACTTATTCTTATCGGGAGAGAATAGTAAAGATGCCCCGTTCTCTACGTCGGGATGATTTGTGCCAGAAAAAAATTGTCCACAAAATTTACAAACTTTTTATTCCAATTTGTCGGTTTGTTGGAAAATAAATGTGGAAGAAAATGCTCATTAGGATATCCTTCTCTTTACGCAAGAGAATAGTATTTCCGACCCCATGAGTCTGATGATGCATGTTTTCCTCCATTGACTGCACCTGTAAGTCTTTGAATCAAGCATGTCCACTCATTGTAAATGGACACTACTGCTAGGTAACGTCACTATGATGTTATTATCTCTAAAAGAAACTTCATCAAACATCATAGTGACGTTACCTACTTGAGTTGCTGATGTTAAAAACTATAAATACCACTCCATACCAGTGAACATTCTGCACATTTGATTTGTTATCAATTAGCCATGAATTCATTAAATGAGACTACTCAAATGACATCATTTCGTCTCATTGTCATCAATCTTCATTTTTTGTTCTGTTTATTGATCAGCACGGCTCATTTCACACTAACCTGTCATGGATGTCATGAACAGGATAGAAGTGCTCTCCTTGATTTCAAATCCTCATTGGAAGACCCTGCAAATCGTTTGGCATCATGGCAAGACAGCTACCAACATCAAAATTGTTGTAATTGGCTCGGAGTTGTATGTTCATATGACTCTTTTCGGGTCATCTCCGTCAGTCTTCGAAACACAGTCTATGAAAATTACTTCAGAGGATATGATGGTTCATTCCAATATAATCCACGAAACACTTCACTAACAGGTAACTTCCCTCCTTCCCTTTTTAGAATTCCTCATCTCGAGTATATTGATCTTGCCTTCAACGATTTCAAGGGAACACAAATTCCGCTCCATCTTTCCAATCTAACAAAACTTTCTCATCTTGATCTCTCCTACTCCAACATTGGTTCATCGATATCGACACAGTTTAACAACCTTTCATCTCTACATTACCTTGACTTATCTGGGAATTTTAACTTACGACCATCATCTGTAAAATGGGTGAGAGGGTTAGTTAATTTACAGGTGTTACATTTGAGTGGTATTGATTTATATACATTTTCACAAGAAATTTTGGGTGAGCATATATCTCATCTTTCCAATCTCAGAGATCTTGGTCTCTCATATTGCAGAATATCTAGCGCAACTTTTCCCAACTTTCACAATATAAAGCTCCTAACCAATCTCGACTTGTCTAGCAATAATTTCCAAGGATCCATACCAAAATCAATATCCAATCTAAAGCTCCTAACCTTTCTGGACTTGTCTAGGAATAATTTCCAAGGACCCGTATCAAGTTCAATCTGTGAGCTTATTTCTCTTCGAACACTTCATTTAGGAAGTAATAATATAACAGGAAGCATACCGAGTTGCATATCGAATCTTCATAACCTTAGTGTTTTTGATGTCTCTAATAACTCAATTGAGGGAAGCGTTTCATTGAAATCTCTGATTAACGATCTAAATCTAACAACCGTAGATCTGAGCTCAAATAGGCTTACTGTAGATATTGATCAAAATATCAGTTTGTACTCTAAATTCAAACTACAGGGTCTGTTTTTGAAATCTTGCAATCTAAAAGGATTGTTCCCTACTTTCATCTGTAAATTGAGTCATTTTTGGAATTTGGACTTGTCTCATAATAACCTGACAGGAGTTATTCCTTCTTGTATCTCAAAACTCAAAAATCTCGCTTCATTTGATGTATCAAATAATACACTCAGTGGTAAAATCTCAATAGAAATTGGAAAAAGACTATCTAATTATTACTCCATCAATCTAGCTGGGAATCAACTTTCGGGTTCAATTCCCTCTTCTATATGTTCCAAAAGTTCAAGATCTTCTCTTCAAATAGTTGACCTCTCAAACAACAGATTCTCAGGGGTTATACCAAATACCTTAGGGTATTGTAAAGATCTTCAATCACTAAACCTTGGGAGCAATAATCTCACAGGAAATATTCCAAATGAGATTGAAAAATTAGAATCATTGGGTTATCTTCAACTGCAGGACAACTATCTCGATGGTACTCTTCTCAACTTCATCAGTAAACTACCTTTGTTGAGAGTTCTTAACTTGGCGAATAACCAATTCGAAGGAAGTATACCCACTGAACTATTTGGTGCACAACACTCTCTCTTAAGTATCATTTCTTTAAGGTCAAACAATTTCAATGGATCAATCTCTGATGAAATTAATAATTTGAATCTACTGCAAATTTTGGACTTATCGCATAATAAATTCTCAGGCCATATTCCTAAGCAATTAGGAGGCTACTGGATGAATTTAACAGGCGTATCTCAATCTCTTCCGGATGTGTATGATATTCAATTGCAGATGGTGATCAATGGGATCATGTTGCAATTTGAAAAAATATACAGTTATACCTCGGGATTGGATCTATCTTGCAACATGCTTGATGGTAACATTCCAACAGAGATAGGTCGGTTAAGCGAACTTGCAAGGCTCAATTTGTCCCACAATTATTTTTCGGGTAACATACCTGCGAGTATTGGAGATATGTCTAACTTAGCTTCCCTGTACTTAAGTTTCAATAGACTATCTGGGCAAATCCCACAATCGTTAACATCACTGGACTCTCTTGGGGTTCTTAACCTATCTTACAATGAGTTGAGTGGTCAAATTCCAAAAGGCATTCACTTTAGCACGTTGGGTGGTGATGGCTGGGCTTTTGTTGGGAATGCATTATTGTGTGGAGAACCTACAAAGAATGTTTGTGAAGTGGAAGAAGACGGTAAAAAAGACGATCAAGAAAATTACCAAGAAGATACAAATGAGAAATTGATATTGTATAGTATTATTTCTTTGGGGTTTATATTGGGATTTTGGGGTCTATTCTTTGTAATGCTTATAAAAAAGGAGAAATGGTGGTTTCCATATTGGAGTTTTGTCGATTCTACTGTAGCTGTGATCATAAGATGTATTCAAAGTGAATAATTATAATATCACCGGTTTGTATTTCATCGAAAGCTCAAACTATGATGAATTTTCTTTGATTAAAAAATGTTGGGAGCCGTCTTACTTTTTCAAGGGAACTACTAATGGTGTCAACCCAATGACTTGGGACAAAGAATGGTGGTGACAACGCCAAATTTTTTATTATAAATTTGTCTCATTTTAATTCGTATATATGACTTGCCCCGACAATCGCGAAACTCCTATTTTCTACTGGTGTAAGATATGCTTATAATAAAGCTCTTTGGAACATCCTCTTTCCTTCAGTTGGTCTTCCAGATTTTGAAAGATTTCTCTTGCGGAGACAAACAAAAGTGAAAATCCTTCAAATTACTTGAATGTCTTATGTTCTTAATTCTTGACCTCACTTTCACAAAAAGATCAATAATACCGGTTGGATTCGTATTTTTGACTTGTGGCAGATTTAATAGCTTTAGAGTATAGGATCACACCCATAAATTTTAACATGATGAATGTATCCACCTTGCATATGAATTTGAAATCATCCCATGCACATATACGATATAAACATGTGGAATTGTTAATAATGTTGCTTTATGTACAGGATCACACCCATAAACTCATTTGGTTGTATGCTCTCTTCTCTCTCTTTCTCTCTTCTCTTTCTCTTGCCTTATTCATTTTCAGACAAAATTTAGAACGGAATTTCAAATGAAGGCTAAATTGTACCGTTAATTGCCCGTTATTTTACCGTTAAACGACTTTACGGCAAAATTTAGAACAGAATTTGATCGGAAATTCTAAGATCAAATGAACTCAACATAAATTGTTCCTACTAGGCATCTTCTAACAGATGCAAGTTCTGATTATCCAAGATACATTAAGAAAATAGATTCAGTATACAAAAAATAGAAAGAAGACTCTTTTAGATTTAAAACTTTGATCACAGACTGATACAAAAGACACTTTGTTACCCAAGACACTGAAGACACCTATCTACTAAGACATTGAAAAAAGCTACTGAAACCGAGTTACATTATGTTCTATTTTGATCCAAAAAGACACTTTAAGATTGATCAGTTTGCCTGCTTAGAACAGGTTTGAACAAGGATATGGTATAACTTTTTCAGTGAAGGTTGAGTTGTGACTACTACTACTACCCAAATACAAGCGTCGCCTACAGCTCTCGATTTTGGCTGATTTTCCTTGGTTTCTCTTTGATAAGTATCTCTACTCAGTCTTTTTGATTTTTTCTTGTGCTCTTAAGTTTGATAATTTCTGCTGCACTTATACTAGTTTGGTTAGTTTTCGAATTCAAGTCCAAATTAATTTCTACCGCTCTCGTTTAATATAGTTACAAGTATTTTCATTTCACATCTTTCTGCTAGCCTATTTCTTTTAGTTTATTCTCCGTGCAAGCTATTTTCTAGTACTGAGCAATTTGTTAGTCTTGCTCAATTGCTGCTCCTTTTGATCTCCCATTTTCAAGTTTTCCTAATTTTCTGTAATTCAGAGTTTCTCTTTGGTTGCTTCTTTTTTGTGGGTACTGTTTAGAACCTTAGACCTTGCCTCTTTTACTGATTTCTCAAGTTTTTAAAGCTTTATCTGTTTATCTATCTCCTTTTTTTCTTGTTGTTAGTCTCATCCGTTTTTTTCTTCTTGTCCCGGTGAATTATTTTTGGTTACAGGTTCTCTGGCATTTCTCGTACATTAGTCTTGACTAGATTAATTTCATTTTTCTGAATCCACTGCTAGTCTGTTAATTGTTTTTGTGGCCAAAAGCTCGCTTAAGTGTTTGGTCTGTGGTTTCTTGTGCCTGTTTGGCTGTGACTTTCACTTCAGTGTGCATCTTAAATTGATTTTAGCCTTTTTTAAATATAGAAAATGGAAATTCTTTGAAATGACTAATGAAGTTAGTTTAAAATTTAAAATTTATGTGTTAGTTTATCAAAATCCGCACGGTGGCGAGGGAAATATTTTTCAATTAAGAAAAACTAGTCTACAAGAAAAAAATATAGAAACAAAAACCATTGTGGGTCAACACCTACAAAATCAAATCAGACAACTGGAGGAGATGTTTACCGCACAAGCTTGTAGGAATAGGGTAAGTACAAACCTACAAGTTTTCAAATCCATGAAACAGCTGCTGCTAAAGATTTTTAAAATACATAGACTGGGTGCCTCAAAACCTGTCTGTTGGAATCACTGTACTACACTCAATTGTCTCATCACTATGATGGTTAGGAAGGACTAGGATTCAGTAAGAGATTTGCAGTTATTTCTCCTCATCTATAAGATTTCTTGGGTGGTTGAGAGTCTCTTCTCCATTGATTTCTTGGGTGGTTGAGAGTCTGCTTCTCCATTGAGGAAAAGAAGCAGGTTGAAGTGGTTACCCAAGTGCAGGAAAAAATTGTCAATATTAGGGGAAAGAATATCCAAAATGAAACACTCAAAAATTCTTTCACTTGGTCTGCACCGACTATTTTTTTCAAAGCAGGAGAGTCCAGTACAACCAGTAAGTGTACAAACCCGTTTGCCTTAGTTGATACTTTGACTTCACAACCTTTTGGTGAACAGAGTGCAACAAGAAATCCTAGTACTGCAATACATTTCACCAAATCAAAAACAGCTGTTGCAGAGAAGAGTAGTGGGCTAGGAACTAAGGATGTTGTTTCATTGCTTGGAAACAATGAGAAGTTTAAAGCCCAGGAAAAGCCCAGTCACAAAACCTAGAAAACAAATGATACGAAACACTCACCTTGCTTCCTCAGAAAAATCGAAGAAACATATGAGTAGCAGAAAAGAGAAAAAATCCCTAACTGATACTGTAGGAAAATCACCAGAAATTGATCCCTCTTACTTCTATCAAAACCTAACTTCTTATGGAAATCAACCCATCCACCCCCTGTTCAAGCCCTTTCAAAATAAAACCTTAACAACCTTCCTACCAAATCAAAATCACCACCTTCTGAAAAAGAAACCTCAATCCCATAAACCAGGGCATTGGAAGAGAGATGCTAGAGAAATCAGTAAGTCTGTTCCCCAGAACTCAGAGGAAATTCAAGGACAAATCAACGCGGAAACCACAATCCGTCAGAGAAAGAGAAAGGAGTCAATTGAAGAGTAGAACCCTAAGAAAATTAAATCTCAGAAGAAAGTGAGTGAAGAGGAGGAAACAAAATATGAAGCTGAAGCAAAAGCTAGGCCTGAAACTGCAGAAGTGGATATAATACAAACTGAAATTGAGGTTAGTACTTCCTTTAAAATTTCTTTAATTTTGAACGTGCTATATTTAATTTTGAATCAAATACTGTGGATTAGAAATCTGATTGTTTGCTTAAGGAGTCACAATATCACAGTTATATGTTTAGTCCTAGGAAAATTTCGATATCCATAAGTCTCTTGTTTTTGGAAGTTTATATATATGATTGATTGGAATTGCCAAGGGCTAGGTAGATTAGAAACCAAAAATAGCCTGATAGACATTCTAAACAAGGAAAATCCAGACATATTATTCCTTTCGGAAACAAAACAACAGAACATAGAGATGAAAAACATTATGAAACAAGTAAATGTTCAAAATTTCTTCCTAGTTCCACCTAGAGGTAAGGCTGGAGGCTTGTGTCTCATGTGGAAAAATAATGTTAAATTACAGATTGAGAATTATGCTTTCAACCACATAAATGCTAAAATTACAAATCATAATAATGACTTTAGCTGGACACTTACTTGCTTCCATGGGAGTCCTTACAAAAAGTTTAAACTTCAGTCTTCGAACATTATAAGCCAAATGGCAGACACTATAAACAATCCTTGGGTAATCATAGGAGAGCTAAATGTTGTTCTTCATGAAGAGGAAAAAAAGAGTAAATTTCCTTTTAGGAGAAAATAAGCCAAAATTTTCAATAACTTAATAACTGAATGTAATCTCATGGATTTAGGTTTCACAGGCTACACCTACACTTGGAATAACCATAGATAAAATGATCAAAATATAGAGCAGAGATTAGATCGGGGCATAGTAAACGATAAATGGAATAGGAAATTTCCTAACTCCAGCATAACACACCTTGTCCCTCTAGCCTCTGACCATGTTCCAATAAAATTGAACACTTATAATGAATGGAATGATGGCCCTACGCCTTTTAAATATTTCGGGGAATAGATTAAACATGAGGAGTGTAAACCATTAATCCTGAATAGTTGGAATAAAAACATTAGAGGGTCACCAACCCATAAAGTAAATAAGAAACTTTTAAATGTGAAACATATCTTGAAACATTGGAATATAACTAGTTTTGGAAACATCAGTAGTAACATTCAAAAGATAAAAAAAAAGATATGGATAAGACAAATAACACGGTAAACTAACCTAACAAAATAACTGACCTAGCAAACTTGAGACGCGAACTTGCTAAATGGTATGTTATAAAAGAAATTTTTTGGAAAGATAAGAGTAGAGCCCAGAATATTGCTTTAGGGTACAGAAACACTAGATTTTTCCACAATAGAGCTAAACATAGATTTAGGAGAAACAGAATCGAAAATCTTAAAGATGAAAATAATGTTTGGTTAAACACAAAGGAGGAAATTTCAGATTGTATAACAAGTCACTTTCAGAAAATTACTACTACAGTAAACACTGATATTGACCAGAGTATGATAAATCTTATACCAAATACTATATATCAAGAGGACAACGACATGTTGTGTGCTACTCCTCTGGGAAACGAGATCAAGAAAACTCTCTTCTCTATGGAACCGGATAAAAGTCCAGGACCGGATGGTTTTCCATCCAATTTCTTTCAACAGAATTGGGAAATTGTTAAAGCTAATTTAACTAACATGGTTCAAAAAATTTAATTACTGAGCACATTTCTAAAGAGATGAATGCCTCTTTCATCTCTTTAATCCCCAAAAATCTTAACCCTACAACTCCTGTGGAGTTTAGGCCTATAGCTCTAGCAAATACCTGTTATAAAATAATATCTAAGTTAATGGCAAGGAGAATGAAGTCCCTGCTTGAAAAAACTATTTCTCCCTACCAATCTTCCTTCATCCCTGGAAGGCAGATATCAGAAAACATTACTCTGGCACACGAATTAATCCATAAAATGAAAAATTCAAAATCAAAGAATGGTTTTATGGGCCTAAAAATTGATATGTCGAAAGCATTCGACAGGGTAGAATGAGACTTTTTAATTCGTATTATGAATAAAATGGGTTTCAACAGTAAATGGTGTAACTTGGTACACCAATGCATCTCGACGATGACTTTAGTTGTTCTTTTAAATGGGCTTCCGACAAACTTTTTTAAACCGACTAGGGGGCTGAGGCAGGGAGATCTGATATCTCCCTATCTCTTCTTGTTTTGTATGGAAGCGTTATCTAAAACTATTACGAATGTTGAGAATTTAGGGATGATCAAGGGTATAAAACTTGTTAATAAATCTCCCCCCATTAGTCATTTACTTTTCGCTGATGACTGTTTACTGTTCAGTAAAGTGAGTGTTGAAAGTTTAGTTAAACTTTTTAGAGATTTTAGTCTATCATCAGGGAAGCTAATAAATATAAACAAGTCGGGGGTTTTCTTTAGTTCCAAAACAGATTCAGATATTAGAAGACGGGTAAAAGACATCTTAGATGTTACTGCTATTCCCCTAACTGATAAATATCTAGGTTCGCCACTGTTTACTACCAGATCTAAAGTCGAATGTTTTGAACCATTAGTGGATACGATGAGAACCAGAGTTATTGGATGGAACAGTAGTGCCCTAAACAATACGGGGAAAACTGTTATGATAAAAAATGTCAGTACTTCTTTGGATGTGTATCAAATGAATTGTTTAAGATCCCAGTCAAAATTTGTGATAAGTTAATGGTGTGGAAATGGGGTTGCACACAAAACTTGCAAGTATACAAGGCCAAGTTTATAGAATAGAAGGAAAGCAGGGGAAAGTCCACAGGGAGTGGGAGCACTATAAGAGAAACCTAAGCTAATAATAGAGACAGTGAGCAAGACAAAGCAATATGGCATACAAAGTGGCAGAAGTAAAGAACCAAAACAGCAAGGTAAAGCAAAGCAGCAAAGAAAACAGCTAAGAACCAAGGCTTGGAAGCCAAGGGCAGAGGGAGATTTTGTGCACTGTTTTCAGTGCACAGAGACTACAAATTGCAAGACAATAGCTAAGAAATATAAACTGAATTTGAAGCAAAGCAAGACTGAAAATGTAAGTGACTGAGAAAGATATTGTGGCTAAGCCAAGGCTTAGATTCCACCTTGTGTCCTAATCAAATAACATATTCCTAGGTTGAAGTGAGTCCTATGCTTACAATAGAAAGGAAAGAAAAACAGCTTGCTAACAGAAATACCCCTAGTATTGACTGTCTTTTGACAGCACAATCAATCACAGGCAATCATAGCACTGCTTTCTTCTCAATGCTCAAGCAAAACAGGGCATATGGCATCCTATCCTAGCAATTTACCATTTGACAGTGCACCAAGGCTTCATCAAAGCCTCAGCTTGTTGCTAATTAGCTCATACTACACATGTTAACAGTATCAACATTCATCACATATGCTAATTGAAACATAACATACACACAACAATCAACTGTTAACTGCATAAGAAGACTGAAATTGGAATTTCATAATATTTTGGTTTAAATTCTCTCCTGGCTAGTCCAGAGATCATCCCCACTCCTCTCTCACACAAAACATTACAAATATATACTCCCCCTCTCAGAATTAGGGTTCCAACCCCTTTTCCCCAAAAAATAGAAAATTAGGTAAAATTGATTTACCTAATGTGTTGAGATACTCACTTCATCTCGTCGACCCACTCTCCAATTACTTCTTCTCGTTCATCTCATGCTCCAATTGTTGCTTTAACATCACTTATATCCCCAATTTCTCACCTAGGGTTTCAGTGAGAAGAGAGATGAGAAATTGGAGAAATTAGTGGTTGATAAAGAGATAGCATGTGATGGTGATGATGGGCTTAGGTCGGGGAAGAGGTGATGGTGGAGCAGAAGGTGATGGGTGAAGAGATGGAGGTGTAGCTAGTGGATGTGATGGAGTTGCAGAGATTTGGGGAGAAGAGAACTCGATGGATAATGAGATTAGGGTCTGTTTGTTTGGGGTGTAAGTGTTCGGTTGCTAGGGTGTGAAGCAGGTTCAACGGAGTTTGATGATCTGTGACAAGGAGCGATGGATGGGAAGATGGTAGGTGGATCCAACGGCGATACGGAGGTAAGCGTGGAGCGACCGTCGGATGAAGGGATGTAGCAAAACGGACGACCCAAGATGGAGTTAGGTGTTGTAGTGTTAAGCGGAAGTATCGAGGTTTGATGCGCAGGCAAAGAACCGACCGTAGGATGCAGATGCGATCCAATCTGACGATCGGGAATTGAGGCGGGTATGGATATAGAAAATGGGTTTGGGTAAGGGTTTTGGGCCTTGGGTATGCCAAGCCCATATCTTCTTTAAGAACAATTCTTCCTTCTTGAGCCCATTCCTAGCTTTTTGGACGTGCGCTCCATTCTTTGCGGCTTCCTTGTGTAATTCCTCCCGGCTTTTCACTACTTTTCTGCTCTTTTCCGCTCTGCTATTCATCCAAACTTTATTTATTACCTAAAAATGCAAAATTAAGTAAGAAAAATATTTATTCTTGAAAACAATGAAAATACAGAATATGGGATAAAATGTAGAATTACTGCACAAAAGATGAGTTAAATGCCAACAAAAAGGGATAAATATATACATTTATTTGGCACTCATCAAATACCCCCAAACCTGAATTTTACTTGTCCTCAAGTAAAACAAAACTAAGGAAATCCTACCTATACCACTGTCGCTGGTCTCTCGAATGCATTTAGCGTATGCACTAAGCCTTTTAAACGACTAAGTGTCCCTAGTGGACGAGTTAAGTCTCGTGAAGGTTTGCTTAGAACGTACCTACAAAGTTCTAGGTCAAAATATAAGCTCAGATTCCATCAAATGTGACATGTGCAAGTCAGTTTAAGCTCACAGCAAAATGGAGATGTCAATCTAGCTATCAAGGCACGATCCTAGCACTGATAACAAAAAAAAACATGTGATAAGAGTGTAAAGTGTATCTACACATGTTTCTAGAATGACCTGAAGTTATGACTACTAACCACCAAGAGATAGTTTTTAGGCTAAGAACCGAATTCTAAGCCAAGCTAGTTGTCCGGCTTTACGAGAATTGTGAATGTTCACCCAATGAGTTGGTGATATTTCAGTTTACCCGCGTTATACATCGATGGCTGCACCCTCCTTGCTTATTACAAGACTATTTACAACAAAAAGATGACTCTTTACATGACTCTTATTTACATTGATTACTCTCTTTTATTTTTGGAACAAGAGAGAATGAATGAAAACTGATATTTTTTTTTTTTTTTTTTTTTTTTTTTTTTTTAAAAAAGGACACTTTTGATACATAACAAAAGGAAACAAAAATTACATGACACTTTGCAAGAGGTAGCCCTTTTTGATGCACCCAGTTAAATTCGATGGTTGTCTTTCTTAATGTAACCTCCACCTTCTATCCCCAACCAAAGAACAAGCTAGTCAAGTTTCGTTCAGTATTCTAAAGTGATTGGCAATCGTAACTTCCTATCAAACACCTTGAAGATCGAGGCCATACATGTATTGGTAGATCGTGCGCGTGCAAATTTCTTATCACTATGTGAATTGTGCTAGAATCAGGGTGCCTAAATATCTAGACTAAGACTCCTAATAAAATACATATTTGCACAAGAGTCAACATTTCAAGGTAAATGAGCTCCATTTTTATGATTTTTTTAATTTTTTTTTATTTTTTAATTTTTTTTTTTGGAATTTTTCAATTTTTTCAAAAAGAAGGAGTTTTGTTTCAATTATGCAATTATCATGGTATCTACTCTATACCCCCAAACCTAAACTAAACATTGTCCTCAATGTTTCAAAATATGGAAAGAATTATAAAACAATATGAAGAGGAACATGCTGAGTAGAGTAAAAGGAGAGAGAATACCCGATTGTACGGCGAAGCTCGATTAAAACTCCGTTATTCAAGGCAAAAATCCATCATATTAGGAGTCACAATGGATGAGCACAAAATATAACAAAATTTAACTAACACATTATCTACAAGAAAATTTGGTTTTTAATGGGATTGGACTTTTTGGAAAAAATTTGGTTTTGTTGGGAAACATTTGGTTTTGATGGGAAAACGAAAAATTTTGGTTTTTAGGGAAAGATTTGGAAAACTTTTTGGTTATTTAGGGAAAGAGTGGACCAGTTTAGTCCACATAGACTGGGTCCTCCAGGTTGGTTGTTTCAATGTCGGGTGGAAATGGCTCAAGGAATGGCTTTAATCTCTGCCCGTTGACTTTGAAAACGTTCTTGTTGGAGACATCCTCCAGCTCTACAGCTCCATGAGGAAAAACTGTGCGTACTAGGTACGGACCCTTCCATCTGGAACGCAGTTTTCCTGGAAAAAGATGTAATCGGGAGTCATACAGCAAGACTTTCTGACCAGGAGTGAAGGATTTGCGCAGAATACGCTTATCATGAAACATCTTCATCTTCTGCTTATATAACTTGGCACTCATAAGCCTCATTTCTCAATTCTTCCAACTCGTTGAGTTGAAGTTTCCTTTGAATTCCAGCTTCGTCCAGAGAAGTTCAGCTCTTTGATTGCCCAGTAGGCACGATGTTCTAATTCCACAGGTAGATGGCACGGCTTTCCATACACTAGACGATAGGGGGACATGCCAATTGGTGTCTTATAAGCTGTTCTATAGGCCCACAAAGCATCATTCAATCTCAATGACCAATCTTTCCTGGACGGGTTGACCGTCTTCTCCAGAATGTGCTTAATTTCCCTATTAGAACTTCCTTGTCCACTAGTCTGAGGGTGGTACGGAGTAGCAACCTTGTGAGTTATGCCATACTTGCGTACTAAAGACTCAAAGTACTTGTTACGAAAATGTGAACCGCCGTCACTGATGATAGCTCTAGGGGTACCAAAACGTGCAAATATGTTTCCTTTAGAAATGAAAGTACCACCTTGTGGTCATTTGTTCTGGTTGCTATGGCTTCTACCCACTTAGAAACGTAATCAACTGCGACTAGGATGTACAACTTGCTGTCAGACATGGGAAATGGACCCATGAAGTCTATCCCCCAAACATCAAAAATCTCCACAATCAAAATGGGGTTCAATGGCATCATGTTTCTCCTCGAAATGCTTCCTAGCTTTTGACAGCGTTCACAAGCAACACAATAATCATGGCAATCCTTGAACAATGATGGCCAATAGAATCCACACTGCAAGATCTTTGCAGCGGTTTTCTTGGCACTGAAATGGCCTCCACATGCTTGGTCATGACAGAAAGATATCACATCTTTCTGTTCAGTGTTGGGGACACATCTCCTAATGATTTGGTCTGGGCAGTACTTAAACAAATATGGGTCATCCCAAAGGAAATGTTTGACTTCAGCCAGGAATTTAGAGCGGTCTTGTCTCGACCAACGTGAGGGCATCCTACCTGTAGCGAGGTAGTTAACAATATCAGCAAACCAAGGAAGGTCTGAGATAGACATCAGCTGTTCATCTGGGAATGATTCTCTAATCAGCTCAATTCATCAATAGACTCTAAAGTTAATCTAGACAAATGATCAGCAACCACATTCTCACAACCTTTCTTATCACGGATTTCGAGATCGAATTCCTGTAATAAGAGTATCCATCGAATAAGGCGAGCTTTAGCATCCTTCTTGGAAAGAAGATACTTCAAAGCCGCATGGTCTGTGTATATGATGATCTTAGACCCTATCAGATAAGATCTAAACTTGTCTAATGCGAAAACGACGGCAAGCAATTCCTTCTCGGTAGTTGAATAATTGAGTTGGGCATCATTAAGGGTTTTGCTAGCATAGTATATCACATATGGTAGTCTATCAACTCGCTGTCCTAAAACAGCACCAACAGCATAATCAGAGGCATCACACATGTTCGAACGGAATTCCAATCGGGTGGTCGGACTATAGGAGCGGTGGTGAGAAGGGTTTTTAATTCCTCCCATGCCTTCACACAAGCAGCATCGAAATTGAAGGCAACATCTTTGGAGAGAAGACTGCACAGAGGTCTGGAGATTTTGCTGAAATCTTTGATGAATCGCCGGTAAAAACCAGCATGACCTAGAAATGATCTGATCTCCTTCACAGAGCAAGGTTGTGGTAGATGTTGAATGAGGTCAACTTTAGCTTTATCCACTTCAATTCCTTTTTCTGAGATGATGTGTCCTAGAACTATTCCTGAATTCACCATAAAATGGCATTTTTCCCAATTTAGAACAAGGTTCTTTTCTTTACATCTGGATATCACGAGGGCAAGATGCTTCAAACATTCGTCAAACGAGGAACCAAAACAGAGAAATCATCCATAAAGATCTCGAGAAAACTATCTATCATGTCAGAAAAAATGCTCATCATGCAACGCTGAAAAGTAGCAGGTGCATTACACAACCCGAAGGGCATACGTCTATAAGCAAACGTCCCAAATGGACACGTGAATGTAGTTTTTTCCTGATCTTCTGGAGCAATGTGAATTTGGTTATAACCGGAAAAGCCATCTAGAAAACAGTAGTGACTGTGTCCAGACACACGTTCTAGCATTTGGTCAATGAAAGGGAGCGGGAAGTGATCCTTCCTTGTTACTGTGTTCAACTTCCTGTAGTCGATGCATACTCGCCATCCTGTGGTTGTACGAGTAGGGACTAATTCATTCTTGTCGTTCTGAACTACAGTAATGCCTGACTTCTTAGGCACAACTTGAATGGGACTAACCCATTTGCTATCGGGAATTGGGTATATGATACCCGCATCAAGTAGTTTCAGGATCTCTCCTTTGACTACATCTCTCATGTTAGGATTAAGTCTCCTTTGCATTTCCCTAGATGGTTTGGCATTCTCTTCAAGGTTAATGTGGTGCATGCAAATGGTGGGACTAATTCCTTTGAGATCTGAGATGGTCCATCCTAAGGCCTCTTTGTGTTCCTTAAGTACTTCTAAAAGCTTACTTTCCTGTTCCGTGTCTAAACATGATGAAATAATGACAGGTAAAGTATCAGAAGAACCTAGGAATGCGTACTTCAACGTACTAGGCAATGTTTTCAATTCAAGCTTGGGTGGCTCAACAATGGATGGAATAAGCTTGGAATCAGAGAGTAAGGGTGGTTCCACTTCATATTTCCTTTCAGTGACGTCCATTTGAGGTACAGATTCGAGCAGAGATAGGACGTCACTACAGTATGCATCATCATAGGAATCTGGGTTAAAGTTCTCCATACATGCTTGAAAGGGGTCGACGGATAGAATGTTAGTCAACGAATCTTGCATTAATCCTTCAATCATATTAACTTCATGCACATCATCATCATCAAGATTCACAGGTTGTTGACTAATATCGAACACATTCAATTCTACCGTCATGTTACCAAAAGACAGTTTCAACACTCCATTACGACAATTAATGATCGCGTTGGACGTAGCCAAGAAAGGACGTCCTAAGATGACAGGAATGTGACAGTCTGGGTTTTGTACAGGTTGAGTGTCTAAGACAATGAAGTCTACGGGAAAATAGAATTTGTCAACCTTGATCAAAACGTCTTCGACCACTCCACGAGGAATCTTGACAGATCGGTCTGCCAGTTGTAGAGTGATAGATGTTGGTTTCAACTCCCCAAGACCTAACTGCTCATAAACAGAATATGGCAGTAGGTTAACACTTGCACCTAGGTCTAATAACGCTTTATTGACCGTGTGTTCTCCTATAGTGCAAGAAATTGTTGGACATCCTGGATCCCTAAACTTGGGTGGAGTTTTGTTCAGAATGATGGAACTCACCTGCTCAGCTAAGAAAGCACGTTTTTGCACATTGAGCTTGCGCTTTTGAGTACACAAGTCTTTGAGGAATTTGGCATAAGCAGGGATTTGCTTGATTGCTTCAAGAAAAGGAATGTTGATGTTGACTCTCTTGAACAGATCTAACATCTCATTGTAATGGGTACTTTTCTGTTGATAGATCAATCTTTGAGGAAATGGGGCAACAGGAGAATGAGTTGGCAAAGGGACATTCACAGCAGTAGAATTGTCAGATTTTCCAACTTGCTCAGATTCTTTGGTTTTCTGGGGTTGTGGAGACAGCGTGGAATTTGTATCAGATTCATTAGGTTCGCCCACGTTGTTCTCGATGACTTTACCACTTCGGAGGGTGGTAATGGCATGGATTTGATCGGGTGAGGTTTCAGTGCAGGATGTTGTGCCTGTTTGAAATATCCTCTTTGGATTTTGTTGGGGTTGGCTCGGAAGTTTACCCTTTTCTCTCTCACATCACATTGATCCATCTTTTGATCTAGATTTTTCTGACTTTGCATCAAACTCTGGAACATTTCCTCTAGGGTGGATAATCTCTTGTCGGTATTGTGTTGAGGATATGATTGTTGTTGAGAGTTTGATTGTTGTTGAGGGTTTCTCGGGTGTTGATAACCTTGATTGTTCTGATATCCCTGATTGTTTTGATAGCTCTGATTGGGTTGAGATGGTCCTCCTGAGTGGGTCCTTTTGACCATGAAAAGTTAGGGTGGTTTCTCCATCCTGGATTGTAGGTCTGTGAATAAGGGTTATGCTCTGGTTTTTGAAACATGGCATGTGCCTGTTCAAGCCTAGATTCCTGGACTGCAAGCAAATCGGGACAATTTTGGAATTGATGGTTGGGGTCGTTACAAGCAGCACAAACAGACGAAGCGACATGTTCTCGGAGAGTAGTGGTGGAAGGTTTTGAATTTTTATGTAGTTCTAACTCTTCTAATCTCCTAACTATTGATGCCATGTTTGCTCTTCCCTCAAAATCCGCTTCAATCCTAAAAGCCTTTGCTTCGGATGTAGTCTTTCTGGTTTCACGGATGGATTCCCACTGTTGCGTCTTTTCAGCTACTTCAATCAAGAAGTCCCAAGACGCGTCAGCAGTTTTTCTACGAATAGACCATTACACATCGACTCAACCGTTGTTCGGGTGGACACATCTAGACCTTCATACAAAATTTGCACAAGTCTCCATTTTTCAAAACCATGATGGGGACATTGGAGCAATAATTCATTGAATCTCTCCAGGTATCTAGCTAAGGTCTCACCCTAATTGCACAAAGCTATTCAGACTTTGACGAATTGTCGCAGTCTTGTGGTTCGGGAAAAACTTTTTGAAAAACTCCTTTATGAGGTCATCCCATGTCATGATGGATTGAGGCTGTAAAGCATAGAGCCAGGCCTTTGCCTTATCTTTCAGGGAGAAAGGAAAAAGCCTTAACTTTAGGGTTTCGTCGGACATTTGAGTGAAACGCAGAGTTCCACAAATTTCCTCGAATTCTCTCACATGGTGGTACGGGTTTTCATTCTCAACACCTCTAAAAATAGGAAGCATCTGTATTGTGCTCGATTTCAGCTCATAATGGCCATTATCCTCGGGTAGCACAATACAAGAAGGTTGACTAGCTCTAGTTGGGTACATATAATCCTTGAGGGTACGGGGTTCTCCCATTGTTTCGGTTTGATCTGGGTTGTCTACCTCAGAGCTCAGAATTTCGATAGGTTCTTCTTGATTAATTCTAACAAGTCTGTTTGTTTGGTCTCTATAGGTCACAATCATGTCCTTGTAGGTTCCTCAACTAACATGTTGGTCAGACAGAGCAATCGGAAACAATTTTGGCCCACAAGGGTTATGAAGATTTGGTTTTGAATGGGTGTTGGACTAACAAGGGATTTTGGTTTTTGGTTTAAAATTGGGCTTTGGAAAAAAAATTTTGAACTAAACCTAGCATAAATTAGCACAACCCATAAAAGAAAATAAAAACAGTAATAATAATTAAGACAAGCCCATAAAAGAAAATGAAAAAGAAAAAGAAAAATAAAGACAAAAAAAATAATTACAGTCCCAAATAAAAAAAAGAAAAAGAAAATAAAGGAAAATAAAAATTATTACAATCCCAAATAAATAATTAAATTAATTATTACAAGCCCGAATTTGAATTTAAATGAGGCCCAAGTGGGTTAACTCATGGGTTAGGCTTACTTGATTTTTGGAGGGAAGCCTAGTTAGGCTTTTGGTCCCCTTTTAGTTGCACAGCCCAGTTGGGCTTTAGGATCGTCCTAAGCAGCTCACGTTCAAGCCCAGCAGCAATTGAAGTGACTCAGCAACACAGGCCCAGCAGAATCTGCAGCGAAGCCCAGCAGAAAAGGACAAGCCCAGGAGCAGAAGTTGCAAGCCCAGCGAAATTGAGATTACTAAGCCCAGCTCAGTTGGTTCAAGCCCAGCAACAAAGGTTGGAACAGAGCCCAGCGGCAGAGGGTGCACAAGCCCGGCAGAAAAGGAAATAGGCGAGCCCAGTTGACAGCAGCAGGCTTTGGCAGCAGCAGGCTTTGGCTTGGAAGCAACAGCACAGCACAGCTTGGCACCAGCAGCAGCAGCAGCAAGTATGCAATGATCACAGAGTGCAAAGATAGTCAGGCCAAGTATGGAGAAGGCACCAGCAGCAGCAGCACAGCCAAGGTGGTACCTGCAATGATCACAGTGCAATCAGTGCAATGATTGCAGGCAAGTATGCTAATGGAACTCAGCAGTGGCAACACCACTCCCCGGCAGCGGCGCCAAAAACTTGGTGTGGAAATGGGGTTGCACACAAAACTTGCAAGTATACAAGGCCAAGTTTATAGAATAGAAGGAAAGCAGGGGAAAGTCCACAGGGAGTGGGAGCACTATAAGAGAAACCTAAGCTAATAATAGAGACAGTGAGCAAGACAAAGCAATATGGCATACGAATTGGCAGAAGTAAAGAACCAAAACATCAAGGTAAAGCAAAGCAGCAAAGAAAACAGCTAAGAACCAAGGCTTGGAAGCCAAGGGCAGAGGGAGATTTTGTGCACTGTTTTCAGTGCACAGAGACTACAAATTGCAAGACAATAGCTAAGAAATATAAACTGAATTTGAAGCAAAGCAAGACTGAAAATGTAAGTGACTGAGAAAGATATTGTGGCTAAGCCAAGGCTTAGATTCCAACTTGTGTCCTAATCAAATAACATATTCCTAGGTTGAAGTGAGTCCTATGCTTACAATAGAAAGGAAAGAAAAACAGCTTGCTAACAGAAATACCCCTAGTATTGACTGTCTTTTGACAGCACAATCAATCACAGGCAATCATAGCACTGCTTTCTTCTCAATGCTCAAGCAAAACAGGGCATATGGCATCCTATCCTAGCAATTTACCATTTGACAGTGCACCAAGGCTTCATCAAAGCCTCAGCTTGTTGCTAATTATCTCATACTACACATGTTAACAGTATCAACATTCATCACATATGCTAATTGAAACATAAGATACACACAACAATCAACTGTTAACTGCATAAGAAGACTGAAATTGGAATTACATAATATTTTGGTTTAAATTCTCTCCTGGCTAGTCCAGAGATCATCCCCACTCCTCTCTCACACAAAACATTACAAATATATACTCCCCCTCTCAGAATTAGGGTTCCAACCCCTTTTCCCCAAAAAATAGAAAATTAGGTAAAATTGATTTACCTAATGTGTTGAGATACTCACTTCATCTCGTCGACCCACTCTCCAATTACTTCTTCTCGTTCATCTCATGCTCCAATTGTTGCTTTAACATCACTTATATCCCCAATTTCTCACCTAGGGTTTCAGTGAGAAGAGAGATGAGAAATTGGAGAAATTAGTGGTTGATAAAGAGATAGCACGTGATGGTGATGATGGGCTTAGGTCGGGGAAGAGGTGATGGTGGAGCAGAAGGTGATGGGTGAAGAGATGGAGGTGTAGCTGGTGGAGGTGATGGAGTTGCAGAGATTTGGGGAGAAGAGAAATCGATGGATAATGAGATTAGGGTATGTTTGTTTGGGGTGTAGGTGTTCGGTTGCTAGGGTGTGAAGCAGGTTCAGCGGAGTTTGATGATCTGTGACAAGGAGCGATGGATGGGAAGATGGTAGGTGGATCCAACGGCGATACGGAGGTAAGCGTGGAGCGACCGTCGGATGAAGGGATGTAGCAAAACGGACGACCCAAGATGGAGTTAGGTGTTGTAGTGTTAAGCGGAAGTATCGAGGTTTGATGCGCAGGCAAAGAACCGACCGTAGGATGCAGATGCGATCCAATCTGACGATCGGGAATTGAGGCGGGTATGGATATAGAAAATGGGTTTGGGTAAGGGTTTTGGGCCTTGGGTATGCCAAGCCCATATCTTCTTTAAGAACAATTCTTCCTTCTTGAGCCCATTCCTAGCTTTTTGGACGTGCGCTCCATTCTTTGCGGCTTCCTTGTGTAATTCCTCCCGGCTTTTCACTACTTTTCTGCTCTTTTCCGCTCTGCTATTCATCCAAATTTTATTTATTACCTAAAAATGCAAAATTAAGTAAGAAAAATATTTATTCTTGAAAACAATGAAAATACAGAATATGGGATAAAATGTAGAATTACTGCACAAAAGATGAGTTAAATGCCAACAAAAAGGGATAAATATATACATTTATTTGGCACTCATCAGTTAACCAAGCTTCAACGTGATTATTGGTGGGGAAAAAAATGCTTAAATGAAAATGGACAAAAAGGAGTGTGCTTAAAAACTTGGAATGCCATCTATAAAACTCTTGAAGAAGGGGGTTTAGGTATAAAAAATGTTAGGAAATTTAACCTTGCTGTGTTAGCAAAGATGGGCTGGAACTTAAAACAAAACCCTAATTCTCTGTGTGTAACTATTTTGAAAGAAAAATACTATCCCAATTGTGACATTCTTCATATAGATAGTAAACCTAAAAGTAGAGATAGCTGGATCTGGAAAGGTTTTCTAAACGGTATAAACCAAATTAAAAAATGTTGCTACTGGGAGATAGGAAATGGTAAGAATATCGACATCTGGGATAATCTTTGGATCCCAGACACTAAAATTCCTATGCAAAGACCTGATACAAATTATGAGGGTCTAAGAAAAGTAAGTGATCTAATTACTGATCAAAAAAATTGGGATCTAGAGAAATTGAGAAAATGTTTTGATGCACACACAATAACAAAGATTCAGAAAATAAAAATTCCAGTGGAGGATAAAATGGACACTACCAGATGGACTCTAAATGATAAAGGTACGTTTTCTGTCAAGTCGCTTTACAGTCATATAAACTCAGGGGGACAGTTGAAAAAAAATGGAGTATGATATGGAGAATGGAGACTTCTCCTGCCATTAAAACCTTCATCTGGAAGGTAGCCCATTCCATACTCCCAAATAGTATGCGAGTGGCGGCAATTATACCTGATATAGATACTAAGTGTAAGCTATGTAATGAGCATGAAGAAAATATGACACATTTGTTCTTACAATGTAACTACGTCTCTCAGGTATGGATGCATTTTAATTTTGATATGGATTTTATACGGAATGGTACTGTTTCTTTCCATGAATGGTTAACTGATTGCTTCGCAAATCCCCAAAGGGGAGAATATGATATTGATTGGTATGTCTTATGCAGTACTGTAATTTGGTTCATATGGAAAGTGCGATGCAAGGTTGTTTTCAAACATGAAAAGCAGAATAGTGTAGTGACATCAAATAACATAATTAAGTTTATATATAGTTATAATGATACAACCAAACCAGGGCATAGTATAATGGATGATTTGTTTTACAGACCAAAAAATGATGAGTCGCTTGTACAACTGATAAACCCATTTTTGTGTCTAAGTTGTCCTCAATTTTCTGTATTATTGGTACTTGATTTTGTACTTATTACGGTGTTTTTTGTGTGTGTAGGTATTTTTGGAAAATAAATATTTTTGGAAAAATCAGCTCGAAAAGTTGTCTAAAGCACCCGGAGGAATTGTTATTGGCACCCACAGTTTGGATAAGGGGCATCCCTCAAGGCACCTACTATTCGCATCCCAGAACATGATAGGGGCAGTCCACCTTCTTCTTCCTCTTTTGAATTTCATTTTTGGCGGGAAAACTTTGCAGAATCACGGGAAGATTTTGACTCGAGATTTGAAGGTGTTTTAGAGACACTCAATGGCTGAAACTTTTTGAGATGATTTGATAGTGCATAACAGAGTTATTACAGGCAATTTGATCGCTGAATTTTGGATGGATATTGTTTCCCAACAAAACAGGAGAGGCTAGTTTTCTCGGGTTTTCTGGGAAAGTTTGGGCTGAGATTTACGTGGAGATTTTCATGGGAAAGGCTTCGTTTGGGCCTGTGATGATGAAACATGTCTGGTAAGTCCTTTGGTTTCGAGAAAATATCAAACTTTACGTGGATTTAACAAAACAGAGAGGAATATTGTCCCGTGAGATATTCTCGTGATTTTGTGCTATTTTCGGTTGATTTGGGTGTGGCTAGTGTGTTTGATAGCATCAGAGATGAGTAAGAAGCATGCTGGGAGTGTGCTGGCAGAAAATCAACGCGTGAAAAGGAAAGAAAGTAAAGTTATTATTGCCGAGAAAAATTATCTTTATTGTCGATGTAGTTTTTTGAGTCTAGCGATTTAGAAACAATAGTCTTAGACAAAGAAAGTGAACTCGTAGATATTAGTGAGGATGAACCTGACTTAGAAAAATCAATTGACCATTTCCAAGAATCTGATGACCTAGAAATTAGGGAAGTTGTGACTAGTCTTTCTAGAGACACTGAAAACTCTAAGTTTGGGGGTGATTACCATTCTCCATGTGTTTTAACTCTTAGAAAGGTCCCTCACTCGGGACTTGATATATGTGCCTCAACAATTGTGCCAGACTACCGTCATACTAGCTCTCCCGGAGCTAATAATGTACAGGAAGAAGTTCAGTTGTTAGAAACCCATCCTCTAGTTGATGTGGTTTACCCAGGCTATGATACCCAGATTGATTTTGTTTTCCCACCAAAAACTTTTATTCCATTTGTGGGAACGTTTGAATTTGAAATATGTCAGTTATTTAGTTCTGAGACTAAACCTAATTACTTTAGGAGATTAGGGTCGACATATTTGTTTAAGGAACACCACCACTCTCATTGTGGTCAGATGTGTTAGTCAAATCTGATTGACTTAGAGGATCCTCAGTTATTCAGGTTATTATTATGTGATTCTAAGTTTTTATTTGAGTTTTTACAGACTCTAAAACCTGTACACTAGACTCTAGGTTATTCTAAGTTCTAGAACCTCTAGAACTTATGAGGAAATGCAACCCATGGAAATATTTTATCTAGACCCTGTTCTAGAACCTGAACCTGAACCACAGCTAGATGTAGTTGTCTTAAACAGGAAACTAGACAAGGTTGTGCTTTATTTGTTAATTTTCTTGGCATGTTGCAGATTCCTTTTACTTGTGATATCTCTATTTGGTTTTGGTGATCCGCAGTTATTCCGGCTATTATTTTATGATTCTATAAGGTGACTGATCCTTTCTTGGTCTGGCTGAAGACGTTAAACTTAGCACTTCTTGGGAGGTAACCCAATCTCATGCAATACGGTAATATCTTTCGTTAACTCTTTTGCTTCAAATGGTAACAGTTTCTCCTTGTTCATATGATTTTAATTTTATCTTTAGAACATTGAGGACAATGTTAGATTTAAGTTTGTGGGTGTGGGAGAAACTTTTTAGTTGCAATAAATAAACTCCAAAGCCTAGAAATTTATGTTTATTAAGGATGCCACTAACCAATCTAAGTGGATGGAAGCATCTTGGTTATAGGAGTTGAGGAACCAATCTGAATAGATGGAAACATCAAAAGAGTCTATTCATAAAACCACAGAGCTCAGGTGTTATAATTAAAAAAAAAAACATGGTAGTTTCGCCGTATCTCGTTGAATCCTTTTCACCTTTTGTTCTATTTTCTTATAAGTGATTGGGTGAAATAGAGTGATTGAGATACAAAAAAAAAAAAAATTGAGGCTAGACCATCAGACCAACCGGAATAAATTCAATAAAGTCGACCATTGGAGCCCTTGTATATGCCAGTTGTGTTGACCTAGAGTTAGGATGGCATGGTTGGCATGCCTTTGGCGCGGAGATGTGGCTGACATGGCATTCCATTGGCGCGGTGGTGAGGATGGCATGGTTGGCATGCCTTTGGCGCGGATATGTGGCTGGCATGGCATGCCAGTGGCACGATGGTGCGGCTGGCATGGCATGCCATTAACACGATGGTGCGGCTGGCATGTTTGCATGCCTTTGGCGCGGAGATGTGGCTTGCATGGCATGCCATTGGCACGGTGGTGCGGCTAGCATGGTTGGCATGCCTTTGGCGCGTAGTTGTGGCTGGCATGGCATTCCATTGGAACGGTGGTGCGACTGGCATGGTTGGCATGCCTTTAGCGCGGAGATGTGGCTGGCATGGCATGCCATTGGCACGGTGGTGCGGATGGCATGGTTGACATTCCTTTGGCGCGGAGATATGGCTATTAGGGTTTAGCGTGTTGAAACTCTAATTTAAAATATCTGTCACGCGTGATTGGCACGTTTGGCTAACATGCGCGGCTGGCATGTGTAGAGGTGATACCAGTCAGTACCAAGGGATTTGCCGTGGAGCATGGCATTTACATAAAAAAAAGGTACCCCGGTAATTTTACGCAGACATGTTGAATGGTTTAATAAATGTTCTAGTGGCGAAATTATTACTCAAGTGTGACGCCACTGTTTGACTAAGGTTTCACGATTTTAACTCTAAACTAAAAACCACCATCAACACCCATGTCCCATAAAATTTCCATGAACTCCAAAAAATCGTTCTAATAATACGGAGACCAAAAAGAATTTAACAATATATGAAACCTATTATTGGGGCTACGGAAACTTTAAGGGCTAATAAGAAAACAGAAAATAAAATGGGATCAGATGTAATAAACTCAACAACCCTTATCCTACAATTTTTATGATAAAATTCCTTCTGTTAATTTGTGTTAATGAACTTAATTATCTAAACCAATTAAGTATAACTAGTTAGATTTAATTAGTGAATATGATTTGACTTTGGAATTGGTGAAGCTCGTATGCATTTTTTTAATTTTTCTGTTTTAGGGAAGTGTGCAGGGCTAAGCTGAGTTTTCAATTTCATAGAAATAACCTTTTTTTTTCATAAAAGAGGATAACCTCAGCCAATACATTGATAAAACCGATTTAGAAAATCGGAAACCTTACATGATATTTTCAAGATTACAAAATAATCATTCAAGTTGTAGTATATCCACCAATTCTTGCCTATCAATCCTATCCCTTCAGACCTAAAAATAGTTTCACAGGACCTTCTTCTCTCTCGCAAAGGAGAGGAACAAACAACTAGGGAATCTATCAAAGCACAACGCAATGACTGGATCAAATCCAACCCAATGTTCATCAGAACATGTAAACAACATGAACTGGAGTTTTTAAATTTTTGATTACCTAATGCAATCAGGGTAATAATGACCCAACTAATAGTAACAATTTCTATACAATAACCAAAGTGTCTTGAGTAACAGTAGTAACCATTGTGTCTTGAGTAGCAGTGGCAGTATGAATCCGTCTTAAAGAGTCTAAATCGAAACGAATTGTGCTGTGTCGGCAATGAAGATGTTGTAACAATTATAGTGATTGAAAAACTTGAAGAAAATATTGAATAATGAATTGAGACCGTATTGGTTTCCCTGACTTGAATTGATGCCATGCTTATTGCTTCCAAGAGAGGTTTATCAGAATCATTTCCATACGGAATACAAAGATAACGCCTGAAAATCCGTCGAAACTGCTTTTCCTGCTGAAAATATTCATCACCAAACTTGGAGCTATTGATCTCAGAGTAACTCAAGCATAATAAACCCATTACACATACTGCTTAAACAAAATATAATCTAATTAAACACAGATCAAAGATAATCCCTAAGAGAAGAATTAGAGGATATCTAGAGCTGTAAAACATATCCAATGTAAACATAGATGCCAGAGTTGTTGCTGAAGATGTGGTTTGTTTGTAAATCCGAGTTTCAGATGGTTATATGGTCTGGTCTCTTTTCTCCATCATAACCCAAATCATAGAAACACTAACAACCCAAATCTCAACCAAACAAAACCAAAAAAAAATCAACAGCAAAATCTAAAAGAGAAGTGCTAACATATATTAAATCATCCCATATAGAAGAATTAATGGCGAGATATTTATTATCTAACACAAGTACATGGCTGCTCAGAGAGATTTATTAAGAGAGATTTCCTAGACATAACCACAAAATAGAAAGTGATAAGTTTCTAGCCTATTGATTTTTAGGGCTAGAAAAAATTGAAATCTTTGCGGTAATTGGATTTTCCAAATTTGATGTTTCGTCACAAAAATTCTAGTCACTTGTGGTTATTCATAAATAAAATCCTTTAGTATTGGATACATCTTAAAAAGAAACTTTTTGACTTAATTAAGTTGAAAAGTTAGAAGTTAAGAATGAAATTTAAGAATAACTTTTTCAAGAAAAAGAGTAACCTTCCTATGGAGAGGGTGTTTGGATAACTACTTCTGCTTCTAGTCGTCAAACATGTGAAACCTATGGACTTCCGTCAAATCAGGCCCAATCCAAACAAACTCTTTCGGGCTACATTTCTATTTGAGCATGATCTTACCAAGGCCCAACAATAGGATGAGAAATCCCTAAAATTTTCAGCAGTGAAGAGGGGTAGGGTAAGGTTTTTCAGAGAAAGATATTCTTGATTCTCTTTGTGCTGTCTATGGCAACAACAGTTCCTATCTCCTCCTCCTTCTCCTACAATACTCCTCTTGGGTCCCAAAATTTCAGAATCTTCCTATTTGGTTCCATTAAATTCTTCTTCCTTTAACCTCACTTTTACAGGTTCTTCTGCCAAAACAACATACCTATCTCAAGTAAGTAGACAAATTACTCATAACCCTAGTCTTGAAATCTGACTTTTTTCCCCTCTGTTTTTGGTATATTTTTGTAGTTACCTGTCTGATTATGTAAAATATTATTGGATTGATTGATGTGAAAAATATTGTTGTTGCCATGATTTTTTTTGTGGTTTTTCAAATTCTTGCAATTGAGTTTTGATTCCACGCGTAGGGAACAAATTTTTGTACTATCTAATTTGGCCTTTGAATGTTGAGAAAGGGTTTCAGTGATTATGGATTATTTTATTAATGTGAAATTTCTTGCAGTGAACTTGGTTTTAAGACCACTGAATTGAGTTTTAGATACTAATCAGTACACACAGGATTAAAAGGAACCAAATTTAGTGCTATCAAGTTGCCTCTGAGAAAGGGTTTTGATGTTAGAGATTAGTGATTATGGATTTATTTGATTGATTCATGTGAAATGTTGTTGCCATGAAACTTATTATTGTCATACCATTTGTAAGTATACTATTCTATTTTTGCCATTGAATGTTGAGAAAAGGAATGTCGATTTTTGAGGTTACTATAGTTGCTGTAAATGGGCTAGGTTTGTTATCTTATCATCATAACGCACGAGGGATACTTACTTTCCAATCCAGTTAGCTAGTCCACAAGTAACTCAAAGACTATGGATAGAAGAAGGCTCGCCACATTATTGTTTAGATTCTTTTTATTGCTACATAGCGTTTTAAAGGAGGGATTAAGAAGACATAAAATCCTTCCAGACATTAGTGATTACTGCAAGAAATCAGTTTTAGGCTGCCATTGTGGCTTAAGGAAATTATGATTAAAGTTCTTATAGTCTTTAATACATTGTCTAGGTACGTAAATTAGAAATACCTGATGTGGTGCACCTTTCTCCTTTTTAAGTCGTTTCAACAGTCTTTTTCTCATGTTCGAAACCCTATCGTTGTTAGCTTTTGTATCCTTGCCCACAGTATGGCTTCTATATCACCAATTTAGGATCCAAAGGTCGGTTGTTTGGGTTATTTGCGTGTTTTATAAACACATGGACTGAATTGAGTTTTGGCTACTGATTAGTACACACAGGAACAAATAAACAACCAAATTTAGTTTGCCCATCTATTGTTGAGAAAAGGTTTTCAATGTTAGAGATCCATTACACTTGTTATTGTCATACCATTTTTAGCGACCCGATACTGCTGGGTTTTATAGCACTGAATGGAGTTTTAGTTAGTAATTGATACATACTAGAACTTATATGTACTGAATTTACTATCTTTGTCTAATTTAGTAAATAATCATGTTCTAATTTATATTATCTAATTTTACTATCGATGTATCCATTTTCTCAAATTTACTATCTCAAAAATTGACAATCCTTTTTTCATACTAGAACAATTCTTTATATATTAACTTAATTCACGATTGAATGTTGAAAAAAGGATTGTCTGTTTCTGAGGTCAAAATAATTATTCTAAATGGGCTAAGGTTTGTTAATCTTATCATCATACACGAGGGCTACTTACTCTTAGCTAGTCTACAAGTAACACAAAGAATATAGACAGAAGAAGGCTTGCTAATTTATTGTTTGGACACTTCCAGAATCCTTCCACACATTAAGGATTACGGGAAGAAATCAGTTTGAGGCTGTCATTGTGGCTTAGGCAAATTACGATTTGAGTTCCTAAAATCTTTAATTGATTGTCTAGGATAACTTAAATTTGAAGAAGTAAATCTGAAGTGTGCATCTTTCTCCTTTTTAAGTTGTTTCAACAGTTTTCTTGTTCTCACATTCCGATCCGAAGGTCTGTTGCTAATACCATGAGATATTACTGGACCAATATCCTTGACAGGGTCTGTGTCCACATGCCAGAAGCATTTCTCACATTTATATGTCCAAATAAACCATATCACACATTTATATGTCCAAATAAACCATATCACAGTAGCAAAAATTTCTTTCCAATATGATATGTGATCTAAGCTAGTACGAGACTTAGCTGACATGCAAGCTATTAAAGGTAGCCATAGCATGCTAATTTCTGACATTTAGCAGGGTATTTCGAACTCCAGAAGTAATGGGTGGTAACGAAATTGATTTGTCTGGGGATGGAGGTGTTATTAAGACCATTATAAGGCAAGCCAAACCTGATGCAACTGGTCCAACTGAGAGCTTTCCACTTGTTGATGGTAATTTTGTTTCGATGTTGTGCTGTTTCTTTTTGGTTGCCCTTACTTGTCGATTATAGATGACTAAGGTGGAATCATAAAAGATGTATGATTTTATGGTGTTGTGCAGTCCATTATGAAGGCACTCTTGCTGAAACGGGTGAAGTTTTCGACACTACCCATGAAGACAATACTATTTTTTCGTTTGAGGTTGGAAAGGGAGCTGTGATCAAGGCCTGGGATTTAGCCTTAAAAACCATGAAGGTGCTTTTCTTTTGATCTTTGTTAGATTTTGCGTTGTTGAAGCGATAAATCGTCCATTGCTCTTAGTGTTTCTACTCTTATAGACTGGTGAAGTTGCGAAAATAGTTTGTAAGCCGGAATACGCCTATGGAAGTGCCGGTTCTCCCCCAGAAATCCCTCCAGAGTAAGTAATGTTGTTTTTTTTTCGTCTTCCTGGTACTCATAAGTTAAGACCGACCTCTTGGCCAAACAAGGTATAAATTTATACAATATTACAATCTATACCTCGTTGAGATCTGAGTACTGTTAAAAATGTCCAAGTGCTTGGAAAAAATGTCTTCAAACATCGTTATTGCTCGCAATGCAGCCTATGCTAATCATACTGATGCTAAAAGTGGGAGTATGTGTATTATACAGGTCAACTCTTGTTTTCGAGGTAGAGTTGGTGGCATGCAGACCAAGGAAAGGCTCTAATGTCGCTAGTGTATCGGATGAAAGGGCGCGTTTAGAGTAAGTAGTACATCAATTTCAGTACTTTATTGAGCAGTTTTCTTTTGGTTCAAACTGTCGCTTTAAAACTTTATTTCACTAGAGTGTTTATTGAAGACTTCCTGTTCATTTCATATCAGTGAACTGAAGAGGCAGAGAGAGATGGCTGCTGCGACCAAGGAAGAAGAGAAGAAGAAAAGAGAAGAAGCCAAAGCTGCTGCAGCCGCTCGTGTGCAAGCCAAAATGGACGCTAAGAAAGGTCCTGGAAAGGGAAAAGGAAAAGGAAAATAAGACTTCAACCTGGCTAATCGGGACATCTGCACTAGTCTCTTTGTATCTGAAGAAAGTTACCTATGTATTAGTCCATAATTTTGCTGCAACGACTATGGTTTGGTTTCAAATCTATGACAATGTAATTCTTACTTGAGCACGACTATATGAGCTTGCATAGGGAATGTGCTGAAATTCTTGATGAATGTTCCATTTCTGGTGCTTAACAAATGTTTTTTATGACTCGTCTGACTCATTTAATCTGACTTGTCTGACTCGTCTGAATCTGACTCAGCGTAGCTGAATCTGACTTGTGAGATCCGCCTCAAAAGTTATGAAACAATGGGGCTATAAAAACTAAAAAGCTTTTGAATCCAGTCAGATGCCTGACCTACGAGTCAGGCACAAAATTATACCACTTCTGAGTCAGATGTATGCGCTGAGACATGTCTCCACAGACCACACAGATCCCGAGTCAGACCCAATAACTTCCGATTTAGTACCAATACAGAGCAAATTATGAAAGAAAAAATAGCATTCATCATGGAAGGGGGAGTATTCTCCAAGTATCATCCTCCTCCTTGGTTCCTACTAAAACCAAGCAAAAATGTGAAAACTTAAACATGAACTTCATCTCCAGGAGAGTATCATGCTTCAGTTATCACCATCATCCTCTGTTCCTAATAAAACTTGTCAGACACTTTAATGGTTCAGAAAGAGGAAGAAGAACAGCAACTCCTCCATTTGAGCGTTTCATAAGGGACCAATGCAAGTCTGGGGAGATTAAAAATCTTGATATTGCAAAGTGTTATTTTGATCAAATGGTTTCAGTGAAGCCTTTGCCATCTGTTTATACATTCAATCATCTGTTAACTTCAGTTTCAAAGAACAAATATCATTCAGCTGTTGTTATGATGTGCAAAATGATGAGTATGGTCGGAATTCAGCCGGATTTGTTTACATTAAGCATTCTGATTAACTGTTTTTGTAAATCAGGTGATGTTGATTGTGGGTTCTGTGTGTTTGGTGAAATGATTAAGAGGGGTTATGAGCCTGATACTGTAGTTTATACCACTCTGATTAAGGGATTGTGTATGCAGGGACTGATAAGGCATGCGGTTGAGGTGTTTGAGAAAATGACTGAGAGGGGTGTTCGGCCGAATGCTGTTTCTTATGGGACTCTTATATGTGGGCTTTGTAGGATTGGGGAAGTTGGTCTTGCTCTAGAATTGCATATGAATATGGTGAAATGGAAATGCCGGCCTAATTTGATTACTTACAATTCATTGATTCATGGGTTTTGTAATGTCGGCCGGGTAAGTGAAGCAATGAGACTCTTTAATGAGATGTTGAGTCGAGGAATTTCAGCTGATGTTGTCACTTATACATGTTTAATTCATGCTTTATGTCAGTATGGTTTGTGGATGGAAGCGAGAGAATATTTTGATCAGATGGTGGGTAAAGGGATATCACCGGACATGGTAGCATTCACAGTACTGATAGATTCTTACTGTAAAGCAGGGATAGTGAGAGGTGAATGTTGGGTCTTTGAGCTTATGAGTAAGTTAGGCATGGAGCCTAGTGTAGTAACTTATAATTCGATGATTAATGGGTACTGCATGAATCGCAGATTGGATGAAGCTATTCAAGTCTTCCACGAAATGCAAGAAAAGGGTTTGGAACCCAACGGATATACTTACAGCACGCTAATAGCTGGACTCAGCCGGATTGGAAAGATTAGAACTGCAGTAGACTTTTTCAACAATATTAAATCCTGCGGACAGCCGTTGAGCCTAACCACATGTAATGCATTGTTGGACGGGCTCTTCAAGAATCATGAATTTGACAAAGCAATCGAACTTTTGTATTTTGTGGAGGATAATGGTTTAGAAGCTGATCTGTATACATACAATATAGCCATTGATGGCTTGTTCAAAGCTGGGGAACTTGTAAGCGCAAGGAAATTATTTTGTGAACTCCGTAATAAAAGATTTATGCCGGATGTTAGAACATATGCCATAATGATCGATGGCCTATGCAAGAAAGGGATGCCATTTGAGGCTGAGAGAATCTTCATTGAAATGGAAAAGAATGGCTGCTTACCTGATGCTATCACATATTGCATCATCATTCAAGGTTTCATTGAGGAAGAAGAGATTGATAAAGCAAAGCAATTTTATCATGAAATGCTTGAAAGAGGATTTGTTCCCAGCAATAATGTAATTTCGTTGTTTAAGACCAAACTGTCGGTGGATCAACTAGAGAATTTCAGTTGTTTCGCCAAACCAATTCTTGCCTTGTCAGAAACTAGCAGCAGCAGTGCAAGTAGTAATCTGGAGGAAGAAAGGTTTTTTGAGCAACAGGACATAAAGGCATATGCCTAGAAGGTTTGTTCCGTATACCATGGTAGAACTTACTTATGACCCTGTTGGTTTGTCTGGAGATGGAGGTATGGAGACACAAGGCACTAAAGTGGGGTCGAGCTGATAACTTTCCACTCATCCATGGTAATTTTCATTTTGATGTTATGTTTTTTGTTTTGTTTTTACTCTTACTTTATGAATGACTATGAAGAAGCATGACTTGATTTGTTGATTTCTGAAACGGGTGAAGTTTTTGTCACTAGTCATGAAGATTATTCTCGTTTGAGGTTGGAAATGGAGCGGTGACCAAAGCGCAAGATTTAGCTTTGACAACTATGAAGGTGCTTTTCTTTGGGACTTTGTTATGCTTTAGCAAAAACTTGTCCATTCATCACACACTTTTCTTTCTTTTAGATTGATGAAGTTGTAAAAGCCATTTGTAAGCCGACTTATGCCTATGGAAGTGCTGGTTCTCCACCATCCCCAAAGTATACTATTTTGCTTCCTGGTATGTTTAAGTTTTGACATATCTCCTATCTTGGGCATCGACAAAACATAGTCCATTTATTCCTTGGTCGAGATTAGGGTACTGAGAAAATGTTTAGTTCTTGCAGAAAAGGCCTGCTAGAATGGGTGTCCGAAGCATCCTCATTTTTCAATGCTTTTCATATTGATGCTAAAATGTCCGCGTGATTTATACAGTGCAACACTGATCCCAAGGTTGAGTTTGTAAGTTGCAGGTCAGAGAAAGGCTCTGATATCGATAGTGTTTTAGATGGAAGGACATGTCTAGTTTAAGTTGTAGCTCCTTTTATTTTATCAGCTAGTCCTTTGTTTTGTTCCAAACGTCAATTACAAATACTTTCTTTAGATAATTTATTGTATTCAGTATCAAATCAGTGAACTGAAGAGGCAGAGGAGGACGGGCGCTGCGAGTAAAGAAGAAGATAAGAGATAAATAGAGGAAGCCAAAGCTGCTGCCACCAGGTAAAAATTGCAGTGAAGCAATTGTAAGAAATTGATAATTCCACTAAAATTTGCTGCTCGGGCCTTGACACTTCTGTACCCATATTCTGTAGTGGCACAAATTTTGTCATAGAATGAGAAGAATCTCCCTTCAACATGCAATTATGAACGGAATTGGTGGAACCTATTCAAGTCTCTTTTGTAGTCCCTAGTGTCTGGTATGTGGATCATTTCCTGACTGTTATTTTTGTCAAATCACCATGCTTATTAAGCTACAGTTACTTGTCATTTTTTAGTTTCAGTCTTACTTTTAAACATCACACCAATTCCGATTGATCAAATTGATCAAGAGGTTGCTACTTGCTATCACCTTTAAAGACAAGGAAACAGAGTTCCTTGAAGATAAGCAAGCTCTCGAGAAACAAGTTTTAGATTTGTCATCAAAACTTATAAAGTCTTGTGGTATTGTAGGTCAAGCAGCCGGTGAAGAACCATGGATGAGTGATCATACAGTTCCTAGTAATTGGGTTCCTTGCAAGGAACTTGATGGGCTAAGATTTTTGAGAAATACTCCTTTGACTGTCACTCAAGCAATGGGCACGCCGGAATTTGCTGAGGATAGTACAACCAACGTTCAAGCCAAGAACCGTTTGTACAGAGGAATATTTCCAATACTGGCTGTGAACACTGCAGAGTTGACTCCCAACAAAGATGATGCAAGATTTGGTCCAAAAGGTTGGGGTTCGCGCAACAGTGAAGGATCTTGTTATGCAGCTCGGAAGGCACGAGTCAGAGATGTCTGTCGATGCACAGAAGACATGGTAATGTCTTCAAATCACTAGAGCAGGAGAAGATAATACAACCAACGTTCAAGCAAACCGTTTTTATCGAGGAATGTTACTTGTAGTGTGAAGAAATTTGTTATGCAGCCCGAAAGGCTGGAGCCGGATATGTCAAGTTGATGCACGCGAGACACCATTTGTGGGTACTGACTACTGAGACGTCGTATTAGTCGTTCTAAATTGTGGAATAAAGGGCTTCAGTGCTTCCATCATAATAACTTTTTGTAGTATTATTTGGATTTCTAATTGCTTTTGTTTTATCAGTACTGTAAGGTCACGTATTGTTTTGTAAATCATCCTCACAAAAAATTAAGAACTATATGATTTTCTGGGTCCAAATTATTACTGTCCCAGTTTATCAGGAGTTACTATTGAAGTAGTTTTCAATCAGGAATCGTCTACATGTAAAAATAAACAAAGTTATATATCACCTTCAGATTTTTGTAAAGAAACATGGTGTGGTGCCAAAAACGCCTAACATGTTGATGGCTTGGAGAATCTGTATTTTACCATACCCAAGGAGAACAAAGCCAAATTCGTTTCGGTGAGTGATTCGAAGAAAAAAAAACAGTTTATTGTACAATATTGCAAGAAATTACAATCTTCTCTGCTCTACTCCGAAAAGAAAATGGCAAAAATGAACACAAGAAAAGGGGAAATCTGTAACAAAGCTCAGTTTTTTGGAGCAGAATGCTAGATGCATAGTAGTACCCTGAGACCGGAAAACTACGTTTCAAAAACACTGCATGAATCATTCTTAAGCCTACTAGTAGATGAGCTTTCTGTTAATATGAACATCAAATGGTCAACTTGTGTGCAGTAATTTGTGTATCATGTATGATGATAGACAAGGGCACTCGCTTCGTTTCATTCTTCCGCGAGATAACCCAGTAGTAATATACACGAATGGACTGGTTGAAATGGACCACACCCACCATATGTCAGAGTCAGTTTCATCTCTTCGAGGTTTAGATTTAGTAGCTTCCAGACCACTTCTCTAAAAGCCGCAGCAAAGCCAAAAAAGGAAGTTTTATCATCTTGCTGATGATGAATCTGTGTTGTCATAGGATGTTCGAAAACGTATACCAGAACCAATATGTCTTGAGGTAGGTAAGACCCACGTGAAAACGTTTGGTCCCAGAACCTAGAATAAACGTTAAACAAGGATGGTTTATTTAAACCTTGTATGATCAAATGCTTTCCAAAAGCAGAAATCACAAAAGAAGGAACAAAAGAGGCTAAAACACAATAAAGAGAATTCATATTGCGCCTTGTGGGGTTTGTGCAAGTGGTGTGACAATGTGTAAGTGAATTCTCAATATATCAAATGAATGAAACTCGCAAGAGTGACAATAAGTAAAATCAAAGAGTCAAATTGCACGAACTAAGATTCTTACTGTTGTTAGATTTTGGTAGGGACCAAGATCATATGGATGCCTATATACGTTTCCAACCTTCTCTGCAAGCCATGTTGCTCTCACTCCTTCGTGGTACTGAGATTGATGTAAATTACTAATGATAATTAGAAGGCGAACTTGCAAACAAGAAAAACATTAAGAAAAAAAGAAGTTTTTGTCACACCTCTATTGTGGTTTTGTTTTGCAGAATAAGGTAGACATGCCAGCCGAGTAGAATACTTAACGCAGTCCCTAATGGAACAACCAACACCCCAGAAATAATCTGCAGAAAACGGACCCTAAGTGATCAATTAAAGTACTCCCTACAAGATAAATAGCAGGTTGCTGTCGTAACTTACAAAATGGATTCTGGAGGAGCCATCTTCTAGTTGACCATCCTTTTCAGCATCATCAAGAACACAACCCACAAACAAAATCTGAAAACAAATAATAGCATCAATTTTAAAACCCAAAACTTCATCCTCTTACTTCAGCTTTATCGCAGTGGCATCAGCCGCTGTAGAACCTTGCAATTGAATCTTATTTTTATTCCGGGGGGAAAAGAAAGCAAATTAGGAATGAAGTTTTAAAGCATACCAGTGAGTGAATGCATGCAATTACAGCATACAGAACAAAGACAAAGAAAATCTTATAGTTTGCATGACCCACACAGTTATTGATCCAGATACAATGGTGGTCCTGCAATGCAAAGATTGTAATTCAGAAATCTAAACAGTCGCGAAGGTCCAAATAGAAGTTAACCAAGGTATACAATTATGGCCATCCTCACCATTCGTAAAACACATCTCTTGCAAACACGACAATGATGTGCGCGGGGAGGTTTATAGCACGAGCACTTCTGACAATATCTCAAATCCCCACCCTGTAACAGGATTCAAGACAACCAAGTAAGATTTTGCACAGGACAACTTAACAACACTCGTGAACCAACAAATACAGACTCCAATTCCAGATCCAACTCAAATTCAGAACATCTCCATACATCTCTCAGTATGATAAGAGAACCGGTTATTTATTACATCAGCAATATATGTTGATACAAATTGTTTATCAACAAACTTGCCTCGTATAGGTGATAGGACATTAGCTAATTAACTACCGAGACCAACTGAGCGTTCAAAATGTATACATCCATCACTAATCCCCATATCAATCAAGCTATTCCTACGAACTACTGTATTAGATAATTGATTCTATACGTGGCTTCACCATGAATAGGAAGAGCTGTGTGAGTCAACCTCTGTAGCGAAGTTCTGATATTGAAATTAGAAAGCTAAACCCTTAGATTCTATAAGAAAACCTAACAATCACGAAACTACAAAAATGTTTATGGTCTAGAAATCGAAGATACTGATTGAAAAATTCCTTGAATTTTCAGATTCTCCCCATTTTGTATGTCTCTAAAATCTAAACGTCTTAAGAATCCCCAGTCAAAAACACTCCCCCGAATCCCCAAAATCCACCATTTACAATCAACCTGAACTCAATCCAGATTCAAAGCCAATATCTCCCAAGAACAAACTCCCTATAAATTCCACAATTATGAATGTTAAGTTATAATCACCTTTATATTTCTCTAAGGGTTTTCTCAAAAACCTAAATTTCCACAATCAGCTGAAAATCTCAAACCCAAATCCAAATTCAACTTCCAACAAAAACCCACGATTCTAATCAATCCCCATCTAACAAAACCAATATTAAAACCCCTAATTTCAAACCAAATCAGCCATTAAACAATCAAAAAAGGTTTTAAAAAAAAAACAGACCTTTCTTTTGATTTCTTGAATAGGAGTTTGAGAATCTTCAACATCAGGCAAGAAATTAGAAGGAACGCCACCAGGATCTTTACAAATAGCGATACAATAAGTAACAATACAGATTATAGTAGTTATGGTGAAAGCAACACCATTAAGAATCCCATGAGAAGTATTAAGACCACCTAACCAATTCTCAATGAAGATGAATATGGTTGTGTAATACATGTAACCAATTACACTTAGAACTAGTATAATTGGTATTGATACTGTTCTTCTCTGCCCCATCTCTCTGAGACAGAGAGAAAGAATGGATTTTTTTCCAGAGAGATATGAAGGTGAGATGAAATTAAAAAAATAGAGGGCATTTTGGGGGTTTTACGTTAAGATCTGTTTGATTTTTATTCAGAGCCACCGTAGGTGGTGGAAATTTCGGTTGGTGTTGGTCAACTAACAACCCCTTCGGGTCTTTTTCGAAGGAGGAGATGTTTGGCGCAAGGGTCTTTTTCGAACTTAACAACCCCTTCGGGTCCTATTATCATTATTTTTGAATATAAAATATTTTTTAGGATAAAATTAAAATACAAAATAATAATATTGTTCAAGTTAAAATAATCAAAACAGACAATCATTCTTACATACTAGGCAAGCGAGCAAGAAGCTGCGCCGCAAGCCCTTTTTGAATTGCAAAACCAATTCTTTTAAAAATAAATTTTCTCGAACCGGGGGTCATGACATTACTGGGCATGACTTTCTGAACTTTTTTGAGGAGTCTAATCGCCTCTGGAGCCAAGAAACCAAAAGTATCAAAAGCAAAGGGAATAAAAGCGTGTCCATTATCGATACATGCTTTCTCATGCTTCGCTACCTTACCTGATGCAGCCCTCAACGCTGCTTGGCCAACTGTAAAAGTACCATGTCCAATGCCTATTCATGGAGAAACCCCAGTGGGTCGACACATGCGTGTTTGCCGTTATCCCATCCAAAAATAAGTACGTCTGCTGGCCTTAGTGTGGATCTCCCCTCCAATGGATTTGTCAAAAAATTGACAGCCGCTTCTTTCTTTGCTGAAATACCCGCTCGCCATAACACATCATATAAGGTATTTCGCACATGATCATGTCTATATTTAAAACCGTGATCTACCTTACAGTGAATTGCATGTTCCTCATATGTGTCTAAGCATCCTGTGAAACAAGCAGGGCAGCGTGAATCAGAAGGGTATAAAAGGATCATTAACATGTACTTAAGGATGAACCGGTACTCCACGGGCGACATCTTCTGTCCAAGGCCCTCAATCGGAATAACGAGAAGGAAGTATTGGGCGTGCGCTGCTCGTAAGCAACCAAAGACAACTTTCTTCCTGTCTGATAACTCGTAATCTCAATCCATGTCTTTAACCATTTTACCAAAAAGAGCACTCGCCAGGTTACTTTGTGCTTTAAGGGGGGGCGGTGTCCTTACTGGCGAAGCTGCTAAAGTCATAATCAGGAAGAGTTGCTTGCAATGCCTCCAAAGCCTTATGAAAATTGTCATCCATGCCTTCCACTCCACCCTCCCTTAATATGTGATCTTTTAAACCCCAGGATTGCACACGCGGTGCCAGAAAAGCATAATAAGACGCCTCTTTAGCAGTGTATAAGCCAAGGCCTACATATCTAATAGGTAGGGTGGATAACCTCCATTGTAGATCCCCAAGGAAAGGACCTCCACAAACCACTATGCCCTCTACCACCTCCCTCGATCCTTTATCAAAAATATCCACTGCTTCTGTAGTGTATTCTGGACAGCAAATGCGAAGCCCAAATAGCATCTTAGAGATGCCTATACACGAACGAATGAGTAACAATTCACTCTGAGGATCTAGGAGCTTGGGTAAAACTTGTATTAAATCTACTTCCTTCTCAGCTCTCTTAATAGAAAGTCCCTTCACAAACCCAGCATCAAGGCTAACCGCATCACCCAATAATTTGACCCCATTACTTGGCCTTGAGATTCCAGCAGGAAACATCTCATCTCTCACCTTTCGTTCATCACAAGAAGGCCAAAAAAATTTTGTTTTCTTAATATTCAATGTAATCTGGTGTGAAATGCAAAGACACACAAAAGCTTGCAAGTATACAAGGTCAAGATTTGTAATAAAAGGGTGAGTAGGGGTTTGTCCACAGGGAGAGGAGCATATAAGAAGTTTTCCTAGGCTAATAAGAGTGGCAATGCACTATGGCAGTGAGCTAAAGGCAAACAAGGTTTCAGGCATACAAACAAGAATGCAAGGTAAAGCAATAGAGAAACAGGCTAAGAACCACAGCAGGGAAAGATAACAGACAAGGAACCAAGGCTTGGAAAGTAAAGCAGCAAAGAAACAGCCAAGAAAAGCAGCAAATAACCAAGGCTTGGCAGCCAAGGGCAGGGTGAGGATTATGCACTGACTTCAGTGCACAAAAGCTACAAGGTGCAAGAAAATAAAAAGCAATAAAATTAACTGAAGAAAATAACTGATCAGGAAGCAAACACACAGGACTGAAATTATAATTGACTGAAAGAGAAGTGGTGGGTAAGCCAAGGCATATGATCCACCTTGTGTCCTAATCAAGTGACATGTTTCTAGGTTATGTTTGTTCCTAAGCATACATCTAGAAATGGAAGAACACCAAATTGCTCACTAGTCTACCCCTAGCATTGGCTGTCTTTTGACAGTACAGCCAATCACAGGCTCTATGAGCATTGGTATCTCTCATTTGCACAATCAAAACACAGCAACAGGAAGTAACTATCCTAGATCATTCACACTTGACAGTGCACAAGGCTTCACTGAGCCTTGGCCTGAAGCTGATTAGCTCATGCTAACCATGAAGTGGCAACATACATACACTAACATAGATAATTCATACATAACTAGCAACATATCAGATAACTCAACACATAAGCAACTTGCAACTGTTAACTGAGAAAAACACTGAAATTTGAAGTTCATAAAATTTTAGCAAATTCTCTACTGGCTAGTCCAGAGAGGTAAATAGTGTCTTTCTAATACTTCCCCCAACACCCATTTATACCCCATACACATAATTTTGGTTTTCCCCAATTTTTCCCAAAGTCAGTAAAATTAGGTTTTGGTGAAAAATTAATTTACCTACTGTTGATGAAATTCTCGCTCCATCTCGTCGACCCATCCTTCTATTTCTCTTCCTGAGTCATCTCCCGCTCCAATTGCTGCTCTAACATCAACTTATATCTTCAATTTCTCACCTAGGGTTTCAGTCGGCAGAGATGAGAAATTGAGGAGATTAGTTGATGTAAAACGTGATAGTGATGATGGGTATAGGTAGAGTGATTTGGGGAGAAAATAGTGGAGTGATTTGGGGTGAGGTGGTGGTGATGGAGACGGACATGGTGGTGGTACAGAGTATGGTGGTTCTGCAGAGGGAGTTGATGGAGGAGATGGTTCGATGGAGAAAGGGAAGGGTGCGTTTGTTTGAGGTGTAGGTGCTCGGTCGCTAGGGTGTGAGGCGAGTGTATCGAGTTTGATGATCTGCGACGCTGAGCCGTGGGATAGGGAGATGAAAGATCAATCGGACGGTGAGATGAAGTGAAGCTTGTAGCGACCGCTGGATTTTTTTATACAACGAAGTTAACGGCTCTAGATGGGGTTAGGTGTTGTAGTGTAAGGCGGAGATATCAGACGTTGATGAACAGCAAGGGAGCGACCGTTGGATTCAACAACCATCTAATCTGAAGGCTTGGAATTTCAGCGCTGTGGTGCTTGGCAGAGACTTCAGATTTTGATGCTCTATGAAGGAGCGACCATCGGATGCTTTTGGGAACTGATCTGACGGCTGAGAACGGAGGCGCTTTTGTGTGTAGAAAATGAGGTTGTGCGCACCATTCTTCGCGGCTTCCTTGCGTGATTTCTCCCGGCTTTTCACTACTTTCTGCTCTTTTCGCTCCGCGACTCATCCGAACTTTATTTATTACCTAAAAATGCAAAATTAATTAATAAAATATTTATTCTTGAAAACAATGAAAATACAGAATATGGGATAAAATGTAGAATTAATGCATAAAAGATGAGTTAAATGCCAACAAAAAGGGATAAATATATACATATTTGGCACTCATCAAATACCCCCAAACCTGAATTTTACTTGTCCTCAAGTAAAACAAAACTAAGGAAATCCTAACTATACCACTGTCGCTGGTCTCTCGAATGCATTTAGCGTATGCACTAAGCCTTTTAAACCACTAAGTGTCCCTAGTGGACGAGTTGAAGTCTCGTGAAGGTTTACCAGAGGTACCTACAAACCTAGGACAAAATATAAGCTCAGATTCCATCAAACGTGACATGTGCAAAACAGTTAAGCTCACAGCAAAATGGAGATGTCAATCTAGCTATCGAAGGCACAATCCTAGCCACACTGATAACAAATAAGACATGTGATAAGAGTGTAAAGTGTATCTACACATGTGTAAAGAAAGATCTGAAGTCATGACTACTAATCACCAAGAGATAGTTTCTCAGGCTAAGAACTGAGGTCGAAATCTAGCTAGCTGTCCGGACTTTACGAGAATTGTGAATGAGTTGGAGGTATTTCACAATTCTCGCGTTGTACATCAATGGCATACACCCTCCTTGCTTAACACAAAAACACAAAAGATGACTATTTACATGACTCTTATTTACATTGACAATTCTCTTTTATTTTTGGAACAAGAGATGATGGAATTGATAAATACTTGATTTTTTTGTATTTTTCTGATATTTTTTTTTTTTTTTTTTTTTTTTTTTTTTTTTTTTTTTTTTTGAATATATACATCGTTTTTTTTTTTTTTTTTTTTTTTTTTTTTTTTTTTTGAACAAGGAAACACTTTTGATACATACAAAAGGAAACAAAAGATTACATGACACTTTGCAAGAGGTAGCCCTTTTTGATGCACCCAGTTAAATTCGATGGTTGTCTTTCTTAATGTAACCTCCACCTTCTATCCCAACCAACCAAAGAACAAGCTAGTCAGTTTCGTTCAGTATTCTAAAGTGATTGGCAATCGTAACTTCCTATCAAACACCTTGAAGATCGAGGCCATACATGTATTGGTAGATCGTGCGTGCAAATTTCTTATCACTATGTGAATTGTGCTAGCAGGGTGCCTAAATATCTAGACTAAGACTCCTAATAAAAATACATATTTGCACAAGAGTCAACATTTCAAGGTAAATGAGCTCCATTTTTATGATTTTTTCATTTTTTAATTTTTTCAATTTTGATTTTTCAATTTTTTTGGAATTTTTCAATTTTTTTCAAAAAGAAGAAGGAGTTCGTTTTCAATTATGGCAAATTATCATGGTATCTACTCTATACCCCCAAACCTAAACTAAACATTGTCCTCAATGTTTCAAAATATGGAAAGAATTATAAAACAATATATGAAGAGGAACATGCTGAGTAGAGTAAAAGGAGAGAGAATACCCGATTGTACGGGGTAGCTCGATTAAAACTCCGTTATTTCAAGGCAAAAATCCATCATATTAGAGTCACAATGGATGAGCACAAATATATACAAAAGGAAATTTAACTAACACATTATCTACAAGAAAATTTGGTTTTGATGGGAAAACGAAAAATTTTGGTTTTTAGGGAAACATTTGGAAAACTTTTTGGTTATTTAGGGAAAGAGTGGACCAGTTTAGTCCACATAGACTGGGTCCTCCAGGTCGGTTGTTTCAATGTCGGGTGGAAATGGCTCAAGGAATGGCTTTAATCTCTGCCCGTTGACTTTGAAAACGTTCTTGTTGGAGACATCCTCCAACTCTACAGCTCCATGAGGAAAAACTGTGCGTACTAGGTACGGACCCTTCCATCTGGAACGCAGTTTTCCTGGAAAAAGATGTAATCGGGAGTCATACAGCAAGACTTTCTGACCAGGAGTGAAGGATTTGCGCAGAATACGCTTGTCATGAAATATCTTCATCTTCTGCTTGTACAGCTTGGCACTGTCATAAGCCTCATTTCTCAATTCTTCCAACTCGTTGAGTTGAAGTTTCCGTTGAATTCCAGCTTCGTCCAGAGAAAAGTTCAGCTCTTTGATTGCCCAGTAGGCACGATGTTCTAATTCCACAGGTAGATGGCACGGCTTTCCATACACTAGACGATAGGGGGACATGCCAATTGGTGTCTTATAAGCTGTTCTATAGGCCCACAAAGCATCATTCAATCTCAATGACCAATCTTTCCTGGACGGGTTGACCGTCTTCTCCAGAATGTGCTTAATTTCCCTATTAGACACTTCCACTTGTCCACTAGTCTGAGGGTGGTACGGAGTAGCAACCTTGTGAGTTATGCCATACTTGCGTACTAAAGACTCAAAGTACTTGTTACGAAAATGTGAACCGCCGTCACTGATGATAGCTCTAGGGGTACCAAAACGTGAAAATATGTTCTCCTTTAGAAATGAAAGTACCACCTTGTGGTCATTTGTTCTGGTTGCTATGGCTTCTACCCACTTAGAAACGTAATCAACTGCGACTAGGATGTACAACTTGCTGTCAGACATGGGAAATGGACCCATGAAGTCTATCCCCCAAACATCAAAAATCTCCACAATCAAAATGGGGTTCAATGGCATCATGTTTCTCCTCGAAATGCTTCCTAGCTTTTGACAGCGTTCACAAGCAACACAATAATCATGGCAATCCTTGAACAATGATGGCCAATAGAATCCACACTGCAAGATCTTTGCAGCGGTTTTCTTGGCACTGAAATGGCCTCCACATGCTTGGTCATGACAGAAAGATATCACATTTCTGTTCAGTGTTGGGGACACATCTCCTAATGATTTGGTCTGGACAGTACTTAAACAAATATGGGTCATCCCAAAGGAAATGTTTGACTTCAGCCAGGAATTTAGAGCGGTCTTGTCTCGACCAACGTGAGGGCATCCTACCTGTAGCGAGGTAGTTAACAATATCAGCAAACCAAGGAAGGTCTGAGATAGACATCAGCTGTTCATCTGGGAATGATTCTCTAATCAGCTCAATTCATCAATAGACTCTAAAGTTAATCTAGACAAATGATCAGCAACCACATTCTCACAACCTTTCTTATCACGGATTTCGAGATCGAATTCCTGTAATAAGAGTATCCATCGAATAAGGCGAGCTTTAGCATCCTTCTTGGAAAGAAGATACTTCAAAGCCGCATGGTCTGTGTATATGATGATCTTAGACCCTATCAGATAAGATCTAAACTTGTCTAATGCGAAAACGACGGCAAGCAATTCCTTCTCGGTAGTTGAATAATTGAGTTGGGCATCATTAAGGGTTTTGCTAGCATAGTATATCACATATGGTAGTCTATCAACTCGCTGTCCTAAAACAGCACCAACAGCATAATCAGAGGCATCACACATGAGTTCGAACGGAAGCTTCCAATCGGGTGGTCGGACTATAGGAGCGGTGGTGAGAAGGGTTTTTAATTCCTCCCATGCCTTCACACAAGCAGCATCGAAATTGAAGGCAACATCTTTGGAGAGAAGACTGCACAGAGGTCTGGAGATTTTGCTGAAATCTTTGATGAATCGCCGGTAAAAACCAGCATGACCTAGAAATGATCTGATCTCCTTCACAGAGCAAGGTTGTGGTAGATGTTGAATGAGGTCAACTTTAGCTTTATCCACTTCAATTCCTTTCTCTGAGATGATGTGTCCTAGAACTATTCCTGAATTCACCATAAAATGGCATTTTTCCCAATTTAGAACAAGGTTCTTTTCTTTACATCTGGATATCACGAGGGCAAGATGCTTCAAACATTCGTCAAACGAGGAACCAAAAACAGAGAAATCATCCATAAAGATCTCGAGAAAACTATCTATCATGTCAGAAAAAATGCTCATCATGCAACGCTGAAAAGTAGCAGGTGCATTACACAACCCGAAGGGCATACGTCTATAAGCAAACGTCCCAAATGGACACGTGAATGTAGTTTTTTCCTGATCTTCCGGAGCAATGTGAATTTGGTTATAACCGGAAAAGCCATCTAGAAAACAGTAGTGACTGTGTCCAGACACACGTTCTAGCATTTGGTCAATGAAAGGGAGCGGGAAGTGATCCTTCCTTGTTACTGTGTTCAACTTCCTGTAGTCGATGCATACTCGCCATCCTGTGGTTGTACGAGTAGGGACTAATTCATTCTTGTCGTTCTGAACAACAGTAATGCCTGACTTCTTAGGCACAACTTGAATGGGACTAACCCATTTGCTATCGGGAATTGGGTATATGATACCCGCATCAAGTAGTTTCAGGATCTCTCCTTTGACTACATCTCTCATGTTAGGATTAAGTCTCCTTTGCATTTCCCTCGATGGTTTGGCATTCTCTTCAAGGTTAATGTGGTGCATGCAAATGGTGGGACTAATTCCTTTGAGATCTGAGATGGTCCATCCTAAGGCCTCTTTGTGTTCCTTAAGTACTTCTAAAAGCTTACTTTCCTGTTCCGTGTCTAAACATGATGAAATAATGACAGGTAAAGTATCAGAAGAACCTAGGAATGCGTACTTCAACGTACTAGGCAATGTTTTCAATTCAAGCTTGGGTGGCTCAACAATGGATGGAATAAGCTTGGAATCAGAGAATAGGGGTGTTCCACTTCATATTTCCTTTCAGTGACGTCCATTTGAGGTACAGATTCGAGCAGAGATAGGACGTCACTACAGTATGCATCATCATAGAATCAGGGTTAAAGTTCTCCATACATGCTTGAAAGGGGTCGACGGATAGAATGTTAGTCAACGAATCTTGCATTAATCCTTCAATCATATTAACTTCATGCACATCATCATCATCAAGATTCACAGGTTGTTGACTAATATCGAACACATTCAATTCTACCGTCATGTTACCAAAAGACAGTTTCAACACTCCATTCCGACAGTTGATGATCGCGTTGGACGTAGCCAAGAAAGGACGTCCTAAGATGACAGGAATGTGACAGTCTGGGTTTTGTACAGGTTGAGTGTCTAAGACAATGAAGTCTACGGGAAAATAGAATTTGTCAACCTTGATCAAAACATCTTCGACCACTCCACGAGGAATCTTGACAGATCGGTCTGCCAGTTGTAGAGTGATAGATGTTGGTTTCAACTCCCCAAGACCTAACTGCTCATAAACAGAATATGGCAGTAGGTTAACACTTGCACCTAGGTCTAATAACGCTTTATTGACCGTGTGTTCTCCTATAGTGCAAGAAATTGTTGGACATCCTGGATCCCTAAACTTGGGTGGAGTTTTGTTCAGAATGATGGAACTCACCTGCTCAGCTAAGAAAGCACGTTTTTGCACATTGAGCTTGCGCTTTTGAGTACACAAGTCTTTGAGGAATTTGGCATAAGCAGGGATTTGCTTGATTGCTTCAAGAAAAGGAATGTTGATGTTGACTCTCTTGAACAGATCTAACATCTCATTGTAATGGGTACTTTTCTGTTGATAGATCAATCTTTGAGGAAATGGAGCAACAGGAAGATGAGTTGGCAAAGGGACATTCACAGCAGTAGAATTGTCAGATTTTCCAACTTGCTCAGATTCTTTGGTTTTCTGGGGTTGTGGAGACAGCGTGGAATTTGTATCAGATTCATTAGGTTCGCCCACGTTGTTCTCGATGACTTTACCACTTCGGAGGGTGGTAATGGCATGGATTTGATCAGGTGAGGTTTCAGTGCAGGATGTTGTGCCTGTTTGAAATATCCTCTTTGGATTTTGTTGGGGTTGGCTCGGAAGTTTACCCTTTTCTCTCTCACATATTTGATCCATCTTTTGATCTAGATTTTTCTGACTTTGCATCAAACTCTGGAACATTTCCTCTAGGTGGATAATCTCTTGTCGGTATTGTGTTGAGGATATGATTGTTGTTGAGAGTTTGATTGTTGTTGAGGGTTTCTCGGGTGTTGATAACCTTGATTGTTCTGATATCCCTGATTGTTTTGATGTTTTGATAGCTCTGATTGATGCTTGATTTGAGATGGTCCTCCTTGAGTGGGTCCTTTTGACCATGAAAAGTTAGGGTGGTTTCTCCATCCTGGATTGTAGGTCTGTGAATAAGGGTTATGCTCTGGTTTTGAAACATGGCATGTGCCTGTTCAAGCCTAGACTCCTGGACTGCAAGCAAATCTGGACAATTTTGGAATTGATGGTTGGGGTCGTTACAAGCAGCACAAACAGATGAAGCGACATGTTCTCGGAGAGTAGTGGTGGAAGGTTTTGAATTTTTATGTAGTTCTAACTCTTCTAATCTCCTAACTATTGATGCCATGTTTGCTCTACCCTCAAAATCCGCTTCAATCCTAAAAGCCTTTGCTTCGGATGTAGTCTTTCTGGTTTCACGGATGGATTCCCACTGTTGCGTCTTTTCAGCTACTTCAATCAAGAAGTCCCAAGACGCGTCAGCAGTTTTATCTACGAATAGACCATTACACATCGACTCAACCGTTGTTCGGGTGGACACATATAGACCCTCATACAAAATTTGCACAAGTCTCCATTTCTCAAAACCATGATGGGGACATTGGAGCAATAATTCATTGAATCTCTCCAGGTATCTAGCTAAGGTCTCACCTTCTAATTGCACAAAGCTATTCAGACTTTGACGAATTGTCGCAGTCTTGTGGTTCGGGAAAAACTTTTTGAAAAACTCCTTTGTGAGGTCATCCCATGTCATGATGGATTGAGGCTGTAAAGCATAGAGCCAGGCCTTTGCCTTATCTTTCAGGGAAAAAGGAAAAAGCCTTAACTTCAGGGTTTCGTCGGTCATTTGAGTGAAACGCAGAGTTCCACAAATTTCCTCGAATTCTCTCACGTGGTGGTAAGGGTTTTCATTCTCAACACCTCTAAAAATAGGAAGCATCTGTATTGTGCTAGATTTCAGCTCATAATGGCCATTAGCCTCGGGCAGCAAAATACAGGACGGTTGACTGGCTCTAGTTGGGTACATATAATCCTTGAGGGTACGTGGTTCTCCCATTGTTTCTGGTTGATCTGGACTGTCTCCCTCAGAACTTAGAATTTCGATAGGTTCGTCTGGGTTAATTCTAACAAGTCTGTTTGTATGGTCTCTGTAGGTCACAATCATGTCCTAGTAGGTACCTTAACTAACATGTTGGTCAGACAGAGCAATCGGAAACAATTTGGCCCAAGGGTTATGAAGATTTGGTTTTTGAATGGGTTTTGGTTTAAAGAAGGGATTTTGTTTTTTTGGTTTACAAATTTTGGGCTTTGGAAAAAAAATTTTGAACTAAACCTAGCATAAATTATCACAACTCATAAAAAAAATAAAAACAATAATAATAATTAAAACAAGCCCATAAAAGAAAAAAGAAAAATAAAAGAAAAATAAAGAAAAACAAAAAAGAAAATAAAAAATTATTACAATCCCAAATATAAAAAAAAGAAAAAGAAAATAAAAAATTATTACAAACCCAAAATAAATAATTAAATAAATTATTACAAGCCCAAATTTGAATTTAAATGAGACCCAAGTGGGTTAACTCATGGGTTAGGCTTACTTGTTTTTGGAGGGAAGCCCAAAAATAGGCTTTTAGTCCCCTTTTAGTTGCAAGGCCCAGTTGGGCTTTAGGATCGTCCTAGCAGCTCACGTCCAAGCCCAGCAGCAGCAAGTGTAGCAGAGCCCAGCAGCAGCAGCAACGGAGCCCAGCTGAAGTTGCAAGCCCAAGAACAGTTAAGGTTACTGAGCCCAGCTCAGTTGGTTCAAGCCCAGTTCAGAGGAAGTTGCACAGGCCCAGCAGCAGCAGTTGGCAGCAGTTGGCAGCAACTTGGCAACAGGAACAGCTTGGCAGCAACAGCACCAGCAGAGCAGCAGCAGCAGCAAGCTTGGCAGCAGCTCAGCAGTTGGCAGCAGCAGAGCAACACTTGCAGTTGCAGCAGCAGCTAGGCAGCTTCAGTTGGCAGCAAGCAACAGCAACAGCAGCAACTTGGCAGGGCCAACAACAGCAGCAGACTCTGAAAACTTCAAAAAATATGGCAGCCAGCTCCCCGGCAGCGGCGCCAAAAACTTGGTGTGAAATGCAAAGACACACAAAAGCTTGCAAGTATACAAGGTCAAGATTTGTAATAAAAGGGTGAGTAGGGGTTTGTCCACAGGGAGAGGAGCATATAAGAAGTTTTCCTAGGCTAATAAGAGTGGCAATGCACTATGGCAGTGAGCTAAAGGCAAACAAGGTTTCAGGCATACAAACAAGAATGCAAGGTAAAGCAATAGAGAAACAGGCTAAGAACCACAGCAGGGAAAGATAACAGACAAGGAACCAAGGCTTGGAAAGTAAAGCAGCAAAGAAACAGCCAAGAAAAGCAGCAAATAACCAAGGCTTGGCAGCCAAGGGCAGGGTGAGGATTATGCACTGACTTCAGTGCACAAAAGCTACAAGGTGCAAGAAAATAAAAAGCAATAAAATTAACTGAAGAAAATAACTGATCAGGAAGCAAACACACAGGACTGAAATTATAATTGACTGAAAGAGAAGTGGTGGGTAAGCCAAGGCATATGGTCCACCTTGTGTCCTAATCAAGTGACATGTTTCTAGGTTATGTTTGTTCCTAAGCATACATCTAGAAATGGAAGAACACCAAATTGCTCACTAGTCTACCCCTAGCATTGGCTGTCTTTTGACAGTACAGCCAATCACAGGCTCTATGAGCATTGGTATCTCTCATTTGCACAATCAAAACACAGCAACAGGAAGTAACTATCCTAGATCATTCACACTTGACAGTGCACAAGGCTTCACTGAGCCTTGGCCTGAAGCTGATTAGCTCATGCTAACCATGAAGTGGCAACATACATACACTAACATAGATAATTCATACATAACTAGCAACATATCAGATAACTCAACACATAAGCAACTTGCAACTGTTAACTGAGAAAAACACTGAAATTTGAAGTTCATAAAATTTTAGCAAATTCTCTACTGGCTAGTCCAGAGAGGTAAATAGTGTCTTTCTAATACTTCCCCCAACACCCATTTATACCCCATACACATAATTTTGGTTTTCCCCAATTTTTCCCAAAGTCAGTAAAATTAGGTTTTGGTGAAAAATTAATTTACCTACTGTTGATGAAATTCTCGCTCCATCTCGTCGACCCATCCTTCTATTTCTCTTCCTGAGTCATCTCCCGCTCCAATTGCTGCTCTAACATCAACTTATATCTTCAATTTCTCACCTAGGGTTTCAGTCGGCAGAGATGATAAATTGAGGAGATTAGTTGATGTAAAACGTGATAGTGATGATGGGTATAGGTAGAGTGATTTGGGGAGAAAATAGTGGAGTGATTTGGGGTGAGGTGGTGGTGATGGAGACGGACATGGTGGTGGTACGGGGCATGGCGGTTCTGCAGAGGGGGTGATGGAGGAGATGGTTCGAAGGAGAAAGGGAAGGGTGCGTTTGTTTGAGGTGTAGGTGCTCGGTCGCTAGGGTGTGAGGCGAGTGTATCGAGTTTGATGATCTGCGACGCTGAGCCGTGGGATAGGGAGATGAAAGATCAATCGGACGGTGAGATGAAGTGAAGCTTGTAGCGACCGCTGGATTTTTTTATACAACGAAGTTAACGGCTCTAGATGGGGTTAGGTGTTGTAGTGTAAGGCGGAGATATCAAACGTTGATGAACAGCAAGGGATCGACCGTTGGATTCAACTACCATCTAATCTGAAGGCTTGGAATTTCAGCGCTGTGGTGCTTGGCAGAGACTTCAGATTTTGATGCTCCATGAAGGAGCGACCGTTGGATGCTTCTGAGAACTGATCTGATGGCTGAGAACGGAGGCGCTTTTGTGTGTAGAAAATGAGGTTGTGCGCACCATTCTTCGCGGCTTCCTTGCGTGATTTCTCCCGGCTTTTCACTACTTTTCTGCTCTATTTCGCTCCGCGACTCATCCGAACTTTATTTATTACCTAAAAATGCAAAATTAATTAATAAAAATATTTATTCTCGAAAACAATGAAAATACAGAATATGGGATAAAATGTAGAATTAATGCATAAAAGATGAGTTAAATGCCAACAAAAAGGGATAAATATATACAATATTTGGCATTCATCATAATCCCCAGCTCAGGACCTTCGGTTTGGACAATCGTGAGTGCCTTGGCCGCTTCGACAGTGTCACCAATAGTGGTACCATCATCAAGGTACCAGGCCTGTAGGGATAGAGTGCACTGTTCATTTATTTTTGCTATAAGCTGATGAAGCACCAAAGCAAACAGTAATGGCCCCAAAGGGCCCCCCCTGTTGTACTGGAAGAATAAATATAATAGTCTCCCACGTACAATCTTGCAGGTTGTCCATATAAGTATTCAACCCACAACGATATAGATGGACATAAATTACGCACCTCAAGAAACATGGCTGTTCGGTCGACTAAATTAATAGAATTTGTAAAGTCCACAGTTAACATGGTAAGGCTAGCATATGTATGATGTTTACTGACATACCTGTTCACCGCGTGTAGAATTGCCTCAGCACCTCCTGGGACACCCACACCAGACTGAATGTCATGTAAGTAAGATGCCATGTATTTTCCAACCCCCTTCATTGCTACCTTGGATACAAGACGATGCCAAATCTTCCCAACAGAAATAGGGCGAATTCTTTCGTCTGGTTTAAGAAGTGGTGTTAAGGGTGCTGATGCAATGAACTCCGCAAGGTTAAGTGGGCATCTAGCGCTTAACCACAAATTGACCACCCTTGTTATTGTCGTGACTAAGTCAGCAGCAACAGTGGACCCTTCGCTACAAAACGCATCTAGTAAATGTTTGTGCCCGAAGGCCATCCTTTCCACATGAAGTCCCTTTGGGGAACGACTTAATACAACTTAAAACAGTCCCTCTTCAGCTAACAACGGTGTCTCAAGCAGCGGAATGGTTAGTTTGCGTGAAGGGGGCATGGTCAGATGTTTATCTTCAAACGCCTTTGGTGTCTCCGCATTGTTTGGCGCCACCCCCGATAAAGTGAGATAAAATAGGATAAAGGGAGATAAAATAGGATAAAGGGGATAAAAAAGTAGTAAAATATGTTTTGGAAATCAGGAATTGCAGTGGGCGTTGGAGGAAGATTCGCGGACGTTTGAGGAAGAATCGCCAGCGTTTTTTCTTCAACCGCGCGTTGCTGCCACGATCGCCCGTCCTCCCCTCAAGCGCGCGCTGGTCTGTCCATCTCGATGTTCAAATCACCATATTTGTTGATTTTGAACATCCATTCATGTTTTGTCATTCCATAGTGGGAGCAAAATGAACAAACTCTAAGAGTATTTCCTATGGAATGAACAAACTCAGAGTTTGTTCATTTTTCTCCCACTATGGAATGAACAAACATGAAAAATGGATGTTCAAATCAATATATCTGTTGATTTGAACATAGAGACAGACAACACAGCACGCGTCTGTGGTTAGGACGTCAACCTTGCTACGAACGGTGGCGTCTGAAGAAAAAACGCCAGTGTTTGGACATTGAACGCACGTCATGACGTAAGGCGCCCACGTCCATATTAGAAACGCGAGAGTCTGAACCAAAAGCGCCAACGACTCAATATGAGTGGTTGAAAAATCTTGTGATCCAACGGCTACATTTTATGAATTCTATAAGTACTCCTCATTTCAACTCCAAATTCACACATTATCCACATTCTTCACTCTCAAAGCATCTACAAAAATTCCTCCCAAAGTTCGTTTTGTTAGATTCACTCAACAAGAGGATTTAGCTATATGTAGAGCCTTTGTTTTTCACACACAATATGCTTTCATGAGTAATGTAGCCGATTCGACGTTTACTTTCTGGGAGAAAGTTTACAAAATGTTTACTGCTGAAACATGGAACATCCAGGGGCGTGATTCTGGCGAATTGCATCATCGTTTTAGTTTAATTAGTATGAAAGTATTGGAGTTCATGGCTTTACTATTGGAGAATCACAAAAATAAGATCAACGGTGAAGCTGAACATGAAGTGGAACCCATAACTCTAGCGATGTGGCCAGTAACTCACGGCGGTCTTCCTTTCGACTTCCATGCTTGTTCCAACATTCTTAGGGTGCTCAACATATAAAATCCCCTATTCTAGGAATTCCACCACCTGCCGAGAATATTTGTTTCGACACATAATATTTGTTTCGCTTTGCCTTTAGAAAACATGGTGGATGATGAGAAAGAAATCGGTTGGTTTGGTTTAGAATAAAACCTATGTATCTATAATAGAAAATAGGCGTTGGTAATTCAAACGGGCACTCAAAGGAAAGTCGCGGGCGGTTTTACTACAAACGCCAACGGCTAAATTTCCAACGGCTCATTTTTCTTTCTCGACCTATAAATTTCATTCCTCCCATCTCCAAAATCACATCTTCTTCTTCTTCTTTTTTTCCTAAATCTCTCCCCCCTTTGCAGAAATGTCTGTTAGAAATCATGGTTCCAAGTTTACTGAAGAAGAAGATATAACTTTATGCAAAGCATATTTCTTTCATAGGGTCATCACTGGTGTTGTTATTTCTCATGACAGTTCTTTTTGGGAGAACGTTTTTTCAATGTTTGTCTCACTGACGGGAAACCGAGATGCTCGTCGATTGCGTGCTCGTTTTCAATCTATTAGGCTTGCTGTCCAGCCATTTGTTGTTCTGATAATGGAAATTGATCGAGAAAATTCCAGCGGTGTAACTGAAGATGAAGTGATCCAAACAACTCTTGATAATTGGGAGGAAGCTCACGGTAAACCTTTTCGTTACGAAGCGTGTTTCAGAATTCTAAAAGATGGTCCATCTCAAGCACATCGTTACTGCACTTGAATGCCGATGCCAGCCTTTACAATGGAAAAATATGTTGGTCTTGTTCTATGTTGGTTACATCATATGGTGAGACCCATGAACAATGACAATATATGGGAAAGAGTATTGGAACATTTTGTAGCATCGCGAAATGAAGCTATAAGAAACAGTAAGAGCCTAGAACTAAGAATTGCATTCATCACTAAGGAAGTCCAATATTATACGGAAGTATTGTGGATGGTTCATCGTATCAATTCTGGATTATCCAGCGAAGAACTGGTGAGTATCTTACCTTTGTCCTCATGGACTCAACTGCATCATAAAAATATCTGAACTTGTTATTTATCTGTTTTACAGAAAACCATCGCTCAGACCAAGTTTATCGAAGAAAGCGGGAGAGAGTTTAGGCATTTTGAATGTCATGAACTTTAGAGAGAGAATGTCGCCGGATTTGATGTTTTTGTTGTGGTTTATTAAAATGTAGTTTGATGTTATTTGCAAGTTTAAATTCTAATAAATTTCACTTAATCTGAAGTGGAAATCTATTCATTGATATTACTGCCAATTCTTTTACAAGATATAAACTTAGACAATAATAAAAACTTCAATAAAAAGCACAAGTTTCGGCCTCCTGGTTATCTTCATTTGACGTATTTTCCATTCAACACGCTCTTTGACAGTTTCACCTTTGTTTTTGAATTTTTTGTTGTTAATTTTCAAAACTGGAGCTCTTCTTTGCCTATTAGCGGAACATTTTCTTGGAGCAACTTCTAAAACTTGCACTTCCCTTTTACAATTTTCAATCTTTTTAAAACTCCCATATATCATAGAAACAACAGCTTCAAGTTTTGCAAAGTGTAATCGCGTTTTCAGCCATTTTAGAAGAGAAAATTCAAGTGAATTTTGGTGTGAGTGAATTGTTAAAGATGGTGGTAATTTATAGAGGTAAAAATTGAATTTCGAATTTTAAAAGCCTACCCGTTTACGTTATTAGCAAAAACGCCAGCGTTTTATCTTGAGACGCTGCATTGGTTCCTCCAACGCCAGAGTTTGTCCTTCCAACGCCAGCGTTTTTATCTGGGTCGCACGCCTATTGATCTAACGCCCAATGGTTTACCATAGTGGAAAACCTAGTTTGACCATCCACCTGTCTGAATAAAAGAATGAATTTGTTCATTCCCATAGGAATTGCTCTTAAGTGTTGCTTTTGTTATGCTCTTTTTCGAAGTTATTTGGTGGAAGGGTCCAAGCACATGGCAGAAAGGGGTTGGACATCCATAACCCTTGGGTTAAGGGTATTTATATATGCTTTAGAAAATATATAGATATAGTTTAGAATTCTTAAATTGTGACTAGTTTTGGGCCTATAAGGATTATTTTGGGTATATAACTACAAGACAAAAAAGGGTCATCATGAAATAAAATGAAAAACCCTTTATCTAACTATTTTACATAATGATTATCCCTGACTAATTATTGTTAATCGGTGATTAATTGATATTTAAATATGTTAACCTAGAAATAAATTATCAAAACATGAATTTATTTTATTATTTTTTTTAAAGTTCAACCTACAATCGGGATATGTTCATGCTCTCATAAACCGATTCTAAAAATCGGTTTTTAAGACTTCAGACATAAACCGATTGTAAAATTTCTGTGATTTTTTGCGTTGAAATAAGTTTTAATGCCCATATAAACTGATTTTAAATCTAGGCATTTGTTCAACTGTTTTTCTCATAACTTCTTCATCCGATGTTGGAATGACCTCACTGTTTTTGCGTTCAATCCGTATTTTCATGCTTTATAATATAAATATAAGTCAGGGTTTGTGCTATAATTAAAACATCGGTTGATATTAGCATTACCATAAATAAATTGTGGTTGATGTTCATCAAACACGAAAAACATCAACCCATAATCGGTTTATGTGGGTGTATAATAAAAAATGATTGCTTTTAACATCAACTACAATCGGACTAGTCATGTGCACACATAAACCGATTCTGGGTTTATTTTCGGAATATTTGATGAGTAAATTTCAGAGATTTAGAGTTAAATCATTGTTGAGTTTCTTTTAAAAGAAGGAATTAAAGGGATTAACTCAATTACTTGAATTGTTTGTCCACGAAAATCCTTCAAAACCCAAAAAAAAAAATGAGAGTTCAATTGTTGTTTGTGATTAGGTTGTAGTTTTTGATTTTGATGGAAATGTAGAAAAAAAAGTAAAGATTTTTGTATTTGTTAACATAAATGAAAATGATTTTATATTTATTTTAAAATTATTAAGGTTTATTTAAAGGATAATTTAGTATTTTTACCTAGTTTAGACACCCCTTATCCCCTTAGTCTAGGTGGGTGAGGAAATCTATAGTCTCCAAATAAACAAACTAGGCCACCAACTAGCCAGGTTAAAGTGTTTGCTTGGAGTGTTATCCATGACACTTTTTTATTTGTATACACAAACAAAATGTGTAGGTTCCATAAGAAATCGTATATGTTGGGTTTTTTTTATTATTATAAATGTTAACCAAAGCAAGTCCATTAGATTATCCGTAAATTTTAACTAAAATAAGTCCACTGAAATATTCGTACCAATATGTTTGTCCGTGCATCCATTGGATGCAAATACATTAAATATTATATTGGATATAGATCCGAAATATGAAATTCATAATTAATTAGATTGAATGCGGATAAGTTAAAACGGGCCCTTACCGGCCCTTTCTCACCCATAGTCAGGATGGCCAAGGCCGTCTTAAAGGTTTGGGATGCCGTAGAGAACTCAATTATATGGGTTACCAAATTAGATATAAAGTTAGAATTTAAATTTAGAATTTTAATTTAAGAGGAAACTGATATATATATATATATATAAAGCGATAACTTGAAATGAGATGTGTAGCCGGAATCCGTCCAACTTTTTTTAGTGTTTCTGGTTAGATTTTTCGGGTTTTAAACTTGTAAATTGACATAAAATACTTTTAAATTTAATTATTAATTTGAATGAAATTATTTAATCTTAACTTAATTATTTGCAAAACTATCTAGATCTTAACTTACAAGAAGCCGAGTCGAATTTGGCACATAATCGAATTGATATAATAGTTTCTTTTTCCTTCTCCAATTTTTTTACCAAAAATAAATAACAATGAACATGACTTTTTCCTGTGCTAAATTGCCATTACTTGTTAGCTTAGCAATGTAACGACCCGACCAACTATATGTTAGTCATCATTGGAATATACAAATATCTTGACGACTATATGCAACAAAATATGACTTCCTCCTGTTTGTAAAAATTCTATTAGACGTCAGGATAATAAAATTACGACCCTTACGACTAAAAATGGACGGCATATGGGGGAAACAAAAATCTAGCCGGTGTGTTTAAAATTCAAAATTTTGCAAGCATAACCGCATTGATTGACTATCTTAACTGCCAGATTTGGGCACCATCCTATAAATATATTAGTTCTTTCTACAAAATAACACACACTTATTTACATATACTCTTCATAGCTCATATCATCATTTACTATTCTAACTCTCCCAATACGTACGTCAACAATGACACCATTTGATTCAAATGGTGATTTATCCATCACCAAAGCATGATACACCGAAACTCGAATTAAAAGTCAATCCTCCGTAAGGGTAGATGGAGAAATATTTTGGACAAAGATATATAACAAACATAGGCAAGATTTTGGGAATCCAAATTGAAGAAGTGTTCAACAAATCCATGATAGGAACCAAGTGATCGAAAATGCGATACTTGCTTATTTAGCTAGCTATCCAACATCGGATTTTAAATGCTATCCACTTTAGCTTGTCCATAACAATTTGTAAATATTTTTGTGGTTTATTTTACGTAATCCATGTTGTTTGAACTTCCAGTTAAACACCACTAACAAAGTAAGTTTGTGTCGCATTTTTGTAGCACGAAGTTGTGAAAACGTGCTACTTGGAGGATAGGGGGGAAGTAAAGTAAGTATTTATAGACAAAGGTTATTTATTTTATGTAATCCATGTTGCTTGATCTTCCAATTATACACCACTAACAAAGTAAGTTTGTGACGTGTTTTTGTAGCACGAAGTCGTGAAGAGAACTTTGTGATTTCTATCTATCTTGTTCAAGTGATGAATCAAAAATCGAACAAGGTCAAGATACTTATCAAGATAAAAGATAACTGGACCTGGATTCACGAATCCCGATGAAGTATTTGATAGTCGCTAAACACTAAAAGGGTTTCTGGACATGATGACTCTAGATGCAACTAGGACACACCAAAAAGTAGTGTCAGGCCAGTTTCCATGAGTTCCTGTTATATAAGCATTCAAAGTATAGGTTGCTTTAGGTTTAAGATAAGATAGCTTAGGAACCAACCAAAAAATATTCATCGTTCGATGAAAACTTTGAATCTCATGTACGTAAACAAGATATATACTCTCGTTATGTAAACCGTAACTGAACCATGTACAAAGATCATATTCAACATGGTTAGCCGAAACTAGCCGGTTTGAAATTAAAATCTTAAATACTCATTTTTCATGAAACACAAAGACATTGATATTGAGTCACAATCATGTGATCAAATAAGTCTAGTATTTTTTGGATAATTGATCAAATGCAAATTATCTCATAGAAATAACTTAATCGCAATTTGAATCATAAATCAACATAGTTGGTAAATGCACCCAGTATAAATACATGAGTCGTTCAAGAATCGGCTGAGTAATGATATGCGGACCGGTTTGCAAACTAATGAGAAAAACCGATTTCCAGAGTTGACAGAAATTTTTCAGTTCACATACCGATTTGCGAACTTAGGTGCAAAATTGAGTTCCGGAGTTGACATACTTTTTCAGTTTGTGAACCGGTTTAGAAAACTTAAGACTTTACTCGTTCTGGAATCCACATAACCTTTTCAGTTTGCGTACAGGTTTGGGTACTAAACTGGTTCAGGAACATAGAACTGTATTGTTTCTTATACCGGTTTGGACACTTAAACCCAGTTCCCTTACGACAGTTCCAAAATGGTTTGCATACAAATATGCATACCTATGCGGTTCACAAAACAAATAGATTTTCCAATTATGTGTATATGAGTATGCGTATCACAAAAATATGTAAGTCGATATATAACTATTCCGCTACGTGTACGAGAACATGTAACATGGCTTCAGATGTATAACAGTTAACTCAGTTTGTAAGACTGATAATACTGTCTTGTATTCCAAATATAGTAGTTCCATATTTTTCTCTAAATCAATTCGAAACATTCCCGTATAACATCAATGACTCTTATCACTGTTTTAGGCTATTTTTGAATGATAAACTTGAATCATGATTTTGGTTCTGAACAATAAATTGTTCTCCACCGAAACTGATCAAGTATGAACAAATGTTCATTAAGCTTAGTCATTACATTTCGAGAAATTCGTAGACTAAGTAATTAGTTCTCGACTAGAAATTATTGTGTATGCAAGCTAGTTTAATTAGTTATGCGACAAACATCTCACGGATAGAAAAGTGAATATAACTTGAGAAATTGGTGGTTCAGTCTATACTTACCTTTTTTTGATGAAGTTCTCCAAATTCTTTGGTTGATCTTCGCCTTCAAACAGTCGAATGAAAATGATGACTGGCTCGTTTCTCAACTACATTTATCCTAGACCGAGACTTAACTAATTGTAGACTATAAATCAAGATATAGTTTAGACAACTAAATTTGACAACAAGATTGAGTTAGAAACACTTGTCAGTTCGACCGAGCAATGATCTAACAAAAACTAAGTATGAAATAGGTTTGTGTAGAATTCTATGATTTCAAAAAATAGGATTCGTTAAAAAAAGAGACTTGGTTTCTTGTTTGGCTAGCAAGTGGATAGAGCGCAACAGAGAGGATTTTGTTTCTAGCTTGTTAGGGAATGTTACTATGATACAGAAGTATTGTAGGATGACAGAGGGATATGATTTCCCATTATCCATTTGAAGAAGACGAAGGGATGTGCAAGGTGGCATGTTGTCTAGAAAGTATAGAAGTATTATACCAAGGAAACCAGGGTCCAAAGAGTAATCGAAAAATGTCGGGGTGTATGTTGAAGAGTAAACCATTTTTCGGTTGCAAAGATTGTTCATAATGAGTTCTTAACGGAGTCTCAGGAAGGATGTTGGAAATATGTTTTTTAACTGAGACTTTCCTACTTAAGTCGAAGTTATATCAAGTACTAGTTTCAGAGTATCCTTATGTTAGAGAAAAGTTTATTTATGGTATTTGATTAATATTTAGAAGTACAATTATACAAATATATAGTTTTAGGAAATCGGTCTAAGGTTTGTGATGCTTGTAAAAAGCAGTAGTTATTGTCTTTGTAATATACACCTATTATTATCAATGTAATCGTTATTGCTTCGGCGTTTATTTTCTTTTCTCTCTTGTCTCCATCCTATAGAAAAAAGAAGCATAAGTTTATTGACTGACCCAAGACCAAGAGGTATAAATGTATAATTCCTTCAAAGTTGTTATTTCCCAAGTCGAGAACTCTCAAATATAAGAGTGTTTTTGTGAACAGAGGAAACCTACCATTGAGATTGTTTTCGTTTAATTGAAGGTTTTGAATACAAAGATTTTGTTAAGGTTTTGAATACAAAGATTTTGACAGTACCCTATACCTGAAGGTATTATCCCGGAAAGTTTGTTGCGGGAGAGGCCAATCTTTTCTGGGTTAATAAATAAAAAACCTTCTTATTGTGAACATAATGAAGAGGGAATTGAACAACAAAGTTCATTGTCATTTAGAATTAAGTAACCAACACTAGAAATGGCTTCTCCATTTTCCATTGAGATTTCACCAATAAGTTTATTATGCGATAAGTCAAGAAATGAGAGACCTGAAGGTAGAAGTGACATTGGACCACAAAGTCTGCTTTTTGACAAATTTAAGTTAGTGAGGTATCTGAGTTTGGAAATGCAAGATGGGATAATTCCTGTGAGGTTATTAGAATGCGAATCGGTTTCCTTCAAATTAGTCAAATTACAAATGAATGTAGGAATAACTCCTGTGAGGTTGTTATGAGATATATTTCAAATACTCCAAATGAGTCGAATTACATATAAATGTATGGATAATTCCTTTCATGTTGCATGATCCCAACTACATTTAGTTTATTTAGGCTTAGGTCTAGGGTAGTTAGGTTTAGTTCATTGATCAAAGAGCTCCGTAGTTGGCCAGTGCGTATCACAAGAATTAGATGCTAAAAGGTAAGGAGCTAGCTTAATTCATAGACAACACAGCTGGAACAATCGAAGAATCTTTTTCTAACATAAATTAACTTTCATACCTAATTTGGAGCTAAATACTTGACCTTTCTATTACGCAAGTGTTGGCCACTGAGAACTGAATGGACTAACCCTTCAATTACAAGTTAAGGTAGGTTTGACAGTGTCATACACACCCTTTGCCTTTCAACAGACAGTGTGACACATGTTACACTGTATATAAACCGTCCATATATTCTAGGGCTATGCGGTGCACTAGATGGATAAGGAAGGGTACATTAGGCGTAAGAACACCAGACAAGGGTCAGTGCAATACACATTTACATCACTACATAAATATCTAGCTACACTTAAACTGGAAACATGAACTTGAAACCCAACCCATTCATTTTACCTCGTCACCATATAACAACATGCTATTATTATAACTGTAATTCAAAACACAAGTTTCTGGTACCCAAAGTTACAACAAAGAACACAAAATCAGTTTGTTACTATTAATATTTGCCAATGAACGCTTCTACTATTTCAACTGCAAGTGAATCAGTATATCTCCAATACGGAAACCACCATTTCTGTTTCTTTAGAAGCAAGACTAAGAGCAAACCCCAAAATCCAACTGCAAACCCCATGGCAACAATAGCATATAACAATAACTTCTCTTTTCCATCGTCTTGATCGTCTTCCTCAACTTTACTTGAAGGACAAGTATCACCAGTATCAACGTCACTGTCAACATCACAAACTTTCTCCAAAGGAAATCCACACAATAAATCATTCCCAGAAAAAGCAGAACCATTCACACTCAGCGTATCAAAATGATTTCCTCTTGGAATCCTGCCGCTCAAATTATTACGAGAAAAGCTTATATATCCTAGAGTGTCGATTGCTGTCAAAGATCGTGGGATATGTCCAGACAATCTATTGGAGCTTAGATCCAAAGACTCCAAACTAGACATATTTCCTACACTAGCTGGGATACTGCCAGGGAATAAATTATAGGACACATTAAGCATAGCAAGTCCTTGTAGTAACCCTATCTCTTCTGGAATGTTTCCGGTAAGAAAGTTACACGATAAATCGATTCCTAAACTATATATATCGGACACCTCAAATTGGGCCATGCTGCCTTTGATAGACACTTGATATTGCATAGTGTAACTTTGATATAAATCCAACGACAATGGCACAGTGATCCCATCAGTGCTTGTAAAAAGTTTACTTGTTAGGGTCGTCAAGTTTCCTAGTTTTAATGGAATTGGACCCGAGAAATTGTTTAACGATAAGTCTAGTATTCGAAGTTCTTGCAAATGGATGATGTCTTTCGGAATGGACCCATTAAATCTGTTTGACCTCAAAGAGAGAATCGCAAGGCGTTCGAGTGAACCAAGACCAACGGGTATATTCCCTTCAAATTTGTTGTTTCGTAAGTTGAGAACTCTCAAAGACAACAAACTTTGGATCAACACTGGAGATGGACCACTGAGATTGTTGTCACTTAATGCAAGGTATACCAGATTTGTGTGTTGAAGCTCATTTGGAACATTTCCAGTAACATTGTTGTTGCTGATGTCTAGAATAATAAGATTTGTGCAGTACCCTATACTATAAGGTATGATGCCAGATAATTTATTGTGGGAGAGGTTAATTATGAGATCATCTTGAAAAATAAGAATAGGAATTATGAGATCCCATTTAGTGTTTCTTGGTTTTTGCGAACATATCGAAGAAGGAAGGGAACCTGATAGTTTGTTATTTGATAAATAAAGATTATTGACACTTGGAGGTACAGGAGGCAGATGACCAGAAAGCCTGTTCTTAGACAAATCTAAGATATTGAGATTTTTGAGTTTAGAGATGCAAGAAGGGATTGCTCCTGTGAGGTTATTAGAAGACAGACCCAAATACTTCAAACGAGTCAAGTTACAAATGGAAGTAGGGATAAATCCTTGCATATTCAGTGATTCTAGCCTTAAACTCCTTAGTTTAAATTTAGATGGATATAGGTGCTGATCTGTAACCACAGTTAAATTGTTAGAACTCAGGTCTAAGGTAGTTAGGCTTAGCTCATTGATCAAAGAAATCAGCGAAACTGTTCCTGTGATTGAGTTTTCAGAAACATCAAAGGAACTAAGGTGTTGGAGCTTTGTGATGCAACTAGGTATGGTTCCTGTAACATTATTACTCCCTAAATAAAGGTGTTGGAGAGGAGAAAGCTCGCAAATTGAATCTGGTATAGGTGCTTGGAAATTATTGAATGACAAATCGAGATAGTTTAGTTCTTTGAGATTCGAGATCGAAGAATGGATATAACTTGTTATTTTGTTGTCGTAAAGGTCGACATGCTGCAGCCGAGAAAGATAATAGATTGAAGAAGGTAAAGATCCTTGAATTGAACACCATGAGGCAGAAAGAGAGACTAATTGCGGTGCATTAGAAATTGAGCTTGGAATTGGTCCCGTCATTTCAGTAGCGGATATATCAAGTATTTGCAGTTTAGGCCAGCGATGTTCAAACATCTTTGTTAGATCTGTGTGAAGATCATGGTTATCACTCACATAAAGCTCTCTAACTTGAGGAAGATAAGGAATTGAACCTTGCAGATTACATTCACCTAACTGAAGAAGAGAAAGTGAAGTTAAATTAGCCAACTGTATTGGGATTACGGAGTTGATATCATTGCTACTCAGATAGAGAGTGGAAAGATAGGAAAGATTTTGAAACTGGAAGATTGGTAAAAAATTGGACTAGATATGTCGCAATGAGAGATATCAAGATATCTAAGATTAGAAAGATGTGAAACATCTTCAGAAAAAGTATCCTTGGAAGATGTTGCCTCAAAGAGATCACAACTCCACTCAACTTTAGTACTTGGAGATTTACTAAACCTCTCAGCCATTTTGTAGATGGTGATTCTAAGCAAGAGGATTGGTAAAAATACTCGTTTGGTGGGCATGATAGATCAAGGTATTGTAAAGATGATACGTTGCTGAAATTGATGTTGAAAAGTTTGTGAATGTGAGATCAAGATGCGCGAGTTTAGTTAGCTCAGAAAACCGAAATGGAATTTCTGATTGCTGAAAGTCATTGAAGGAAAGATCTAGATACTCCAAATGATTAATGCGGAGTAGGGAAGCTGACAATTTACCTTGCAGTGCAGAAGTTGGTGGATCGCCATCTCTGTAACTAAATTCATTGATATAATCTTCAAGCTTGGTTTTTCGGAGATCGATGGAGACCACATGAAGAGACTCGTCTGAACATCTGATTCTATGCCAATCGCAGCAATTTCGATGTTTGATGCTTTCTTGCCAGGAAGACAATCGGTTGGATGGGTCATCTAAAGACGACTTAAAGTTTAGCAGAGCCCTTCTTTCTTCTTCATGGCATCCATGAGAGGATATTGGGCATAGAACGAGGCTGATTGATAAAAAGAGCAAGAAATTCATGGCTAACTGTGTATATATCAACTTTAATGCTTTTGTTTAATAAATAAATATGCAGAATGACTACTATTTATAGACTTGAGTATTACAGTGATCCTTGCTTGGAAATTGCATGTAAGTTTCAACCAAAATCATTTCATTGCTTTGCATCCATATGAGTTCATACGTACAAGTATGTTGGAGAATTGTGATTCACGTGTTTGGGCTACTTAATATAGATTCTTATCTAAAAGCAAGAGGAGTACTTCTTCTTGATTATCTCTCACTTTCTTCGGTAACTATAGATTTTTTTTTTTCCATAGTCGTTTTTTTCGTTAATGATTTTGTTCGTTTTGGCGTTTAAAAATCTACCTATTAGCAACTAACTATGCGTCTCGTTCCAAAATAATTAAATAAAAAAACACGACTTTGGGCCGCTTTGCAATCTAATAACATTCCATCCCCACCCAATGTAGAAACGAGCCGCGTAGTTGCACCAGAATACAATAATCTTTTGCATTTATGTAGGAAACAACGACATTTTAGTAGTATCAGTTTTTTCTACGATATGGAAACCACCGCTTCTGTTTCTTTAGAAGCAAAACAAAAAACAAGCCCAAAAAGCCAATTGCAAACCCCACGACAACAATAGCATACAATTAAAACTTCTCTTTTCTATACCCTTGTCTTCATCGGTTTTACTTGAAGCACTAATAATAACATGGACTATCTTATTATGTGGCAATGTAATGATCTCCACTTAGCATCTCCTTTCGTTCGATTTCTGGAAGTGCTTCGGCAGTGGACTCCACTCACAATCCACCTAGTTTTTCTTATGGAATTGTGTTTCATTCACTGTTAGAAATTTTTTCTTTTTCTTCTGGGTCTTCATATTGCACCCCATTGTCATAGACTGATGATGATGATCATTCTGAAGACTAGAATCAAGTGGGCGCATTTCAACAAACAATAGTCTAATGCAGCGCATAATGGTTTTAACATATTTTTCCCCGATGGTCCCATCCATCAGTTTCAATAAAATTATTCAACAATCTTATAGGAAATGAGTGTGTGGTCCATGAAAATGTTATCTGGTTACTCGTTCAGTATTCTAAGTTACGATAGTGTGAATAACAAACCTAGACCAAACAACACTAGAAACTTAATCTAGTGTAGTATCTAATGGTTGTGGCATAAACACCTATTAGTACCGCGATAACCTATATAGTAAGAAGTCTATTGCTGCACACATTCTTTGTTACTGCAGCAAGAGATTATACTTTTTCGCGACACTTTTTTCATATTCTTGTGGATTATAAACAAATGTACCTGAAAATATAACTTTTGCAACAATAAATTATAACTTTTAGCTGCACCTGAAAAGTACTGTGATAAGAATTTTTCTTTTGCAACACCTATATTAAAGATGTGACAATATATAGTGTAGCAATAGGTAGATTTTCTTGTAGTGCAAACGCAGAAGTAAATTTTATCAGTACAACCCTCTGAGATACATATCCACTAATCTAAAACCGGCGTCAAAAGTAATTCTTTCTCCATACTAGAAAATTGCAGGTTTCCTTAATCGAAAAAGAAAACAATGCACATGGTAAAATATTTTCCGACCTAACAAATTAAACCAGCCAAGTCTTTTCACCTGACACTACGAACAGGAAACTCCAACTTCAAGCCAAAAATGGAGATGGGGTGGGGGTGGGGTATTGCGAGGCTATGAAATCTGTTAGAACTTTTTTCGCCGCAAAATTTGGGAAGTCAGGACACTCAGAACACTAATCTTGGTGAATATCTTCCACAAAAATTTTGTGGAGATTAAACTCTTATTTATACTCTGAAAAACAGTTACAGAGTTATTGATAAAGCCAAATATTGTTACAGATACTGAGAACAAGTTTATAGCTAACCAAAAGAGAACGATTAACTAGCCTATAGTCTAGTGCAGACTGACTGACTAACTGAACAGAGAGTATTGAGGAAGACTCTATGATGTACGCTTAACACCTCCCCACAAGTTGTACTTGAGTGGACGAATGTGCAACTTGTCTCGTATGTACTGAAACCTAGGAGAAGAGAGCCCCTTAGTAAATATATCAGCCAGTTGGTCTGTAGAACATATGAACCGCACCTGTAACTGCTTGTCAGCGACCCTCTCCCGAACAAAATGATAGTCGATCTCTATGTGCTTAGTTCGTGCATGAAAGACAGGATTTGCAGTGAGATACGTCGCACCAAGATTATCACACCACAATGTTGGAGATGATGCAAAAATACCTAGTTCCTTAAGTAATGACTGAATCCAGATAAGTTCAGAGGTTGCAATTGCAACACCCCTATACTCAGCCTCCGTGCTCGACCTAGAGACAGTCTTTTGCTTTTTGGCACTCCATGAGATTAAATTCCCACCAAAGTATACACAATACCCACTTGTAGACCTTCTGTCATCTAAACTGCCTGCCCAGTCCGCATCAGAATAAGCATGTAAAGAGAAGTCCTTGGATGATCTCAAATGTAAACCATAGTCAATAGTATGTTTCAGATAACGGATGATCCTTTTCACTAGCTCCCAATGCTCCACAAACGGCTCATGCATATATTGACACACTTTATTAACTGCCACTGAAATGTCAGGCCGTGTCAGATGCAAATATTGAAGTGCACCAACAACACTGCGATAGAAAGTTGGATCTGCAAACTTTTCTGAGCCAACTTTATGAATCTTGACATTTGAGGCTAAAGGTGTCGTCACTGGTTTAACACCATCCATCCTTGTTCGACGCAGAAGATCAATTACATACTTGCGCTGAGTTAAAACAATTTCTGATCCTTGCCTGAGAACCTCAACACCAAAAAAGAACGACAAATCACCCATGTCTTTTGTAGCAAATGCTTTTCCGAGATCCGTAATGAGATTGGTAATCATTCTTGGTTTCGAACCTGTTACTATTATATCATCAACATATACCAACACATAAATTGTGTAAGAGTCAGAGAGCAGTATAAATAAAGAACTGTCAAAAATTGATGTTTTAAACCCAAGATGCAACAAGTGATTTGAGAGCTTCGAAAACCAAGCACGAGGAGCCTGCTTAAGACCGTAAAGCGACTTGTGCAACTTACAAACATGATTGGGAAAATTTGGATCCACATATCCAGGCAGTTGCGTCATGTAGACATCTTCTTCCAAATTGCCATGTAAAAAGGCATTCTCAACATCCAATTGTTTCAGCTGCCATTGATTCATCACAGAAAGTGATAATACAAGCCGAATAGTACATGGCTTTACAACAGGACTGAAAGTCTCTCCGTAATCAACATCAGCCTGTTGATTGAAGCCTTTTGCAACCAAACGTGCTTTGCGTCTTTCAATACTCGCATCAGGGTTTTGCTTAACACGGAATACCCATTTTGAACCAACTACATTCATGCCAGGCTCATACTTAACCAACGAGTACGTACCATTTTGAATGAGAGCATTGGTTTGATCATCCATAGGTCTCCTCCACTGTGGATTTTTGTTCGCAGTAGAAAAGCAAGTTGGCTCCATGAAATCTAACTTAGGAAGAGGATGTTTCGTAGCTGTCAAGCACATTTTTTGAATGGGTTTTGAGATACCTGCCTTAGCCCTTGTAACCATGGGATGAGTGACTGCAACTTGCTGCATAGGCTGTTCAACTTCGTGCTGAACATTTTGTAGTATATGTTGATTTAATTCCAAAGAACTGCTTGAGTTTACCTGAGAAACATTGAGCGGATCCATATTCTGCGCTGTAGAAACTGGAGACTGTTGAGCAGATGAAGATGCACTTTCAGTAGACAACACTGTTGGTAGGCTAGCAGGTGAATCACTGTGAACAAGTGAGTGTTGAGTACCAGAATCATGAGCTGCTGAGAGAATTGGTTTCTTAAATGGATGAGAAAACAGTACACTAGTACAAGAGGGCTTTATACCTGAGCAAGACGACGGCAGCTGTTGTGGTATAGGCATGAAAGGGAATGATCTCTCTTCAAAACGAAAATGACGACTAATATAGATTCTATTTGTTTCACGATGCAGACACATGTAACCTTTGTGTGCACTGCTATATCCTATAAAAACACATGGAAGTGAACGTGGCTCAAGTTTATGTTTATTGTATTGGCGAAGGCGGGGATATGCTAAGCATCCAAAAACTCTTGGAAAGCTGTAATCTGGTTTCTTTTTAAATAAGAGTTCAAGAGGAGTAATATTCTCAGATTTGGATTTTGGGAGTCTGTTAATGAGATAGAAAGATGTAGAGAATGCATCAGCCCAAAAAGACTGAGGCATGTGTGCATGAAACAATAGAGCTAAACCCGACTCAGTCACATGACGAATGCGACGTTCTGCAATTCCATTCTGAGGCGAAGTATGTGGGAAAGAAAACCTATGTTGGATTCCAGACTCATTCAGGTAAGATGTGAATCTTTTGTATTCTAGAGCATTATTAGATTGAAAAACCTTAATGCTATGATCTGTAAGATTTTCAATTTGCTTTTGAAAGAGAATGAATGTTTGCAATGCATCAGAACGTTGTACAAGAGGATATATCCATGTGAAATGAGAATAAACATCCATAAAAAGAATATAATAACGATAACCAAGTCTAGAAATCTTGGGTGAAACCCAAATATCAGAGACTATCAAGCCTAAAGGCTTGTCATAAACAGTTTTGCTAAGAGAGAAAGGCAGCTTCCTGCTTTTACTAACATGACAGGAGTGACAGAAATCAAAATTATTACTTAAGATAGGAATTGAAGATTGATGACAAATTTTGGAGACCGTACGCAACATTGGGTGACCCAGACGTTGGTGCCACAGTGGTAGAGTAGAGCATACATGAGCTTGCGGCTTTATTGAGGGTGCTAACATGTATATGCCCGAGAAGATGTAGAGACCATTCTTATTCAGACCTCGCAGCAGAGTTGCCCCCGTTTGCTTGTCCTTCACAACAAAGTAAGAAGTGTGAAATTCAAAAAATACATCATTGTCTTTGCAAAATTGTGTAACTGACAGCAAGTTTGTTTTTATTTGTGGAACATGAAAAATGTTGTTTAAAACAAAAGATCTTGACTTATAGAGGAATGAGCCATTACCAACATTGGCAATGTTGAGTGCATTACCATTACCAACGTGTACTTGCTCAGTACCATCATATTCATGAGGTATAGTGAGATTCCTCAAATCTGCAGTAAGATAATGAGTAGCTCCCGTGTCCGTTACCCAACCATTATCATTCTGGCCACCTGGTAAAGCAACATATGCTGCAGGTTGACGTTGATTGTCACTACTTTTCTCATATCGAAGCCAGCAACGATTTGCCGTGTGATTTCTCTTCTTACAAATCTGACAGACCTGATCTCCCTGATTACCTCTTGGTTGCTGCTGAGTGTTGTTGTAGTTTCTTGGATTGTTGTTGTTGTTCCTCCTGTTGTTCTGGTTATTATTGTGTGGAAATTGATTCCCATGATTGTTAAAACGCCTCTGATCAGGCCTGCTGCTTGCAACAGCAACATTAGCCAAAGTTTGTTGCAAAGACTGTAACTGTTGCTCTAACCGCGTATCAAAGGTTAATAAATGAGTGTAGAAGCTATCTATAGTCAGATTTTTAGCAGTGCTCAAGGATGTTACAATTGGGTCATAAGATTGATTTAGACCATTACTAATGGCATGTTTCTTCTCATCATCTGAAACCGTGCATCCAGATGCAGTAAGCTTCTCAAATAGATTCTTAGCTTCTTGCAGAAATTGTTTAAGAGATTTATTACCTTTCTGTAGTGAATGAAGTTGCCTTTTTAGATTCACCTGATGTGCAACGGTTTTTGGTGTAAAATGGATCTCTAGTATATCCCAAACTTGCTTAGCCGTATCCAGTCCACCAACTTCAGTTAGCACTTCAGGTGTAAGAGTGGAGTTTAGCCAGCCAACCAGCAGTGAATCACAAGCCTCATGTTTTGTAAAGTCTGGGTTGATGTCATCATTGGTAGGAAGAGTTCTTGCAGGCTTTACCTTGGTGCCATCAATAAAACCAGTGAGACCATATCCTTTGAGAATAGGCTTGAACCGTGTCTTCCAAAGAAGATGATTGGTTTCTGTGTGTTTGAGGGTTACCAGGTGATGTATCTGGATTTGTCTAAGACTGGATGTTGAAGCCATTCTGATGTTTTAGGGTTTTGTTTTTTTGTGTTATATTTGGTTTTGGTTCTTGCAGAAGCGTTGGATCGACAAGCTGATACCAACTTAGAACACTATTCTTGGTGAATATCTTCCACAGAAATCTTGAGGAGATTAAACTCTTATTTATACTCTGAAAAACAGTTACAGAGTTATTGATAAAGCCAAATATTTTTACAGATATTGAGAACAAGTTTATAGCTAACCAAAAGAGAACGATTAACTAGCCTATAGTCTAGTGCAGACTGACTGACTAACTGAACAGAGAGTCTTGAGGAAGACTCTATGATGTACGCTAATAGGATATTTTGAAAACTTTTAAGAGTGTTTCAAGGCACTCGTTAATTTAACCAGTGTTGTAAGGATCTAAGTTTTAGACATTTTAGATTTGTAACTGCCGAAAATCCAACAACACACCCAAATGATCTAAATTGAAATGAACCTAAGACATGATATTTAGAGTAAAGAGAAATTGAAAGTTTATTGAAAGAATGTGTTTATTTTTAGATATACATCCCCAACCCTAATAGGATCTCTCAAGAGCCGTTCTCTCAATATAACTCTCTCCGATTTCAAATTACTCAACCTCTTCTACAATGCACTATGATCCCGTTATATAGACATTCTGTAAACTGGAGTACATCTCATCTTTTTCTTCGTTAATTGTCACACAATTCATTTGACTTCTCTTTTACTTCGTAACTCCAATATTCATTACCGAAATTACATATATGTCAGCGATAACCCCAGAAGCTTGTCTATATTTCTTGCTCAACAATTTATCTTCGTTGTATATTGCTTATCTTCGCTTCAATATCTTATCCTCGCTAACCATGAAGGTTTATGCTCTTCGCTAGTCTTTCATTTATCTCGTTACTGATATGTCATAACGTTCTTTATTTAGTTATTGCTTTTTTGTAGGGCTGTGCAAAAAAATCGGAACCGCAGATTTCATCCGTATCCGTCCGTAAAATTGCGGATAAAATCCAATCCGCAAGAGCTATGGGCCGGACACGGGTGGGATTCTCAAATCCGCACTTTTATACGGTTTAATTGCGGTTGGACTTTGCAATCCGCGGATTTACGCGGACCGTTATTTTATTAAAATTTGTCTTTAATCTAATAATAAAATAAATAAATAAAGTTTTTCTCTTTCGTCCATCGTTTCATGAACGAACACAATTTGTTTCCCTATTTGTCTTCCAAAACCAGAGTCATCCCTCGATAACCGTATCCAATCATACTTCTCTCAGAAATTATTATTTTAGTTTATCACTATCTATAGTCTCAAATTATATCAATAGCATAACAGATGCATTCACTATCATGTACTCTATCATAGTCCATGATCGATGCATACTTACCTAAACAGTTTATTTCAACTAATGATCACATGTTGTTGTAATAACATGGTTTGTAAATTAAATTGAACCATCACCGATCAAAAAAATAAAAAATTGAACTGAACCATCAATCTGGTTTTTGATAGTACCGTTTCCACAAGAATGCATCATATTTCCCTAATGCGGAAGAAAAAGAAAAGTTTTGAAATTACAAAATTCAAGCGATATTGTACCCTAGAGCTATGGTGCAACTTGTTTATTCTTTTTGAAATTTTGAATGATGTTAGAAAAAAAACTGTTTAACCATCATCACTGCCAACATCAAATAAAAATTATCCAAGATCATACATTTGAGATCAATGGATATCAAATAAAATCTTTTATTCCGTTCAAAAATAAGAGACAACTAAGCAAAATAAATAGATAAAAACGCAATGGATTGGAGAAGATTTATTTTTATTCCCTATAATTAGGAAAATTGGTTGTCAAATAAGATAAAGGATGTCTTCCACGGTGTCACATATGAAACTGACCACATGGCCATTAGAGAAGCTCTAAAGAAATCTAATGGTAGAATTGGTAGGGCTAAACCTAATAATCTACTCTAGTATTCTTGATTAAACTCTTCATATCAAACCCACTGCTTATATTGAAGAACCATTAAAAAAAAGTCTCCAATCTTAAAGATTTGTTGTTACCGATTTTAAAGCTGATTATCGTATGAATGAAGAAATAATAATCTGTCATTTGGTATATTCATGTTCTCCTTTCTGGTCTCTCCGAAGTTCATCCTCCTTGAATCATATATCGTGATGCTAATTTTTACGATTAGTTATTTTTCGGAATCAGTGGATGCGTTCCTAATTATATCCTTTTGCAAAACAATTTTAAATTCTTAATTTAGAAGACATAATTACCTGTAATTAATTTCAAGAGAGAGAAAATAGAATTTTGGATTCAGTTATGGAAGGAAACAACCTTGTAAACGGCGTTAGCTAATGATTAATTATAACTGTTTCACACGTGCAGGCTTCTGTATGGAAGGTACAGGGAGGGACAGGAAAAAATTATGCGTGAAATCTATTTTAATAGAAACACAAAATTCCTTAAAAATTTATGGGGCAAAAGGACATTTAAATTTTGATACTCTTTAAATGGACAAAAATATAAAAATAGCTTGGATGTAAACAGTTTCATTCTACCCATTTTAAATAGTTTTTCTTATTTTGAATTTACATGAGGATGCATCCAGTTTCATCATTACTATTTTTTAAGTTTATGTCAGGATGAATCCAGTTTCATCCTTACCATTTTTTTGGGTGTCCATTTCATCCATACTAATTTTTACTCGTCCATTTGAACCGTGTTTTAAAAGTATTTGGATAAATCACCCATTTTCTGTAATAGAAACTCTTAGAACGTTGGAGAAAACTAAATCATATCATTAAGTATTGATTACCACTAGATTTTGTTAGCATTTTGTACCTAAAAGCACCCACCTCAAGCACAAGCTCCTTCTTCATCTTTGGATGTTCTGTTTTGCTTCAAAAATTGTAGAATAACACAATGGAGGCAGGTATGATGTTTTGTCTCAATAAATATTAGCAGCATAAAAATATTTTTTTTCTTTTACGAAATGAAAAAGTTTATATCAAAGAAAAAGACCAGCCAAGAGCCATTACAAATTGATAGTCAGCAACTGATTAGATTACGTGTGAATGACAGTCTCCCAGTTTTGCAAAACTTGTGTACTGCCAATGAATCGAAAAGTATCCTGTTCACAGCACCACAGTATGAGAATCTGCTTAATGTGAAGAATAATCTCTTAAACAGACTTACGTCTTCCTCCAAAAACTCGAATGTTTCTTTCATCCCGTATAACCCAAATCAAAGCATAATGTAGTAATCTCCACAGTTCCTTACACCTGCCGGTCAATACATTCCATTGCCAAGAGATACGAAAAGCCTTTATAAAGTAGTCCCAAACTTCAAAAGTTTTTGAGTAGTGAATGAGCAGATGGTATGTAAATTCGTCCACCAAGCCACACATGACACAGTATGCACTTTCTACTTCCACACCTCTGTGTATCGGCACATTTCTTGTAGGCAAAGAATTATTAAACACTGCCCACAACATGAAACTAACTTTAGAAGGAATTGTTATCTTCCATAAGTACTTACTGAAAGAACAAATCTTCCAGAACCTTTCCAAAAATCATCTTGAAATTATCGATTCAGTGAAGCTGACGGTTGCCTATTGGCTTCACTGGAAAGGGGTCTTTTAAGGTATTTCTCTGGAGCAATTTGTAGTCAGTTGGAAGGAGGTGATTTTCGAACCACCTTAAGCCGTGCACTGTGGGCTCACACAATATTTGTGTTCTTCGTCCTTGTTTCAGGTGTGCTCCCTTTGTTTTGGATTTTTTTTGTGTGTTGTTAGCTTTTCGAAGTTTTTCTTTGTGTTGATAGCTTTTCGAGCTTCCTTTTTTTCTTTTTGGTCGTGAGCGTCAGGGATCATATTTCATGTACTCTGATTTTGCATCTATAAAAGGTTTAATTTACCGATCAAAAAAATAAAAAAAATAATAATCTTCCATGGTGCATGCCTTAGCTTCATAACAAACCTTTGTTGTGAAATTGTCTCCAGAGAGTTTAACCTCATTCTCACCTTCAGCCAGCAAAGGAAATGCTCCCAAGTCTCATCGTAAAAGATCCCACTCCAATTATTCATTAGCATTTAAATTATGTTTGAACACACTAACCCAGCTGTTTTCGTGAATCATATCATCCACGGTCGCTTGTTTATTATAACAAGCTTTGAATATAACTAGAAAGAGATCTTTAAATTATGTAAAGCTTGTTTATTATAACAAGCTTTGCATAAAAAGATATTATTTCTCAATATTCCGGTTACAAAGTTAAAAATGAAGTTCTTTCTCTGCTTTATATTTTAATTTGCATTATGGAGGAAACTAATCTGTATATTTATCCCAAGCAATAAGAGTTTTTCCAACTGCATCCGAATTAGTAGATTTGGACTCATTTCTTAGGTTCTTCCGGCATGTATTTTTGAACTGACTTCATATGTCACCCCTTATCACAACACATGGTTTCCTAATATCAATCTTAAACTTGGCCCCTAGTCATTTTTGGTCCCCATGGCATGCACTGTAGCAACCACATAGTTTTGGAGATCAATAAATAGAGATTTTACAGAATAGGAAACAGACTAAAAGAGAGGAAAGATCAGCAAATTAGATAAAAAGAATGAAATGAAAGGGAGGTATCGTGATTTCCGTCTCTCTAGTCCCTCTCTAAATTGGAAGTAGCAATTGAAAAGTATATATATATATTTGGTTTCTAATGCAGTTCTGTTGTTGGTGCAAGTGTCTTTTGCAGTGAGCAAGCTAAGGGTGATGTGTACGTATCTTTCTTTTACAGGGATATGTAAGTTAAATGCAGATTGTACGTAATCTGCAGCCGCCAATAACAGGGGGAAATGACAACCCACAATTTCTAACTCGCCACATCCTTTTGATTAATATCATACGTTCTCTAGCGTGGAACCGAAATCTTAAACGGGTTTATAAGGTTGCATATAAAATGCTCACATTTGACTCCAGAAACCGATTTTAATAAATTGTCCCTTTTCATTTTTTTTTGTCGAACTTTAATTAAGTATCCTTAGTAATTCTGTAAGGGCCAGTGTTTTCGTTGACCAAGTCAATATGTTTAATCTACCAAAAAGAATTCCCCCCACCCCAAAATCTTTTGCAGCGCTTTTCGGATTCATTGAGCCTGGTTGAAGGTGGTTACATCGTTTTCCATATTTGTTACATTCGATGGCTCAATGTTTCCAAGTGTCTTGGTGTTTTTGGTCGGTGAAAAACAACTTTCTATAACATTTTTCAGTTTCCTGGATTCCAATTCCAAGTAGCTATTGTATTATCCAGGTTCGTGAGTCTAATTCAACATCATTACGCCGCTTTAAGAACGCCTCCCTCCATGAAGATGTGAGTAACTGAGTTCAAATCAACCAAGTTAGAGGTTTTCTACGTGACATAACTGCCACCTAGCATTTAAATGGCTGTTAGATGGGATTAAAATGTTCACGGTGGGCCCTTTATTAAAGTTGAAAAAAAAGGGAGCACTTTGTCAATTACAAGTTACGAATTGGGGTACTTCATCAAATTCCCCTAGATATATTACATTTGCTAGCAATCATGGATGAAATAATTGAGAAAAACCATCAAAAAGCTAATGATACCAATTGATGCATGCAAATATGTGTTGTACATGGAACAGTAAGGGAGCTGCAGAATGGCAGCATATAAACTGGCTTTTTATTTTGGAATTAGCTACGGTCTTTTAGATGATGAAATTCCCCGTAAATGTCGTCCAAATATAACATCGGGAAGCCAGGTTTAGAGTTCAGAGGTCGGTGATGAATTCCACAATATTATTCAACAATCGAGCCAAAATTATGAACTTGTTACGGGGGGTTAACAATATAGTCGATTAAATGGTTAGTATTGTCTTGTTTTGAATGGATTTGTCTGCCCCCTGGACTTGGGATATGTACGTAGCAGTCATGGAATTCGCCTTCCAATAGGCTAATTAAGGTTTTACCGTGGCGGATGCGATTCACTAACTCGCCTAATTTTCCTTGTCTAAACAGAAAACATACATGTCGCAGTTATCCACCCGTGCACCATGTTGAGTACACACTTAACACAAATTTTGGTGTAGTAGACATTACATATATGAGTGGTAAAAACTTCAATTCACATGTAATTGTAATATCAATTTTGCACAAGATTATCCTGTCTACCTATCTTATTAATGCATATAACAATCCATATGTGAATTTTAGTGAAAAAATCGATGAGTGGATTTGGCTGTCAATGAAAAACTTTGGAACGTTGGAGGAAGTTAAAGAACGAACAAGAGAGAGGAGAGCACAAACGCGGAAGCATAAAAGACTACGTTGATAATAATTCGATGTGATAATATTCACGGATCAACAACCTATTTATATTGTTCACAAACTTGACTACCACTCAAGACACTTTCCTAACTAAGATCAAACTCTAAGCATAGGCACTTTGCTAACGTAAACCAATTTCCTAAAATACAAAAGACTTGTTTAACAAATAAACGTGTGTTACTTAACATACGTACTGTATGCCTTAACACCCTCCCGCAAGCGTAACGGGTGATCTTGAACCGTGAGCTTGAACCTGACATCAAGAAATTTCAAAGCAACCATAGAACCGGATGTGATTGAGTGAGGTTGAAGAAAAATTGAAAAGATGACATAATAGAAGATTGAGAAGAAAAAACAATATATGATATTAAAGAAAGAATAGTAGATGATTAAAAGATAGAGAACGTGATTAATTAAGTAAAGAAGGTTAAAGAATAAGGGAGGCTGTGTAGTAGAACACAAAGTTGAGAAGAAAAGAGGATCGAGTAAATAAGGTAGTTGGGGCTAGTGGAGAGGGAACAGATTAGGTGGAGGTACGTATACCAAACAGATGGGAGATCAAGATTAATACGATAATGAAAGATTAACATGGTAGTGATCAAGATTAAGGAATAAGTGGTAGAAGTCGTGACAGAATAAGAAAGAGGTATGGACGAGATGTACTGTTGTGTAGAAAGAATAAGAATGGGAAACAGGTGGTAGTGATAAGAAGTTACAAGTTTGGTAGCGTGCTGCGAAGTCGGACATGGAAGAGAATACAGAGAAGATGACGGAGGACTCGACGTTAGCTTGCTGCCGATGAAGGCTCGAGTAAACAGAGTCACGGACGATGACGGAAAGGAATATATGGACTGAACTTTGGAGTTTGGTGATCGTGGAAGCTGAAGTAGATAATGTGGTTATGGTGGAGATATAAACAAAGAATAGAGCTGGTAGTTGTTGGAAGTAGTGACGAAGGAGTTAGAATATGTCATGGTGATCGACAGAAGATAAAGAGAAGTGGGAAGCTCGAACTGTTGTTGCCGTCGGCTTGGCTGCAGTGTATGATGAAGTTGGTGGACTTAGATGCTTTCGATGGAGAAATTGGCTTGATGCCATTGATGTATCAGTGAAGATGGACAACGAGGATATGGCTATTGAGAAGAGCTGGGAAGAACAAGAGACCTTGCTGCCAGTAATGGTGATGATGGAGAAGCTCGTGATAATCACGATGGTGCAGTGAAGAGATGAAAACAGGAAATGATGACATCCATAGCAGTGGTGATTGATGGAAGACGAGTTGAGGAGAAGACCTCAATTGTTGTCATGACATTGATGCTGCAAGTTGTTGATGGAAGACACGGTGATGATCGAGTTTAGTTGTGTTGTACGGGATGAAAGGGATATAAAGGCAGTAACAAGGGTTTTGTGTTGTGGTTGATGGTGAAGACATGAATGGTTGGCATTAGCGATGGAGTTTGAGCATCATTGGCGATTGACGAACAGAGAAGAAGTGATGCTCGGACTTGGAAGTTGGCTCGAGCTTGGTAGCGAAGATGGAGCTGATGTTGGTCTAAGCTAATGGTAGTGACAATGAGAGATTAATGATGATAAGATTGAGAAGAATTATTAAACACGGACGTGAATAAAGAATTTGATAATAAAGAACTGAAGAAGAAGATGCTCAAAAGAAGATGAATGGAAAGTTTAAGTTTTTTGTGTATGAAAAGAAAGTAGAGAAAGAGAGAGAAGGTGAGGATCGAAACTTGCTCTGATACCAAGTTAAAGAACGAACAAGAGAGAGGAAAGCACAAACGCGGAAGCATAAAAGACTACATTGATAATAATTCGATGTGATAACATTCATGACTCAACAACCTATTTATATTGTTCACAAACTTGACTACCACTCAAGACACTTTCCTAACTAAGATCAAACTCTAAGCACATGCACTTTCCTAACGTAAACCAATTTCCTAAAATACAAAAGACTTGTTTAACAAATAAACGTGTGTTACTTAACACACGTACTGTATGCCTTAACAGAGGAAACTAAATCATAGCGTTAATTGTTCTTATCGTTAGATTTTGATGGCAATTCACATTTATAAATATCCACCTATTTCAACGAATCTGTTTTTATTGAAGGATATTTGATCTTGACTCAGAAAATGAAGAATATCATTATGAACTGGAGGAAGGTATGATGTTTTATTCCAATATAAATTAGGAGCACAAACAAAATAATCGCCGAATTTGGACTCTGGTTAAAGCTGAAATTCTCTCTATGCTTTCTGTTTAGTTTGCATTATGGAGGCGAAAAATATATATATTGATGAAAGAAAAAAAAAAATACACAAGAAGGAACAATCGATCAATATGACCTGTAAGCAAGTCCCAATGCAATCCAACACAAATTATAAAATTCTTCATTTTCTGACTAATTCCTCCCACCTGAATACAAGGTCTTCAAATCCCACTCCATCAGCACTTTCTAAGGCTGAGCCCAATGTAAGATGTCATCTTTTATATGTAATATATGAGGTTGTGTATGAGTTCTTACAAATGCATCCAAATTAATAGACTTTGACACATTTCCTTAGCTTATCCCGGCATATATTTAGCCGGCATTTTTAGAGGCCACCCCTAAAATATTATGGGCGACATAAAAAGACAAAAAAGGTCATCCAAACGTAAAATGTGGCCATCCCTTATCTCCCATTTTTTAATGGCCAAACTACCCTTTACAATCGGTAGATAACTTCACAATCGGGATGTTAATCCATAATCGGGAGTCAATTTAGTTTATATAACTTTTGAATATTAAGTATCCCCAAAATAAAATCCTCTATCTTTTGAATTTTGATTATCCTATAGTCGGTAGTAAATTTTTTTATCTTGACTCCCGATTAAAGTAGACCTTTGGCTAAAATGCTATCATAATCGGTAGTGAATTTAGTTTATTTAACTCCCGAATATAGAGTAGCCCCAAAATAAGATTTTTCAAAAATTCTCAATTTTTTGAATTTTGGTTGAGCCTATAATCAGTAGTAAATGAAGTTATCTTGACTTCCAATTATACAGTAGATCTCTTTACCGAAATCCTACCATAATCGGCAGTCAAGATAGTTCATATAACTACCGAATATAGAGTTGCCCCAAAATGTGATTTTGCAAAAATCCTTAATTTTTTGAATTTTGGTTGAGCCTATAATCGGTAGTAAATGAAGTTATCCTGACTTCCGATTATACAGTGACTCTATTTGCAAATATCCTACCATAATCGGTAGTCAAGGTAGTTCATATAACTACCGAATATAGAGTTTCCCCAAAATGTTTGCAAAAATCCTCAATTTTTTGAATTTTGGTTGAGCCTATAATCAGTAGTAAATGAAGTTTTCCTGACTTCCGATTATACAGTAGATCTCTTTACCGAAATCCTACCATAATCGACAGTCAAGATAGTTCATATAACTACCGAATATAGAGTTGCCCCAAAATGTGATTTTGCAAAAATCCTCAATTTTTTGAATTTTGGTTGAACCTATAATCGGTAGTAAATGAAGTTATCATGACTTCCGATTATACAGTGACTCTCTTTGCAAATATCCTACCATAATCGGTAGTCAAGGTAGTTCATATAACTACCGAATATAGAGTTGCCCTAAAATGTTATTTTGCCAAAATCATCTATTTTTTGAATTTTGGTTGAGCCTATAATCGGTAGTAGATGAGGTAAAATCCTGACTTCCGATTGTAAATGGCTCTCTTTGCAAATATTCAACCATATTCGGTAGTCAAAATAGTTTATATAACTACCGAATACAGAATAGCCCCAAAATGAGATTTTACAAAAATTCCTTTTTTTTTTTTGAATTTTGATTGAGCCTATAATCGGTAGTAAATGAATTTATCGTTAACTTCCGATTAATAGTATCCCCAAATGCGCATTTAGCACAAATTTATATCAATCGGTAGTATTTTTGTGTTACTTAACTACCAATTTAATATTAACAATCGGACACAAAATAACTTCTTATTACGGAAGGCATTAACGTATTCTTCTATCTTTTGGACATCCCATCACCTTGGCTATGTGTTAGGAATAAAAAAATCCTCCCTATTTCTTTGGAGATCGCCCCTAAAAATGCCAAGATATTTAACATTTGATGTTTATATCTATCACCCTTTATCACAACATGGGTTCCTAATATCAATCTTAAACTTGTCCTTTTGGTCCCCCATGGCGTGCACTGTAGCAACGATCTAGTTTAATGGATCAGTAGATAGAGATTTTACTAAATAGGAAATAGACTAAAAGAAAGGAAAGACAAGCAAATTAGATAAAAAGAATGAAATGAAAACGAGATTTCATGATTTCAGTCTCTCTAGTCTCTCTCTAAATTGGAAGAAGCAATTGAAAAGGATGTATATTTGGTTTCTAATGCAGACTTCTGTTGTTGCTGTAAGTGTTTTTTGCAGCGAGTAAGCCAAGGCTGATGGGTACGTATCTTTCTTTTACAGATATCTCTGAAACACGGTAAGTTAACTTATGCAGATTGTACGCAATCTGGAGCCGCCAATAACAGGGGAAAATGACAACCCAGTGTTTCTTAATTCGCAAAATTCGTTTGCTATCATATGTTCTCTTATGTGGATACCAATTTTATGTGGACTTTTTTTTGTAGGGCTAGGGGTATCCAAAAAGGATAAATTCAGCTTAATACCCTCCTCAAACAAATTCACTCCTCTTCCAAACCTAACAACCATTACTTCTAATTCTCCGTTGCTCTTTTCTTCTTCTCCATCATTTTATCTCAAGAAAAATTCGTTAAAAGATGTGCCCTTGCTTTTATCAAGTTCAAATGAATTCATTTTCCTTCCCCACCTAAAAACCCTTGCTTTATTTTGTTGTTTGATTGTCAAGATAAGATAAGAAAAATTGAAATTGTTAATTTGCATTATATAGTCGTCAGGATCAATCTTGACGATTTTTGAAGTTTTATTTTTGTCGTCACTTTCTTGGAATGAATATCGTGACAACTTTTCATCTCAAAAAATATATTCACAGAATCGTCACGGTATTCATCATTATATTTTACCGACTAATGTTGTAGTAATTATGATCATAAAACATATTTTCTATGCACATTTTTTTCTTCTATTAGTTGGCATGGTTAGGGAAGCTATATACCTTAACGACCAATATCGACCAATGACAGCTAAAATTAACATTAGCAGGGGGTGGATCTATATGTTGACTTGGGCTGGCTTAAGTCAAGAAAAACTCGAAAAATTTCAGTGTCATTGAGTTTGATAAAAAAGAATCCATGCCTAAATCATACGGTTAAGCCACCCTTAAAAATCTAATTAATATTCAAGCCACCCCTAACTTCATTTTCCAGTTGCGCCACTGAACATTAGTATTGGGGAAACTATATAACTTAGTGTTGGTCGTCGCTTTGTGTTAATCGTCGCTTTGTGCAACATATGGTTGGGGAGACTATATATGGTCGGGAAACTATATACCTTATCTTTGGTCGTCATTTTGTGCAATATCGAATATAACGACCAATGACCGTTAAAACCAACCTTTCTTTGTGTGTATAAGGTTTTTAGTCGTCAGTGTTTGGCATTATCGACCTTGACGACTCAAGATTAGTCGGCAGGTTATAGAATTAATACCTTGCTGGCTAGAGAAGGTCATGATCTTCTAGTTTGGTCGAGCATCCTGACTTTTCATTCCGTGGTTTATGAAAGTGTTGATTTCTATAGTTTGGAGAATGAGACCACTAAGAAGCTTTACAATCCACTTTTTAGAAGTGTTTGGCTAGTGTGATTTCATTTCAACGTTACAAACAAAAATCTCAAAACAATTTATTTTTTCTCGAAAATCTCCCCACATAATCCATGAGTTTAATCTAAATAAAACATATTTTAAAATTTTAATCAACCTAAAAAGTTTATTAGTGTTAATTAAGCAAGTGAAAATTATCCATTTTTAAAAATATGTGGCTAAGGGACATCGGGTTTTACTTCATAATGACCTTATTTTGTCTCATTAGATATGCCCAATTAATCTGAGTATACCCTAATCTCGCGAGTAAATTTTAAATGGGTTTATAAGATTGCATATACGTGTCTAGTTTTTGTGGTATGCACGGACTAGACAGGAGAAATAGATACAAGGAAATATCATAAACGCATCCATCAGAGAAACCGATTTAATAAATTCTCCACGTTTTTTTTCTTAATTTTAGTGAAGTCCACGTACGGTTAGTAAATCTACCAGGGCCAGAGTTGATCATTTTCTCGCTGACCAAGTCAATATTATCACGCGGAAATTTTGAGATATAACATTTCAAACCATACCTTGCACCATCTCCAACAAAAAGTTATAATTTTTATTTTTATATGACACATAAGATTTTATACCCGAATTTAAACTAAAATCGTCTCTAATAATAGGTCCTATAAATTAAGAGGGGTGTCATACTAAATTAGAAGGTCTTGAAGAAAATGTTAACTACATCTTGGGATGCACCTCGACGTCATGTTTTTTCTTCTAATAATTAATAAAATCTTCTATTGTTGGAGATAGTTTTTTAGGCATCAACTCCTAAATTTGCTTTCTGGATAGACTCCATAAATAAAATGACTAAATAATAAATCCACGTAGGATTTTTTACACCTTCTATTGGAGATGCTCTTGGTGCATATGCTTTATCTGGATTCTAGAAAAAAGATCTCCCACCTAGAATTTTTTGCGAACACTTTTCAGATTCGCCGAGTCCGATTTAAGGTGGGTACATTATTATCAGGTTTGTTACATCAATTTTCAAATATAACTCACTGTTCTGAAGTGTTTTTGAATTTTTGGTTGGTGCAAAATCGAATTTATACAATGCTTTTATGTTTCCTGAATCTTGACTCAAAACTATTACACCGGTTTTAGATTCGCTGAGTCTGGTTCAGAACCGTTACGCCGCATCAGGATTGCCTCCCACCAAGAAGATGTGGGCAACTCGGTCCAACTTAACTTAGATAGGGGCTTTTAAGAATTTTCTGTGTCACATAACTGCCACCTGAAACTTAATCGGCAGTTAGCCGGGATGAAAATGGTCAAGTTGGGGTACTTTATTAAAGTTGAAAAAACTGGGAACGCTTTGTAAATTACAAGTCAAGAACCGGGGTACTTCATCAAATTCCCCTAGATATACTACATTCCCTAGCAATCATGGATGAAATAATTGTGAAAAAAAACCAGCAAAAAGCTAATGATACCAATTTATCAATGGAAATATGTGTTGTACCTGAAATGGAACAGTAAGGGAGCTGCAGAATGGCAGCATATAAACTGGCTTTTCTTTTGGAATTAGCTACGGTCTTTTAGCTAGCTTTCTCACTTTTTTCTGTTATTATTTTTTTTTTTGGTTCTTGTGGAATTGATCATGCACAGACGCCATTCTGTCTATTATGTCCTGTATCTTTCGGAGGTTCATCAGTTTTGGGCCTACTACTCCTCGATGATCACGTATCCCGATTCGATACACAGCACTGGTTGGTTTCAGCACTAGTACTGTACGTGTAAAGACAGCTGCATCATCACTGTGTTACCCTCATTTACCAATCAATATTGGATTTCAGTATACGGCTCGAGTGGTCCAGGTTTTCCAGATGACAGTATAAAATCACGGTCACTGTGGATTTTCCAATTCCGTCGGTAGTAACTCTCATATCAGTAATGATTCCAAAATCTATAGTAACTCTTGTCTCATTAATCATAGGGGGACGGGTCCATTTCTGGGAAAAGAATGAGACGAACAACAGTAATAGTTTTGAAATTTTGTAGATAACAGATACAAAATATCGTTCCACTCTGATATATATATATGCAACAAGTGGACATTACATTGTCTGCATCTTTCACTAACTATCTCAGAGAAATCTTTCTTCAGTTTTGGTTTTGCATGAAATTCACATTCATTCTCTCTACTGATCTCACCCTCGATCCGCATAAGGTCTGAAGCATGAACTTCCTCTAGAACCCAAATCGAAGCAGTGAATCATGAGATATAGTAATATCAGATACTTTGTTGTTGTAATTTGTCTCGTTTTAATTGTTTGCGAGATCAATGTTTCCGCAAGAAGTACTCCACTTGAATCATCTTCTATTTCAACGGTGAATAAATGGAGGAGATATAAGAGTATGAACTACATAGAAAGATTGTTAAGCAATTTTCAAAAGAAGACAACGACTACTACTGCCGCTACTTCTTTTGTTGCTCATGGTCATGATATTGGTACTACTACTATTTATAGTCAAGAACAGAAGAGAGAAACACCATACGGGGCAAACCCACTTCACAATCGATAATCAGGTTCTTCATTTTCCTGCAACTGTTGTTAATGGTGAATGGATTGTTGTTTCATGCCTATTGAGTTTCAATTCTCTCTACTCATTGAATCTTTCATGTGATCGAATGTAGTTCTTGTTCGATCCGGTAGAGATTTACAATTAAGCAATGTATCTGTAAATGACTGAAGACACAATTAACTTAATTTTTTGTTTCTTAAGACCTCTTATTTCAAGTTTTTGTTCATCATTTCTTTCTCCTCACTTCCCCAAATTGTGTAATGCTGCGAAGTCCATGGATTTGGTGTCCTTGTTTGTTCATATGGGGATGATAGGCTGATTGATTGATTGATAGATTGATGTATGATGACAACATTTCCAGTTTATGTGGGCTGGATGGAGATTATTGGTCTTTATACATACACGTATAAATAGCAAGATTCCAACATTTTTTTTTTTGTGTGGTAGATAACCTATGGGGCCACCTGTTTCTTTTATTTTAATTTAAGGCCATTTTGATTTACACTGTTAATTTTTAACTGAAATAATTTGCTTTTAGAAAAACATTACTCCATGTCACGCCAAAAATATATATTTTCGTTTTAATTATTACAAATTTCATTATTTTAAACAAAGGAAAGTATTTTCCATATCCATACATGTCTGTAATTCAAAAGTAACCACTTGTTAAACTGTCTGAAGTTTCCATTGACAACAAGTAACGCTATAATTATTTTAGTTAACGCTATAATTTAGTTTCCTCCGATGTCTAAGAAGTTTCCATTGGCAACAAGTTTTTCACTCATCAACTTTTCACTAAAATTCACATGCGGATTAATGTCTCTTCAATTCATACGCATAAATAAGAAAGCTAGACATGGGAATTCTACGATAAATAAAATTTTCATTTACATGTTATTCTAGTTTTCATCAGTTTCCATTTAAATGTCTGCGGTAAAATTGCTGTGAGGTGAGCAATCAACATGGTGCGTGGGTAAATCCATGTCTACAACTGCGCAAGATTTTTTTAGACACGCGTAAGTCTCAAGATTCATCCAATAAAATATCCATACGAGTTGGTAAATAACAAATGTCAGTATATTACACATTACTTTATAACCTGTCGGAAGGATGCCTTTTGGCACTGCTGTTCTATGCGTTTGACAAGATCACCCCTAATGCCATTGAGAAGCGGAGCCAAAAATCCGACCATCGAAAAGCAAAATCTTATTATGGATGCAAAAATGGGCTTAAAAACCCATTTTCTTAAGCATTATAGGCCTTGAAGCTAGCTGGGTGAGCGTTTAACTACACACCCATGCTTGCAAGTGGCTCGGCAGTCCGCCCCTGATGCTCCACAATCGGCTTAATCAATTCTTCTATTAATTAATAAAAAGGAGACCAGATTTTGCGCCCGTGATACCCATCGGGCATCTTTTTCTTTTGACCGTATGGTTTCATTTTTTATTAGGTGTCGCGGGTCTTTGCCTTTCCAAGTCGTATTTTTGATTTGGTGTGGCTTCTCAGCTTCGCCTCGCTCCATCGTTAGGATTTTTGATTTGTTTTGACTCGGCTTCGCCTCGTCTTGTCCGAGTGCATTTTCGATTAGGTGTTGCGCGGCTTTGCCACGTCCTGTCGCGATGCATTTTTGATTTAGCGTGGCTCGGCTTCTCCCCGCCCCGTCTTTTGGATTTTTGATTTGGTATGGCTCGGCTTCACTTCGCCCGTCCCGGTGCATATTTCATTTGGTGTCGCGAGGCTTTGCCACGTCCTGTCGCGATGCATTTTTGATTAGGTGTGGCTCGGCTTCGCCTCGCCCCGTCGTTTTGGATTTTTGATTTGGTATGGCTCGGCTTCGCCTCGCCCCGTTCCGATGCATTTTTCATTTGGTGTCGCGAGGCAAATCTCTGCCCGTCAATTAGGGTTTTTAATTTGGTGTTGGATGCATTTTTTATTAGGTGTGGCTCGGCTTCGTCTCGCCACGTCATTTTGGATTTTTGATTTGGTATGGCTCGGCTTCGCCTCGCCTGGCCCCGTCCGATGCATTTTTCATTTGGTGTCGCGAGGAAAATCTCTGCCCATCACTTAGGGTTTTTAATTTGGTTTTGTTGGTCTTCTCCTCGGCCGTCCCAATGTATATGTCATAACTGATAACCTTATTTTTAGCCTCCTTTTGTTACAATCAATTGGTAGTGTTTTTAGCCTTTAAAGTTGAGTGTGATAAGTAATTAGCAGACTCGCAACATCTACGTGAAATCAAGATATATATATTAGGAAATAATATATGAGAGTCTATATTTAGGAGATATGCAATTAAGTTGTGAGAGTTATATTGGGAATTGAATATCTTGAGAATCAAGTCTTATGTCTTGAGAGCCAAGTCTTGTGATTGCATAAATAGTTTGAAAAATCAATGAGAAAGGCACACCAAGATTATTGTCAATGTAATTTTTTAAGCTTTCGCGTTTATGTTCTCCTTTCTCTTGCTCGATCCTTAACATGGTATCAGAGCAAGGTGAGAGGGAGAGAGGAGAGGTAGAAAGAGTTAAAGAATCTTCATAAGTTTTGGTAGAGAAATCGAAAAAAAAAAATAATAATAAAAAATATATAAAAGGGAAAAAAAATCGCAAAGTTCTGATGATATTGTTTGCTTGGAAGAAGGCTTTTATGATCTGTAGCCTTAGTCTTATTCAACACTTGTTACGTATCAATCAGCGTTCGTGTGGATGTTGAAGGAAAATATCATACAAATCGTGACTTGTGGCTGTCAAGCCATGTTCGTGTGGGGTATGTTCGTGAACTTGACGAAAAAGACTTGAAGCAAGGTCAGCTAATACTTTTGTAACTGTCTTCTGTTAGCCTACGACCCTAATGAATCAACTGTATCTTCTACGACCCAGACCCTAATTAGGCATTAAACATATATGATTTAGTTTCAAAAGTTTCTATTAACAACAATTTTTCACCCACCAATTTTCTAATAAAATTCGCATATGGATTGTTAACTCATCGTGCGCGTTAGAGCTGGCAAACAAGTCGAAACCCGCGGGTTAATCCGTGCCCGTCCCGTGAAAACCCGAACCCAGACTGGCTGGTTTCTAAACAAGCCGGGTTCGGGTTGGAGAAATGGTGACCCGTCGAGAAACGGGTTAACCCGGCCCGCACCGTGAAACCGCGGGTTAACCCGTTAACCCGCTCTTCTATTTATGCCGCGTGTCTCTTCTCCTGCCCTAGGTATAAAAACCTGAAAACCCTAGATTTTTATTTCTTTCGTCTTCTCCGTCCGCACTCCGCAGCCGTAGTTCCCACTTCTCCTCCGTCTCTTCTCATTTTTGTTACATTCTTTCTTTCTTTTTTTCATTTAACTTTTTTTTTTTTGCAGTACAATGAAATTCTTGGGAAAGGTGCTTCAAAGACAGTGTATGAAAAAATCTCTAGGCCCCTTTCATGAAATTTCTAAAAAGTCTGAAACTTTGGGGATTTTGGAAAACTGGAGCTTGTTAAATTTTGATTTTAGTTGATTTTTGGTTTTGTTGATTGATTTTAGGTATAAAGGGTTTGATGAGTATGAAGGGATTGAAGTTGCTTGGAATCAAGTCAAGGTATATGATTTCTTACAAAGTCCTGAAGATCTTGAGAGATTATACTGTGAAATCTATCTTCTCAAGATATTGAAACATAAAAATATCATGAAATTTTATACTTCTTGGGTTGATAACTTGATATAGCAAAGAGGAATATCAATCTTGTCACTTAAATGTTTACTTCTAGGACTCTTAGACAGTTAGTAGTGTTTAAATTGGCGTTCTCATCAATTTTATGATCTCATTTATGTATCTGATTACATGGGTCTTTCTCTTGATTCTCAATTGGCTTAATATACATCAACATAATTTGTTCCAACTTCCAAGCAATTATGCTTATTCTCTGTTCTCAATTGGATTACACGGGTCTTTCTGATGTGACTGCCATAAATATTTCTATGTACTAAGCAATTATGCTTATTCTTTCTGAATTTAGATGTTTATATGTCTGATTTTGATTTATTTTATATGCAGGCGAGTTGATTTTACAAGATGGGGAGGTTGACAACAGGGAGGAGAAAATTAAGAGTAACTATATTTCCTGGACTTGTTGATCATGCTTTGATTGTTGCTCTTATTGTTATATTTTTCGACTGATTTATCGGATTTCTCGCCATGGTAGATAGATTGATAGATAGATCGGAAAGTGAAATAACAAATATGTATAACAATTGACATGAATTGAGTTGTAGAAAATTTCATTAGATTTGTCTATCTAGAATGACCAATTATCTCATATCATTTTTTATGCCTAATTAGTATGTTTTTTAGAAACATTGCTGCTAGCTGAGTAGCTTACCCGATTTATTGGACAATTTCCAATTCTTGAAATCGAAACAGAAAGGATCTGACCGACATACTTGCCGGTGATATACCACTATGTTGCTTATGTAATTTGTTGGATCATTCATTGTCATGTTAAGTGTTGGAAACCATATGAACAGAAGATATTTCCTGTCTTATGTGCATTTTCTCTTCTGCAATTTCTGTCTTACCCAATTTAGAAGTAGAAAAAATAAATGTACCTGCGAACTGGTTTCACCTTCTCTGGATCATATGCAGAAGATAAATGGATCACAACTAATCTCCGCCGCTGCGGGCTGTTTCTATGACTAAATAGAGTGGTCGTGATGGAAAAGAATGGCACATGAAGAACTTACTGACTTGTTGTTCTTCACTATATGAAGAGAGAAATGCAACTGAGCTAGATAGTAATGCACGTGCCTTGCTTCTCCATCTTGCGCTGCACTCATCTTTCTACGCTGATATCGAATTCAAGAGAAAGTGGAAGAATTGAGGAAGATGAAAACTATGAGGTACTGAATTTCAATTTGCATTTCATTTTCCTTTCATAGTTTCACCTTATATATCAATAAAACTAGCACCTTTTATAACAAAACAGGATCACAGATAAAATGGGGAGTTTTGAATTGAAGTAATGAAAAAAAAAGTTTATCAGAAAACAAGATGAATTGATGTGTGGGGGACTATATGATTGATCCTTTTCTTACATGCGCCAAGACCCAATTATTACAGCTCGATAAGCAATATGAGAATTGACAGGACCATTCACGGTCTGCCATGCCTAACTTAAAAACACTTCGTGGGCATCTTATAAAAGCTACTACTCATCCTATGATAATATGTATAGTTTTAGTACGTTCGCATTAATCATGTAGGGATATGGCGTGTGTAATCAACGCAGGATATCTAGTTCACGGTGCTAGAGAAGTAGGTAGGTGACTTTTTGTTTAATTTGGCACCTTATGAACCTTACGTGCGTGACAATTACCAACTGATAGAGGTAACAATACCAAGAGTTTGCTATTCACTGGGTTAACAATTCATAAATGTTACTGACGAGTGCGGACTTTTTCTTGCAGATCCAGTATTGTTAGAGAAAATTGTACGTGAAAAACATGTAGCAACACAGTGGTCTTATAATTTATATGCTTATTCTTTCTGCATCAATCTAAACAGAAGTTGTTAATTTTTTTACGAGAAATACGATTAACCCTGTAAAAGTTTGATTCCTTTCATTAAGTTTTGGCGTGTGACAGTCTGAATCTGTCACTGTGACTGTTGAATCTGTTGATTGGATTGGTTCATAATCAGCGGAAACTCTGTCAAATTGGTTTCTGGCGAGTTGACTCACCATAAACGGGTTAACCCGTGAACCCGTAGGTTTAACCCGTCACGGGTGCGGGTTGAAGAAATGACTACCTTGAAGAATACCAACCCGCGGGTTTTGACCCGTAATAACCCGAACCCGTGTAACCCGTAATAAGCCAGACCCGACCCGCCCGTTTGCCATCTCTAGTGCGCGTAAATAAGATAGATATAAAAATCTTCTAATAAATAAACCATTATATTTAGATGCCTGATCAAGTTTTCACCAGTCATATGTTAAATGTCTCCACCAAAATTGGTGTGAGGTGTGCAATCAACATGGTGCATGGGGTAAAACTATGTCAATAACTTGCCGATTTTTTTTTTGGTTTTTGTATATGCTAAACCTTACTTTATAACCCATCCAAAGACTGTTTTTTCTTTAGCACAGACTATAGGGAGCAGAATCTTTCAAACGGGGGCACGCGTAGTCGCTATGCAAAAAGCCAAAAATGGGCTAAGAAGCCCATTTTCTTTAACATCCCAGGCTTTGAAGCCAACTGGGCTGGGTGTCCAAACTGCACAGTCATGGTTGCACTTGGTTTCGCCCCTTATGCCATTCTGGTTTCGCCCCTTATGCCATTCTAAACTCTTTTACCCTGATGCCGTTTTAAACTTGAAACTCGACTTGCAGATGTAGTGGTTGGATGACATTTATAGAACTAGTTCGGGTGTTGCAGGTGCTACTAAATGGTTGAATACATTTAAAAGGCAAGTTAAATGTTTATTTTTTTTTTGTGTCTTTTTGTGTTTTAATTATAAATTTTCTACGAATTTAACATCATATTATTTTTCCAATTGACTTATATGCAGGGTTATCTTTTCACTTAATAATAGTGGTGATTATTCATCATTTAATTGGTGGACAATGCAGTACTCTACCGTGGATTGATTGGTAAAATGAGCTAACCTTAACTCGAAATTGACTTTCACGTTGATACTGCAGCCCAATAAACTTAAAAGGGTGAATGCTGAAGTTATAAGCCTAGGTGTGAACAGAGCCGTTCCTGAGTCCAGAAGGACCTTTCCCGATAATGTAGTACACCATTAATATTATTAACAAGTACGAAAAACAAAAATATGATGAGGAAAAGTCGTGCTACATTTTCAATAATCGAATCGGACGTTAAATTAAAATTTATAGGTAGTTTTAACATATTGTCTCCGTCCCATTTTAGATGAAGATTTAGGTAGAGGTGTAAACTGTCCCTGCTAACACAAGCACATATGTTCTATACATAAATTCAAAAATAATACTCCCTCCATCCTAGTTTACTTGCCAAAATTGAGTTATTTTTAACAAAAGTGTACCAAAAAATTACTATATTTCCCACTAAAATTATCTAATTATCAAGAAAGAAATACAAACTAGAATACAAAAGCTCGTATATTAAACAAGTGATTTGAAAGATTGATGGTGTATGTGGAAGTAATTTGAATTTGTTTCGAGTTTTTGCAAAATCCTATTTTGACAAGTAAACTAGAACAGAGGGAATAAGTTATTATTTACTCCAAGCAAGGGTAGGCGCATAATCAATGAGAAAGAACTGAAATATATGAGGTAGATTTACACTAAATATCACTAAGTAACTGGCACTCTATAGGTTGAGTCCTTTGCTCAAAGCATCAGTAGTCAAGGGTTCGAGACTCTCCCGTGTACTTTAGATTAGATTTACTCTCTTTAAGTGAGAAAAAGGCCTAACACAGGCCCTATGCGTCGCAGACTTTGAACACCCTCAGGACCGGCTCTGGCTGTGAAGGTTCTTCGTAGTAAATGAACTAAGATTCCTGAATATTGATATCACGGTATGTTCAACAACCAAAACATTTTTAGTGTTTTTGATAAGAAAGAGTGGAAAAACCTTGGAAATTTTGGTGAAACATTTTTAGAACTTTTCCAATGGTTGATGTGCTTATTTCATGTGTCAACGTTGTCTTGATTTTCTCTTGGTAAAAATTCCCTTATATAGATATAAATCCCTAAATATTGGGAATTAAAAAAATTCATCTCTAACCCCAACCAATTTTAATTTTGTGTTTCTTAAATGTCATTTATTAACTGGTTAATAATCATTCTATTTTTATTTTATAACTTATTTCACTAAAAAAAATGACTAGGATAGGAAGACATTGTCAAGATGAATGTCTAAAACCCTTCTCTAATCCTAACTTCTCAAATGAATGTGGGGTGACGTGGTTTAATTTTGGGAAAACATTGTCAAGATGAATGTCTAGTTTAGACAATGTGTTTCCAAAATTAAACCACGTCACTCCACATTCATTTAAGAAATTAGGGTTAGAAAAGGGTTTTAGAGAAAATTGTTGTGTATATGGGTTTAAAAATTTAAACTCGCACACATTTTACTGGAGAAGCTCTTAGTGTTTTTGATAAGAAAGACTGGAAAAATCTTGGAAATTTTGATCTGAGTACTACATTGTTTAGCTTAACGCATGTAAGATGACGAAAAATTCCATAATGTCACCCAATTATTGCGTTTTCGGTCAATTGTGCGGTAAGTTAATCTCATCGGGTCGAATTTCTTTACTCAAAAGAGGTATAAGCTTACTTTTCTAAAATGCATTCTTACCTCTCTAGCTCTGTACTATTATCTTTGTCTAATATTTTGTATTATGCCTGGGGTCAAATCAATTCTTTTCGGACATTCAACAAAAAATAAATTAGGAACCGTAGTTATGCTGTAGTTTAATGTAATAAGAAAGCTGGCACGATGTGTCGAGGATCCAACATACAACAAGGGCGTGCAGTTGCTATCCCTACCAGTAGGTCTCTCAAGCCTAAATTTCCAAGACCAAATTTTCCTACAAACCTAATCTTACTTTCTTGTTATCCCTGATAGAATTTTGCTTCCCATAGTCTAGTTTCTAGTTCCTCCGGAAAATTATACAAAATCTTACCACTAATCTATTAGGATGAGAAAAAACAACCACATAAACCATCAAAGGATGCTTTCATCCACGATTTATAAAGGCTGATATTGAAATTGGCGGGCTGATACCGGACCTGGTCAATTCGTGAAGACTATGGATTGACTTTTAAAACGAGGATATCCCTTAACCAATTTCATTAGAATTCCCTTAATATTCCTAACAGTTTATCTTATTCGTTCATAGACTTTCCCAAAATCAGAAAACATATCTAACCTAAAATCAACGAGGAGAGCATTCACTTTCCTCTTAAAATTTTCAAAATTCTCTCTGGAACAATAAAGTAAAAGGAACGGTAACTTTTGAGCACGAAGATGACAGCTTTTCTCCGGAGAATTTGGGTGTGGAAGATGATAGTTTTGGGGGATTTGATTTCTCAGAAGACGGAGAAAAAGATGATAGTTTTGATGGAGAGTTCTACAGTAATACTACTGGTCTGTTAAAGGATGGAACAGATGATTACCTAGTTGATCATCATATAAACACACCAGTAAGTCGATATATTTTATGCTAGGTTATGGTTTTGATAAACGTTTTTAGTTTTTTTTTTTTGTAATCGAATCAGAAGTTAGGGAAAATTAAATTTGACTTCAATAATCGAATTCCTAACATTGTTTTGTTTCAGGTGGGTTGTGAACACGGAAATAACGAAGGCATCTTCGTATCCACAAATAATTTCGCAGTCATAGTAAAACTGGCAAAATGATAGTAATATGATTAAAGTTGCATATAATGACAAAAAGGGGAAACTCCGAGCCTTTGGGCTCGTCCTTGTTTCTCATCATATGGATTCCTATGATGATCTAAAAGATGCATAATGTTAAAGTACGAAGATCATAAGTGCAAAAATATAAATGAGACGCAGATTTACGTGGTTCAACACTAAGGCCTACGCCCACATGGGTTGGTGTTTCACTATGTATTCAAAGGTTACAAAGATAGTCAAATGACTCTAAGTGGGAGATGAAGCTAGGAAGGAAATAAAACTCATACTTACTCTTATAATTTCTCTCTCTTGGGCTATCTCTCACTCTTCCTAAAATTGGTTGACCCCTTCTCTCTCCTTCAAGCTGGGTATTTATAGAGGTTGAGTGTGGGGTCTTCTTTCAGAAACAGCTGTATCCTTATCATCTTGGAACCCGTGATAATCCCGACGGTACCTTCGTATCACATCGATGGCTACGGTAACGCTGGGTTTCCTCTTTCTTCTCCATTGGATGTTTGACACGTATCCTATGTTCGTAGCATTTAATGCGGGTGGTTGGGTCAGTCTGCACGCCTTAGACAGTTGTAGAGGCGTGTGTCATGTACTCTTCCTCGTGTTCGTCGGATCTAGATCTTCCTTGGGATGGTAAAAAGTGATGCCTTAGAGTTTTATAGGTGCTTCGCAGTGTCTCTGTGATTAGGTAATCCTTGATCGACCGTCGTTGGATCTGCCTGAGGATGGTTCGCGGCAGAGGATGGTGGTATTCGTTCTTTGGGTGTTGCGACGTGGCATCATTGCCTTGATGCCCCTTGTGTTGATGTGACGCACGTGTCTCCCCGTTGACACGTGTTCGATCTCAGATTATGTGTATACATGGATTATGATAGTAATTTTGTACCCAATTTTGAAGAATACCCCGACACCCCACACCTCTACAGAACTGATCAGGTACATTTTTGAGAAGTGCTAAGAAAATTTGTTGTATTCGTATATCTAATGAGAGAATTCCATATATTTGCTACTTGTTATGAAGTGGTGGCATGTTTTACAGAGTATTAATGTTGGTTTTGACCAGATAGTTTTAATAATCATTCTACTAATCAAATATCTTATAAAACTACGGGCATCTGCCACCAAATTGTATGCGAAGAAATGGTGTGTTGAAACTGGAGCAAAGCACAATTGTGTTGTTGTTACAAAAGTTGGGTCAGTTAGGAAAAGGAACACCTGGTCAACTGGAAAAGGTAGTAGGTTCGAACCCCAGTTGTGACAAGCAAAAAAAAAAAGATTCAGGATCGAAGAAAATTGGTTTTCCATTTCGATTGAGTATTCTGTGGGGAGGAGATACATTATGGCGTGTTTCTGTTCAAAATTGGTTGCCCATTTCTCCCAGCTATTACTGTTATAAATGTGAGAGGGATATGCAACATCATAACTTTTATTCTTCCTTTATTCTATTGTCAGTTTCAGACCTCTTTATTTTCTTCTTAGAATCTTCTTAACTCTTCGATCTTGTTCTTTTGTTCTTAACTTATACTGATTCTGCTCTGACAAGATCTTCAGAGACCTGTTGTTGTCGTTGTTTTTTCAGTTGCTTACCAATCATCTTCGACCAATGATACGCCTTTTCTTCAGGTATGATGTTCTTCCCACTGTATTGATTTGGTCTCTCCTACTGTTGTTCCTGGGTTTTGTGATGAAGAACATGATATACGAAAGTATATATACTTGCCCATGTTCTTTATCACAAAATTCAGGGTCGTTCATTCTTTTAGCATGATAACTCTCTTAATATGAAGATGCTCTTGATCTGGTTATACTCTTATTATGAAGATGTTTTTGGCGTGATGATTAGAGCTTTATTCAACCTCCATTAAACCTGTAATCTAATCTTCTTTTTCTCTCTATGCCCCTTGCAGGTATGGCTGACTGTCCTCGTGTTCCTTATAAACTCCAGCGTCGAGCCCTTGCAGACATCCTTCGTCTAGAAGTCCTGATATATCTCCATCGAGGGGTGGTCCGCCTAGATATTCTCAATCTGATCCTCGTACCCTCAAGACTTCATCTTCGTCGGGTCCTAGGGTTTCTTCTCAGAAAAAAGGAGATCTTCCTAGAGGTTCTCGGTATGCAGTTAATCGTCTTTCGCCTAATCCATCTCCTCAGCGTTCGGAACCGCTGAATGTTCAACCTCTTCGTTCTATAGCTCCTCTAGCTACGACGCCTTCTTAGAAACCCAAAGCTTCGCAAACCACCGTTTTGGTGAAGGATCCTTCTTCAAGGGGGGTTGCACCGAAAGTGGATTTGACTAGAAATGTCTCGACCAAGAGGAAGGCTTCGGATATGAGCCCTCCGAAGAAGCCGTCATCGGGCAAGACCGTATCTTCTGATGCTTCCCCAGTTATCCGAAGTATTCTAGTTTCAAAGAAGAAGAATAAAGTCTGTTATAGTCACATTGATCTCGAAGTTTTTAAGGAAAAGCATGGTCTTGAAGCTTTTGATGTTAAGTTCTACAATCAAGGGGACGATCTCACTTATGATATGATCGTGAACTACAAATACGATGCTTTCCATCTGCTAACGACCGTGGGAGCCTTCAAGGCTGGTCTTATATTGCCCTTGTATAAATCAGGTGACTCTTTCTACTATGATGCCTTGGACAACCGCGGGGGTTCCACTTCTCATACCCATTGCCGCTCAATAGTTCAGTCGAGTGGGAACTATTTTCGGACACTTAAAGAGTGCTATCTTTAGAGCCATGGTGAAACGATGATGACCTGCTACACTACTAATCCTGCTGAGAAGGATTGGTATACCCCTCCGAAATTCAATGCTTCTTTTGGGGATTATGTCAATGGTAGGAATCGGAATCCATGGAGCGTTGGTCTTTGTACGATGGAAGCCTCCCAGGGTGAGGTTCGTCTTTTGAGTGAAGTGAGTGACTCGAAGCTTCGATACGTCCCTGGTACTGAAGAAACTGGTAATCCGAAGCTTTTTCCAAAAACTGAGCGTCTCAAATGTGACCACGACTATGAGTGGCATGCCACTCCCTAGATATCATTGACCCTTGGGATCACGGTTGGGTTCCTGGTCCACATGGATGGCGCCCTATTGCTGACAGCCAACCTCGAGATGGTGCTCCGTGTCGCTATGGTGATTTCTGTCCTTGGAGGCTAAATTTTGCTGGTATAAACTTTGATTATGTCGCTGATGCGGATGAAGCGTTCTGATGCAATTCTTCCTTCAAAGAGTACTACCACTATCAAGGTATGATTCCATATAATAATGTGTGGTTCATGTATATTTTCCCCTGGAATCATAAATTGATTATGTGTTTTTTTCAGGCTTCGAACAAGAAAAGGATTGGTCCCGTTCAGTTTTCTACTGTTGGTGAAGAAGAGACAGAGATTCACGAGGTTAACAGTCCGGTGAACGATGAAGAGAATTCCGATGAGGATGTTACCGATGATAAGGAATATACTGATACTTCTCTTCCTTTTCACGAAGGTGATGGAAATGTTGATGATAAAAACGGTGGAGAGAACATTATCTCTGAGGGTAAAGTGAATGATCCTCCAACCGAGCCTGTGCGTGTTCCAAGGAACGAAGATGCTGATCTTCAAGAGACGAACCCCAACCAAGAGTTCTCCGCTGGTAAGATTTATTCCACTGGGGGTGCGGTAGACATTAACGCTTCCATGGGGATAACATCGGATTTCTCTTTACTTTATCCAAATGACGAATGGGATGTCGTTGTCGAAGGTGAATGTGAGAAGGTGGATTAGGGACTTGAAAGTTCCGATGGATAGGACGTCGATGCTCGTGCCACTAAGGAAACCGAAGGAAAGAAAACTTTTGTTGACCAAGGAGTCGTTGCCGATGATGAGGCCACCTTTGAGAGATTCGAGCAATTCGTGATGCACGATGGGAATGACGCAACCTTTGACTGGTTGATGAAGAAAGGCCTGATGTGCGTGCCGAATCATTCTCCCGTAGTTCCCGAGGAGAAAGATTATGATGCCTTTACTCGTCAAAAAATGCAGCTAGCGTCCCATGATGATGTTGCGGAGGTCTGTGAAAAGAATTTGTGGGCTACTTCGTCCAGCCTCTTCTATTTCTGACATTATGGCCATAGAAGATGGGTATCAGTATGGTTTTCTTCAGAAGCGCATTCTCGAGGTACGTCATTGTAAATCTCTCTGAGCTGATGATCTTTTATTGATGATCTTTATTTAATTGTTAACTCAGCTGGTGAGGAGTGAACATTGTAACCATACCTTGTACCAGTTTTTCAAGGCGAAGGCTCTCAAGATAGAGGCAAAGTTGCGTCATAGAGAAGAGAAACTGAATTCTGCTAAAGAACTTCTTGCAGCGAAGGACAAAGAGATATTGGAGTTGAAAGAAAAGCTGAAGGGTAAGCAGCAGCTTGGTGATACAGAAGAGGGGATTTGTCAGGAAGTTGATTCTCTTAAGGCTGAGTTGGAGAAAGCTCAGACATAAGCATCGTCTGATGGTGCTTCGTCTAAAGGTTTGTGTCTTTGCTTTTTCTTTGTCTTCGTTTTTTTTACTGTTCGTTCTGAGATAGACGGCCCTGTCTTCAGTGGGCGATGTCATAGAATTGATATGGCTTCGTGGTGAGAGAACTCGCCAAGCTTCCCGGATTAAAGAGTTAATTACAAAGATCATAAAGGAGGCTGATAAGCGTAATGGTCGTGTCGCTCAGCATAATAAGTTGCTGGAGAAGCAAAAAAGGCAAGAGGATATTTTATTTGAAATGCGAAATATCCTATCAGCCGCCCTTTCCCAATTTAAAGGTACCTTAGAATAGACTCGTGAATCCATTTATGAGGCTCGGGATGAGAAATATCGTTTGATGGAGTCAGAGAAAGATCTAGAAGTCAACATATACAGATTAACCAAAGGAATTGAGGAGATGACTAATGAAGTTAATTGTCTTCATCATTTGGATTCTATAAAGTAGGTAGAGTCGGATGAGTGTCAGTTTACCCTCAAAAACCTTCAAACAGACTATAAAAACTTGTTTTGCAGAAGTTGTTTTCTCTAACAATCTTTGTTCATAAGATTGTAATGTACCCAACAACTCATTAAGAGTCATTGTTGCAACGGTGTTTCATTCTTCTATAGCAGTAACTTTTGATTCATACTTCTCAGGCAAGCTTCTATAGTATCACCATTGGCCTTCATCTCATTGACAAGGTTCAATGTCTTTGAGAAAAAACCTGAAATTGTTTCAGTTGTCTCCATCTGTAATAATTCATATTTTCTTTTGAAGGTTTGTAATCTAACCTTCTTGACCTTATCAGATCCTGTATAGTAGCTTATCAAACCATCCCATTATCTTTTAACTTCTTTAATGTAGATAACTCTATCCATGAGAGATTCATGAATACCCTGATGAAGAATATATGTATCTTTAGAATTCTTCTTTCTGTTGTCATTCAATAAAGTTTGCGCATCTCCTTCAACTACAGCTCCTTCTGCTGTTTCTACATAACCATCTTTCACAATATCCCATACCTCTTGGTATGTGAAAATATTCTCCATCTGCAACCTCCAGTGTTCAAAGTTTTTACCTTCAAACACAGGTACCTTAATTGAACTTAAATTCGTCATCTTCTTCGAACTAACAACTCATACCCACAACCCTACAACCTGATACCAGTTCTCTGATACCAGATATAGAAAATCTGATATCAAAAACTTAATGAAAAGACACAGAACTAAACTCAAACAAAATACTTCTCTTAATTGATGTGTTTCTACTCATGGCTCAACAGCCTATATATATGTTTAACAAACTTGACTCTCAAGTAAAGAACATTCCTAACAAATTAAACTCTAAACAAAGACAATTCTAGAAACTCAAACTCTTAAACATTAAGTTACCCAGCCGTTTGTTTTATAAAACGACCAGACCTTTCTAAGCCAATTACCCATTACCCAGTCGTTGTTTTAACAAACGGCTAGACCTTCTTTACTCGGCAGTTTCCTTAATTAAACTGCCGGACCTTCCTAAACAAATAAACTTCTTCTGTTTACTTCTGTTTGCTTCACATAGTATCTTGGTTTAACTTTCAACAAATTCAAACAATCTTCATTACCAATGTTATAATAAGATCCCCAAGGTTGTTTATACAACAATTATTCCCTCTTCCATATGTAGTTACAGAACGTGATATCATAGTATGCTTATCCCATATAAGTAGTATTATGTTAATTTGAGTATCCTACCATGATCAATTTTTCACACAAAAAGAGAGAAATTTGTTTGATTTTAGATTAAGAATATTGAATGATTTGAATTCAATGAAAATTTTGTAACTTATGTAAATTGACAGATGACTAAAAGAGACTGTTTTATTTTGTTGAGAAGAAAGACGAAACCATTAAGAAAAAACGATCAAAAACAAACCATTAAGGCAACATGGGGAACTAGGGTTTTGACTTTTTCCCATTCTATTGTTATTGTCGAGTCCCAAAAATTATGAACTTAATAAATGAAAACCCTAGGTTAAAAGGATATCCTATAGGAAAGGGGGGAATGTGCACCCCTTGTTAACAAGGGTGCACATAGATGGACTCATGTATTTAGGTTTTGATTGAATTAAAATTAAAAAAATAATATATTAATGAATAGTCAATAGAATTAATTTGTTTTGTGCACAAAATTCATTCTTTTTTTTAATGGGTAAAGAATTTGATGCTAGCGAGTTTCGAACTCAGATTACTGGTATCATCATCCACTGACTTTACCTCTATACTACAATGGCACCAGCACAAAATTCGTTTTTATATATTATTTGCCAGTGCCTGTGCCACCCCCGTAACACCCCTCAAATGTGTTGCTTCGATATATGAGGCAAAATTCAAAGAATATTGGGCTTAGGTAATTGCCCATTAAAGATGGATCGTGGTTCCGTCACTGATAATGTGCCAGCATATGCGAAACAGTGGGTCAAAATTTTGGGGATTGTGATATGTTCGTGGTTTTTGTGGCACAAACAATGAATTCTTGAATCTTGTTGATCATTTGCAATGTTTGATAATCAAATTTAGCACAACTGTTGGTCTCCAGAAATTAGAATTTGAAAACCACAAGTAAATGATGGGACGATAACCTTAAAATTAAATTTCACATCTCCAATATATTGCGGCCACAATTAGATAATAATTGAGAAGTACTGACAGCGGTTATGTAAACGAAATAAGATAAACAGACTCTGCTTTAACCAGGATTCAATTAGTGCAGTCGCATTCAACCGATCTTAAGCATCTTTTGTCTCCATTATTTATTTTTTCTTTATTTGTTACTTATTTAAATTTGATTCCAGAATATTAACTTCATCAAAAGCTCAATTCTTAATTTAATGGATTTTGACTAATCTATTATCGAAATTATCTCTAGTATAGTCACCATGCTTTTATAGAGAGACCAATCCTGACAGAACGGTAATGCTAAAGAACCAACATGTGGGTAGACCAACGCATGTAGGTAGAGTTTAATGAGATGAATACTGCTCATATCTGTGAACTTGGATAAATATTTTGATTAGTTTCCGCCAACATTCCATCGATAACCACTTTAATTTCTTTTTCATTGCTTATGGACTTGGAAAACCACATTCTTTTGCCAAAACTATCTATTCTCAAACGTTGATGGATATGAAAGTCTTAAAAGAAAACTTTCCTATCAAACGAAGCTTTTATATGGTGGAAAAACATGAAATTTTGATTAGTCTCATCATAAACGTGTGTAAAAATATTGATAACTTTGGTGTGAGGTTTACATGGCACAAATTGGAAAATTCAGGTGGATAGATGTCATCCCAATTAGCATAAATGTGTGACTCAGACGTCCGGTTGTTATTCATCCAGGACACTCCTTAATTAGTGTGCACTAACATTTCAATCTCTACCGTTTATTAAATTTTGGGGAGTTATGTAACAAGGGCAGAAATTCTACTAAATATAGAGGGTAATGCGGTCATTAGCTAAATAATCAACCAATCAGAAAAAATATGTAAAGTGTAAATTCATACGGAAAATGAGTAGCCATATGATTTCCCTTCCCTACTACTATCTGGATCAGATGTGATCCACCTTGTAGAGAAAATGGGGGATATCCCTATACATGTAAGGGATATGGAAGACCATAATAGTTGTGTTTTTGGATTTCTCGCTACATACGAGGGATAGGGTAGGGAAAATGGGCACCATAGTGCTTGGCCTTTAAGGTAACTTAAGGGTGCAAGAAAGTGAAATGGACTTGGAAACGCAATTCGGAGCCAGCTCCCATATTTTAGCTAGCTTGGTCCTTGAAAACCCAATTCGGAATTTTGAACAATAAAACAAATGATTAGTGCTTGATCGGTTTGATAGCTTATGAGCACAATTAACAGATGAGGATTATTTTTTTTTATTTTTCTTATCTATAAGATCTTGCTAGAGTCGATATTTTGGTTTTACTTTGACTGATCTTTGCTATTCGGAATAGGATAAATATCGTCACAACTTCGATACATGATCAAACTGTAGCACAGCTAAAACATCCGGAATAAAGTGCTACTTATATATATGGTGAAGAACTTGGTACTTTTGAACCACCAAGGAAACACATTCACATTTTCACTACTGCTCAAGGAGAAAAATATCAGGACTAAGTCTTATCCAAAGATAGATTGAAGCGGATAGCCACTAGCCGACTATCTATCGTCACTTTAGAACCCATGATATTGCTCTTCTTGCTCTGGGTAGTTATGCACATACCTGCAATAAAGCAAGAAACAAGGCAAGAAAACCCAAATAAAAGGAAAATGCTCCAACCAATTGAATAATATCAATAGGAAACCATCACTCTATCGGTTTGCATGTTTGTATGAGACGATCAGAATATCAACAAATTTCAATTATGATTTATTATCGTTTATAAAACATACTATTAACCATACAAGAACCCAAATTTCGTTATGTCCCGTTGGATGCTTAGATCAGACTAATAGGGTCCGATCAATTTAAATTAGCAAGGTGGACAGTCCAACTAACCGTATAAACTACACTTGGACGGATTAGTTTCTTCTCTCTCTAAATTGCTGCTTCAATTGTGGTCTGTTTGAAGTCCTTTAGGATTTGGTGGTAACTTGATGGTTGAGACATCATGGTTTTGTTTGAGAAGTTAATCCCGATCTAGGATTGTTAACCCATTATTATATGTAAATGAGATGGCTAAACGGACCTGGACAGAAAAATCTCACAGCAAATAAACATTTTAGATACATGTGAAATGAAGCTTTTGATTTTTCGTAACTTCACACCCAGTGCGTCTACCCACACACTAAAATCCGTGTGAGGTGTGAACTCAACGTCGTGTGTCTGTCATTTTTCTTGTAGTCACGATATCTGCCGGTGATTTCAAACAAACAAAAAAAGATATCAGCCGGTGTCTTGAATGCTATTGGGCTTAGGTAATAGCCCACGTGAAAAATTAACGATACCCCATTAATAATGTACCATTTTTGGAACCATGGTTTTGCTGGGGACCATAATCTTATTAAGCCAACCTCTTTATATTTATAAAGGGTGTCCTAACCGAACTTTAAGTTTGGTTAGTTGTAAAAAATATTTCCAACCGAACATTGTTCGGTTACGTCGTAAAAAACATTTCCCAACCAAACTATGTTAAGGGGTAATTTTAGTTAACATAATGATCCAACTATTTTTTTTTGTTTGATTATTTAGTTGTTGTTTTTTTTTTATTTAATCTTGCACTAACCACTAATTATGTTAATCTGATGATACAACTAATCATTATACTAACTTAATTGAAATGGATAATTTTGGTATTAATATAAATATTTAGATAAGGAGTGACCTAGATTTACTTCTAATGTCTTACCAAAAAAAAGGATGGTGCCCAAAACCGTTCTTAATAATGGTTCCGTCATTGCCGTAGGCGCGGAACAATGGGTCAAGATTCTGAGTTGCGACATGTCCGTCGTTTATTTGTTTGGCACCGACAATGAATTCATTTGGAATGTTGGATTTCCAGTTTAGCAGGTTATGACGGTTAATCTCTAGGAGTCTAAATTTGAAACTTGTTAGAAGACCACTGAATTCAAATGTATATACCATAAGAAAATTTTGGACTATGACTTGAATAGTTCTCAGTGAGATGATAAAAGTATTGATAGTGGCTAAGGAAAGAAATTAAGATAAAAGTGTTTTAGATTTACCAATACTATACTAATGCGGCCAGACTAAAACGATCTTAGTTATCTTTCGATTATACTCTGATACGAGTCTCCAATTTTTAGTTTCTCCACTTTCTCCTCCGATCTTAACTATCTTTTTGGTACTGTCTCAACGCTTTTATAGAGAAACTAAGCATACAATAACTGAAATGCGAAAGAACCAACATGTGGTAAGATCGATGATTGTAGGTTGAGTCTCCTTAGATGGATCACAGTCTATGAATTTGATTGAAAGAAGTGTGATGGCTTTGATAAAATATTTTGATTAGTTTCCGCCAACATTCCACAGTGCACTGATAACAACTTTTCTTCCGTTTCTTTCTCACTGTTTTTAGACTCGAAAAACCACATTCTTTACCAAATCTTTTACTCTCAGACTTTGATGGGTTGCTACCTGACCGTATATAAAATAAGATATGAAAATCTTACCAGAAAATTTTCATGTCAAATGAAGTTTTCCCTGCTCATACATTAAATGTCTTGCCCTAAAATTGGTGTGAAGTATGTAAATTGACATGGTGCACCGGCCGATAACTGCTATCTATAAGAGCCTTTGCTTAGACAAGCACAACGTTCATCTCCCCCCTCTTTAATGCAAGTAAGCAATCTGAAAAACCAAATGGATTTTGGTTCACCAAACGGAATAGGGACCAAATTGCTTAACGGGATAGGGATTTTTTGGTTAATGAACTGAGATGCTTAACGAAAAAGGGACTGAAATTCTCAAATTTGAGGATCCCGAAATAGTAAATAGTTTTTATAAGGACTTGGAAAAATATATCTGTGTTATTATGTAATAACCAAAATACCATTTTTATAAAAATGAAGATGGGTATTGTAAAACCTGATATCTTTCTAACCATACGTTGGATATTTGTGAATTCTATATATTCGGAAAGCTATTTAAATTGTCTACGCAACGACCATAAATAATAATACTAAATTTTCCGTTTCAGAAAAATGATGCTTTGGTTTTAAAATAGGCCAAACCAGAAAACAACAAAAGTATCATTGAAACAGAGATAAACAAGTAGATAAAATTATCGTTGCCGACATGCATCGCACGTGCTCACTACTTGTGATAATAAGATATTTAGTCGAGTTAGCGGATCATACAGGCCACTGTAAACCTTAATTAAACTCTTTGAAGGCTGATTTTTGGCACAATTGTTTTATATGTTTTCGGAGATCTATCTTATACAAAACTCTGCCATTCTATACATAAAGTTGTCGTTGTAGATGTCATAATTGAATGACAATTATGAAATTCTTTATGACAATGGAGTTACCTATCACGGAACAAATTATTTTTGTTAGTCGATTTCTCGATGTCATAATTGCCAGAGTAACCTTGGTTTCAAGTGAGGGCCTGCACCTGAGGTTTTAACCAATTGAGTTTCACTTGGGTTGTCGCCAAATCAAATGATTACAACTGAAAGTCGTTTATCATTGTTATATAATTTTCACCTTATTGATGGATGTTATGTTATTTGCAAGTGTTGCAGTTCATCTGCCAGTGACATAGCACTAGCACCCGTACGTTAAAGTGTAACTTCACTGAATGGTACGCTGTTGCTGAATGTCGAAAAATTAAGCCTCGTTTAATTGCAGGTTTAGACCAGGATTTTGAAACTGCATCTAACAAATCAACCAGGTGGACAGAATCATCAACCGGTTGGAATTCGCAGCCAAAAGCGAAATTAAGTAGTTCTAAACGTAGAGCAACAACACGAATTTGCAGGATAATCCTTCTTTGGTCTGCAGCAGCTGGAAACAAAGTTCATGCGAACTTCTCTAGTTCTGTTATTAAAGATTGCGATAATTTTTTCACGTGATCTAACTCTTTTTTTGTTTCATTTCGTCTACCAATACTGGTAGCCTATTGTAAATCCTCTCATTCTAATATATCTTCTCGTTTCCGATAAACAAAAACACGGATTTGCAGGATTTTGTTAACAATGCTTTGTACCAAAGAAACAACAAAAAGGGACTACACTAAGCTAAAAAGCCCATGTGAGTCACAAATACTTCATTCGACATGCAATTTTGGTGGATATCTGGACTAACCTTTTTATGTGTTGCACGCTATGATGCTATCTTTTGCTGGTTGATTATATAAAAGCATCTTACTTATTCTCCGATAGATAAGTTATAGTACAGGGATATAGAAATTGGGATGAATGAGATGTAGATTGTTGATTTTTCTGTCCGAAACTTATGCATTTGAGATATTGGTGGAAACTAGTCTTCAGAAAAGAAATTGAAAAGATTAAATCCTCATGATTATTATAGGTTCTCGTCTCGGTCGTACAAAGCACTATAAACAATAGCCAAAATCTTTCTTTCGAATATAACAAGTCTGGTTTTTGTTTAAATGAAGCTGCCTGCGGAGAAGAGTATGCTGAGTGAATATTCGGAGGATAAGACCCATAATACTCTTGCCTTTTTGGTTAAATGCTTATTGAGTCATTGACAGATTTTATGAAAACTTAAGGTTTGCCAACTGTATTATATATTAGATTTTTTTCTTCAAAATTCAAGAATGTTTGCCAACTGTATTATACTAGTTTGTCACCCGTACTATACACGGGTCTGCTTCTCGTTCATGTGATACTGGATTCACGATTTAAAATTAGTTTTTATTAAAAAAAGTTAATAAGCTCATGACCTTTAAAACTAACAAAACATTTAGAAAACTCATAAAAAAATCAATGCAACGCAAAGAAGAAGAAAAAAACGATGAAAGTTACATGGACTTGAAGTTCGAAATCATCATATAGTACAACGTTTATCATAGCTTCATAAATTGACTAAAAGTTAAGCTCCTCTAATCTTTTTCTATGGTATGACACTACACCAAATCCTGATTTTTGTAGCGCCATAATGTTTTGATGTGCAACGAATATGCACGTTGCATACTGAGCAACTATAATATACGTTGCACAATAAAATACCCGTCTCACCATTTATAATTTAACTCATAATAACTGAGAGTAATTTGTGGACTGATATAGGTTGTGATTATCATTGCCTGATTTATTGAATAACGTCTTTTTTAGGTAGTATTTTGTAAAGATTTTGCAATTTTTTATTACGTATATTGTTTGATGTAGTTTTAAAGCATATAATTCTTTTGATTTCAGTTTTTTGGTGTTTTAACTGTTTGTTGGTGGTAGCAGTTGATGGTGGTGTAATGGCATGAATTTGAATATAGGAAGAAAGAGCATCCATTTGAGAACATTGGCATAGACGCTTAAAGCTTGGGTCAGCATGGATTTGAAAACTAAGACAAGATTCCACTGGAGTTAAAAGAGAATTTTTATTCTCTTGATATTTGTTGTCAGTGAACCAGGAGTCACACCTGTGCGTTTGAGAAGAAAATAAAGTCAGGTCCCTCTAGAAACCAAATCAGTGAGAAGAGGAGGTCGATCTTTCACCAGTGAGATGCTATGTTAGTTCTGTTGCCGGCAGCCGAGGGTTCGACGGTTATCAGAAATCAGCAACTCCACTCAAAACCAACCAAGAGGTATGAGTGTTGTGGTGTTTATGGACAGTTTAATGCAGATTTTGGCAAAAGACAACTTCACAGGATCGGATCGTGTGGGCACATTAATTTTCTATCTGTGATCTGAATGATCCAAAATGGGGTAAATTTTCTTCTTCCTGATAATTTCAAACCTTTTCTACAGTTGATACTGATATAACAGTGTGTAGGCATTCAATGTAATATTTTGGAAGAATGAATCTCTGGAGTATATATCTCGCTGTTTTCAGGAACTTCAGAGTGTTGATTTGTGGCAATTCCAGCCTTGGCAATCGAATACAAGCTGATAAGAGTTAAACTAGATAGAATTATCAGTCTAGTTGTTTTGTATCTGTTATCACTTTGTTGGTTCAACAACATAGGACGTATGCAATTCGATTTTGGGATTTTTTTTCACTTTTGCTGCCCAGTATCGGCAAGGTCGACGATTTTCAACCTTGCCGACCACACTCGCCGGCATTATTTCTCTTGAAGAAAATGCCGACTTTTCATGAGCAGCAATGTGTCCGGAAGGTTCTAAAAATTAAAACCTGCCGAAGTTTCCTGAGCAGTAATATAGCCGGCAGGTTATAAAATTTGAACCTTGCCGACTATTTAACTTTTGCAGCACAGGAGACGTATTTGAAACATGTTTTAGTCGGGAGAGTTTTGGAATCCTCGACCTTGCCGACTTTTATATAGTCGGCAATGAATCTTTTTTATAGCATGCCGGATATTGTATGGTCGGTACTGTTTTTTATGTAGCCCCTGCCGACTATATTGTATGGTCGGTACTATTTTTTATGTAGCCCCTGCCGACTATATTGTATGGTCGGTACTGTTTTTTATGTAGCCCCTGTTTTTTTATAGCATGCCGGATATTATATGTCAACTAACTTTTGATGTTTTGTAGATTGTTGCATTGGTACCGATGACGGATCAGCCTCAAGCTCACAGTATTAGGGGTCCTGATACTTCCGCACATTACACTAATGATTTGGAATGGTAGGATAAAAAGGACACGGTCAATTGGATTGTTGAGAAATAAAAAGAGAAGATGTGCGTTTTAGTGAAAAATACCCAACAAAAAGATATACGGTTTGAAATGGTATGCGAGTGTTATGGGTCGCCGGACGCAAACCACAAGAGAAAGGGTTATGTGTATGATAAGAAGACGACTAGGGTGTACAAAACGAAGTCAAGGAAGTGTGGATGCCCATTCAAGATTATATTTTGGAGGAACAAAGAAACCTATAACGTGTGGAGAATGAGTAGAGTTGATGTTGGTCGGCATAACAATAAAGATCCGGAAATTCTTGTTGGGAATTGTCAAATTGCCAAGTTGAAACCGCACGAGTTCGGACAAGTAAGAACAAGTTGGGGAATTAAACCAAGCAAGCTCCTTCGTAAGTTCAAGAGGGATGACAAGAATAACCTCTCTTCATTGTCTACAATTTATGAGGCCAAGGAAATTATCAAAAGAATTGAATGGGATGGAAGAAAGGTGATGGAAGAATCGTAATGGTTAGTATACAAATACAACTACACGGTGAGACACCATGAGTCATCGGAGGGCTTGGTGGATCTTATTTTTCTTGCACATCCCGATATGATTCAATTGGCCCGTTGCTTTTACCAAGTTTTGTTCATGGATTGTACTTATAAGACGAATAGTTACAACATGCCTTTGTTGAACATTGTAGGACAAACCTCGGATAAGCAATCGTTCACGGTGGCATGTTGTTTTATGGATCATGAGAAGGATAATAGCTATATTTGGGCATTGGAAACTTTGAAGCTTCTCTACCAAGAAGACGAGACTCCCGGGGTTATAATGACCGACAATGAGCAAGCAATCATGAACGTCGTGAGGATAGTTTTTCCAAATGCACAAAATTTGTTTTCCACTTGGCATATACAATGAAATCTTAGTAAGAATTGTAGGAATCATATACAAAAACCGAAGGCAAAGAAAGGTACTAAACGTGAAAAGGAGGAAGATGAACGTCTCTGCAAACTAACTAAAGAGGAGCGAGAGAAGGAGAAATAGAAAGAAGATGAAGAATGGAAAGTTGGCGAGATCAAATTTGGGTTATTCATGAATGCGTGGGATAAAGTGGTTTGGCCGATGAGTGTAGGAAGATATTAGTTAAACTTGAAGGATTTCGAGGATGAGTGGGGCGTTGATTACCCAAAAATAGTGGCATATCAAAAGAGACAATGGTTGAGGCCACATAAAGAGAGGTTTGTGTATTCTTTTACTTACGACTATAAACATTTCAAACTTGAGTCCACAAGTATGGTAGAGAAAGCCCATGGGAGACTAAAAGGTCTACTTTTCACGAGTCAAAATGGGATTGTGACGGTGCAACATGCTATCCATGAGTACACTAATAATCATATCGACAAGATAAGAAAGAAATTCGAAGAAAGTAGGTTCCGAAAGTTAAAGGAGTTTAAGGAGGATGATTGGTTGCTTGTTGGTATACATAGAAACGTCTCGCATTGGGAAATACGTTTCATGATGAAACATATCTCATTGTATAAAAAGTATAAAAGGTATGAAGACCCGAGCACTCCTTGTAAGTGTAAGATAACGAAGGCTATCGGACTTCCATGTCGTCATAAGATTGGCGCGTATAAAACTCCCATTCCTATTGAAGATATCGATCCTTATTGGAAGCAACTATCTTTCAAACCGGCTCCAAGAGAAGATCCCGATGAAGAGTTTGGCGACATGGAACTTGGGAGAATAATCCTCGAAAAGTACCCCAAGTTGAATAGGTTGGACAAACAAACTATGAAGAACAAGTTGATGCTGATTGTTTACTCTTTTATGGAAGAACTTCAAGAACCGGCAAAACAAGATCCTAATGATTGACCACCTACCACAAAGACGAGGGCGGAAGAAAGGGAACAAATTAAAGAGCATTTGAGAACAAAGTGCGATCCATCCGGACATGTTTATACCGAGGCGCAATACAAGGAGGAGCCGGCTAAAAAGAAAAGAGGTCGTCCTCGGAAAGAAACAACTGCACCAACGGTTTCAAACTTGAATCTAACACTCCACTCCTTGAGAGTCAAGCAAGTGTGGAATTTGTTGGAAAGACAAGACACTTTTCTTTCCAAGGAAGGATTCAACTACACCAATGGTCTCAAACTTGAATCCAAATGGCACTTTACCTCTTTAGAGTCAAGCAAGCCAAAGAGATGTTGCGAAGAAAAGAGGTCGTCCAAGGAAGGTAGTACAACCGGTTTTGCAAGAGTATCGCGTAAAACTCCCTCCAATTATTCAAGTGTTCGTTATTGGTACCGACGACGTCCCAAAAGATGGAAATTATGGGTTTCACGTTGTCTCGCAAAAATTGGGACACCTAAGTGGAGCGGTTGAGGAGAATCTCACCCAATGCCAATATATATATAAGAAAGAAGATGGACGCCCGACTAGAAAATGACAAGGAGTTTCATGTCTCAATGATGCTAGAAGGTTCCATGAAGGACAAATAAGCAACTTTTAAATATTTGCTAACTAGTGTTAAAGGCCCGGAAGGAAATGCACCGATCAAATGGGAGCATTGAATGAGAATGCCGGAGTGTGGCCATCTACTGGCAGATACGTGGTCATCTGTGGTACATTTTTTTAGTAAGGGACTATCTATAGCATTTGCACCGAAACATGCGGTTTGTGTGGAACAACTCAAGCATAGAAGAATTGTCATGGCTTTGTTGGATAAAAATCATTTTATTCGTCTACAACTTAACAAGGAATGTCCATTACCTCCTCTTTGTAGGTTTACTTTTTGGGAGAAGTTCACAAACAACAAGAGCAAGGAATGGATGAAACTTTATGAGGACAACATGGACCTTTGGAATGTTTTAGGTGAGTCTAGGGAAGATCCCATAGATTTGAGTAAAGGAGGTTCAATATATTTGAATGAAATCCCCCCAATAGATTTGAGTGATGAGTGATTATGATTACAGAATAAGGAATCTTTTTGTGTAATGTAATTTGGAGTACTACACAAAACATTCGTACTTTTTGGAGTATTTTTGTAATCGCATGCGTGTTTTGTGTAATGTACTTTGGAGTACTACAAATGAATGAAATGGATGTGGTTTTTTCGGTGCATACTCATTTGATCGGCATTTTATTTGTTATATGACCCTGTCGACCGTCCCAGGGTCGGCATTTTTTACTTTCGTCAGGTTGCCGGCGGCACTGCGTGACAGCACAGGTAAAAAATGCCTTGGACGGTCGGCAAGGTATTGGTTTTGCAAGTTGCCGGATTTTCTCTGGCCGGCATGGTTTATGAGGATAACCATGACGGATAAGAACTCCCTCAAAAAAAAGTTGTTCCTGGATGTTCTCTTCTATTGTAGCCGACAAGGTTGATTAGGAGAACCATGCCGGCTATGCATCCGCCGGAATTCTATATGAGGATAACCATGCCGATCAGAAAAGAAAAAAGTTGTTCCTGGATGTTCTCTTCTATTATAGTCGGCAGTGTTTTTTAGGAGAACCCTGCCGTCGGTAATGTAACCGGCATAGTTTGTAAACAGATAAGTGCCGACTGTTAATCCGCCGACACGCTTTTAGTTTAGTACAATGCCGACTATACATCAGATACAAACCTTAAAAACTTAATTATAGCATACAAACCTTAATTAAGGCATATAAACGTTAAAAACTTAACCCTAACACATTTGGGACATAGATAGTATCTTTTTCCGGTACACAATTTCTTAGGAGAGGTAATTAGCTTCATCTTACCGTCACAACATGGATCTGTATATGGTAGAAGGTTGATTTTAGCAACTTCATCTTGATACGGAGCTAGGCGCTCATCTATCCAATAGAAAAACCCACAACAAGTGCATTTTGAATCATACGGCTGATATAAACCTCCTATTGCAGATTTCATGAGAAATAAGAATCCCTTACAACCTTCAAAAGTGCATTTGCTTCCTTTAAAGGGACAATCGTTTGCAAAATGACCACTCAGTGTACAAAGACTATAAATATTTGGTTGTGTTGCACTTGAAACTTCCATTCTTTATGCAAGGTTGAAGATAATGTTGAGAATTCTTTTATAAAAACAATACACCTAATATCTTGATTTTGAAATTTATAGCCGTTGAGCATTCAATGACTTGTACTTTGTACCTAAAAAGTGCAACTAACATTTAAGTCGGCAAGATGTAGATTTAATACCGTGCCGACCACCACTCCCTGACAGCATTGTGACATATAAAGCCCGGTATGGTCGGAAAGGTAGAGTTTACACACCATGCCGACTCAGTAAAACTCTAATATTGTCTAAAACTACATAAAAAAAATTAAGTTCTAAAGCAATTGAAACTGAAAATTAACATAAGTTTAACAACTGTAAAACCACAAATTAACAGTTCAAAACTTAACGTAATAGTTCAAACCAAAATCTATTTTTTTAAAGCAAGTGAAACATTATAAAATTTAAAAATTTCATGGATCCTTTTTGTTGTTGTTATCTTCCTCCTCATCACTAGCTTTTTCCCCATCACTAGCTTTTGCACCAGCATCCGCTTTTGCTTTTCCCTTATCTGGACCTATGTAGTCACCGACCTCATTGTAATAGGGGTTCACTCCAGAAAAGTCACATGCCCTGAAAAAGTTCTTGGATCAACCTCCTCTTCTTCCTCCTTTGATGATGTGCATTCTTCATAGTTGAGGGGATTGCTAGGTTCATAAACCTTAGGAATTCTTCAGGATCTTTCTTACCCATCATAAGTAACTTTCTTACAGGCAATTCTCTTCAGTTTCATCTTTAAGATCTTCTACATTGGGATAAATTCCGTCAATAAATTCTAATAGCTCTTGTGCAGTTATCGTACAAGGGGTATCTTTTATTTTTGCCTCTGGGAACCTAAACAATACAAAAATAAGAGATATGAGAATTCTAAACATTGAAACATGGTTCTGGTAATACAGTCGGCAGGGTCGAGAATATATACAGTGCCGACCAATACGTGGTCGGCATGGTTATAACCATCCACCAAGACGACCAAAACACAGCCGGTAGAGTCTTATTCAAGAAAGATGTCAGCTATAACTAATGAAAATCAAGTTTCTGTGACCTCAAATCGACATGGTACAAGTATAAGACAATGCCGTCCAGATGTAAGTCGGCAGGGTTTGTTAATATACCCTGCCAGCCCTGGTTATTGTCTAACAGTGGCCATGGTTACTATGAAAAGTCGGCAGGTTATTAATCTTAATACCATGTCGGCTCTTACAAAACAACAACCGTCGGCATGGTTTTAAATTATCGACCTTGCCGATCAAAAATCCTGAAAATCATAATTCTCGATTTCTAACCTAATATAACAATCATATAACACATAAGAATAATGGGTTGAGTTTAGAAATCGCTTACAGTCTTCTTTTCACCGGTGGAGGGTTTTTTTCGACATTCTCAGGGATTGGATTTTCGGGTTTGCTAGTTCCAACTTTTTCCTTACATTTTCACTCTTATTTGGATCTTCTCATGTTACCTGTTGAATCTCTGTTGCTACTGGATCGAACCATTTTTGGTAGAATATCAAAATTGAAAATTTTGGTTGATGGAATAAGATGAAGGAAGGAGAAGAGGAGAGGGATTAGAGAAGATAGATTAGAAGAAGATTAACCGTTTTTTAATTTTTAAATTTAGGGTTTAATTTTAGGTTAATTAGTGCAGGAGTACTAAAATAACTTCATCCTGTTTTGACCTCCCCTTAATAAGGGCACATATCCATTTAAGTTTGGGTATATCCCAATTAGTTTGGGTATACCCCAATCTCGCCAGGCTTAATAATCTAGAGATTAGTTTCCGCCAAAATTTCATTTCTTGTCTTTTTCGAATTACATGCAACCACAATTGTTTTTCTTTCTCCACTGAAATTCTATAATGTTATCTTTAAACAAGCACTCATTTCCTGAAATAATGGATTTCCACTAATCTCTTTTTAGAAAAAAAGATAATATACAGTCGGGCTTATAAGTTTTATTTTTATTTTTTGATGTAAGGGCTTACAAGTGATTTAAATACAATAACAAGAAAAATGGTTGCGAAGTTTTCCTACCTTAGATAAACATGAATTTGATTAGTCATATGCTTCGTGAGCATTTTAGATCTTAATAAAATTGGTGTGACCTTTACATGGCATATCATCTTTCCGTTAAAGGCCTTGACAAATAAAGCTTTTACGTTAAACGGTGAAAAAACCATCGTTTTTTATTGGCCTAGAAAGGCCTTTTCTAATGTAGAAACTAGGTGAGGACACTTGACATAACTCTATTGGTTATAATAATTATAATTTTATTATACTTTGTTTATATAAGCTACTTAACTGTTCGTTAGTAACGTTGTTGACAAAAAAGTAAGTAGACAATATTTATATTAATTTAAATCTGAATTATTTGGTTACACCGTGTTTACACCTATACTTAATTGCACTCTAATAATAAGGATGGACAAAACTCACGTCAGTATCGTTAAATAACAATAAAAAAAAATTGAAAAGGAAATCGGTGATTCATTTAAAAAAGGAAATCGCTTATTATGAAAGTCAGGTGTTCGTGTTAAAGTAACACCGACGGAAAGTACCTCCTTCAAACCTAGGAAAATTTTGCCTAAGAAAAATCTTCACGTATTCATGTCAAAGAGGAAAGTGAGTTTGCTTTCATCGATTATGGATGATTATCATAGCCGAACGAAGAGACTAGCAGGTATATCCGAGTCTGTGGAAGATCAGAAAGGATGGGTTGGCCTTGAATTCGTGTTTGATAGGTTTTTGGTGAAGTATATATTGCAATGAGAAAAAACCAAGTTTGCTTCCATCAACGAGGGGATGAAGCAATGATCAATTGTTGTTTTTGAGAATTTTTGAATGTTTAGAAATCTGGATTGCGTACGGATTCGTATTTTCCTAATGAACAGCTCGAAATGCATATAAACTGTTTGTTTAAATGCCTGAACGACCAGATTAACTGCAGCTTTTGTTTTTCAATGAACCGAGCTGTTACTGGCAGTTACCCATGGTATGTTTTTCAATTGTGTATGTTTTTCACGGTTGCAGGAGTTTACCAATTCTCTTCTTTTAATGTAATATGGTGCAGGATACGTGTTTGGTGATTGAGTGTTTTGCTTCCAATAGCAGTGGTCATCATGCTCTTATGGGGTAAGAGAGATATTATTATGTCGTTTTCCATTCACCTGCCAAACAACTATTTTAGCTTTACAACGTTTGGTTTATTTGTCCCAAAGTAGAGCTGTTTATACCATTTGCAATGGCGCTTGAGCTTTAAAACAGTTCCTTCTTTATTCAAGGTCTTCGTTTTTCATTAGGGAACACAAAATTATGTCAATAAGGAAACCAAATTATTAAGGGAACCAAATTATTATGGAAACCAAATTATTGTTGGAAAACGATTAATAAAAAAATAATTTTTTAAAGTTTTAATAAAAAATTATAATTTATTGTTTTATTTTGTGAATGAAACTTTTTAGTCCCACATCGTGGAGTTTCCAATTTTTAGTAGTTTTAAGAAACTATATAAAGCTTTTAGTCCCACATCGGGGAGTTTTTCTTCTTAAGTTGTATTTGTCAATTATATAAAGAAATTCACTACTTTTGTAAAATCTATGGGAAAGGGGTTGCTCTATATTTTAGAGGGACCCCTAAGGGAAAATATTTTATAGCGGTTTTTAAGCATTCGCGATTTTCCTTAACGGTTTTTTCGGAGTTGCCAAGCTCAAGTTGAGCATCTACTACATATGCTAGTAGTAGGTGTATTAGGGTGTTTTATCCTGGAGATATCCGTCCTGTGAGGGTTATAGCATCACTCTTGAGTGTAGCCGGGCGCTAATGTCTTAAGGACAGCGTGTTGAACACGTGACTCACTCTATTTTCCAAAGTTTTGCCTTGTTGTGTTGCGGAGATACGGGGAGCTTGTTCGTTTCGTCAAAGCAATCACTTCCATTATAAAGGAGCTAAGTATCAATAACTTTTGCTTATTTGATTTTTCTTTGTTTTTGATTATTGCACCCAACAATCTTAAGACATTAACATTTGTAATAATCGAAAACGATTGATTGGTTTGTGAATCATGGATGTTAATTGTGGAGTGAAAAACAAAAACGAATTTCTGGTCAGCTGTAGAGTTTCAATTTTATCTTTTAATCTAGAAGGAATTTCGATGAACCCTTTTGACACAACGTAGTAGACATCCTGATAGTTACCCGCGTAAAATTTCAGAATTTTTGAGTTGTAAAAGTATTTTTTGATATTTTACAAAACAGAAAAACGTTTCTGAAAAATTCTGACGAGCAGAAAATTGTTGTTAACTAAATTAATTTTTGTGGGGTAACCATGAGTTTTTTGAAACGCTGATTCAAACGAAGTTTGTATATATAGATGTTATCTTCAAAAACTCATAATTTTACTTTCTGATTTGGAATTGTGATTTGTGAATAAAGGTGTCATCTCCGAGGGACATGGCTAATAGCCGCATGTGGTTGGAAACAAATCTTCCAAAGATGGCAAAGGTGAGACATCGAACGCAACTCTAAGCATGGTCTTCATGATAAAGGTATATTTCGTAAACCTGAATCCGGAATTACTTTAGTTAAGGGTGAGTGTTATGTTTGTAAAATTTTGGCCACGCGGCAGTAAATTGTAGACAACATAAAAACCTTAATAAGTAGAAAGTTAATGCTAATTTAGTTGAAACAAACTAGAACGAGTTTGGTGGCATGATGTCGGAAGTTATTTTAATAACCAATGTGAGAGACCAGTAGGTGGACTCTGGAGCCACCAAGAATGTTTGTTGAAACAGAGACCTGTTCACCTCCTATCATAGGATAGGGGATGTCGAGAAACTCTTATTGAGTAACTCATATGCAATAGAGGTTGCATAAAAGGAAAAGGTCGAGCAGAAGCTCATATCTGTAATATTCTCACATTGAATGAAGTTTTCATGTTCCGAGCATATGCGAAAATCTTGTATCTTGTTCTGTTGTAGATGGAAAAATATTTAAGATCTTAATTGAATCTGGAAAACTTGTTGTAACTAGGCAGTGATTTTTTAAGCAAGAGTTATAGGACTTTGGGTCTATATAAGCTTAACGGAAAAACTGATGATGTGAACGTAGTTGATTCTTGTGATATCTTTGTGTGATTGATTGTTTTACGTGGTAGACTTGGAACCGTAAACTTATAAGTCAATGCTTAACTGGCTAGCATAGGCTTCGTACCCAAATTTAGTTTGGATTTTGAACACAAAAGTGAAATCTGTGAAGAATCAAAATATGCTATAAAATCTTTTAGCACAAATGTTCAGAGTAATTCTAAGCCTTTAGAATTAATTCAGTTAGGCCTAGTTGACATGAGTTCAACCCAAAACCACTGTGGTAAAAGATGGTTATAACTTCCGTAGATGATTGTACGAGGTACTATCTTGTATACTTGCTTAGGATAAGGATGACGCCTTAGAAGCCTTAAGATGTATAAACTTGAAGTTGGAAACCAATTAGAAGCCTTGAACATAACAACCGTATCCTTAAGGAGATGATAATTTCCATGTTGATTAGTTCAGGATTACCTGCGGCCTTGTGGGGGGAGGCAGTCCTCTTAACTAGTATATCCTGAATAAAGTACCCTTTTAAGAATCAGATGAAACTCCATATGGTTTATGGAACGGTAGATGACCTTCTTATGAATGTGTCAAAGTGTGGGGGCGTTTGACTAAGATTGTAATTCCTCTTCCTAAAAGAACTAGATTGAAACCAAAAATGTTGATTGTGTTTTCGTATAGGGTATATTGAGTATACTTCTACAAATAGATTTTTGGTTGTGTGTTCTGATTTTTTCTGACATTGGTGTGAATATTATTACGGAATCTAGGGATGTTGAGTTCTTTGAACATGTTTATTCTAAACCTGTACCTCATTAGAGATGTGTTGTTGATCCCCTAGATTTATCTTCAAATAGTCAGAACTTATTTTAAAGGAAGATGAAGTTGATGTTGAGCCTAAGAGAAGTAAAATAATTAGACTTGAGACTTCTTATGAAACCGACTTCATAACATGCCTAGCTTAGTCTGAGCCACAGACTTGTAAAGAAGCCTTAATATCTACTGAAACCCCATTCTGGTAAGAAGCTTCATTTAGTGAAATGGACTCAGTCCGTTGGAACCAGACTTGGGAGCTTGCTAGTTTACCTCCAGGTTGTAAGACCATGGGATGTAACTGAGTCTTTAAGAGGAAACGATAGGTAGATGAAACTGTGGAAAAATATTAAGCTAAGTTGGTAGCTAAAGGCTATAAACTAAAAGAAGGTGTAGATTTCCTTGATTCTAATTCAATTGTGACGGAAATTACTTCCGTTGAGATACTAATTGTTATTGCTGCCATAAAGAACGTAGAGATACATCAGATGGATGTTAAGACAGCTTTTTCTAAAACCGTGAATTAGGTAAAGAAATTTAGATAGATCAACCTGAAGACTTTGTAGTGAAAGGTTGTGAATACAAAGTTTGTAATTTGAAAAATCTTTGTATGGTTTTCAATTAAGCACGTAAACAGTGACATGGAAAATTTAATCATGTGATAATGGATAGTGGATTTAAATTAATGAATCTGACAAGTATGTCTACAAGTAACTTGTTAAGGATGTCTGTGTAATTGTATGCTTGTATGTTGATGATATGCTTGATACAAACATAGATGTGATCAATTCCACTAAAAACATGCACTGAATGAGAACATTGACTTGAAAGACTTGGGCCCTTTTGATGTAATCTTAAGGATGAGGATTAGAAGATAATCAAACATTTATAAGTCTTAGTCGTTCTCATTATGTTGAGTTGTGCTTAAGAGATACAATCAGTCTGATTGTAAACCTGCTTGTACTTCGTACGATTATTCTTGTAGTCTCAAGAAAAATAAGGATAGTGGAGTATCTTAACTTGAATACTCAAAAGTTATAGGATGTCTGATGAATTTAATGAACTGTAAGAGTCCAGACATTGCCTATATTGTGAGTAAGTTAAGTGGATATAATTGTAGTCCAGAGCAAGAGAATTCAGATGCACTGAGTAGAGTATTATGGTACCTAAAATACTCTTTTGATTTATGAAAGGTATCTTGTTGTCCTTGGGACTTTATGATGCAAACTGGATAGTTGACTCAGAGGAGTCTACGTCTACGAGTGGATATGGTTTCACTCTAACATGTGGGTTTGTTGTTGGAAGATTTCCAAACAAACATATCGCTCAATTCATTATGGAATCTGAGAGTATTGCGTTAGATAAAGCATGAGAGGGGGCCGAGTGCCTAAGATGCTTTTTAGAAGACATTCCTCTTTGGCATAGGCCTGTGCCAGCTATATCTATACATTGTGTTAGCCAAGCTATAATAGTTAAAGCTAAGAAATAACTAATCTCAATCGGCGTTATTTCCATTGATTGGATAAAGTCCAAGGAGAATATCGCGCAATCTTTGACGAAAGGTTTGTACAAAGAGATAATTAAAAATGCATCGAGGGGGTTGGGGCTTAAGCTCATATATTAAACTTGCCATGAAGGATACTCAACCTTGCTGACTGGAGATCCCATGATCAAGGTTTCGAATGAGACAACTAATTTGTGGTGGGTAAAGGTAAACACTATCGGAGATTTTCATTCTCTGTCCCTTCCCTATGGTGTAGACGTGATAGTGTGACTGCATGTGGAGGATGACTTTTTAATAAGTCTTAATGAGTTCTATAGTTTCAATTTAAGATTGAAGTGGGGTGTAGCAGTAACACTCTTTATGGAAACTCACCTATCTGAATGAGGAAGTGGGTCGCTTCCTGTGAGAATATGAGCTGATTCTCTAGAGCATTCGGAGAAACAGGATACGTCCAGGGCCAAAACGGACAAAATGGCACGAGCTTGGCAGCAATCTTGGAGATATCACCCGTGGTTGTTATCACGAATTACATCAAATGCTAGCAGTTCAAGACATAGTTCACTGTCTCTAGCAAGTAATTCTGGTAATATCTCACTAAGCAAAGGTTCAAGACCTCATGGACACCTCTGCCTAAAATGGTATTTCCTGCGTTTTTTATGTGATTTTCATTTTGATGGTTTTGGTTTACTGGAACTTAGGACCTAAAGGTCACTAAGGGTTCACTAGTTCATGCTTTTTCACTTTGGTGAAAGATACCTATAGTCTCACCATGTGAGAATTAAAGATGAAAGCTCTCAATACTATTATGATTTATGCAATCCATAGTATGACCCTGGGGTCAACACACTTTTGTGTGAGGGAGAGGACGTAGAAATGACTAGTATGATTTCAACACTTGCACGATCAGTCTGTTTGGATCGTGAGGTTGGGATGTTTATTTACCAAGATCTATCTGTGTTTTCATGTTTTATTGAGTTTTCATTCATGTGGGGGATTGTTGGAAAACGATTAATAAAAAAATAATTTTTTAAAGTTTTAATAAAAAATTATAATTTATTGTTTTATTTTGTGAATGAAACTTTTTAGTCCCACATCGTGGAGTTTCCAATTTTTAGTAGTTTTAAGAAACTATATAAAGCTTTTAGTCCCACATCGGGGAGTTTTTCTTCTTAAGTTGTATTTGTCAATTATATAAAGAAATTCACTACTTTTGTAAAATCTATGGGAAAGAGGTTGCTCTATATTTTAGAGGGACCCCTAAGGGAAAATATTTTATAGCGGTTTTTAAGCATTCGCGATTTTCCTTAACGGTTTTTTCGGAGTTGCCAAGCTCAAGTTGAGCATCTACTACATATGCTAGTAGTAGGTGTATTAGGGTGTTTTATCCTGGAGATATCCGTCCTGTGAGGGTTATAGCATCACTCTTGAGTGTAGCCGGGCGCTAATGTCTTAAGGACAGCGTGTTGAACACGTGACTCACTCTATTTTCCAAAGTTTTGCCTTGTTGTTGTTGCGGAGATACGGGGAGCTTGTTCGTTTCGTCAAAGCAATCACTTCCATTATAAAGGAGCTAAGTATCAATAACTTTTGCTTATTTGATTTTTCTTTGTTTTTGATTATTGCACCCAACAATTATTACGTCAAGGAACAGGTGTCAGGTTTAGTTTCCAAATTGTCCATAGCTGTACTGAATTGGCGTCTGCAGTTTCAGTCGGCATTTTCCTATTTACCATGTAGTGAAGCTGTATATATGTTTGCAAATCCTGGACATTTCACTGCTTTGTCAACAAGTTTAACTTCGTCACTTGCTTTGTTATATACATGGTTACATTTCTATATGACTATATCTTTTTTTCTTGATTGGTATTGCTGTAGAGTTTGTATGAATTTCTTCTTCTTTTGTTTGCTTAAGTTTTTTTGTTTTCTGTTCTTTAGTATGGTGCAAGGTACTGACGACCAAGATGCAGAGGTTTGTTTTTTGTTACATACCTCTTAGTCTTGAGTGCAGTCATGTTACATCCATGCAAGATAATTGATGCGTTAATCTGCTCATCACTAATTAAGATTTCACTTCTTAAATGCATTCTTGCCGAGTGGATTTAGTTTTATGATTTAGTGCACTGAAGTTATGTTACCTCAAACGGAGCAAAATTGTTTATGACATCTGCCAAAGTCTGTACTGGGATATTACAATTTACAACAAACATTGAGTTGAAGCCTTTATTAAATAATGACGTGATTCATCGAGATATAAATAGAATATTACTAACAATTTTTACGTTTGTTTGCATAGCATGAATGCACCAGCGACGGTGAGCTGGAGGGCATGACAGATCTGCTTGAGGTAAGAATATGGAAATTCTTTCCCTTTCAACTGGTCTTTCCCTTTGAATAATTTTTGAGTTAAGCCTTAGTAGTACGGGCCAACAGATTACTTTGAACGTAATATGAATCTTGGCGGCTTGATTTTTAGATCTGCTCTTTTAGATTTAAGGTTTGGTTGAAAAAAGTAGTGTTAACCTTATCCATGAATGTCAAAAGATGTTTGGTTGCATTAATTCAAGGTTAGATGATATTTTATGACTTTATAACAGCTACAGGAAGAAAAGGTAATCAAATGGGATAAGCTGGATGCTGTACTTATTTGGGTTATGTATGTATATAATTTAAATTGCGAACCATTGTCAGAAATTCTGATGAGGAAGGTTCTTATGTTTGTCCAACAGAAACGTTGCGAGGAATTGGAAAGGCTTGATAAGGAGAGGCAAGCAGATGTAAGGAAGTGTATTTTGGTGTAAATTATTGCTTAATTAGTTTGAATGAATTTTTCATTATAGTTATAAAAACTTACTACGGAAGTGATTTTTTTTTATATATATAAAAGGAAGTTGGCCTAAAGATGACGTAGAGTACGGCCAAATGCAATGAGAAAGCATTCAGGTTCGGTGAGGTTCACCATTCCCCTAATGTGGGGTTTAGATTGTAAGGAGGAGAATAGGGAGGTGGAGATTAGGGAGCCAAATAGCACTGCCGAGCGAGAAACTCGCCTACAAGTAATATCTAACTCGAACAATTCCTTTTTTATTGCCTAGGTCATTCCTTTCTCTGAACCTAGGAAAACATAAGATAGACACCATGAATTGTCATTCCATTTACCATAAAATACATGCATGGGGATCTGACAAACCATATTTGGATAAACCACAGGCAAAGCTGCTTGCACCACAGGATCAGCTTATGCATTTCAGATTATTTAGGTAAAAAGCTTGTTTAAGTTCGTAGGTTTTAAGAGTCCCTAGCCTAGATGTTGGAAACGTATTGTCTTTTATGCTCTTCTAAAACTTCTTAGTTCTTAGCTCATGATTTAAATCTGCAAGTTTTTTCTTCCCGTTTTCAAGAATAATTCGACAGCGTTTTTGAGGCAGAGGAAATGAAATCCTAGGATCCTTCAATTAATTAATCAATCATTTGCAAGTAGCGGGAGTAATTGCTTATCGAGCTTTGCTAAGAGGAACTGTGATAGGCTGGCATATATAATTCTTAATGATGTGCCCAATATGTACAAATATTGAAAAAGAAAAATGTTGAGTATACAGTGGTGGTAGTGAGGTTAGCTTGAATTACACTGCTCAATATTGATAAGGGCCATTTGAGACGTGCAAACCAAAAATAGATGATTTGAATTATTGAAGGCATTAATTGAATCTACAATATGATGTAGTTTTATATTTGTAGAAATATTGAAGATACTAAGTAGTTTCATCCTTACAACGTAAGTGAAGACATGGAGAATCAAGGATAAGTGAAAAGGTATCCCTGAATACTCAGAGACCGAACAACGGAAGCTTGAGAAAATGATGGAGTTTCTCATAATGAAATTGGAAAAGCTTGGTCGGAAGGTAAAAAGGAAATGAAAACTCACATATTTTCCACGGAATAAATAAATCAATTAAATCTACACATATTTCCTACCTTTTCTTTTCTCCGCATATTTAGTGCATCCAGATGGGGCACCGAAACATTAAATCAAAAATGCATCCCACGGGCACCGAATCAAAAATAAAGTTAAAAGGGAAAAAAATGCTAACCGATAAGTAAAATGTAGACGTGTTAGTAAATAACCAAGGTCCAGAATTATCAGAAAATCTTATAATAAACTAGTGTAGGTTATGTAGGTAGTCAAACAATCGACAAAAATAAAAAAACATATAATAAATAGAGAATCTTATTAGACCTCGCTTCTATTATCATAATAGATTCCGAAGCGCAGAAGTAATCCTCGTCATTAGAGTCGGCATTTTTGTTCAAAATCTTTAGAGATATCCTCACAATCTGAAATCTGCAATTTAATTTACGATGAATAATATTTTTTTAACTGCTTGCAGCTTGCTAATAGTAGAAAACACAATAACGGTTAAGATAGATTGATAAATTACCTTGCATCGCATGCAGCAATATTTATTCGGATGATCAGTTAAACTTCTGTCACACACTTTACAATAAGCACCATCCTTGTATCGTTTAATTATTGATCCTGATCGAGGATTCAAAAATATGACTCTTGCACCAGATAACAGATAAGTCTAAATAAGATAAAAATCAACGAATTAGTGATTTTGTCCAACAAAATAAAAAGAAAGGAGTCAAATGGAAGATAAAACTGAGATGAAGAACATACTTGAATTTCAGAGCAGTCGAAGTATTTTTGCATATCATCGATCCGAACCAGATTCCACAAACATATTTTTTAATCTTAAGACTTCGATGAAGAAAATGCGGCGACAAAGAAGAAATACAATGCTGGCAAGTAGGTTTACGACAATCAATACAAAATAAATTTATTTCGTTTTTTCTCATATTTTGATGATCAAGGCATGTGCCGAAAAATTCACTCTGTAACAATTCTTTCATCCATTCTTCCATTTTGGTCGTTCTAGTACTCTTTCCCTGGCCACAAATTAAGAAGAACAGATTTAAAATCAATGAATAATTACCTTAGAAAATCACAATCAAACTGTACAAAAAGTAAAATAAAAAAGAACAAATATTTACCGTGTTTTCTCTGCTAAGGAAATCAAGTTTTATACATAACCAAATCATATAAGTTTAGATTTTGGTAAATATAAACTAGCCAATGGTTAAGAACTGTATATTTGGTAAATATAAACTAGTATATATTTAGTTAAGATTCTCAATATACTGATGATACGGTTATTTTTAGGGTTATCTTCTTCTTCTTTTTCTCCTAATTTTGTGAAGTATTCAATATTTCGTTTGTTTTTACTTCGACTAGTTTTTACTATTAGGATTATTAGGATGAACATTCAGAGAAAAATCTAACAGGTCTTTATGTGCGTTTATCATAGAGATATCACTTTTTTCTTTTTATTTTTTTTCTTTCTTGGCAAAACTCAATGGAGAGAAACTTTTAACTTAAAAACAACAAGCGTTGAGATGTCATATACAGATATTCAAATTCTTATTTTTTTTTATTACACATGAGTGCATGATAGTAAGACTCAAAGATTTAGAGCATTTAGAGGAATTCTAGTAGTGGTGGTGTCACAGAAAGAATTATATTCGGCCAAAAATAAGTTGATTGAAGGATTAGGGTTTAATCACTAACTAAGTGAGTTACTGCTTTCTTGTACCGGTAGAACTACAATTCCTGGAATAAAGAGTTCAATTAGTTTCCTCCAACATTTTATCAATAAAAACTTTCTCCCTTGTTTTTCACAATTTTTAGACTTTGAAACCATATTCTTTGAAACCATATTCTTTTGCCAGATTTAGACTTTTACCATATTCTTTTGCTAGCTTCAAAAATAAGACATGAATATCTTATAAGAAACGATGACATGTCAGATGAAGTTTCTTATATGCGAACAAACATGAAGTTTGTATTAGTCGTATGAAAAATGTGTGTAACAATGTTGATGAAAGTGGTGTGAGCTTCACATGCATGGCCCAAATTGTAAAACTTGGGTGGTTCAATGGTAATATTATGAGTCCGATTAGCACACATTGTTACTGTTTGCCAAACTTTACTTAAAGTTCTTATAAATTTCTGATCATACAAAATGCTCAACAGTCAAATTCAAAATTAAAAAGAAAAGAAAAAAAAAACAAGAATCAAAGGAGAAAGTAACAATAACACCTACATTAAACATGTGGAGTTCCACAGTTCTGCGCTATTTCTCCACATGTCTATAATGAGAAAGACAAAAAGAATATATAGATCAACATTTGGGGAGATCAGATGGGGGAGGTGGAAGTTTCTGATTAGGGAGTTTTCCATCCAAGACGATCCATGCCATCTTCAAACCCCATGATGTGTGAACCTCCAAATGACAATGCATAAACCAAACACCTGGATTATCAGCTAAGAATCGAATTGCAACCCAGCCACCAGCTGGCACACCGACAGTGTTCCGTTCAACTGGATCGACAAGATTGAATTTGGCAGGGTCCTTGTTGGAATCAAAATTACCAAATCCACTGCCAACAATATAGAAATTGAAACCATGGAGATGTAAAGGGTGACTTTCTGCACCAAGAATGCTGGTATCTTGCATCACTAGCTCAACTTCTGTGTTATAGGGAAGTACCACCACTTTTGTACCATGGCTCACTAATGTGTTATTAGGTGCAGTGCCGGTGTAGTTGAAAGGAAAAACTGGGTTACCAGGGAAATCAGTTGTGTATACACCCTTTGATTGGTTAAAGAAATGGGCTTGTAATAATGCAGTGGTTGGCATTGTGAAAGATACGTTGTTCACTGAAGCTGCAAATTTGGTTGTATTAGTTGGTCCTTGGCAAACTTGGTTCTTTGGACATGGGTTCGTACCCAAACCGACCGTGAAGAAAAATCGTCTGTTGATTTTCTGAGGGACATTAGCTGGGAAGCGAGTAGAGGCTAGACTACGAAGTGTGTTGGAAAATTTGGTTGCGAAAGATGTGTCATTGAGTTTAGGAAGAGTTGGTCTAAATACGGGAAATGACTTTGTATTAGAGGTAGTCTTGTTTTTCTTTGATGTGGGATGTTCGTATTCGAGAATAGCAGCGGTTGTGGTATTGTCGAAGGTACCTAGGCCTGTTGCATAAGGTCTAGCTTCCATGAGGAAAGTGGCATTAGGGAAATGAGGTTTTGTCTTGAGAAGTACATTAGTTGTTTGCCCTGGAGTAATGAGGAGTGTTTCCGTGGTGAACGGCTTTATATAAGACGCATCAACGTCAACGATAGTGAGAGTATGATTAGCAATGCTGAAGAAGAGTTCATCATTGAGCGCAGCATTGATAAGACGCAAAAGATATGTTTTTCCTGGTTTCACCTTCAATCTGAATGTATCTGCAACAGGATTCACAATAACTTCAATCTTAAATTTAAGTAAGAATTTCAAGTTTAGCTAGCCGCAGAGAATTAAGTTGGTATACCTTGAGCAGAGCAGTTGTACAAGGGTCCAGGAAGTCCATTAAAGGTGTAGGCATCAGAAACATTAGGACCTCCTCCAGTCCTCATAGCCTGGTTTACAATTGCTTCAGTGTCTGTGTTAAACCACTCTCCTGAAAATTATACAAACAAAATCAAAACCTTAAATCTATGATAGTTTGATGGATATCAATCTGTGTCAAAATTGAGTTAATTGGCTTGATAATTTACCGAAAATGATGGGTACGGCTTCCAAGTCGGGTTTGGGAAATGGGTAAGGAACGTTTCGCTTGGGTAGTATAACAATGGGTCCATATAAAGTTGACCTTAACCATGAGACATGAGCATGCCACCAAAGGGTTCCTCTTTGCCCAACAATTGTGAAATTGTAAACATAACTCTGTCCTGTCTGAATAGGACATTGAGTCACATATGCAGGTCCATCTGCCCATCCGCTTCGAAGCTGTCGAATTCCATGCCTGTAAACAAGATCACAAGATATTAGTATCTAATATTTATTCTGCTCATCGATAAAAAAAAAAAAAGAATTGGTTCTGCTCGTAATTATAGCCAAAGGTACATACCAATGAATGGTGATATTGTCTTTGACATGGTTAACCACTTTAACAACGACACGATCACCTTCCCTGGCGATAATTCTTGGTCCCGGAAACTGTCCATTTACTGTCACAATAGTCTTAGTGTGACATAACCTTGTCACCTTCTGCAACTTAATCTGCACAAATAAAGACGAGTACAAACTATAACAACATATTCGTTAAGGACAATAAGCATACAAATGAAACGTAAAACTTTATATATACTGAACTAATGAAACGATCACATACATCGAATTGGTAGTGTCTAGTGACACTTGATGAAGCTGCATGGTTCTTAGCTAATACAAGCTCAGGCGAAAACCACAGAAAAGTTACCAAAACAAAGAGCAAAGTTGCAGCTTTAGTAGTTTCCATTGGCAGTACTATTGAGCAAAACAAGTGCTTTTGAGCTCAATGAACTACAGTGTATATTTGAAAAGGTACTTGATGAAGTGTTTGATATGGAGAACCATGAAAAGTAGAGACCCTATATATAATGAGTTGAACTGAATTTGTTTGGTTGATTAGGTGAATGTTGTTATGGATTCAAAAGGGAGAAGAGACTAGAGATCAAATCGGTGCCAAGTAGCTAACTGGTTTCTTCAAATGAACATTTTAGTTAAGATGCCACTTTCAAGGGTCCATCCTCTAGACAATATCTAACTTTAGAGTGTTGCAAAGTTAATATCACATTTAATCATTTTAGCTTTACAATTCTGACTTTCTTTTGCTCATTTTAAAAGCTATATTTTTCCTTAAAACACCTTTTCGATATTTTTATTTTTGCTCGGGGAAAATGTTATCTTATTTCTGGTAACTTTCTCTTGTGATGATTTGATCAGACACCAATTTTCTAGTTAGTTTTCTAAATTTTTTTATCATTTTAAACAAGATATTATATTGGTTGGTGCTGATGTTAAGTTTAGTTATCTTTGTTTCATTATGATAACGATGGTTTGTTATTTGTTGTTCAAGTTTAGCTTGCCTACTAATAATTTTAATTATTTGGTTGTTATTGTTGTTGTTGATGTGATATTATTTTCAATTCAAAGTTAGCTTTAGATTCTACCGTCTTTGATTGTAACTACAAGAGATGGTGACGATACAATATTCACAGCCACGGAACACTCATGCATGTAGCAAATTCCACATCTCCTAAATGTGTTCGCTGCCCTAGTCTTTGACATCAAATTCTAGCTTGCACCTCGTGCATTCATCCTAAGTTAGATGCATGTTGGATGGACAACCCGTTAGGGTGAACACTTGATATTTCAGCGCTCACCTTTAGAATTGGGTGCCACATACGGCCTTCATGAGGGGACCCTTAAATGTTTGTATTTTGGCACTAGGTGAAAAAAATAGTGATTTTTTGTTGGGACAAAGGTTGGAAAAAGTTGTTGTTGTTGGTACATTTCACTGTCATCTAAATCTAACTTGGCATATCTTCTTGTCTATACGAGTGATAGATATGCATGCATCTCTATTCTCCATGGATAGATGCTAGCTCCACATCAATATAAGGCAGTTAAGGTATGGATGAAACTCATCCCGCACTCCTGTAAGTTGAGCTTTCCCCGTCACCATACCAATAAAAGAGTTTGTTTTTTTGTTTAGTCTTATCACGTACACGTGACCAACACTCCTACTGTATTTTAGAACCTGTTAGGTTCTCTCAATCAGGTGCAATACTGCCCTGATTGTCTTATTTTGTAGGCCAAACAAATAAGCTGCAAAGTTTTGTATGTACCAACAAAGAGCAACATAATTATACTCTTTTCAGCACCTTTTACACTTTTCAATGATTCAATCACTATTAAAATGCAACAGCATATGAAATTTGTCCCTAAGCTCTAGCACTGGTCCATGTGAAGGTGAAGTCCATGTAGAATACCCTTTAAACCATGGCCCAAGAGACTTGGGTACTAATTGGTAACAGATTACGTATTAACAGGTGTCTCTTTGGTAGAATGGTAAAATCGCTAAATAATAATAACAACGATATAAGTTGATCAGTATGTTCTGGGCCGGCACATCCTGCTCTTGAGTGCTAATTCCTTACATGTATGAACCCAATCAATTGTTATATAGTATAAACAAACAAGAATTTTTGATAAAACAATAGATTCATTTTTATTTCTTGAAGAGAAATCACAATTGAATACAGAAAAACAACAATATCACAAAACACAAACTCACTCTTTCATCAATGGACAATGGGCAAATTTAAGTTAAAATTGTTAAATTGAAGTTAGAAAGAATCGTATATTCTTTGCTGCAGCCGATTTTGTTAGTCAAATGATGAAAAGCTTAACATTTGGGAAGATCAGAAGGTGGAGGTAATAGCTTCTGATTAGGGAGTTTCCCATCTTGTACAACCCAAGCCATTCTCAAACCCCATGTTGTGTGGACTTCTAAATGGCAATGCATAAACCATACACCTGTGTTGACACCAAAATGAACAGAAATATTAGTATTGGAACCAGAACTGAAAGGAGATTACCGGTAAATATAATTCATAAAATTGAATGTACCTGGATTGTCAGCAAGGAATCGTATGGCGACCCAACCACCAGAAGGAACAGAAACTGTGTTCCGTTCAACAGGATCGACGAGATTAAAGTTTTGAGGGTCAGTATTAGAATTGTAGTTTCCAAACCCTTGTCCTACTACATAGAAATTGTATCCGTGAAGATGCAGTGGATGGCTTTCAGCACCCAAAATACTTGTATCTTGCATTATTACCTCCACACTTGTGTTAAATGGGAGCACCACCACTTTGCTACCGGTACTAACCATGGTGTTGTTAGGTGGGTTGCCAGTGTAGTTGAATTGTTTCGGTGGGTTTATAGGAAAATCCGTCGTGTATACGCCATTAGATTGTCCAAAGTAGTGAGCTTGTAGAAGAGCCGTGGATGGAAGTACGAAAGAGATATTATTCACAGCGGCTGTGAACCTCGTTCCGTTGGGTCCTTGACAAGTTTGGTTTTTGGCGCATGGTTGGGTACCTAAACCAACTGTGAAAAAGAATCTCTTCTGTACAGTCTTTGGGACGTTACAGGGGAATTGTGAATTCGCAAGGCTACGGAATTTCTTAGCGAAGTTGGTGGCAGCTATAGTATCATTAAGAGCAGGAAGACTAGGCCTGAAGAGTTGGAGTTTCTTGATGGAATTTGATGAAGAGAGTAGTGGTGAATGATATTCGAGGAATCCAGCGGTTGTGGTATTGTCGAAGGTTCCAAGGCCAGTGACATATGGTCTAGCTTCCATGAGATAGGTGGCTTTGGGGTATTGAGACTTGGTTGTGAGGAGAACATTAGTTGTTTGACCTGGTGTGATGAGAATTGTATCGGTTTTGAATGGTTTAATGTACACAGCATCGGCGTCAACAATAGTGAATGTGTGATTGGCGATGCTGAAAAAGAGGTCATCGTTAAGTGCAGCATTGATCAAACGTAGAAGATATGTCTTTCCTGGTTCAACCTTCAACCTCAATGTATCTGTCAAATCACAGAACCATATTTAAGAATAATCAAAATTTGAGCAAAATTCTGGTGATGTATGTGCATCTGGTGTATGTACCTTTATCTGAGCAATTATAATGAGGACCGGGAAACCCATTCATGGTGTAGGCATCAGAGACATTGGGGCCTCCTCCGGTCATAATAGCCTGGTTAACAATTGCTTCAGTGTCGGCATTGAACCACTCACCTGAAATTCGAAGCCGCCATTCATGAATATATACTCAACTTTTAATTAATGTAGAATTAGAATATATATGCTAAGACTCCATTTGTTTGGATATACATACCGAAAATGACAGGGGGAAGCTCCTTGTAGGGTTTGACGAAGGGGTATGGAACGTTGCGCTTGGGGAGGATGATGATAGGACCATATAAGGTAGATCTCAGCCATGAAATATGGGCATGGTACCATAAAGTTCCTCTCTGACCAGTAATGGTGAAATTGTAAACATATGTCTGGCCTGTCTGAATGGGGCACTGGGTAACATAAGCAGGACCATCTGCCCACCCAGTCCTTAATTGTCGAATACCATGCCAATGAAGTGTGATATTGTTCTGAACATGATTCACCACCTTTATAACCAAACGATCACCTTCTCTTGCAACGATTCTTGGCCCTGGAAATTGTCCATTTACCGTCACAATGCTCTTTGTGTGGCACAAACGTGTTACGTTCTGCATCTTAATCTGCAAAAACACCAAGTAAAAGATATACTACTCAAATCTTACAAACAAATACGACTCAAGAAACCAGGTTTAACTAATTATTTGTTTTCATTTCTAAATTAGTTGGTGCAAGTAAGTTACGTACATCGAATTTGTAATGCCTGGTTATACCTCCTTGTTCTTGAGCAAGTACAATTGTCGGACAAAGAAAGAAAACATTCGCCAAAAATATGAAAACTCCCATAAAAACTAATGCTGAACCCATTTCTATACCTAGCTATAGATCTCTTCTCTCTTAATCAGTTATACGATTCCAAATGTAAGAGATCGAGTTAGCTATACAGATTGGTAATGGCTATATCATGTTTGTGAAGAGTTGGTTCATTTATATAGAAAATGAATGAATTAATTAAGTTTTGAAAAACAGAAATTCTTTGTGGTTGATTGATGTGATTGTCATTAGGTGTTAACCTCGGAATGTTAGTCATAGAAGTAAGAATGTTGGTGTGGCTGAACTTTGGAGTGCTGCTAAAGGGATGAACGTATATATTTTTAAATTAGAGAAAATGTATGATCCTTTGTCATTTGTCTATCTGTTAACCTCATCTATCAAGTTTTGTGGAGAGAATTTTCCTTGCAGCAGACTATCATGACATAGTGAGATAGATGTTTGTAACCAAATTGTTTTTCACTTAACGTCAAAGTAAATATGAAAAATCCATCGAATCATAAGTCGTCAAGAACAAATAATTAATTCTTAGCTCATTTAATTGAACCATGCATGAAAGATTTGGTCATTAGCCAAATGACATGTGCATCTTGCATAAAGCCAACTTAGCTAGCTAGCTAACTAGCCAATTATTGACGAGTGGGAAAATTGCACGCACTTGTCCTTACAGTTCCGCCCATGATTACAATTATGGGTAATTTAGAGTGCCTGAACCGAGAATAATTAGTCAATACTTCCACATTGTAGGTCACTAGTTTGAATCGTTGCCCAGACCAATTCAAAGAAAATAATGATCTAGTTTCTAGAAACATGCTAATTAATAATTAGTTAAGTAACCATCTTATTCGTTGATTAAGATTAGAGAAGAAGCAGTGGTAATAAGTCCATATACATTTATGGACCTAACCAAATAAAAAAGAGAAAATAAAGACATGATACCCAACTTTTTCTAGATAAAAAACCCAAATGCTTTTGAATGAAGAAAAGAAATAATTAAGATTGATTGAAAAATGGCAGTTCGTTTTCAGATTCTCAACACACAAAGATTGAGCTTCACAATTGTTTGCTGTTCATCCTTTCACCGCTTATTCTGGAGTTCCCTGCTTAAAGATCACCCCTGTCCTTGTTGTTAGTCTTCTTGTTCAACTAATAGATAAAATGAATTATATAATCTTTGCTATTTTCTGCCCGAGTCTTTTTCAGTGACAAAGAGCTGTTAACGTGTGCTCTCCCATAACCAGTGAAAGGCAACCCAAGATCTCCAACTTCTTTTGGAAGCTGAACTTTTCAGATCATAAGGAATGATGCTTCCCATTTTTCATGTACCTATTACCGCGAATGACCGACCTGCACCTATATACGCATAAGCTTTACTTGGTTAAAAACATGATCTCCAACTTATTATTCAAGCTGAATTTCTCAGATCATAACCAATGATCTAGTCCTTTTTCGTGTACCTACTCTCAATGATTTCTCATTCCATGTATAGAAAATCAACAGGCAATCGACTATTGATCGTATTCCGAACCAGCGTCAAGTAAGATCGTACACCGACTACCGGCGTTAATAATAAGAGAGTTACGTCCTTAAGCAACCGGCGTCGAGTAGTAATCGACTATCGTATTCCGACCACCGCATGAGTGACTTTTGTGGATGTTGAGGTGGAAGAAGGATTATTAACGGGACCCACCACAAATTTGACCAAGTCAATACTAGATTTAAATGCATGGACCTTGGGACCGGAAAAAATTTGTTCCCAAGGGCTGTTTCTCATGGACCTATTTGATACAATCCTGGGAGTTAGGCGCAGGCCCGAAAATTTTCTATTCACATTGGCAGGTCTGAAAGAGACGGACAACAAATGAAGTATGCAAAATTATATTAATCAACTCTGTGATTAACACAGAAAAAGCAAATGCTGCAAATTAATACATTTAGCCGGGAAAAGTTTTGATCGACGGTCAATCAACCATGGTTTATCTTTCTTGTTGATATCTTACACAATAACTTTTCACAAAACACACAGAAATAAATTAATCAAATTTTTGCATAACCAACTTGAGTACTAATCCCAGATCATGGCCACTGCCATCACTCCCACGCCTAGAAGCACCGAAGCAAACTTAAAAAACGGGGTATTGAAGTAAGAAGGTTTTTGTGGTTTAAAGCCTTTAGAAATAAGATGGTGAATGGCAACATAGATGAAAATTCCAGTGGCGAAACCCGTTGTTATGGCATAAATCCAATCAGCTACTTTTCTATCAGCAGTGGCACCAATACCAATACCTATGCCTACTCCAATTGGACTTGAAACCGCGAATGCAAATGAGTAAGATATGGTTGTAAGGAACTCCCTGTCTGGTAACAACCTGAGCAGTGCAATTCCCATGGCAATGGCTGCAAATATCTTGTGCAGTAATATGGTCCATAAACTTCTCCATGCATCTGCTTTATTATCTGCAAACATTCGTGGTTTTTACATAATCAGGAACATCCACTGATCAAAATTTATCTAACATTTTAGTGATACCACTAATACATGCAGAAAAACGTGTTTAAGATAGGACCCATAAAAGCATTTGACAGTCGGTGAGTAATGTGTTAATCTAATTAGTTTGTTTCAATAATATTGATATATCTGTTTATAAACGGAGTTCACAACACTTCTCTTATATTACTGAGACAAAATCAACCAACAAACACTCATGCTGTAAATATGATGAATTCTTAAGATACAGCAAAGACCGCTAAGTTTTACAAGACACAAATATCTATACCTAACATGGGATCGATATCAATTAGCAGTTAATGGAGTAGTAGAATACCTGGAACTCCAACGGCTATGCCCTCGAAAATTGAATGAAAACAAAGTGCAGCAATCAGAAGCATAGTATCACTAAATGAAGAATTCTTCAACAAAACTTCAGTTGGTTGAAGATGCGTTGACGGCGCAATCGTGTTTCTTTCGAGTTCTTCCATTGACCTTCCATCTTCAACCTCGATTTTAGCATCTCTGTCACTACGAGAGCGTTGTGTGACATGAAATTATACAATCACCTAACATAGTAGAGGCATAACCAAATGATGCAAGCATGAAAGCAAAAGGATAACGATTTTTAGTGAGATCCTTAAAAGTCTCATTCGAATCACTTAAGAAATGCACTAGAGAAGTCCCAAGAAAAATCCCACCAGCAAATTGAGTTCCTAACAGTAAAAAAGTTTCATTCCACCTCAAGTAATATGGAGATACTCCACCTACAAAAGTGGACACCAAAAATATTATAAGACAATATACCTTCACAAGAACTAAACCCTTTCGCACGTCCGATTGGCCCCCGACATCGTCAACATGTTCTTCATCATCAGAATGAGAACTTCCATGACCATTAGCAACTTGAGAGAAAAGCAATGGAATAAGACAGTTGAGAAGAATTAGAATTGCTACTGTGTTGGATTTGAGAGCTAATTTCATGGTATTACAACGTGCCATGGCTGCGCTCTCTAAAGTTCTCCCCTTCGATCTAATTTCTGATTCTCCATACAATTAGTTAAGGATTATTCAGGCAATAACTAGAGAAATGAGGAACTAGATTGATCAAGGTGTAGTACAGAGTTGACTATCAAAGGGTTAGAGATATGAAGATGTAGTACTGTTTTTGACATGTCAAGGTTTGTGAACTTGTACTACACATTCTCTATCAAAAAAAATTAGAAAAAAAAAAATGAGAGAAATTTAATACTTGACTTGCAAAATTAGACCCCTTACCCTACTTCTGCCTGCCACTTAATGTCATTGAATCTTAATGAATAAATAATTGCATATGGATCTGGCTAAAAGGTTTATATATTCTTTTGCTATGTACTTGAGAACAAACAAAATGGACCCTGATAAACATCCATATTAAAAAAATGGACCCTAATAATAAAAATGGCTGCAGACAAAATTCTTGCGCTCATCAATTATACAATTTTTTTTTTTGAAAACTTTAACGAGCAGTTAAAATGTCGTTGTATGACCAAAATCGCTAGCTACTTGGGCACATAAAAGTGAAAAAAAATTGGGTTCAGCGAAAAAGATTTGTGATATTGCTGCAGGATCAGCAGCTGAAATAGATGAAGCACTTAATGTACAACAATGAGTTTCATCTCAAGGTGGAATGTGCGGTAGCTGATAGACACCAAGTTTCAGAGACTAATTAAAACCAGGTAGAAAGGAATGAAACTCAAAACGCTATAGCTGCAGTCTGTATCGTATCTGTTGAGTATAAGTAAACTACCCTATGTCTCGTCTAATTATCTTCTCAACATGAGTTATCTAAATAGAATGTATATGAACCTTAGACTCTCAGCTGGGAGTATACTGCCACACCATAGGAACCATTATACGCGCTGGTAGTTGCATAGTTTTCCTGCCATTCATTAGCTCTAAACATGCGAATTGGGCAAGTTCCTTGTTGCCGCGGCCAGGGGTCAATGCAGTTGGAATGGAATTACACTAGTAGAGAAAACGTACATGGTAAAGAAAGATGGTCATATGTGGATGGATGCAGTAATGAATTTTGACATTAAAAACAAGAAATGAAGACCCCACAACAAGTACAGAGAAATATAGCATAAGCAACACGAATAGATAAATGCTTGAATGGTGATAAATCGAGGGGTGAACACCTGATGCAAAACATGGAAGGGTCCAGATGAGTTCTCCCTCATTGAAAAGCAAGTTAGTTCTTCAAACCAAAATGCAAGACCACGTAATAAAAATTCCCAATTGGTGTTGAGAACGCCGTTTTAGGAGCATCGGATTCTTTCATCTTTACCTGGTTGTAACCACTGTATCCGTCCATGAAAGCATACAATTTGTGGTCATCTGTGGAGTCGACAACTAGGTCGATGAGGGGGAGGGGGAAGTCGTCTTTGGGACACGCTTTGTTGAGATCCAAAATTGAACACAACATCGTATCTTTGGGACAATGTTAGCTAGCCATGTTGGATGATGTATGGGCTTGATATACCCCGCTTCCAACAACTTCGAAACCTCCTATTTAATTTGCTTTTCAATCGCGTGAGAGATTATTCTTCGGGGTTGCTTTACTAGTTTAAATGATGGTGAAGTTTTGAGTTCGTGTGAAACAAGAGCTGGGTTTAGGCCTGGCATATCTTCATATGTCCAAGCAAACACATCTTGAAATTCCATTAACACACCCTCTAATTTCTCTCCCTCTTCTACCGTTAAACCGCATACGATTTGGATTACCTTCGGGTCCTCTGGGGTTCCCAGTTTTAATGGGGTCATCGGTTCTAGACTCCCATTCGTTGTAAAGGTTGGGTATTCCCAATCGTGTTTGGGCTCATTGACAGTCAAGTTCTTCATCTCTTGTATAACTCGTTCCTCTTCCGCTACCATGCTTTCCTCGACAACGTATTGATATTTTGTGTTCCTATTGGGTTGGATACAGCGTCGAAAATACCCCTTATGCTCACTTATTTCTCCTCCACATTCCTTTTTTCCCCCAAAATCATTCTTCGGGGCCGTTGCATCTTGTCTGTTGTAAAAGATAGCTTCGGGAAAAAGATCATTTTCTTCGCTCGTGAATGGGTCCCTCGTAGCTGATACACGTCATTCATTTCCCCTGTACAGGAACTTAAGACACTGATGGCATGTCAAGCTTGCCCAGTTACATGGAAAAGTTCGATCACTTTAATGGGCCCAACCGTGATCTCTATTTGTATTGTCCCAAGGGGAACTTAGGCGCAGGCCCAAAAAAATTTATTTTCTTAACGTCAGGCCCATAATTAATTTTGAATACTGTCGCACCCAAAGTTTTTTAGAAAATGCGTAGTTACTTTATTACCTCAGCGGTTTCTTTTCTCCTCCTCCAAAAACTCTGTAACGGATTTGCAGAGTAAATTTCTTTCTCCATTTAAATCCTAGAAAATCAATTTCATACTCTAAAAAACCAACCTATAAACTACTTACAGTTTACAAATCCTAGAAACAACATTTCGAAAAAGATGAACGAAACACAAACAAAATCAACATTTTATTTTCCTTTGATACTTTCACTTCCAGTTAACGAAAAATAAATGTGGATAACAAGTTTTGCAGTACAAAAATAAATGTGGATAACAAGTTATGCAGTAAATTTTTTTTTGCATAACTAGTTATGTAGGACAAAGAAAATGTGCATAACCAGTTATGCAGTACAAAAAAAAGTGCATAACTAGTTATGCAGATGCATCAAATGTTATGCTTATCATAAATCACTGCGGATGCAAAAAAAATGCATAACTAGTTGTGCAGTACAAAGAAAATGTGCATAACAAATTATGCAGTACAAAGAAAATGTGCATAACCAGTTATGCAGATGCATAACTTGTTATGTAGCACAAGTAAAATAAATGTGCATAACCAGTTATGCAGATGCATTACAAGTTATGCAGTACAAAAAAAAATGTGCATAACTAGTTATGCAGTACAAATAAAATGTGCATAACTTGTTATGTGGCACAAAAAAAATGTGCATAACCAGTTATGCAGATGCATAACACATTATGCAGTACAGAACAATGTGCATAACTAGTTATGCAGATGCATCAAAGGTTATGCTTATCATAAATCACTGCAGATGCAAAAAAAATATGCATAACTAGTTATGCAGTACAAAGAAAATGTGCATAACAAGTTATGCAGTACAAAAAAAATGTGCATAACCAGTTATGCAGATGCATAACTTGTTATGTGGCACAAAAATAAATGTGCATAACCAGTTATGCAGTACAAAAAAATGTGCATAACTAGTTATGCAGTACAAAGAAAATGTGCATAACTTGTTATGTGACACAAAAAAAATGTGCATAACCAGTTATGCAGATGCATAAGACATTATGCAATACAGAACAATGTGCATAACTAGTTATGCAGATGCATCAAAGGTTATGCTTATCATAAATCACTGCAGATGCAAAAAAAAAAATGCATAACTAGTTATGCAGTACAAAGAAAATGTGCATAACTAGTTATGCAGTACAAAGAAAATGTGCATAACCAGTTATGCAGATGCATAACTTATTATGTAGCACAAGTAAAATAAATGTGCATAACCAGTTATGCATGTGCAATCAAAGACAATAGAAACTCAAAATCCCCAGATTTAAATCGCAGATTTTAAAACAGAAACCCTAGTTTTATTGAGAAGATTATTCAGAAAAGGATTTGGGAAAAGATTTAACAAAGAGAAAGATATTTTCGTGGTCTAGAGAAAGATTTGACAAAGGGAAAGATCCAAATGTTAAAAACGAAGAATCAGAGTTCACCATTATTTTCTTCTCGCTTCTCTCTGTTCGTCTCTTGAAGAAAAGGGTAGTTTGGCCTTTTAAAAACTGAGATGCAAAATTTCAGAAAATTGTGGGTCTGCTACGATTTTTTGACGGGAAAATGGGTGCGCGCCTGAACTTTTCTGTCCGTAGGTTTGACAGTGGTGGAAGTTGAGAAAATGGGTCTTTCTGTAGTTTTCACTTGTCCCAATGGTCTTCTATCTTTCTCCGCTGAAGTCTTGTATTTCGGTATTGAAATGTTTGATTGCGACTGGTGGGATGCGTAACCGAAGAATAGTATCTTGAGAGATTAGGTTCAATGAGGCGCCAGTGTCCACAAATTCCCGGTTAAGGGTCTTCTTTCCTACCCCGAATGTGATGAGTAGGGGGCGCAAATGCCCTGCTTCGACCATCCGATCTTTTTCCGAAAAGGTGATCTGTTTTGGAAAATGTTTTTCTATGTATTCGTGGGGATCTTCCCCGGTAAAGATGTTTAGGATATGCATGCAGGCCAACTCTTGTTGGTGTTCAGTGAGCTTGATCTCTTGGAAGAACTTAGAAAACACTTCCCGACACCCCTCTCGTACAACCCTGTCTTCCGGCTCTTCTCTCCCTCCTGCTCCAAAAGAACATTCTACCTCGGACTCTTTCCCGACACACATGGGATCTGAACCTTCCTTTCTTCGTTGGTGTTCTACTAAAGCTACATGATGATTTTTCATTAGGTAATTGATAAGCAGGTTTGTCTTGACCCCGCTCCCCGGGTTGTGATTTTTCCGGACTCATGTTCGTGATGCATTGGTACCAATGTAGTCAATATCGGCCGTATCGGCCGATATATCGGAGATATTTCGGATATCGGCCCAGAACGATACGATAAGAAGGATATCGGGGATACGATATTCGCCCGATAATATCGGCCGTATCGGTCGAATATCGGCCGTTTCGGTCAAATATCAGCCGTATCGGTAGATACGAAATTTTCCTACATTTCCCGATATGAGACGGTATTGGTCGTTTTCTATAAAGGCTAAGGTTGATTTTGGTGAAGAAAGTCTTCCAGGTGGTAGTAGAGGTGCATGTAGCTCTCGAAGCAAGTTACTAAAGTTACTCTTTTGTTTTTTTGATAAAATTGATGTTATCTATTATATCTTATCCGAAAATGTGTGGAGAAAATGTTTAATATAAAATTATAGTCTCTAAATCTAGAACCGATATTATACCGATATTTCAACGATAATATCCCCGATATAAAATCGTACCAGTGTATCGGTCCCGACCGAGATGAACCGATATCCGATATTAACTACATTGATTGGTACCGAGGACTAGTCCCCAGTAAACACCCTTAAATTACTATAGGGTAATAAGGAGACTAATCCCAATACACAATACAATTATCTGGAGAGCTCTATCTCTTTCTGGGAGGAATTCCTCCTTTTATAGGCAAAGCCTGTCATATAAATACCGTACACGTGTACCCTAATATCTTTTTTAGTAAGTCTTCTATTATTAACCCTACACATGTAGTATTACAGGTGGGATTATTTAGACACCCACAAGTCATCATCTTCAGGACACCCTATCTTTGGGGCAGCCTTCCTTTGGGGTAGTTCATCTGTGACATTAGCGATAGTGACCCGGCATTGTTAATGGCAACACCGGGTCACGCTCGGGGTCTCCACCATTATCCTTGGGCTTGGTTAAATTCCCACGTTTACACAAACAAAACAACATAGTGTCAAGAAAAGAAAAATCATGCAGCCCAAGGGTTATGTACCATCTGCAAAATAGCCGAAACGGTCACTAGCGAAGCCGGCCTGGCCAGTATCCACTACCACCGACCCAAAAAAATGGCTCCACAAGTTTTGCTTTCTAAGTTATTTGACACACAAGTATCGACAATTATATTAACAATAAAATATCTTTCTCTACGGTCTGTGGATCCTGGCGAAACTCGTAGACCGTTAAATTTTTGTCTATAATATTTATGTTTTATTCGTGTTCTATCCCTAATTTAATTATCATCATCATCAGATCAATCCGTTTTATGCCTAAAAAGTAATTTTTAAGCACAAAATATAAAAGCTAAGCATATCCCTGCCCCTCCTTCTTCCGCCTATCTTGAGAAAACACAGATACATATTTCACGGGGAAAGAAAAACGATGGCGGCAGAATCTTCTTCTAGCTAGCTCGGAAACTAAAGAGATAAGGCGTGAAACAGATTTTAACAGGTCGGCTTTGATCGGGTGGACAAGTATTGAAGAGGTGGCCAATACTGTCACGCCCTATGTTTCTGAAGTGATTAAAAAGTGTAGTCACGGTGGTTATAAAAGTGCAAGCGAAGTGTTCGAAGATTATAAAACCTTCAACGTAATAATAATTTAGATACCAATGTCTTTTCGCTTGCCTAAACCTAATTCATTAAAAATTTATTATTATTATTCCTAATTGAGATTTCTTTTGTATTATCTTTTTACATGCAGGCTATTCGTAAAAAATTGGTAGAGGAAAAATTCAAGGATCTTGTTGAAAGATATGTTTATGAATACATTTATCGCTACGCAGTGTGGACTCATGCCCAGGTGATTTCCATGTCTTATCTTTAGCTGCATGTTATATACTTCAATGAAACATCAGTAATGCACTTTGTTTTGTTTTTTTTTTAATGATGGCCGGAAAACAGATGCTTTGTTATTAGAATCTGGTGGTGAACTTCAGAATCAGCACAGGGATTGGATCCGTTGTCAGATATTGAGAGCTGAATTTAAAATGGAGCGTCTTCTGTCGGACTCCCTGGAGTTTTTTTACTATGTATGGGACTACATGATGAATCAGTTAGACATGGATGCTCAGTGGTTAATAAATAAACAAAAGGATGAGAGGTCCATGCATTTCAAGAAGAAATATCTGACTGATTTCCAGTTGGTAAAAAGATAAGAGACTTCAGAGGTATTTCAAAATAATAGGCTGGTGTCATTATTATTATTATTTTTTTATTTTTTTTAGGCATTGTCACGTGTAACATGTATGTGAAACCAACCTATTTTATTTTTGAAGCGGGGATAGTATTTTTTTAGTGTTGATACTGATTCTTTTTGTTTAGGAGCTGGAGTCTGAAATCTCTCGTATGAAAGGAGATCGGGTTTTGCGATCTACTTGTTATACGACATTGGCCAATGTAGAGGATCAATTTCAAAGGCTGGAAAGGGCATTTATTAGACTGCTACCCGAGGGCGACGAGGATCTTGCAAAAAAGTTGGTTGACGAATATACAGGCAAGCTGGAGCAGGTCCGGAAAGAGGAGGAGGAACATTAGAAGGCGCGAGCTGTTGCTAAGTGGAAGAGGAAATGAGGAAATGAGGAAGAATATAAGAAGGCACGGGCTGTTGCTAAGTGGAGGTTATGATCTCTTCTTTCTTTCGTAAAAAACTAGCTTTTAATTTGATTTCTGCCTTTCATTTTATAGTACAATCAAATTCTTTAGGAAAAATAATAGATTTATGCCTCTGTTGGGACATTTATGCTTTTTGAGTTGTCTAACTCGGTAATTTCTATTTACATTGTTTTGAATACGAATTTTTTACCATGTGGGTGTGGCTGGACGTACTATTACCAGCACCAGTTTAACTTGCATACCCAAGACATCCAACGATAGGACATTTAACTCAGCCAAGCCAGATTCAGATCCCAATTTAAAAAACAAGTGTTAGTTTATTCAACAAGCGAGTAAAATACTGGTTTCACATTCCCGAGAAGAGGTGTATTGGTTAAGGTTGTTACATTGCTTATAATGTGAGACACCAGCAAGAATTTTACCCCTGTTGGTGTGAGAAAGTTCATAAGCTTCCTGTGAGTCTTTTTTCCATCTAAAGGACATTGTTGTTCCTCAGTTGATGGTAGATTCAAATTAATTTCATTCTCCAGCATGTAGTTGGCAAAAAAACAAGTGATCCTAGAAGTATTGCAGAGATTCTGTATTACCAACATCAATATTAATCCCAGATCATGACCACTGCCATCACTCCCACGCCTAGAAGCACCGAAGCGAACTTAAAAAACGGGGTGTCGAAGAAAGAAGGTTTTTCTGGTTTGTAGCCTTTAGAAATAAGATGGTGAATGGCCACATAGATGAAAATTCCAGTTGCAAAACCCATTGAAATGGCATAGATCCAATCAGCTACTTTTCCTTGGGTAGTGGCATCAATACCAATACCTATGCCTACTCCAATTGGACTTGAAATAGCGAATGCAAATGAGTAAGCAATTGTTGCGAGGAACGGCCTGTCTGGTAACAACCTGAGCAGTGCAATTCCCATGGCAATGGCAGCAAATACCTTGTGCAGTGATATGGTCCACAAACTTCTCCACGCATCTGCTTTATTATCTGATAAAATTTGTGGTTATAAGCATAATCAGTTCCGATGTCTAAACAACCATCGTTGAGAGGTAATAACACCAATAAACACGTACAAAAATGCGTTTACCGCAGAATTGCTTGACTAAAGAACTTTGTGTAACATGCACAACTTGTAGACATTAAATCAAACAACTAACAGTCATGATGAAGTTATGACATGACAACCTCTCAAGATAAAGCAAAGACAGCTAAGTTATGACAAAAGTCTCTACCTAACATGGGACCAATATCAATTAACAATTAATGGAGTAGAAGAATACCTGCAACTCCGATGGCTATGCCTTCGAAAACAGAATGGAAACAAAGTGCAGCTATCAGAAGCACAGTATCACTAAATGAAGAACTCCTGAATAAAACTTCAGCTGGTTGAAGATGTGCTGAAGGTGCAATCCTGTTTCTTTCTTGTTCTTCTACATCAACTTCAATTTTAGCATCTCCGCTACTATGAGAGCGTTGTGTGACATATAAAATTATACAATCACACAACATAGTAAAGATATAACCAAATGAAGCAAGCATGTAAGCAAAAGGATAGTGATTTTCGGTGAGATCCTCAAAAGTTTCATTTGAATCACTTAAGAAATGCAATAGAGAAGTCGCCAGAAAAATCCCACCGGCAAATTGAGTTCCTAACAATAGAAAAGTTTCATTCCACCGCAAGAAATATGGAGACACTCCACATACAAAAGTGGACACCAATAATACTATAAAACAATAAATTTTCACAAGAATTAACCCCTTGGAACGCACGTCCGGGTGCGCCCCAACCTCGTCAACATGTTCTTCATCTTCATCATGAGAACCTCCATGACCATTAACAACTTGAGAGAAAAACAATGGAAAAACACAGATGAAAAGGATTAGAATTGTTACTGTGTTGGATTTGAGAGCTAATTTCATGGCATTACAACGTGCCATGGATGCTCTCTCTAAATTAAGTTCATCCCCTTGGATCTAATTTCTGATTCTCAATATAAGTTGCGGATTATTCAGGTGTAGTACCACTACCAAAAGGGTAGAGATAAGAAGTAGTACTGTTTTTGACTTGTCAAGGTTTGCGAACTTGTACTACAAAACATGTCTTTATCAAAAACAAAGAAAAAAGGAGATATTGCTTGACTTGCAAAATAAGATCACATACACAGTGTCTTTGAATCTATCTTATAGAATAATAATTTCATGGAGAAAATTTGTCTGAGAAATTTAATATAGATAAAATCTGGCTTACATAATGGACCCTAGTATGGCTGCAGACAAAATTCTTGTGCTCATCAATTATAAATATCTCAAAAGAAAGACAGGCAGTTTAAATGTCACTATATGACCAAGATCGTTAGTTACTAGGGCACATAAAACAAAACCAAAATTGGATTCATTTACACCTAAAAAAGTGTCGTGGCACTGCTACAGGATCAGGGACTGAAGTAGATGAAACAGTTAATTTTACAACAACGAGTTTCATCTCAAGACGGAACGTTGGATAGCACAGTTTCAAATGAACTGAATACTAATAACTCATAGACCAGATTTCAGAGACTAATTACTGTTATATTTACATACCCAATTTATTTTATTTTTTTCTGATTACTTACAGGTAAGACCAAGTACGACAGAAAGAAAACTCAAAAGGCTATAGCTGCAGTCCTTAAATACGGACTGTGTACATGTTGGTTATAAGTAATAAACTACCCCTAAGACTGGTCTAATTATCCTCGTAACTTGATTTTTCTAGTACCTACATATACATAATTGAAAAATTTATTTTTACTACAAGGTGGATGTATATGAACCTGAGACTCTAAGGCTGAGAATATACCGTCACACCACAGGGGAACCATCCTGCATTCCAGTACCCACATCATTCCTGCCATTCATTTGCTCTAAACTTGCAGACCGGGCATGTTCCTTGCTGCCGTAGCCATGGGTCAATGCAGGAGGAATGGAACTGTGTTCGTCAAGAAAACAAGGATCAGAAAGATGGTTACAACATATACCTGGATGGAAATAATGAATTTTGATACTTTTTGCAAAAAAAAAAATGAAGTTTAGACCCCACAACTAGCTACAGAGCATATAACATCTACATTGTATAGAACAAGAGAAGGTAAATGCTTGGTGATAAATCAGAGTGGCCCACACCTGATGCAAACATGGAAGGGTCCGGATGATTTCTCCCTCATTGACTTGCTCCAAGCAGACACTACAAGTTAGTTCATCCCCAGAAGACTTTTGACTAGCCTCTGCTTCACCAGAAACTTGATTACTCTGCTTAGTGAGGAAAAGTCAATACATGAGAAAACAAGAAACAGAGACATTATTGTAATGGGGAAAGTGTTCTGGTAAAATCACATGATATGCAGGAAATTGTAGTGCAACCAGTTAGTCATAGATGACTAGCAAACTTGTATGTTTTGTGCACTATGTGAATGAAGAGAATCGAAAAAGAAACCTCAGATGCGGGTGAAGAGGAGCTCTGCTGCTGCAGTGCATCTTCACTGTACAAGGAAAATTGACGGATGAAAGTCAGAACAATTTCATACATGCTTAACATAATGGACACCTATCGAGATAAAGCAAGACAGAGAAAACTTTATCTACAAGTTGGAAGAAGAAACACAATACTTTCCTTTCTTGACCCGTAACCCTGTACTTATGAATAGGAAGGGCATTAATCTCTTCATCGCTCATTGAGGGAGCAGGGGAAATATTATATGAATCAACTGCGCCCAGAGTTTCGAATTCTGCAAGAAAAATTAAAACAATTAGATACCATTAGAAAATTGGCCTTTCAAGCAATTAGTTAGGCCTTTACTCATATGTAGATGGTAACTTCAGGCGTTGTCATATATCTCAAATCTGGCTGAAACATAACCTAGTACATTAGCAAAAATGCGCTCCAAGTGTCATATACCTAGTTCATCAAAATTGTGACCAAGAAGTGCAAGCTGGAGTCTTAAACCATGCAATCCACCTCTAGCTGCAATTGCCAACGACGACGGCATGTGCAACCGCACCTCTGTTTGACCTTGCAGCCCATCACTGGAACCCCCAGCATGAACCTGGGACTGAGCTTGAATTTGTCTGCATATTTCATACATTCGAAAGATCGCGGCCACCAGAAAAACACCGAAAACTAACCAAACCTACAATAGATAGAATTACAAAAATGACTCCGTTAAACATTTGTATTGCAGCACATCTTACGCTGCAAATTTGAGGAACATCCTAATTTTCACTCTAATAACTGAATCATACCAGAAATCTTGGTGATATCTGATTCGAGTTTAGTATCATGAACAGCAAGAAAACTGCAGAATCAAACAATTAAAACTCATGTAAGCATAGGCAATTACAAATTTACAACAAATGCCAATTGAAACTATATTAAATTTTATACATAGACATGATTACCAGTGAAAAGAAAAGCAAAGGAGTTGGTATTATTCGGCCGTGCTGCCCGTATTCTCTGATAATTAAAAAAGAATCAACATAAAACACAATAAACAAACAATCCTCTGTATCACAAAGCCGACGAAATTGTTTTACATTTCAAATTACTACCATCCCTATGTTATATCCAAGGAAATGATGAATACCAATGAAGGACGTTGATGAGGAATAACTCCAGCAAACCCACTTTCAATATCCGGTCTAGCTCCTCGAAATGCATAACTCATTGTTGCTGTAGATATGTTTCAAAACAACCTACAATTATTGAACATGAAATTGTAACAATTTGACTTAGGTCAGGTACTACTACTACTAGAAGTTGTGTAAGGTTTGAATCCCCAATTATTAAGGGTAAGCTATAATTTTCTTTCTTTTTAGGAATGTAAAGTCTAGAAAATATACCGCATTCCAACCTACTAAGTTGCCTCAATTTGATCAAGAAATTACCCCCTAAATCAAATCCAACATGCATTCAAGTGCAAATTGAAAACTAAAGCTTATTATTACAACAAATGAACTAAAAAGTGGAGCAGAAAACTCAAAAAGAAATGAATACTTACATAATCAAGAAGTTGATCCAGATTTGTAACTAAGACTCAACCCCAATTGAAATCTTCATAAACCCCAAATCTTCTTTGTTTAGTATTCCGATGAAATAAAAAGTTCCTTTTATTATTCTGTGGGTGCCGAACACGTGGAAGAGAGAAAATGTCATCTAGTGAATTTTGATGAAAAATATCTAACCGTAGGATTGAAAAAGAACGCTGTAACGTGGCATATTCTGGCGGTCCGGCAGGGGCGCACGGGTGTCGATACCAAGAAGACAAAATGGACCCACTAGGGGTTTTGACAACAAAAAATACTTAACCAACTACACAAAAATCCGAGAGAAAAAACCGCTAGACACGAACCAAACACAAAATCGGATCCCTGCTAATCATCTGCAGAGTCCACCGGAACCCACCAGAAAAATCTGTGAGATAAAAAGGAAATATGTGGTTTCCTAGCTCGGTCTGTCTAGAAACACTCTTTTGATAAACCCCTAAATTTATTTATTTGGTTACGTCGTTCAAATTGAGGTTTAGAATAACAGAAATGGTGAACATCCATACCCTCATGTTTTATCAATGCTTATACAATAGTAGTGTTTGTTGTGTCACCCAGCGGCCAGGATACATTGAAACTTCTAACAAATGGCTAGGATCTTCTCTTCCCTCCTAAAATAACGTACTGATTTGGTTAATCCAATGGCTGGCCTTCCCTCCCATCCCAAGCTAGGTTTATTAATTATGTTTCTTAAATGGCGAATGATAAATTGGGTGCAGGATTTAGACGTTACCATTCTCTTTTCATGTTCCAACTAATGGCAGTTCCGACTATGGCAATCTCATCGAGTAATTTATTTCTTCGGAAAATGGGTCATTTATCCAAATATTTTTAAATCACGGTTCAAATGGATGAATAAAAAATAGTTTGGGTGAAATGACCAAAAAAAAATAGTAAGGATGAAATTGGTTTCATCCTAGCTTAAATTTAAAAAATAGCAAGGATGAAACTGGATACATCCTGTGTAAATTAAAAATAGGAAAAAATATTTCCTAACTAAGTCTGTTTAGAAGCATAATTAAAAATAGGAAAAAATATTTCCGCAGGGCCCACCGAACCCACCAGAAAAATCTGTGAGATAAAAACGGAATATGTGGTTTCCTAACTAAGTCTGTCTAGAAGCACTCTTTTGATAAACCCCTAAATTTATTTATTTGGTTACGTCGTTCAGATTGAGGTTTAGAATAACAGAAATGGTGAACATCCATACCCTCATGTGTTTATCAATGCTTATACAACGATAGTGTTTGGTGTGTCATCCAGCGGCCAGGATACATTGGAATTTCTAACAACTAGCTGAGATCTTCTCTTCCCTCCTAAAATAACGTACTGATTTGGTTAATCCAATGGCTGGCCTTCCCTCCCATCCCAAGCTAGGTTTATTAATTCCGTTTCTTAAATGGCCAATGATAAATTGGGTGAAGGATTTAGACGTTTCCATTCTCTCTTCATGTTCCAATTAATGGCAGTTCCGATTATGGCACTTTCATCGAGTAATTTATTTCTTTTCCCTTAGTATTCCATAACGGATGATAAACCCTAAGATGCCTTTTTATTCTCCCCTCAACAATAGAAGGTTTTCCCAATCCATAATGATTTTTTCCTACTACACCAAAAAAACGCTCTTCCTTGCATTGATTCGAGCCTCTCTGTAAAATGTCTAGTCCCAATCGAGAGCAGCACAGGATGACTCCTCTTTTTTTTTGTAATATAGGAGTAGTACTTCTTAGAGCAACTGCAGTGGACGACTAAACCCAAATTTGGTGTCGAGTGGGCTGGCGTAGTGGGACGGACCATCGATCAAAATTTGATCAAAGAGTAAAACTCGGACCAAATTTGGTCGGCGATTAAGACCAAATCCAAATATAGTCGGGCGTTTATATAATGTCCGCCTACCCGACGGGCGTTGGTATAATGTCCGCCTGTAGCCGCGCGTTCGTAAAGTTAACGCCTGATGCAGGGCGTTGGTATAATGTCCGCCTGGATGGGGCGTTGGTATAATGTCCGCCTGGATGGGGCGTTGGTATAATGTCCACCTGGATGGGGCGTTGGTATAATGTCCGCCGGACACCCAGGCGTTGATATAGTCATATACTGTTGTTCACAAAGTTTTGAAAACTTTGCTTGGGGCGTTGTCTTTATCAACGCCCCATTTTTTTTTATTTTTTTTTTTGAACCCGGGCGAACGTATAACCTCCGTCCCACACACCAGGCGTTGCTATAGTTCACGCCCCATACAGGCGTTATCTTTATCATCGCCCCATACCAGGCGTTATCTTTATCAACGTCCCATGCCAGGCGTAATCTTTATCTACGCTGGACGATGAAGCGGACTTTATATCAACGCGCGACCAAATTTACTCGTCACCCGCTACGTCACAGGACGGACTAAACCCAAATTTGATCTTTTTTTTTAGTTTTTGGTCTTTAGTTATGCTCGCACCACTGTGGACGTTCTTAGATTTTTATTGGATTTTGGAATTGTTCTAATGCAGCTGTTTCATATATTTGTTGAGCTGAAATATACATTATTCCATACAAGTTAGCCATCTGGACTTGGTATGACTGTTTTACATTTTGCCTTCATTTCCCTAAATCGAAGATTGTTCCCGTAAGCAAATTAAATGAGTGTATGCGTGCTAGATCATCAGCTACACTAATATTTGCAGACAAGATGAACTCAAATCATTGTTGATAAAATAGAGAAACCATCGTTCACTCTTTGTTTTGTTTTGTATATGGTGTTACAACTTTGTTTTCACTTTGCATCTAATTGTGTGCATGTGAGACACTGACTTTGGGTTGTGGCCGGATTTTTTGAGTATATACCAGACATAAAGGTTTTTTTTGAGGAAGACGTATCTAATGCAAAAATCTCGAGATGAACTCTTCATCACGTACAATCTACTGTGCGCTGATGATCACCCTGAAACGGCAAAGTATTGCTACGCTTCACATTGAACTTCATATGTTACGAAGGCTCCACTGCATCAACCTCATATTAATCCTTAGCAGCGCTTGATTCCTTTTATTTTCACAAAATTGGTTAAAAAGATCGAAACCAATAATTCCAGGATCAAAAGGATACTTAGATTTTGATATTATTTAAATGAATAAAAATGTAAAAATAGTCAGGATGTAAACAATTTCATCTTGTCAATTTTCAAATATTTTTTCTTATTTTTAATTTACACATGATGCATCCAGTTTCATCCTCGCTATTTTGTAAATTTAAGCCAGGATGAATCCAGTTTCATCCTTGCAAAACTTTTTTTGTCCATTTCACCCATACTGATTTTTACTCGTCCATTTAAACCATATTTTAAAAATATTTGGACAAATGACCCATTTTCCGTTTTATTTTTTATATTTCAGTGTAGCATGCTCCTAAGCAGGCCGCTAAGGATTAAGCATATTGGTAAGTAATCTTTGATAATCTTAAAGTATCCGCATAAGCTGTTGGAACCATAATATCAGCCCCGTACTGCGTGCTATATAGTCTAACCCCAACTCAAGTTATCCTCTTTTAGATTGTGGTAGGCGCAGTAAATTGCCCAATTAAACTTAATGTTGACTCAATAGTACGAAGGGCATCATTTTCTTTTATTCTTTCCTTGAATATTACGACAAAAAATTTAATTCTTTCATTAACACTTACGGCAAAAAAATAATTTGTCTTATTTATTTTTTACTTGAGTGTATGCCGTACGTACTCTTTATGATTACCAGCCACGACCCACGAATACAGAATCAACTTTGTTTCGAAAGCAGCGAGTACTCTTATTTATGTGCATTGGTGTTGTTTGTTATGATATTCTTACAACATCTGTATGTTGTAGCAGACACAATTTATCTCGAGAGGCTCATGTTGCTCGGTGAAGCTGTAACGATAAACCCAATTTCTACAACACTCCCTTTTGCCAATTTGCCTGAAGAACACCATACCTTTCAAATAAGGTCTCTTTGTCTCAAAAATTCTTGCAATGCCTAAAAACGGCGTGGTAACTTTGTTATCACATTATATTTTGTAGTTTTTCTTAGTTGAAGATAAATAGGAAGAAAAAGAGTCAGTTTTTCAAATGGCGACCGAATTTGTACTTTGTAAATTAAATAACAAAGATCATTATTCTTGCACTTCTTCACAGCAATAGAAGAGTTTATAAAATCTAGACCGGTGATCCATATGCATATTTGGAAAGTGATTGTTCGAATCTACGTGATTTTATTGTAACTCCGTCAATTCTATACTACACTCTGAAATCTTCTTTTTCTTGGAATGTTGGCAGGTCATGAACAAGGCTATCTATCTGTGTTTGCTACATTCAGCGATATATTGGAGGAGATATATAAAGATCAAGGAATCAAGGGTCTGTCCAAGTTGCTAGGAATTTTTTGTATGCCCCATGTGAACCTGTCACACCACTTATTGATGAGGTTGAATAAAATGTTAACTGTTTTTGCTCATGTATGGTGCACCTCAATTTTGAATCATACACAAGTAATTAGGTTAGTGTAGCCACTTCAATACATTCTCTTATCCTGAGAGCCACTTCTCATATATCCATGCAAGTTCCATTTCACGAGGAACTGCGTTTTCAGAAGATTAAAGAATAAATCCTCCGTATGTAGTCCGGGACTTTTGTATATAAATTTTGTTCCTTCGGGGTTTGTCAGCAGTACATTGTGTGTGTAACGTGTGTTCAGTGTCTGTTATAACATTGGTCTTCGCTAATTTCGCGAGCTCGCACACAGTAAAAGGAAGGAAATGAGTAGAACAACTGATTCCATAAAAGTCCATTGTAGCCCAATTAAAGGTGCTTTATGAAAGGGAGCGTAGTATGGGATTGAGTTGTGAGGTCTTTTTTTTTCTTAGTTGTAAATTGTAGTTATTGTTGAACTTGTTGTGTCTGTCGATGTAATCCAATGGGATTTTCAAACCTACTTTATGATTAATAGTATATGACTGATTTAAATAACCTTTGAGTGAATTCACAATGTCATCAACTAATGCTGAGTGTATATTTTTACGGGTCATACAATCTTTTTTGTTTTTGTGGGTACTAGAAATAACCCGTGTCGAAACGGCACTGCATGAGGTTAACAGAGAGTTCTAATAAATATCTAGAAATAGCTCTTGCGTAACGACACTGTTTTAATATGATATCTGACTGGTGTAATTTTTCTTTTATTCCGGTCTTTAAATCGTGTTTCTTTGCAAGATAGTTTTCTATTTTGCTTCAAGCGAAAATAATGTCTACAAACACATTGGGAAATTATTCATATACATTAACCAAAACGAACACAAAATCAATTAAGTAATAGTGTGTATGCATATCTCACTTATGAGTTATGAATAAAATCAATTATTCATCATGCTACTACTAAATCCAATTAATACATATACGATGTATTATGATTTCATTTAATTTTTATTTGAATATCTTGAATTAATAAGTGATGCAATAATTAAAGATTAATAAATATGGATTCATAATGAGAAGGATTACAGAAATGACGACCATCGGATGTCTTTCGCTGGGATGAGACTGGGATGGTCGGATGCAACTTTTGTCTCTCAAAATGTTAGCCGACCGTCGAAGCTCAAAAACCCATTCTGTTTTGTATTATAGGTAACATCTTATGTACTCTCAATTCTTACTCGATATTCCATATTGTCTAACAATCAAGCTCACAATCCTTTGAAATAGCCCGTGCCATTTGGCACGGGTCATTCCCTAGAGTAAGGGTATCCTAAAAACATTAATTCGCACCGGGAATACTACAAACCTGCACAACAAAAATGTATCAGAGACTGACTTTCAGAAATTTCAGCTTTGAATGACTCTATGTTCGATCCTACAATTTTCAAACTATTAATTCAAGGCCTATGCCCTTTTAAAATATTATAGAAGGCACATGGATGAATAATTCACATTGATAAAACGGAGTCTAAAACATAACCATTACATGAGAAATGGGAACCAATATGGCTGATTGAGCAATACTAAGAAAAAGTGACTAAGTTACAGGTGCAAATCGTCAACGGATTTAGGTGATTTACTAAAAAGAAATTGAGAGTCAAGTCAGATTAGTGATATGACACAATGTATGTTTCAATATACTCATTTCATGATTTCACATAATTTAAAATCAACATGCATAAATTAAATAAATCAATTATACATCCTTTCAGACTTTTTCACAAACATGGTGTGCGCCATAAAATAAACCAAGAGAAAACCAATAATTTCATTGATTAAATCACATTCAAAAATATAAGAAACCAAAATCATAGCACAAACTATCATTTAACAGATACCAATACCAATATTAACTTAATATAATCAACTGGACGTGTCACCCAAATCAATATTGTTCATATCAAAAACTTTGTTAATAGCACCATCAACTGCATTCTCTATTGGAACTTAATCGTTTTCTACCCTCTATTTGATTATCTCCATAACAACAAAAAAAAACACCAACCTTAAATTCCACTATGCGAAAATGAATTCGATCAATTGCAGCTAAAAATTTCACTGACCGCTTGAAGTTTTATAGAATAATATTAAAATGAAAACAATTTCAGACTAAAATGAAATCAATTGGACACAGAAATTTTCATTAAGAAAAACACACAATTGTGTGACTTGGGCAATAGAAATCAGAGGATTACAGAAAGAAGAATCCATACGTGGTGCGACAGCAAAGCACCCCATAATATAATGGTGTGAAATAGCCCGTGTCGGTACGGCACGGGTGATTCCCTAGTCATGATACATTGCATTATGATATAATCAATTTGTAGTGTGAATTTTTTAATTTACATGAAACCCAATACTTAAATGTAAAAAACTAATCTGAATTATAGTATTTTGATTATTCTTCAACCATTCAGAGACTTCTTCTTTGTGAAGATAAAATCCTTTATAGGAGAAGTAGTTTGTGCTAATCTTCATAATCACGATCCATTCCAATAGTCATTTATCTTTTTTATATAAATATTTATCATCGCCACGTCGGGATAGATCTTCTTCAAAGATATGCTTTAATCTCTCATGGGATATCAATACAAGAACCCTATAACAAAATGCACTAATAGCGATAAGAATTGGCATTATATATGTAAGATCAGTAATGTTGAGGGGTGAATTTATTGTTTAGGTTATACCCGTCCTAGCCACACCAAATGACCTCACAATTCCAAGAATGGTAAGAGAGTGAGTTGTCTTATTGTACTTTGTCCTTCTTTATATAGGTTTTCCTAAAAACCCCTGTTTTTACTACATCATGACACATGTCCTAACCTCTCTTAATTACCTCTAATGCCATCTTTTAACATAACTTCCTTCTTCCTTGTTAATTCCCTCTTCATCCTTCCCTATTTAATGGACACTTTCTTGTCGGACTTGGGCTTAGTCCCCAAGTCCCCGTGTTTCTTACTGGGTTTAAACACCTCTTCAAGGGCATCCCGAACCCGTTAAGGGGTGTTATTTTTCATGTATGAACAAGTAACATAAAATAAAATCTAAAACATTAATCACAATGTGATTTTTTATTGAAAGCAAGAAATAACTATAAAATGACAAACTTAAAATTACACGGAGAATCTGATATATCGGATTCAATCCTAGAAAATCTAGGTTCGAAGAAGAAGAAGATTTGAAAAAATTAGGTGTGGATAACTATTTAGAAAAAATGGTTATGGAAAGGATTTTGGAAAGAGAGAAAAGTTTTCTAGCCCCACTTCTTATCAAGTCTCTGTTCTCTTCTGAAAATCTCTTTCACCGATGAAGATGATCCCCATCTAACTCGTAGAAGTGGGGTTTGGAATGACGAGTCTAAGTTGGTGTTTAAATGTACAATGGAAAATAACTTTTTTAAGAATCCCATTACGGGGCTGCAACCCAGTTGGATTTGGGTTTTCGGGGCTTCATAGGATACTAAAAGTGGCAAGGGGGAGACCTAATCAGGATTGAAAGTCATATTTACCTTTCAATCAATCTTATTACCTAAAATCAAAATTAATCCAACACCAAACTTAATTTATCAATCTCTTTCTCTCTTATCCTTCTCAAAATCAAACAACAAACTTATGATAAAAGCATTTCAAAATTTTTGATCAAATCTTCATCGATTTTCAAATATTTTTATTAAGGTTGATTCTCAAGATGGCAAGATCAGGATGATTTGGATTGAATCCACCATCTACTTGTTATAATTCTAATATTTATGAAGCTATTAAATCACAGAATTAATATTCAGTTAATGAATTTGTCCGCATGAATCTTTCCAAACACAAGTAAATCCTCCAAAATATTAAGAATCGAAAAACCAATCATTTATTTTACTTTTAGATTGGTTTAAAAGGTAAGATTGATAGAATTTAGGTTTCGGAAAACTGCCTCTGAGTTGATTACGATTAGGAGTCCTTGTCGACCCATCCGCGAATAGGTACTCGCGGTTGGGATTCAAATAACCTTAGCCATGATGTACCTATTAAAATTGAGATTCAAAGAACACCCAGCCGTGATGTACATATTACGACTTAGACTTTCCTAGTCGTAAATTGTTTTGTATCTGCAGAAAACTAGATATTTTAATTATAAGTCATCTAGGACATCCTTACTGTAATTTTAGGGTCCCAGCCGAGACATTTTTTTCCCAATCGTCTGTTGAGTTAACGTCTAGGTCTTGCAGCTTTTCTAGTCGTGTACTCTTTTGACGGTTGGGTTGGAAAGAATTTTCATCCCTTAAGTGGACACACTGCTGGATTTTGTACACTGCAATAAAATATACCTATTGCTACACTATATATTGTCACATCTTCAATATACATGTTGCAAAAGAAAAAATTTGGTCGCAATAGTTCTCAGGTGCAGCTACAAGTTATATTTTACTGCTGCAAAATGAAACTGTTTCCATAAAAATGTAGCAACAATATGAAAAAAGTGTGGCAAAAAAGTATAATATCTTGCTGCGGTAATAGAGAGAGGGTGCAGCAATAGATTTATTGCATAGGTTATCGCGGCAATAATAGGGATTTATGCCATAACCATTGGGCGCTACAATAGGTTAGGTTTCTTGTAGTGGTATTGTTTCCTAACGGTAATGTTCTGGGTGAAAGTTAATTATTTCTTCATTCTTACATGTCGTTTTTGGAACAGAGGACAGGGAAAAAGTCATACAATTGGTAGCATTTCATTGAAATTGAAACACATGCATATTTCGTAGCATAAACATTAAAGAAAAGATGATTACGTTATGGGTCTAAATAATAGTGATCAAAATCATCATAAGTATTTTCTTCCAAACACGATATCGACCATGAATGTCAAACTTCATGCCATGCCATGCGCATCCTCATAATCGGCTCCGACCATCTCCCGCTGATATACGAATTATTGATAAACTTACTCTTTAAGCACATGGCATATTAGGATTGTGTTCCTTTACGACATTCATTTCCTCTTTGAAAACTTCCACCTGTGGGAAGAGCTTCTCTAATTTTTTTTAATGAGCTTGATATCGATCTTCCATTATGATTTCGGTATAACGCCACAAAAAAAATACGCACACCGTTACAAAATGAATCGGATTCTTCATTTATATATGTAAATGTTTATATCTTTGTGATGTTTTACTACCATCAACCACGCTCTAACGACTCCAACATCTTCTTCAGTGGTGTAGTGAGTCACCATGTTTTTTTTCTTTTTATTAGAACAACTTAGAAGGAAAATTAAGAGTTTGTGAGAAAGAGAGCTTTTACATAATTTTTTTTGTTGGAGGAGGGTCATTTTATAGCAAAAAATGACACAACGACTATTTTTTCCAAAAACTAACTGTTCCTCGAAAAACTCAATCCAATTACCAATAATTCAATGCAATTACCAATATACGGTCAGGTTTGGTGGAAAGACCGAGCCGTCTATAAACGATTGGTTGGGTTTACCAAGCCGTAAATCTGAATTTGCGGTTGGGACATGTACACATCAGCTGGGAATGTTCCGTTTTACGACTTCGTAAGGGTTGCAACCCATCCGATTGTTAAGAAATGGCTCGGTCTTTCCGTGGATCCTGGACGTAAATTTGACTTATTAGTAATTATATTGAGTTATTGCATTGATTTTTTCGAGGAAAGACTAGTTTCTAGAAAAAAAAATTAATCTTTGGATAGTTTTTTTTTTTTTTTTGCTATAAAAGGACCCTCTTCCAACAAAAAAAATTATGCAAAAACTCTCTCACAAACTATCAATTTTTTTTTTAATTTATTCCAACAAAAAAAAACATGGTAATTTGCTAAACCACTGAAGAATATGTTTCCATTGTTAGAGCGACGCTCACGGTCAGAAAGCATGACGAAGATCAATGTATTTACATTGGAGGAAGTAGTGATTCTCAATGAAACTGTGTATTTATGGTCTTTGTGGCCATATAAGGCAATGAAAATACAATATCAATGAACAAAATAAAGGAAAGGTTCGAGGAGATCTGCCTAGAAATGGAAGTTTTAAGGATGCAATTGGAATTGGTGAAGGCAAAGTGTCCCGAAATGACATTTTTCGGAAGAGTGCATATGTGCAAAAGTATTTCATCAAGTAATTTTTCAATAATACATTAACTTAACCTTGATTTGTTTTTTTAGGAAGCGTTGGTTTTTTCCCGATACCAAACTATTCGTTACAAAATAATTTGAGCATGAGCAATACTATTGGATCACGAAACAGTTTATTGAGAATTTCAACAAAGCTTGACATTTTAAGTGTAATACTCCAAGTTTTCTTTTTTCCATTAAGGTATAAAGGATGTAAAAATAATTAATTATGCAATATAATGGTGACATTATCCATTGCTGAATAAAGGTGTAAAATTTGATTAATCACGACAACAAAGTTCAGAAAACCAACCAGATTTACGGCTAGGTAAACCAACTGTGATTCAACGTCCATAATAACCTGTCGTAACTTAAAACAAATTCCAAACCGTTTATAGTCCATAATAACCTATCGTAACTTAAAACAAATTCCAAACATATTACAGCCAGCATATTTTAAGGACCCAGACGATTTCTGTTTTACGGTTTGGTCATGGTCCGTTATCCAAGCCGTAAATCTCAAAATTTCAATTTTTGGAAGCTTTTAAATCAAAACGTCTAGGTCGTAATTGTTAAAAACCTAGCCGAAAATATTTATAACATTTTTTTTCGTTTGAAGAAAATTGAAACGAACATAAATCTCAATCAATAGACTAAAATGGTTTTTCATTGAATAGGAAAATGACACATATTTCGTAACATTGAAAGGATAGTTCATAACGAATTGTTTTCGTAAACGATTAGTTAAACACCTAATCATTGTATAGGGTAAAATCATAAGTATTATGTTCCAAGATATGGTAGTAATCATCAAACTCAAACTATTTCCAATGAATTGCCTCGTATCCGGCTCATGCCTTATACCTTTAGAAAACAATAAAAATCAATTAAAAGCACGACAGTATCATTGAAAACTACTTATAATGAATTATAATATTGAATAAATATTCTTATAGAAAATTCCATAGCAGGGTTGGGCTTGATTTACGACTTTCACTTCCTTTTTGAAAGATTCGCATTTTCTTCGAAGAAGTTATTTCAAAAGACATGGAGGTTTGAAATACGGTTCCAGAAAAACATGGATGTTGGATCGACGTAAATGTTGATATATTCATCATTTTGTCGGACGGTGACCCATGATCTAATAATGACATAATCTTCTTCATAGTTGTAGGAAGTAGCTATGGTTGTTTCTTGTATGAGTAATAGGTGAGAATGAAATTGAAAGTTCAAAAAACATAGAAGATGCAATAAATGCATTGGTTAAGAGAATAGAAGATTTACACTCAGGTTTCCAAGACGTTCTAGCTCTTACGGATGGTAACCCAGCTATGAACTAGACAAAAGAGATTTGGAACATTGATACGGCTTAGAGTTCATACACACCCAACCGTGATTTTAACTTATGACTAGATGTGTATGAACTCCCAGCCGTGTTCATTGTTTTACATCTTGGAACACATCAGTTCCCAACTGTCACTCTCCATAACGGATGTGACGATAAATTATCCAAGCCGTAAGTTCAAAAAACCCGTATTTTTGCACATAAAATTTAGTGATTTGAATCGATAAAACTTTTATTGGGAGTTGATTATAAGGTTTTCCTGAGTATTTTGTTGAAGGGTTTAATCATTTTTCTACAAAGTTTTTCAAAAAGATTTCACCAAAATCACCCTTTTTCCTTCTTCAAAATCCAGGAACATTAAGTTTTGATTTTCTTAAAATGAATAAGTTGATTAGTCTAATCAATTCACTAATAGTTCTCAGTGAACGTATTACTTTAATTAGCACTAATCAAATTGAGGGTAGATTTGGTATTATTGAAAATATCAAGATAAGGGTTATACAGATTACTAATTTCATGACCCAGCGAAGCCCCCAAGTCACAATTGGGTTGCAGCCCCAATAGTATGATTCTTTGGACTTGTAGAAGTTGCAAACCCAGAATCAGTTTGGCGAATTTGTTTCAAAACAATTTTTTGTGAAGCAAATATAATTTTGTTTCTGATTTGTGATAATTTATGATTCCGGTATCCAAACACGTTATAATAAAGCAGACGCGCTTGAGGGATATTCATTATAATTGGGGATATGAATTAATAGAGTCATCCTAAAGGGCGAATGTACTAACCTACCCTTAAACAAAAACTAAATCAAAACTAAATCTATTCCTCTCATACTCCCACTCCCTTTAAAATTATCTTCTCCTTCTCTGTCGGCTGCTAAATGAATTTTTTTTCTCCATCATCAATTTCAACACGGTTCCATCGTTGATTTTATAATTTTTCCGGTGATTAATCGATTATATAAACATGCTTCCTCGAAAGAACTCGATTACGTTAGAATAAAAAATTGTAACAAAAAATTTCCAGTTTCAGTCATTACCGGCATAATAAATACAATGCCACTTTTACGTACCAGCACAGTTTTAGTATAAACAACGGTACAACACTATGAAATATAATATATCGGAATAAGTTTCCGGCATGTTTGATAGAAATCTATTAATGTCGATAGCCAAGTGAAAAAAACTCAAATTTTTGGAAAATTTTCATCATGTTCCGGCATAGCAAGTTAAGCGATGTATCATGTGTGCACTACTACTGGCATGCTCGATAATGAACTTTTTGTGCCGGTAGTGTACTTAAGAAGTATTCTTTATATTTAAAATGCCGACTAAAATTTCAAATTTGGGGGATATTTTGTGCCAGTACGGTGAAAGTATGAATTCCATGCCGATTAGGTCCTTGCCGGCATGGTATTCATACTTTTACCATGCCGACATTGAGTTTTTTTAGGCATATTAGTGGAGAATCCAATGAAAAAAATTGAATTTCAATACATTAACAACTATATATGAGTATTCTGTGCAACTTGTTTTACTTTCCTGAACTGGTTTTTCGCCTAAACATTCATGATCATAAATAGATTTATTTAATGTTGTTGCATCAACAAATTCAATGATAACGATTTATGATAATCATTATCGAACTAAACATAATTAACTACTAAGTATAATTAATGAGGGGTGGATTAGGAATTACATAAAATATATGGATACAAGTACCTTTGAATTACTATATAAATCTTCATTTTGTCTTATTAGCATATCCCAATTAATTATTATACCCGGTCGCGCGATGGTGTAAAATTTCTACGGAGAATCCGACAGACCAATGTAATCATTTCAATAGGCATTGAAAAGTAACTAGAAAGGAATTAAGGCACTTAAAAAAGTAATCCATTACATTAAGAAGTATCTAGAAAGGAAATAAGACATTTAAGAAAGTAATGTTGGGGAAAATTGGCATCCCGAACACAGCGGAAATCAGGATAACAAAGGGAAATTGGTGATTTGAACCAAATATTGGAGAAATAATAACAGAGAGAAAAAATATAAACAGACACACAACCACAACACATGATATACGTGGTTCACCTTTACAGGCTACATCCACGACCAACACCACCAGAAAAACTTCCATTAAAAACAAAGACCATTACATGCTCTTTCCACAACCCATAGACAAGCCAAAGAGTTAACAAGACATACCCGAGAACACCATCGAAGAAACCATAGAAATCAATTCTCTAACCATTCTCCAAACCAACCTCGTGTCTTCTCTTCTAGACCTTCTTCACGGCTGCTAGTAACAGAGGAGAAACATAGAAACACTAGAATCTTGGTTTAGGGCAAATCCTTAAACCCTAAATACTAGAACACCAAAATCCTCACTCTACAAGTTTTTCTCTCCCACCTATATTGACCTTCATGGTAGCACACGACCCTCCCTACCAAAGAGACCAAAAACCTAAGCAAAAAGATTTACCACTCTTCTAGGTTGGATTGTCTCTACACCTCTAATTCTAATCCTTTATATAGAGAAACTAACCTGGCCCTTAAGAATCCCTAACTTTGGGAACAAGTTTCCCTAACTTGGCTCTTAAGATTTCCTAAACTTTAGGAACAAGCTTGCAAAAGATAGAGTTTGACTTTTGGTCAAACTATCCACCGACTAAATCCCACAATTCTCCACCTCGGATCATGCTTTCACGCATGAGACGATCATAGAAAATCACCATCGTTTTCCACCAGAGTTAATCACCATCTCTATATACCCGTAGAATTACTTTTGAAGCTCAAACCCGAACTTCCATCTTCGTAGAACCATCTCTTCGACCAAAACACCATGACGTTGATAAAAGTCTTCAAAACATCTTCTACCGGAAGAATCCTTGTGAAATTGATCATGTTTCACAAACACCATGAAAATCTTCTACCACCATCAACGAATCCTTGCACAGACTCAACCATTAATCACCAAGAGAACCATCTAGAAGAATCACCGCTAGCTCCACCTAACCAGTAAGCTAACAACATATTGAACTCTAATCTAGAAAGGAAGAATTAGCTTCAATATCATAGTCCAACACATGTCATGATTACCGTGTATCTGAAACAAACCATCAGATATTTCCACTGTGATTAACATGCTTAAATCCTTTGCGCGATTTTCAAAGCCATCACCAATCTGACATACTTTTTACCACCATAACACCCAACATACTCGCTCAGAATATATACTGTGTGAATGCCCATATTACCGTGGTATATGATTTCGAGAACAGGGACATTCTTGATATTACGTGCAAGCCATCAAGAATACTTTAACATAGACTTAAGAACATCAATCTATAACATCTCGTGCATAACTTTGAAGCGTTGCTGGTCTTGCTTCTACATGAGACCTCACAGCCACATCCTTTCCTCAAACTTCGTAACCCATTATTTATGGTGTATGGTCACTAACACCCTTTAAGAAGTATATATGTATTCCACCTCATTCCGCTTTATTCTTCATCCCATACTACATCATAAAACCAAATAAAGAATATACACTTCTACCAAGTTGAACCTCCAGTTTGTAAATCACATCACAAACCCATCTCTATGTAAATACCAGTTGAAACATTATCTTCAAAAAACATATTTCTCTATCCGAACAATAAACCATCGTTTGATTCCAAGATCAAACACACCAGCTCATCCTTGGCTCTGATACCAATTGTTGGGGAAATTGGCATCCCGAGCACAGCGGAAATCAGGATCACAAAGGGCAATTGGTGATTTGAACCAAACATTGGAGAAATAATAATAGAGAGACAAAATATAGACAAACACACAACCACAACACAAGATATACGTGGTTCACCTTTACACGCTACATCCACGGCCAACACCACCAGAAAAACTTCCATTAAAAACAAAGACCATTACATGCTCTTTCCGAAACCCATAGACACGCCAAAGGGTTAACAAGACATACCCGAGAACACCAACGAAGAAACCATAAGAATCAATTCTCTAACCATTCTCCAAACCAGCCTTGTGTCTTTTCTTTTAGACTTTCTTCACGGCTGCTAGTAACAGAGGAGAAACATGGAAACACTAGAATCTTGGTTTAGGGAAATCCCTAAACCCTAAATACTAGAACACCAAAATCATCTCTCTACAAGTTTTTCTCTCACACCGATATTGACCTTCACGGTAGCACACGACCCTCCCTACCAAAGAGACCAAAAATCTAAGCACAAGGATTTACCACTCTTCTAGGTTGGATTGTCTCTACACCTCTAATTCTAATCCTTTATATAGAGAAACTAACTTGGCCCTTAAGAATCCCTAACTTTGGGAACAAGTTTCCCTAACTTAGGCTCCTAAGATTTCCTAAACTTTAGGAACAAGCCTGCAAAAGATAGAATTTGACTTTTGGTGACCACCGACTAAATCCCACGAGTAATCCATTACATTAATAAAATTTCATATTAATTACTAAGGATTTTACATTAAATGTGCATGTTTTTATTTTATAGCTTTTTTGGTACAAAATATACCACTTGAAAAGCAGATCTTTACCAGCAAGAAATAACACTAAAATTCAGAATTGCATACTGCGCCCATCAAAATCCTTTCTAGATCGCAAAATGGGTAAAAAAACACCCACTTTTTTCATTCTTCTTCTAACAATCACTACTTATGTTTCACTATTATTAAATTCAGTCATTGCAGTTAATCCAAAGAAAGGGTTTACTTTGAGGATGATTCACAAAGACTCGAAAGAGTCACTTTTTTACGATCCTGCTGAGGATATTCATTTGACAACAGAGGATAGAATTCAAAAACTCATGGAACTCCAAAAGTCGAGTACTTTACATCAGGTCACAAATATTACTCCATAGCCAAAATGCAACAAGCTCGATGATAAATCCCGATACAGTACGGGTGCCGGTATCTTATGACCCAGCAATGTGGTACGTTGGAATGGTAGGTATCGGCACATTTTCTGATAGATCTTTCATAGATTACTTATTGTTGGTTGATTCGGCTAGTGATATGACGTGGGTTCAATGCAAAGGTGCCACGCATATTTTCTATCAAGAAGTTCCTCTTTATCCTTGGGAGGATTCAAAGACATATCGTCCTCTTCCTTGTGAGGATCATAGTATTCTCTGCCCTGGCGATAAATGCAATAAGGAGGGCGAATGTACCTACGAAGCAAAATATTCGGACGGTGGATCTTCATCTGGTGTTATAGCTCAAGAAACATTCACTATATTCTCAAGTGCTGGTGGCCTTGAAAGTGTTCAGATACTCATGGGCTGTGGTTTCAACCAAGCAAATTTTGTTGACTTCGGTATGAATCATTTAAAAAAAAGCCTGATCTTATTGCAGGAATACTTGGTTTGGGAAGAGGACATTGTCTTTTCTAAAACAGCTAGGTGGTCATGAACAAAATAAATTTTCCTACTGCTTTGAGTTATATGGTAATTTCTTAAGCAACACGTATTTAAGTTTTGGCGCAGACGCGATTATTATTGGAGGCCAAGTACGTACAACTCCCATAGTTGAGAACTGATGTAGTGCAAGATATGGCAGAATCCTACTTGGAAGGAAGGGATCGACGAAAGAATATCCGTTAAATATTTTCCTATTTGTTATTTTTGTTAGGAAATAAGAGATATCTTGCTAGTATTGGCATGATATTATATTTAGTAGGATTTCCTCTTTATTAGCATTAATCATAAAAGATATTGGCATATCCCATAAGGCCTATATATGGCCACGTTTGTAAGGAAGATCGGCAGATTTTTGAGAAAAGAAAACTCTTCCTTTGAGAAGTTTATTCATTGTGTGATTTCTAGTACTAACATTCTACACCATTTGGTATTCAGAAACTGGGTATCGATCCTTCCAACATGGTTCGTGGTAGAGGTCAGGGTGGTCCTCGCGAGGCTTTAGTTGAGGAGGTAATGGAGAGAACGAGATACGATGAACTATCACGCACGGTTGAGCAGCTCGCCGGTCAGGTAGCAACCCTGTTACAACGACATGAGCGCCGTCATCCTCCTATTGATGAGTCCAATTCATCTGATGCCGATGACGATAATGATACTGATAACCCTTTTGCTGGGCGTGAGCGTGAATCTAGGAGTTGGGAATCATCATTCCGCATCGAAATTCCTGAGTTTCATGGTAGCGGGTTGACACCAGAGGATTGTATCGACTGGTTTTCTACTGTGGAGGAAGTTCTGGAATTTAAGAGGGTTCCTGATGATCGAGTGGTTCCGCTTGTGGCTACACGCTTTCGGGGTAGGGCTGCTGTTTGGTGGCGTCAACTGAAAGCTTCCCGGATTCAAAAAGGTAAAACTCCTATTTCTTCCTGGGCAAGGCTTGAAAAGTGTATGCGTTCAGCCTTTTTGCCATTTAACTATACCAGAGAACTGTATATTCGTTTACAAAACCTTCGTCAGGGTTTTCGTTCCATTGATGAATATACAAAAGAGTTCTATGATTTGGTCACTCGGTCAGGTATTACAGACACCGATGATCAGCTTGTCTCCCGCTATATAGGTGGTCTACGTGAGACTTTCCAAGACACACTAATATGTTTGATTATTTTTCTGTGTCTGAGGTTCACCAACGAGCTCTGCGTTTGGAAAAACAATTATCCCGTAAGTCAATTAGAGCAGCTGTTGGCCGTCCTACTATTACTCCTTCACAGATTGCTTCCGCTCAACAGAATGTTAGTACGTCTCAAAGGCCTGGTCCTAAATGCTACCGTTGTGGTGATCCTGGTCACTTGGCAAACGATTGTCGTAAGGCTGGTCGACCCGGCAAAGCTTTACTTGTAGAGCCGACTGCTGCTGATGATATATTTGCTGATGCGGAGGAGACATCAACTGAGTTCGATGAAGTATTTCTGCCGGGAGACCAAGGTGACTGCTTGATGATTTCTCGACCATCGTTCCTGACGCCGAAGGTTGACACTGACGAGTCATGGCTCAGAAAGAACATCTTCCAGACAACGTGCACCATAGAAGGAAAAGTCTGTCGAATGATCATTGACTCAGGCAGCTGTGAGAACGTGGTGTCTGAAGAGGCTGTGAGAAAACTCAAGTTATCGACAGAGAAACATCCTAGTCCGTACTCTCTTCACTGGCTGAGTAAAGGTTCGGAGGTAACTATTTCCAAACGTTGTCTTGTGAAGTTTTCCATTGGTTCTGTATACGAGGATGCTTTGTGGTGTGATGTCGTGGTTATGGATGCTTGTCATCTGCTATTGGGACGACCTTGGCAATACGACAGGGAGGTAATTCACAATGGTAAACTAAACACATATTCATTCTTGTTCAAATCGACTCGCGTCACGTTAGTACCTGCCAAGGAAACTGTGCACAAACCACTCTCTAATCTGGCTTCCAATTTTCTGTCTTGGCGTACGTTTGAGACCGAGATGATGGATGAGGGTATTGTGTTCATCCTGTGTGGCCTTTCTCTTGCATCTGCGTCGACTGTGGCGGTTCCGTCATGTATCCAGGGAGTATTATCGGACTTTGCAGACATTTTTCCCGTTGACCTTCCGGATGGGTTGCCTCCATCTCGAGCTATTCAGCACCGGATAGACTTAGTACCAGGATCGGTTCTCCCTAATCGAGCTCATTACCGTATGAGCCCAAGAGAACACGAGGAACTACAACGTCAGGTAGGGGAGTTGTTAGCCAAGGGTCTCATCAGGGAGAGTCTTAGTCCTTGTGCAGTTCCCGTTACTCATTCCTAAGAAGGACGGTTCATGGCGCATGTGTGTGGACAGTCGTGCTATTAATAAGATTACGGTGAAGTATCGTTTTCCCATCCCTCGTCTGGATGATATCCTGGACCAGCTTCATGGTGCTACGATTTTTAGCAAATTGGATTTGCGTAGTGGCTACCATCAGATTCGTATACGGCCTGGAGATGAGTGGAAGACCGCTTTTAAAACTAGGGAAGGACTTTATGAATGGTTGGTGATGCCGTTTGGTCTCTCCAATGCTCCGAGTACGTTTATGCGTGTCATGAATGAAGTATTAAAACCATTCTTGGTCTTACGCCAGCAAAATTTCTTTGCCGCTACAAAGAAGTGTGTCTTCGGTACAGATCGCATTTTGTTTCTTGGATACTCATATCCAAGGATGGTATTTCCGTGGATGAATCGAAGGTTGATGCTGTGCGTACTTGGCCTTGTCCGCAAACAATCCATGAGGCCAGGAGTTTTCATGGGTTCGCATCCTTTTATAGAAGGTTTATTCCCCACTTTAGCACTATTGCAGCAGCAATCACCGATTGCATGAAGAATGGCAAGTTTTCTTGGACAGATGCAGCTACAGCAAGCTTCCTCTTACTGAAGGAGAAGCTTTGTTCTGCCCCTATACTGTCGTTACCAAATTTTTCTTTACCATTTGAGGTTCATACAGACGCCTCTAAGGTTGGTATAGGTGCAGTCCTCAGCCAATCCAGCAAACCGATCGCATTTTTTAGTGAGAAATTAAATGGCGCTAAGCGTAATTACAGCACGTATGAACTAGAGTTTTATGCCATCATCCAAACCCTTAAGCACTGGCGTCATTATTTGATTCATTCTGAATTTGTGTTGTTTACTGACCATGATGCTCTCAAGCACATCGGCAATCAAGACAAGATGAATGCACGACAAGTTAAATGGGCTAATTATCTACAAGATTTCACATTTGTCCTCAAACACAAGGCTGGAACTCAGAACCGTGTGGCTGATGGTCTCAGTCGTCGACGAAGTCTGCTAACGTCACTACGGACGGAGGTCTTGGGTTTGGAATCGTTTGCTGATTTATACAAGACTGACCCCTATTTTGGTTCAATTCTGGACGCTGTGCATGCTGGCAACAGTACCCAGTTCTCGCTGTTGGATGGTTTTCTCTTCAAGGGAACTCGACTTTGCATTCCTGACTGTAGCTGGCGTTTACGTATCATTCAAGAACTGCATAACGAGGGTCACTTTGGTCGTGACAAGACCTTCCAGTTGGTTTCAACATCATACTTTTGGCCGCGCTTGTTTAAAGAGGTACAACGTTTCGTTTCTCGTTGTCATATCTGTCAGGTATCTAAAGGTTCTACGACAAATGCTGGTCTTTATATGCCATTACCAATTCCGTCTAAGCCTTGGATTGATATTAGTATGGACTTTGTTGTGGGTTTGCCTCGCACTCAACATGGGATGGATTCTATTTTTGTCGTCGTTGACAGATTTTCCAAAATGGCGCACTTTATAGCTTGCAAAAAAACTACGGATGCAGTTCATGTGGCATTTTTGTTTTTTCAACACGTGTATCGTCTTCATGGTCTCCCAGAGTCCATTGTATCGGACCGTGATTCTAAATTTCTTAGTCATTTCTGGAGGTCTCTTTGGAAATTATTGCGTACGGAGTTGAAATTCAGCAGTGCTTATCACCCTCAAACGGATGGGCAGACAGAGGTTGTTAACCGATCTCTTGGGAACATACTTCGCAGCCTGGTGGGTTCTCACACTAAACAATGGGACAAGCATTTGTTTCAAGCAGAATTTGCCTTCAACAGAGCCATTCATAAGAGCACCGGGTTTAGCCCTTTCCAAGTGGTCTGTGGATTTAATCCGCGTTCACCCCTTGATCTTGCGCCTGTGCCAGATTTGCAACGAGTACATGCCACTGCTGATGAGTTGGTGCATCACTTACAGCAGATACATGACGAAGCTGCTCAAAACTTGGTGGCGTCCTCTACGAAGTACAAAACGGCTGCCGATAAGCATCGTCGTCACGTTGAATTTGAGGTAGGTGATTTCGTTTGGGCTGTACTTATTAAGGAACGTTTCTCTACGGGCACATACAACAAATTGGGTCCTCGCAAGATTGGTCCGTTTGAAATTATTGAGAAGATCAATCCTAATGCTTACCGTTTGCGACTTCCCAGTCATATTCATACTGCTGATGTGTTCAATGTCCGTCATCTCATTCCTTACCACGGCGACTTGTCTGATGATGATTTTTCTACCCTGCCTAATTCGGGGGCGAATTTCCTCTTTCCCGGGGAGAATGATGTAGTGCAAGATATGGCAGAATCCTACTTGGAAGGAAGGGATCGACGAAAGAATATCCGTTAAATATTTTCCTATTTGTTATTTTTGTTAGGAAATAAGAGATATCTTGCTAGTATTGGCATGATATTATATTTAGTAGGATTTCCTCTTTATTAGCATTAATCATAAAAGATATTGGCATATCCCATAAGGCCTATATATGGCCACGTTTGTAAGGAAGATCGGCAGATTTTTGAGAAAAGAAAACTCTTCCTTTGAGAAGTTTATTCATTGTGTGATTTCTAGTACTAACATTCTACACCAAGAACCCCGTTCACAAATCGTTTTATTACTTAAATCTAGAAGATATCAGTGTGGGGAACAAGAAGGTAGGTTTTGTAAAATCAGATTTTGAGATTAAAGAGAATGGAACCGGCGGTTGCATGATAGATTCAGGGACTCAATATACGATTATGTATAAAGATCATTTTGATAGAGTTGCAAAGGTTGTAGTGGAATACTTTAAACAGATTGGTATGCCTCGTGACGAATCCACCAATCTTCTTTGCTTTGTTAGACCGAAAGAACGGTCGTTTACACTTCCGCACATAACATTCCACTTTACAGGGGCAGATTATGTTGTTTCAGAGGTGACTTCTCTATTTCTCTGGATCCGTGGTAATATGTGTTTACTTATGGCTAGCTATGATGCTGTTGGTAGCCCGGCTTTGGTTTTAGGAGCACAACAACAAACTAATAAGAGGATATTGTACGATAATTTTAATATGAAACTCTCGTTTGCTGATGAGATATGCAAATTAGAATGAAGAGACAACGCAACGAAGTCGGGATGGTTTTAATGTTTAATGAGCATGCATGTGTTCTTCCATTCATGAACAAAACATATCGATCACTTCTTTGGTAATTTAATAAATTTTATTTCTTAACTTCTTTAATTACCATTGCTTGCTTTTTATTCTACGTACTCCCATCTTCATAATTCTTTCTGCTTTTCTTTCTGCTGGATGGAAATAATGAACTTTGACATTTTTTGCAAAAAGAAAAGAGTTTAGACAATGCATGTACTGTGGTGTCTATCTAAACATAACCAAGTACATTACCAAATATGCGCTATAGTGTCATCTACCAAGGACGTGCACCCGCAACTCTGTTTGACGTTGCAGTGAATCACTGGAACCCCGTCTCTATTTCATATATACATTTGAAAGATTGCGGCCACCAGAAAAACACCCAAAACTATCCAAACCTATAAAATATGGAATTACACAAATGAACTCCAATTAACATTTGCAAATTTGAGGTTGATGCCACCAATTTCTCCACCCAGAACATAGTTAAATTACAAAAAACCTAAGCTGATTCTAACTAAATATCAAAAACTAGTGGGTTAAAAGGCACACCAAGTTACCGGTGGAGATGCTGTAAACAAAAAAAAATGTCGGAGATTCAACAGTGGAACTTCAACGGCTTAAATATCTCATATATTCAAATTCTTTGACATTTTCAGTTTTGGGATGACTGGACCTAAAACGGGGAGAGATTAGTCGCATCAAAAATGACGAGTCCATGCGAGCAACATAAATACGCGGAGATAATAAAGAAATTCAGTAAAATTGCAAAAGAGAGAATCCTACTAACCAATTCATAGGTATTTAAAAGAAACTAGCAAGGAAAAAAAGTATTCAAAAGAGTATCCATTTCCATTAAATAAGATTCCATATTAATTAGTAAAGATTTTGTATATAAGCAACCAAAACCACCTTTTATTTAGTATAAAATGTAAAACTTGGCAAGCAGATCTTTACCAGCAAGAGTTAACACTGAAGTTCAGGATTGCATGCATAAAAATCCTTTCTAGCTCACAAAATGGGTAAAACAACACCCACTATTTTCATTCTTCTTCTAACACTATCTCATGTTTCACTACCTCTAAATGGGTTTACTTTGAGGATGATTCACAAAGACTCGAAAGAATCACCTTTTTACAATCCTGCTGTTGATATTCATTTGACAACAGAGGATAGGATTCAAACACTCATCAACCAATCCAAAAGTCGAGCACTTTTCATTAGCTCACAAATATTACTTCACAGACAAAATGCAACAACCTCGATGATGGATCCTGATGTCCTACGTGTGCTGGTAAGTTATGATCCAACAATGTGGTACCTTGGATTGCTTTGTATAGGTTCGTTTCCTGATAAAACATGCATGCCTTACTATCTGCTTATTGATTCGGCTAGTGATGTTACGTGGGTCCAGTGCAAAGGTGCCACAAAAACTTTCTTACAAGATTTTCCTCTTTATCCTTGGGACAATTCTCTGACATATCGACCTCTTCCTTGTGAGGATCATAGTATTCTCTGCCCTGGAAACAAATGCAATGACCAGGGCGAATGTATTTACCGAGTAGACTATTTGAATACTGGATTTACATCTGGTATTTCTGCTCAAGAAAGATTCACTACATTCTCAGATGATGGTGGCTATGAAAGTATTCAAATAGTCATGGGCTGTGGTTTTCACCAAGAAAAATTTGTTGATTTCGGTAATAACCATTTAAAGAATAAGCCTGATCTGATCGCAGGAGTACTTGGTTTAGGAAGAGGAGAATATTCTTTTCTAAAACAATTACGTGGTGCTGGACAAGATAAATTTTCCTACTGCTTGGAGATATATAGCGAGAACATTTACGCAAGCAGCACATATTTAACTTTCGGTGAAGATGCGATAATTGAAGGCGAAGTACGTAAAACTCGGATTGTCGTGAACCCCTTTCAGCCATCGTTTTATTACTTAAATCTAGTGGATATCAGTGTTGCTAAGAAAAGTGCAGGTTTTGTTAGCGCAGATTTTAAGATTAAAGATAATGGATCAGGCGGTTGCCTCATAGATTCTGGGGCTCCATTTACGTTAATGTATAGAGATCATTTTAATAGAGTTGCAACGTTGGTGGTGGAATATTTTGCACAAATTGGTATGCCTCTTGATGCATCCGACAATCGTCTTTGTTTTGTTATGCCGCAAGTACCGTTTACAACTCCGTCCATAACATTCCATTTTCAAGGGGCGGATTATGTTGTTTCGGAGAGGGCTTCTCTGTTTGTGGAGATGCGTGGAAATATCTGTTTACTTATCGGTTCAGTGAATGTTACTAATATGCCAACTGTGGTTTTAGGAGCATTACAACAAACTAATAAGAGGATTTTGTATAATAATATGATTCTGGAACTCTCATTTGCTGATGAGATATGCCGATTACAAAAATGAAAGAAGAGACAACGCAGCGCTCACAGTCTGGCCGGTTTTAGTGTTTAATGAGCATGCATGCAGTGTTCGTTCTTACGAAGAATAAAACATGTTGTTCATTTCATTAGGAATTTAATAAAATTGGAGTAGGGTAACAAAATTCTATCGGACTTTTTTCTTTATATATGAATGTAGAGACAGTAGCACATTACATCTAATTAACTTGCCTCAATCCACATGCAATTCGAGTGGAAATTGAAAAGGGATTTACTACAACAAAAGAACTCAAAAAGAAATGAACACTTACATAATCAAGGGCAACTCCAGAAAATTTGCAATGAGAAGAATCCAACTGAAAAATCTGCCTGCCCCAAATTCTATCTTTAAACCCTGAATCCTCCTCTAGAAAAAAGAGTTTCCTTCTTTTATTACTGTGTGGGTGACAAACGTGGTGAACTTAGCTAAAAACTTTGTTTATGGTGGCAAGTTCGGGTTCAGGATTCAAAGTTAGCCAAGAACCAACTGATCTAGCCATGTGTAGCTAGCATGATCGGATGAATATGTGGCCGGGGTTTTTGAAAATACACCATAGTGTATGATAGAGTAAAGATGCATGCATCCTACCTTGTAGCTGCTGCCAGTAGCATCATGTGTTAATCATCTTCGGTATCATTTTTGAAAAGTTAAGACACACTAATTCAAGCTCTCACTACTCTCGCTTCACACGCGAAATTGTTACCAGTTTACGTGTAAAACAGGACGACCCAGCTCTCTTAGTCTTTCTTGATCATAAATTGAATGCTGGAGCTGTTGTCAATTAATGTGTTTAATGTTTAATCAGAAATGGCCCTTAGATTATTGGTGTACGTGCTGAAGAAACAAGTGGCTAAGCCACCTAAGGAAAATAATGACATATAAGATTTATAGATAAGTATAAGATGCAACAGCTTATAAGTTGGCCGAAGCAACTCTTTCAAAGTGATCTTTATAAATAAGCATAAACGGAGGCCACATTAATACTTATAAACACAATCAGCGTAAACAGGACTACCCAGCTCTCTTAGTCTTTCTTGACCATAAATTGAATGCTGGACAGCTGGAGCTGTTGTCGATTCATAATTTAATACTTTCAGCTTTAATACTTTCAGTTTTGGGGGTACTGGACTTAAAAGGGAAGATATTAGTCTCATCAAGAATGAACGACTGCGAGCAACATAAATACACGGAGATAGCATAGAATTTCAAAATAAATCAAATCAAACTAACAAATCTAAGATTGCAACAGAGAATCCAGTAAAACAATTCAACCATTTCAATAAGTATTCAAAAGTTGCTGCCATAAATAATAAGTATGTATCATTTAAAAGAGTAATCCATTTTAATTAAAAAAGATTCCATATTAATTAGTAAAGATCTTGTAGATATGTAACCAAAAACGTTATGCACAATAAAATTTGACTTTATACCTTTTACAGTATAAAATGTAAAACTTGACGAGCAGAGAATACAGCGTCTATCAAAATCCTATCCAGATCATAAAATGGGTAAAACATCACCCACTCTTTTCTTTCTTCTCCTAAAAATAACTCATGTTTCACTATTACTAAATTCAGTCATTGCAGTTCATCCAAAGAAAGGGTTTACTTTAAGGATGATTCACAAAGACTCGGAAGAATCACCTTTTTATGATCCTGCTGTTGATATTCGGTTGACAGCAGAGGATAGACTTCAAAAACTTATCAACCAATCCAAAAGTCGAGCACATTACATCAGGTCACAAATATTACTCAACAGACAAAATGCAACAAGCTCGACGAGGAATCCTGATATTGTACGTGTGCAGGTAAGTTATGATGCATCAATGTGGTACCTTGGATTGGTATGTATAGGTTTATTTCCTGATAAATCATGCATGCCTTATTATCTGGTTATTGATTCGGCAAGTGATGTTACGTGGGTTCAATGCAAAGGTGCCACAAAAACTTTCTTCCAGGATTATCCTCTTTATCCTTGGAAAAATTCACTAACATATCGACCTCTTCCGTGTAAGGATCATAGTATTCTCTGCCCTGGCAATGAATGCAATGACAACGGCCAATGTATTTACCGAGAAAATTATTTAAATGATAAATCTGCGTCTGGTATTCTTGCTCAAGAAACGTTCACTACATTCTCAAATAATGGTGGATATGAAAGTATTCAAATAGTCATGGGCTGTGGTTTTGAACAAGAAAATTTTGCAGGTTTCGGTAATAACCATTTAAAGGGTAAACCTGATCTTATCGCAGGAGTACTTGGTTTAGGAAGAGGAGATAATTCTTTTCTGAAACAATTAGGTGGTGCTGGACAAGATAAATTTTCCTACTGCTTAGAGTCATACAACGAGAACATTTACACAAGCAGCACATATTTAAGTTTCGGTGAAGATGCGATAATTGGAGGCCAAGTACAGAGAACTCCCATTGTTGTGAACCCCTTTCAGACATCGCTTTATTACTTAAATCTAGTGGATATAAGTGTTGATCACAAAACCGCAGATTTTGTAAGCACGGATTTTAAGATCAAAGAGGATGGATCAGCCGGTTGCCTCATAGATTCTGGGGCTCCATTTACTCTTATTTATAAAGATCACTTTGAAAGAATTGCACCTTTGGTGGTGGCATATTTTCAACAAATTGGCATGCCTCGTGATGAATCCACCAACCCCAATTTTCTTTGTTTTGTTATACCGCCAGTACCGGTTATAACTCCGTCCATAACATTCCATTTTCAAGGGGCAGATTATGTTGTTTCTGATACTGCTTCTCTGTTTTTTCGAACCGGTGGAAGTATTTGTTTGCTTATCGGTAGATTGAATACGGATAGGCCGGCTTTTATTTTAGGAGCATTGCAACAAACTAATAAGAGACTTTTGTATAATAATATGAATATGGAACTCTCGTTTGCTGATGAGGTATGCAAACAACGCTAGCTCACAGTCGATCGGGTTTTTAGTGTTTAATGAGCATGCATTCAGTGTTCGTTGTAACTAAAAATAAAACATGTTGATCATTTCTTTAGGAATTTAATAATTTGGAGTATGGATCGAATCCAACTCAGGGTAACAAAGTTCATCTGATTTTATTTTATTTTTTATTTTTTTATTTTTGATGAATGTAGAGAAGATACTACACTAATTAGTACATCTTAACTTGCCTCAATCCACATGCAATTCCAGTGCAAAATGAAAACGGGTTTACTTCGAGAAAACAACTCAAAAAAAATTGAATATTATTTACATTACCATGAGCAACTCCAGCAAAAAATTACAAATAAATAAGTTGGAAAATGGTGGAGACAATGACGATGATGACCAGAATTTGTGACGAAGATTTTGGATCTTTTCGTCTCTGTTGTTGCTATGATGATGGAGACGATGAAGATGATGAAGATGAGTTGCTGCTACTGATGAAGAAGATGAAGATGACGAGGTTCATTGATTGGGATGAACTCTGTTTCTTCTTTCTCTGCTGATGTTTTTGAAAATGATGTTGTTGCTGCTGCTGTTAAAGATGATGAATACGATGAAGATGATGAAGACAACGAAGAACCAAAATCTGATGTCGTTGAAGATGATGAAAACGATGAAGATGATGAAGACGAACTCATGTTGTTTCCGTTGATTCATCTACTGTTGTTGAATATTTAGTTAGGTTTTTCTTTTTCATTTTTCTCAGCTAATGTCTTTCGATGCTATTGTTGAAGATTTGGATTGAATTAGGTTGTTTTTGTGTGTTCATTTTCAAGGATGAACTGTAATTTTAGATTGTGATTTACTTGTTTTATTAGGTGTTCATTTGAAAGAATGAACTCTGATTTTTATGGATTTTTTTGTGTGTGTTCATGTTAAAGAATGAACTCTATTTTTAGATCTTGAACTATTAGGTGTACATCTTAAAGAAGAACTCAATTCTAGGTTTTAATTAGTTAGTTTTTAATAGGTGTTCAATTTGACGAACGAACTCTGGTTTTTGTTCATAATTATGAACTTTGATTGGGTGTTCATTTAAAAGAATGAACTCTGATTTTTTGTTCATAATAATGAACTTTGATTGGGTGTTCATTCGGAAGAATGAACTCTGTTTTCTTATTGGTTCTATCAGGTGTTAATTTGAAGAATGAACTCTGTTTTCATATAGGTTTTATTAGGTGTTTATTTGAAAGAATGAACTATGTTTTTCTGTCATAATAATGTAGTTTTGTGTTGTGTTCATTTTACCAAATGAACTCTATTTTCATATGTGCTTTAGTTTGGTTTTATTAGGTGTTCATCTGAAAGAATGAACTCCGAAGTTCATCAAACAGAATGAACTCTTGTACAACAATAAGACTTTCTTTCTTTTATTACTTTGTGTGTGACAAACACGTAGCATCCAATGAGAAATTGCTATGCGATGAATTTTGATGAAATCTTCCAAGAACTTACTAATCTAGGTTTATCTAGCATAGACCAGATAGATATGTGGCGGGGGACTTTGAGAAATGCACCATAGTGTATGCGAGAGCAAAGATGGTACCTTAACTGCTGCTAGTAGCATCATCTGTTAATCATGTTCGGTATCATTTACATTGGAAGATTTTGAAAAATTAAGACACACTAATTCAACCTAACTACTCTCTCTTCAAACACTACATTGTTATCAGTTTACGTGTAAAATAGGACGACCCAGCTCTCTTAGGCCCTGTTTGGGATTGCTTTTTTTCAACCAAAAACACTTTGTAACAAACTTTTGCCAAAAATTGTGTTTGGTAAATTTTTTTCAAAGTGCTTTTGGAGGGAAGGACTTTCATTTTAGGCCGGTTTTTAAAAGCTACTCAGCACTAGCTTTTAAAAGCTGGAAAAACAGAAGTTGTGGACCCACATAACTTGATTTAATTGATTCTCTATTTTAACCTTGTTATTTTATTATAAAGACAAGTTTTACCCTTGAATGTTGTACACATTACACCAAATCTAGGTTTTCCTAACAATGAGTTTCCTAACTAAATCTTTTTTGGTAACTCAAATGATCCATTATAAATCTAGTAACTCATATAAAGGGTTAGCAAATTCTGAAATAGTTACCATGATTAGGAATTATCTCATAAAAACTAAATAACTATTGAAAGTGTGAGATCATTAGTTATACATCCCTAACACATTTTACACTAAATCACTATTCCTATCCAAAATCTATGTATACCAAAATCCACCCCATCTTTATAGCTCTTTGTCATTTTTAGTAGTAACATAATTTTACATAGCTAACACATTGATTTATTTTAAAATTTAGAAAATGTAAAATAAAATTATTGGATTATATAAATCTTTTTGTTTGGAACCAACGGATAGTGCTAGGACCCTAAATAACCTAAACCCGGAACTAATCCATATCATTGCCTTGGGGAATCAAAATTCGAGTTCCATATTTTACTTGACAGAACCAAACCAAATCGAATTTCATCCATACCTTAACAAAACCAGTTGAACGGAAGAGAAAACTCCTTCTGCACCATGGTTGTCTTCTTCCCTAAAAGAGAAAATTCAATCGAATTCTATCCTAACTCCGATCAAAGAAAATCACGTGTTCGTTGTTATGGTTCTCTTTGTTTTCTTCAATTAATCGATTTCATTGGAATTTGATTATAACGATGAAGGTGATTGATTTCTGGTGAATTTGTTTTCTTCAACTCAAATTTATCGTTTCTGGTATGATTCTCTTCTTATTCGATTGCTCTTATTACAATTTTTCAATTATGAACCTAGGGTTTAAACAATGAGGGACTTTCAAATTAAATTGGGGTTTCTGATTGGGGTCCGCCAGATTGACTTCGTTGAGGCTTAATTAAATTAGGGTTTCTGGTGAATTTTTTGCTGCAAGTTATAATGTACCAGTCTCATGTCCATTTCCTTTAGGGACATGGTTTCACTTTTATCACCAGAACCAACTAGGGGTTTCCTTCTCATCGTCATTATATAAACTAATATAATATTACCAATTGGTATGCTTCTAATTCCAGTTGGTGGAGCAAACGCAATATGGGTTTATAGGCAGAATAGCAGCTGAAAAGGAAACGATGATTTCATTAACTTTGAAATGGAAACCAATGTTAGCTCAGAAAAGGAAAACTATAGCCTTTTCCCCAAATTTTACAACTTGTTCGACTGTACATAAGTGGCAAAATGGGTGGTATATATATATTTTGATTGCTTTCTAAGTGTAGACATCTTTTGAGATATTCAATTCAAGCTGCATCTTCTTTTATGTACTGCATCATTATTCTTAACAAGAATTTTTTTTTGTTTCTTTATACATCATGGTTGATATCTACACTGTTCGGGGAGGAAAATAATTTCATGGAACTGGTGGATGACATGATTGATTTGGTGCACTCAAATTTTTGTTCGGTAACACAGACCTTATAATCTTTCCTTCTAACCAGTTTCCCAAGTTGTACGGAGGTAAGCTCAAAAGCCTTAATCTGATGATATTGGTTACTTAAATTTGTCTACCGAGATTGAATCAGGTTCACCTTTCAACAATTTCTCCTGATTCTTTTGCAGAATTTCGCGGGGCATCTTATTTATGGGGAGTATATAGAAAGAGAATTGTTCCTGTGTAATTCCTCCTCTATATTCTTGTAAGCACCAGTAGTTACCATTAGCCTATCATCCTTGCCTTATTGTCTTTGTAAGTATTTTCCTGGGGAGTGAAGAATGTTCACTTTGTCGTGTACTGGGACTGTTAACTCAGTTAGGTCTTCATACTTATTGTAAATGTTGCACAAACTAGTATTGGTTCCGGAGTTTAGAGAGTGTCCTGTTTCCTCGAGTTGAAAAGATAATTTCTTGAAGTGTTATGTGTTTGATCTTCTTTTCTTTTTCATGGTTCTTTTTTTTCGAAGTTTTCTTGTTTCTGTAAAGTGTAAACTTCTGATACCTTTCCCCCTTGATCTATTTTAGGTAGCAGTTTCTGCGATAAAGGTAGCATGACGTCGTATTTCACTCAGTTAGAGTATGCCTTCCAGTCTCAGAGTGCTTGGACATCTTTTAGGATTTAATTTTCTGTTTACACAGTCTTGTCTTCACAGTTGTAATCAGGCAAGATTCATTGTTACAGAAAGTATATATTGCTTACGCAATTGCTTTGTTTGATTTATGAGCATACTTGTACTTTTGCAGCCAGCGGCGGCAGCTCTCAGTAATGGCTTGCTAACATTTACATTATTACTTCGGCGCTATTTTGAGCACCTTCTTTCACTTTTTTTTGATGTACATTCAACTTTTCTATCTTTAACTGTGCTTTTCCTCTGCCTTTGATATCCTCGCAGAAATTTCAGAAGAAGCTCATGGTGTGACATCTTAGACGATTCGAGCTTTTCTTGAAACGAAACAGGGGTATATTTCTTTTGTGAAATAAGACTTATCGCAACCACAAACCACCGCCACCGCAAAGGTAATTATTTCATATGTTAAGTCGATTAGTAACCACAATTTAGCAAAATTCAAAATCAAAGTTATGCGAACCATTGAGGCTTCGGCTCATCTGTGTTCTCAAACAAGTTTTTGTGAGAAACTTTTAAATGTGAACAAGAAAATCGCATGCCCTTTATGTTTTGTGATTGATACCTTGTATCGACTACCCGTTAAAAGTTTGACAGTCTTCAAGTGTATATCCAAATCGTAGTTCAAACTATTTTCTCATGACTATCTTCCTAAACTTTATTCAAACTTTTGTGTTCTTAAAATATACAGGGGAAGAACTCGTAGACTTTCTGATGAACGATGTTTCTCTGGTACATGGAACAGTACGTGTTACTATGTAGCCTATTATTACTACTTGCACTATGCTTAGCTGTTGATTTTGTTCAAGTGCTGGATTTATATGTTCAAACTTTTAAAACCAGCATTAGAAATTCAGTACTCGTTAACATCTTATAAGCTATATACAAATATTCTTTGTATTATTTATATATCTAGAGAAGCTATCATAGACTTTATTGTTTTGTTTCGCACCAGATGACAAGTTAATTTGGTGAATTTTAATTTTCAGAATGCTGGGAGAAGTGGAAAAATATTGGATGTTAGAAAAAGATAGATTTGGTAAAGTATATACAGAGATGGGGTCCGTGAGGTGTTGCTGGCTTTGGATGCCAGCAAGCTCGGATCTTCTTTAAATTGGTCAGCAAGAAGAGTTGTCCTTTTGAAGCCTTTGGAAATCCATCTGCAATTTAAGGTGTCATAGGTAATTGTTTTTTCCATTTTTTCTTTAGATTATTTCAATTGTTTCTGATCATAATATAATAGGTTCATAAGAATTGAATTCCAGTCCCTAACGTGATCGAATGAGACTTGTTTCCTTGCAGTTTGTCATCTTAATTAAATACATACTTACAACTCTGTTTTAAAGAAGCACTTAACCACTTGCTGCTGTGAATGCTTCCCTTATTATAATATTTGAAATGATGCTTTAGGTTCTTGTTTGATTAATATTTTTAGTGCTAGCTAGACCCTTACATGTATTATGTTACCACTCATGTTATATATCCAGCATAATCAACAAAGTATGGTGTTTCAGAGAGGATAGAAAGCTTGACGACATGTCCTTGTTTATAAATTATGTGATATGTGATAATCGGTAAGCCACGGAGTTAAACATGCATTTTATCTAGAAAATACTGTCCAAAGGGTAACAATTCTGAAACTTTCTTCGTTGACTATTATGTTTCAGTTTTTTCTCCCACACCATTTTCCCAATTCCTCTTTTGACTCACTATTTCACTTGAATGACTAAACTGAAAATCACTTTTTCGTAAGGGTTTCATGAAACTGCGGGTGCGATTGACTTTTTTGTGCTTGCTTGTGTATGTATGAGTGATCAAATGTGTTTGGTGTTGTCAAATTCTGAATATAATCATATAAATTCTTTAAACTATGTATGTGTGAATACAAATGTATCTGTGGTGCAATGGTAGCATGCTGACTTCAAGGAAGAAAATGCATGTTCGATTCACGCCAGGTTCACTAATTTGCATTTTTCAGCAATTCTCTCTTTGTAGCGCAAATTATTTAAATGTGTGAAATATGGGGTGAAGGTTCATATGGAACGGTGACGTGTTTCAGTAATGCAAATTATCTTTAACAATATGTGCATCTTAAATCCCAATAATCCCGATTAGTTTACCGGGACCCTAAACCTACCGATATTATTGGTTACGGATAAAGAACACTGAAAATATGGAAATCTGAAGGTACGCATACTGACTCAGCTGTATTGGATCCGGATAAGTGGTACGCATACCGGCATAGCTCCATGGTTCGACGATTTTGGGTATGCATACCTAAATCATTTGTTCGTGAATTGGATTTTTATGGTATGCATACTCGGTATGCATACTCGGTATGTACACCGGGGGTATATCTCTAGCAATATGAACCGGTATATGTCTCGTTTCATCTCCGATTATCTCGTATATATCCCTAGCTCAATTTGATTCGTGTCTCATAAATTGGTTGATGACTTAATTGTATTTCCTCATTCTTGTTTTAAAAACGGATTCCCGATTTGGAATTAAATCGATCTTGTAAGTCAAAATTACAATCTTCATACGAGGGTTTAGTCTTGATATAATATCAAAGTCTTGTTTGTTATCGATTCATTTTGAGAAACTTAAGAGTCTTTATCTGAATCCTAAACCTACTAATATTGTTCATAATAAAAGACTTTGCCAACTCAAATAAGCTGTTGAGTTGTCATTACAGTAAGCTGTCTTACAAGTGTTTTAGAGAGTTAATCAAATTCCGAACATATCGTAGAAAATAGTATGGCTGCATGTGAAAATATTCGACAGGGATGGTGTGCATAACGGGTATGTGTACCAACCCGATTCGTGAACTCAGAATACCAAGGTATGCGTACAGGGCACGTGTACCTCAAGGCAGTTTCTGAATTCAGGAACTTTAGTATGCATACCGGGTATGCGTACCACAAAAGGCCAATTCACGAACAAATGATTCAGGTATCTAATGTCAGTCTTTTTCTTTTTTCAGAAACTCGATTTTTGTTCGTCAAATTTCACAAGTAAAAAATCTAAACTTCTAATTAGAATTTAAATCGACTCCCTGATCACATTCTTCGGAATTTCTACCAAGTCAAATGTCGATAATTATATCAACAACAAAAATTTTGGTTTGGAAGGAAAAAAACATTTACTAAGTTGAGGAAGAGGATTTTTCGGGATAATCTTCAGTTCACCGTGGGTAAAAAACATCTTATACCGAGTGTCCAAGTTTTAATGCTAGAATCCAGTTTATTATGAATTCTTTTTTTGGAAAATCGGCCTTTAGATTTTTTCGAGCAATCATTAGTTCGATATAGGTCAAGAATATTGTTCATATTATCATTTAATAACCTCTTCCACTATGTCGAAATCTTCACCTGGCTCTAAACCTATAGATGTTTCTCAGATTACCTTTAATGACCTCTTCCACTAAGTATAAAATTTTCACTGGAGCTATGAACTGACAAGTGTTTTTCATATTATCCTTAATGACCTCCTATACAAAATAAAAATATTCATGGAAATCCTAAATCTACCGACATTGTTCGTATTAATAATCTCTTCTTCCACTAACTCAGAATCTTCATCAGAATCACAAACCTACCATTATAGTTCATATTATCCTCAATATCATCTCTTACTATGTCAAAATATACACCTGACCACTAAACCTACCAATGTTTGACAGATTTTTTTATTAACCTCTTCCACTTGTAAATCTGAATCTTTAACAAAACCTCTAATCTATCGTCACTAAGTTTTGAAATTTTGTTTAACCGAAAGAGAATAACAGTTCTTGATTACATTTTTGATTCATTCTTATACGATTTATATATAGTTGGATAACAATATCCAAATTTATTCTGATTTATACATAGGGGTGAGATCCGTTGACATGGTTATAATGACACAACGTTGACATGGTGGCACCTTTTTCTCTAAAACATCTGAACGACGATCAATTTGAAGTTAAGATTTTGGTGACATGTTTCTCATATAAAACTCTACAATCCTACCAAAAATGAGAGTTTTTCGAAACACGAAACTTTGGATTTTGGTCTTACGAAGGTTCAAAAGAAACACACTTGTCTCAATCCGTATGAGAATCCATCACCAATTGTCTACAGTTCAAAAATCTCCACAATCCGTATGAGGAATCCAACGTCCAAACTTTTTTATACAAAAATCAAAACTTTTTTTTCCTCTCACTTTCCTCTTTCTCTTCTTCCGTTTCTCTTTCTCGGTGGGTTCTCCTCTCTAACTTCGCCACAACCCAAACCCTCTCTCGTAACAGAATTTCCAAATCAAGTTCTAACATAAATCCTTCAATCCTTGTTAATCCGTGAATCAAAAACCAATTATTAATCGAAAAAATGCCTCCAATTGAAACATTCATAACCCTAAAAATTTGATATTTTCCCTGAAATTAAAAAACCCTTGTTCTATGTTAATAATTGTTCTTCGATCTACTATCCAACGATTGAGGTATAATTAGAATATAATAATATTTTTCTAAGCAAACATAATCATAATTTTTTATTAAATAATAAAAATATAATAAAAAATAAATAAAATATTATTAAATATATTAGAATTAAAAGTATAATTTATTATAATGAAAGTATATTTAAAACTAGCTTTCGAAATATATCTATTTTCGTCATTAATTACATTACCAGCACTTTAAAATACAAGTTTATCCAACAGAATTTATAATTTGTTAATTTCTCAGTGCTTTTTAAATTATAGTTTACCAAACGTCATGCTGATTTATTTCCACAACACAACAAAACAACGCACAACACAACAGAAAAATATTTTTCTAAAATTCACAGCAATGCCAAACTAGTCTTTAGTCTTTCTTGATCATAAATTGAATACTGGAGCTGTTGTCAATTAATATAGGGGTCTTTGAATTAAACACGATTAATGGGTGTGGGGTTTAATCAGAAATGGCCCTTAAATTATTGGTTCACTGAAACCAAGAACTGCTTATATCAAGAATCAAAAACTCGATCTGTAGTTATATATCTCTCATTTCAATGGCTTCTTCTGATGATCAAGAAATTGTTTCAGAACTTCTTCCATTCGTTCAAGTATACAAGAATGGTCGTGTCGTACGTTTCCTCGAATCAGAAAGGGTTCCACCTTCATTACAAGACCCAAAAACGGGAGTCTCTTCGGAAGACATCAAATTCTCCACTAACCCAGACATATCTGCTAGACTCTATATTCCTAGTAAATTCATCGCAACAACCGAAAAGCTGCCAATACTGTTGTTCTTCCATGGTGGTGCTTTCTGCATTGAATCGGCTTTCTCACTTTATCACCAGCGCTACCTAAACGCTTTAGTTTCCCAAGCTAATGTAGTTGCTGTTTCTGTTGAATACAGACTAGCTCCAGAGTATCCACTTCCCATTGCTTACGAAGATTGTTGGACTTCATTACAAAGGGCACTTGCTCATGATCAGTCTACAAACGACGGTCATCGGTGCACTTTTGCGCAAGATTTTAATGAAGAACCGTGGTTAAAAGATAACGTCGATTTCAATAGGGTATTTTTGGGTGGTGACAGTGCGGGTGCAAATATTTCTCACAATTTAGCTATGCGACCAGCGGCTGAAAATGTTATCCGTGGAATTTGCTTGATTCACCCATACTTCTGGGGGTCTAAACCAGGGCTGAATTGGGGGACTTCGAAAAATAATTGGGGACCTCTAGCTACAGGACAAAAAGGTCATAAAATAGTAATTGGGGGTTATCACTTATCTCATTTTTTAAAATGGCTAAACTACCCCTAAATCATTAATATTAATTGAGTTGATTAGTTGTTAATCATACTTAATTTGATTTTAACCTTTTTTTTTCAATTTTTTTGTTTGCAATTTTTTATTTTTATTTCTTTTGCCGAGATTTGGAGGTGAAGTGTTCCATTCACGACTCTCAAGAGTCGTTACTATTTCAAAAACGACCTTCAAGAGTCGTCATTGTTTCATTGACAATCCTCAAGAGTCGTTAATGATAGAAAAACGACCCTCAATTGTCGTCATTGTTTCAATGACGACTCTAAACAGTCGTTAACGCATATAAAAGAGTTTCCAAAGGTTGCTCATCTGAGAGGAATAGGTAGAGTTGCTCATCTGCAATAAATTCGAGGAATTGATCAACAACAGGCTTATCATTCGTCATATTGAAGTCCATAGACTTCGCCACCAGAAATTTCTTGCTCCCTGCAGTCTCCGCTTGATACTTTGCTTCTAACACGGTCCACAAATCATAAGCACTGAAATTTTCTTTAGCATTGTAAAAATCATACATCGCATCTTCCAAAACATTCATGATATGATTTTTCGCCAGAAAATTACACCTCTTGTTATACTCGATCGCCTCCTCAGTTAAACCTTCAACATTCATCAATTCATCATGTGGAACAAGTACATAATCCAGCTCATGATGGCTTAGATAAAATAGCATCTTGGATTTCCATTTCTTGAAATCCTTTCCGTTAAACTTCTGTGGTCTTTCAACGTCGTTCTTTCCCATTGTTACAAAGAGTAATGTGTTAAGATTGTTGGAAACTTGCAACAATAGAAGAAACGTCAGATGTATCAAACAATAAATATAAAGAACCGTATCAAGCAACTCTACCAAGAACAAATTGATGAGGGCAGAATCACAGGTTCAACAAGCTGTCCTTAACATATTAGTTCGCGGGTATACTCTGAAGTAATGCTAAACCCCAACGTGCGAAGATCTGTCCAGGATAAGACTGCCCGATATAACTTGAGTTAGCACAACGCAAGTTACCCACTCTTGAACTCAGCAACAGGGATGGAAGTAAAATGCCGCATAAAAAACAAGAAGAAAGAGAAAAGTAGACCTAGAGATATTCGCTGCTTGTGTGTTTTGAAAACAGAATTTCGAGTTATATTTATAGGATGAGATACTTGCAAATCAAGTTAGGTTTTGGTTTTCTTCAAAAAAAAGTCAAACTCGTAAAAGAAATTTCCCACAAATGAAACTCTTATGAAAATATTTTTGGAATTAATTTCCTAAAGAAAAATTCGCCAAAAATAAGTACGAGTAGAAGAGGAACTTGGTGCATAGTATATGCGCATGGACATGGGTCGAAACATGTATTTTTCGCCAATAGTGGAGCACCTCTTTAGTTTTCCACAAATTTAGGACTAAAGGTTCCATTTCATTCACTCAAAAATGAGTGAGTATCCTTAGACCCTTATGTCATGAAATCAAACCACACAAGACCAAAAATCCAATTATTAAATAACTCATTATCTACAACAATACCCCACATGAATGAAATCTCGGTAAATAACGAAAAATCAGAGTACGGAAAATACCATTTAGGCAAAGGTGTCCATGAGGTCTTGAACCTTGCTTAGTGAGAAGCTACCAGAACTACTAGCTAGACAGTGGACACGATGTCTTGAATTGCTAGCGTTTGGTGTAATTCTAATAAAATCCACGCATGATATACTCCAAGTGTTGCTAAGTTCGTGCCATTTTGTCCATTTTGGACCTGGACATATCCCGTTTCTCAGAATGCTCTAGAGAATCAACTCCATTCTCATAGGAAGCGACCCACTTCCTCATTCAGATAGGTGAGTTCTATCAAGAATGTTTACTGCTACACCCCACTTCAATCTTAAATTGAAACTATAGAACTCATTAAGACTTAATTAAAAGCCATCCTCCACATGCAACCACACTATCACATCAACACCATAGGGAATGGACAGAGAATGAAATTCTGTGATAGTGTTTACCTTTACCCACCACAAATTAGTTTTCTCATTCGAAACCTTGATCTTGGGATCTCCAGTCAGCAAGGTTCAGTATCCTTCATGGCAAGTTTAATTATGTAAGCCTAAGCCCCATCCCCTTCGATGTTTTACTAACTATCTCCTTGGACAAACCTTTCGTCAAAGGGTCCGCGATATTCTCCTTGGACCTTGTCCAATCTATGGAAATAACGCCTGTTGAGATTAATAATTTCAAAGAATCATGTCTTTTACGCATATGTATAAACTTTCCATTGTAGAAGCTATTCTTAGCTCTACATATTGCAGATTTGTTGTCACAATGTATAGATATAGCTGGCACAGGCCTATGCCAGAGAGGAATATCTTATAAAAAGTTTCTTATCCATTTGGCCTCCTCTCCTGCTTTATCTAACGCAATAAACTCCGACTCCATAGTTGAGCGAGCTATACATGTCTGTTTGGAACTCTTCCAAGATATAGACGCACCTGCTAGAGTGAATACGTATCCACTCGTAGACTTAGACTCCTCTGAGTCTTCTATCCAGTTTGCATCGCAAAATCCCTCAAGGAAGGCCGGATACCCTTCGTAATTCAAACAAAAGGTCATTGTGTACTTCAAGTACTTTAGCACTCTAATAAGTGCATCCCAATGTTTCTGCTTTGGATTACAAGTATACCTGCTTAACCTACTCAAAGCATAAGCAATGTATGGTCTCGTACAATTCATCAAATACATCAGACTTCCTATGACTCTCGAGTATTCAAGTTGGTTAACACCTACACCCTTATTCTTCATGAGTTTGCAAGAAGAATCATATGGAGTGCAAACAGGTTTACAGTCAATATGATTATATTTCTTAAGTATGGATTCAACATAATGAGACTGACTCATGTTGTAATATTGAAAGTGGTAGTAAAAGTTCGTTGCTCGGACTTGTAAAGATTTAAAAATAAAAATATATACACAATATTTGTCATAATGGGAGAGAGGTACTGGGACTAATGATTCGGACAATTTTCATAACATAGGGCTCAATGATTTATTCTCAACAATAATCGCTCAAAACATAAATTATACGGACTCTTATTTTGCCAAAGTAGATTTTCAAAACATTGATTGTAAGTCCTAAGCATGATGTATCAAAACACCTAAGCCAAGCATACATCATCAAATTAAATAACAACCAATTAATTCAAATCATATTTCAATTTTAAATTAATGCAAAAGTCTTAAAAAGAATTAATGAAATTACCCCAAGTATGAAGTTTGGCCTCCTCCGTCGTCCCAGTGTTGGGTTTTAGCTCATCATAGTAAAAATGCTCTCAAAATAATTATTTATTGCTCAAAAAGTGGTTTACAAATGATGAAAAGGTGTAAAACAATTGAACAGAAAAATCGCAACAGAAATAACTGTTGCAAAAGCGCTGTTCAGCTGTTACAAGAAGAACGATAAATGATAACTGATTATGTACGACGAACTACGACCCACGGATATGCGTCTTAGACACTGTTGAAGAACGACTGTCTTTGGATGTCTGTTCTTCGTGTTCTTCATCTTCATCAATGGAAGCAGCAGCAGAGAGAAATCATGGTTCTCGATTCTGCAGCGTTCCTTCTCTCCTCCCAACTCTCGACACCCCTTCTTTGTGATAATAGTAACCTATTTATACTCCTAAGTCTTATTTAATATCGCCATAACTCCTCAAAAATCTTCACAGTAAAAAAAATTATTTTTGAGAATAATTTCTTATTTCTTTCTCTGTGTACGTTAATTTCCTTGAAAATCTTCAGAAACTGATTGATACGCAACCTAGGAAAGTATCTGGTCTTAACTCCACAACCATGCAGCATCTTTTACGTGATTTTCTTTCCAAAAATGAAACCGATATTCTTCTCTCTTGTTTTGATCGGGAATTGATTTTCTGGCCAAAGTTGATCGATCCCAACCACCATAATATCTTCTTATACTCATATCACATATACCCATTAAGTTTCAGCTCTTTAATCTCCCAACAGATCCATCAAAATCTCGAACGAAATTCTGCCAGGGCAGAAGAAATATTTCCCGCCAAAAAAAAGAATTTGAATTTTGTTGAAGACCTTCACCTATCCAGTGCAGGGGTGCAAATAGCAAGTGGGGTTGAAATAGACTTCTTGGGGTGGAAATAACCAAAGCATAGGTGCCTTTAGTAATTTTTATGGGATGTTTTACGCACTTTTTCGAGGTTCCTCCGGGGTATTTCTGGGGTACTTCCGGTCCACTTCTGGGGCGCTTCCGGTATACTATCAACGGAGGTCCAAATGCCACATTTTTGAGCCCATTTCGCCGCAAGGGATTATTTCTCTAATAATTCCTACAAAGACATAAAAGAACACAATTAATACAAAATTGAACACTAAAAATACATACAATAGAGACATATTAGACACATAAATGCGTCTATCAACTCAGACTATATCCATTAGAAGTTTTTCTAATCTTCATCCCTAATATGACATCAGCAGGGCCTAAGTCTTTCATGTCAAAGTTCTCATTCAACAGTTTCTTAGTGGTATTAATAACATCCATGTTTGTACCTAGTATAAACATATCATCAACATACAAGCATACAATCACAAAGGCATCCTTGACAAGTTTAGTATAAACACATTTATCAGATTCATTAATTCTAAAACCACTAGAAATCATCACATGATCAAATTTCTCATGCCACTGTTTAGGTACTTGTTTCAATCCATACAAAGATTTCTTCAGTTTACAAACTTCTTTCACAACCTTTAACTACAAAGCCTTCGGGTTGTTCCATATAATTTCTTCATCTAATTCACCATTCAAAAACGCTTCTTTACATCCATTGATGTATCTCTAGGTTATGGACAGAAGCTATAGCAATTAATCCTAATGGAGAATTCTACTTACTGGTGAATATGTATCAAAGAATCTATACCTTCTATCTGTTTATAGCCTTTCGCTACCAACCTAGCCTTGTATTTTTCAATAGTTCCATTTATATTACGTTTTCTCTTGAAAATCCATTTACAACCTATGGCCTTAGACCCTGGAGGTAAATCTACAAGTTCAAAAGTACGTTTTCTCGAATGGAATCCATTTCACTAATTGAAGCTTCTTTCCACCACGGAGCTTCAGGACAAGTCATGGCTTCTTTATAAGTCTGAGGATCAGACTCGGCTAGGTATGTAATGCAACCAGGATAGGTTTTCTAGTTTTAACCCTTTTACCTCTTCTAGGTTCTATTTCTGGTTCATCTTCCTCTAAAGGTAATGACTGACTGGATGACGGAAATTCTAGGGGATCATCTAAACATCTCTTTCGAGAATCACGTTTCATAGGAAACATTCTCAAAGAACTCAGCATCCCTAGACTCCATGATAGTATTCAACCCTATGTCAGAAATTTCAGAACTCACAACCATAAACCTATGAGCACTAGAATGCTCAGGATACCCTATAAAAACACAATCAACGGTTTTGGGTCCTATCTTATTGTCTTAGGAGGAGGGATGGCCACCTTTGCCAAGCACCCCCACACTTTGAAGTAATCATAAGATGGTTGTTACTTTCCATAACTCATATGGACTTTTATCTGATCCTTTAAAGGGTACTCTGTTCAGGATGTAATTGGCTGAGAGGATAGCCTCCCCCACAAATTCGAAGGTAATCCTGAACTAATCAACATGGCATTCATCATATCCTTAAGGGTACGGTTCTCGTTCTCACACCATTGGATTGAGGTGAATAAGGGGCTGTAGTTTCATGTATTATCCATGTTCTTCACAGAAATCTCCAATAGGAATTATATCACCACCACGGTCAGACCTAAAAGTTTTAATGGTAGCATTCAATTGGTTTTCAACTTCACGTTTATATATCTTAAAGGCTTCTAAGGATCGTCCTTCCCTCTAAGCAAATAAACATGACAGTACCTCGTACAATCATTATAAAAGTGACAAACCATTTCTTACCACCTCTAGTTTGAACTGACTTCATGTCAACTAGTCTGAATGATTAACTAAGGGTTTAGTGTTTTCTGGACATTCTTCTGAATGATTTCTTAGCATGCTTAGATTCTACGCAAATCTCACACTTATGACTTTTATCTAAAGTGAATTTGGGTATGCAGCCTACGCTAGCCAGTTTATTGATTTGTAATTTACATGACCAAGTCTACCATGCCAAACATTCGATGACACACACATGTAAGCAGAAGAATCATTCAATTTCACTTCAGGACAGGTTACATTAAGTTTAAAGACCTCCGTTATAACCCTTACCCACATAATCATTGCCCTTAGTTACTATAAGTTTTCCAGACTCAATTGAAACTTTAAAACCCTTATCATCTAAAACAGAAAAGAAACAAGATTTTTGCAGATGTCTGGAACATGAAGAATTCATTCAATGTGAGAGTCTTGCCAGATGTGAGCTTCAGACCGACCTTTCCTTTTCCTGCAACCTCTGATGCAGATGAGTTACCCATATAGAGTTTCTCGCCTTCCCCTACCCTCTGGTAGGAGGTGAACAGGTCTGTTCCCACAAACATGCTTGGTAGCTCCAGAGTCTACCCACCAGTCCATCACATTGGTCACCAAATTAACTTCAGACACTACAACAGAAAACTCGTCCTTGTTCTTTTCAACCAAGTTAGCATTCCTTTTTCCTTACGATGTCTACAGTGAACTGCCATATGTCCAGTAACTCCACACGCATAACAAGCACCCTTAATTTTAGTAATGCTAGACTTGGTTTTCGAAACATACCTTTCTTGGGAGGACCACGCTTAGAGTTACGATTTACTCTCACCTTTTCCAGCTTTGGAAGATCTGTGTTCAGTCATATGAGCTTTGTTACTCATGTCCCTTGCAGAAGACACGTTCTTTCCTTGGTGCACAACATCTCTTCCACTTGAATTTTCTTTCCTAATTCAACCATGTTGATCTCGCCAGTTTCATGTCTTAGCTTTTTCTTGTATCAGACCAAGAAGATGGTAACTTCTCAATTACCGCAGATACTTGAAACGTCTCATCAATGACCATACCTTCAGCAAGAATCTCATTAATGATCTGTTGAAATTCGAGAATTTCAACAACAGGATCATTCGTCATCTTGAAGTCCATAAACTTCGCCACCAGAAATTTCTTGCTCCCTGCAGTCTCCGCTTGATACTTTGCTTCTAACGCAGTCCACAAATCATAAGCACTGAAATTTTCTTTAGCATTGTAAAAATCATACATCGCATCTTCCAAACCATTCATGATATGATTTTTCGCCAGAAAATTACACCTCTTGTTATACTCGATCGCCTCCTCAGTTAAATTCAGCATTCATCAATTCATCATGTGGAACAAGTACATAATCCATTCATGATGGCTTAGATAAAATAGCATCTTGGATTGCCATCTCTTGAAATCCTTTCCGTTAAACTTCTGTGGTCTTTCAACGTTTTTTCCCATTGTTACAAGAATAAATATTAAGATTGTTGGAATCTTGCAACAATTGAAGAAACATCGATGTATCAAACAATAATATAAAGAACCGTATCAAACAACTCTACCACGAACAAATTGATGAGGGCAGAATCACAGGTTCAACAAGCTGTCCTTAACACATTAGTTCGCGGTATACTCTGAAGTAATGCTAAACCCCAACGTGCGAAGATGTGTCCAGGATAAGACTGCCCGATATAACTTGAGTTAGCACAACGCAAGTTACCCACTCTTGAACTCAGCAACAGGGATGGAAGCAAAACGCCGCACAAAAAAAAAGAAGAAGAAAAGTAGACCTAGAGATAGTCGCTGCTTGTTGTTTTTAAAACAGAATTTCGAGTCATATTTATAGGATAGATACTTGCAAATCAGTTAGGTTTGTTTTCTTCAAAAACAAGTAAACTCGTAAAAGGAATTTCCCACAAATAAAACTCTTAAAAAATATTTTGGAATTAAATTCCTAAAGAAAAATTCTCCAAAAATAAATCCGTAGGAAAGGACTTGGTGCATGGTATACGCGTATGCATGGGTCAAAATGTATTTTTGCCCACCCTCCACCCACGTTTTACAACATACATGAGCATGGTTATATAGTGGAGCTCCTCTTTAGTTTTCCACAATGTGGGACTAAAGGTTCCACTTCATTCACCAAAAATGAGTGAGTATCCTTAGACCCTTAGGTCATTAGATCAAACCACACCAAGACCAAAAATCCATTTATTAAATAAATCATTTTCTCCAACAATCCCCCACATGAATGAAATCTCGGTAAATAACGAAAAATCAGAGTACGGAAAATACCATTTAGGAAAAGGTGTCCATGAGGTCTTGAACCTTGCTTAGTGAGAAGTTACCGGAACTACTAGCTAGGCAGTGAACGCGATGTCTTGAACTGCTAGTGTTTGGTGTAATTCTAATAACATCCACGCATGATACCCTCCAAGTGTTTCTAAGTTCATGCCATTTTGTCCATTTTGGCCCTGGACATATCCCGTTTCTCAGAATGCTCTAAAGAATCAGATCCATTCTCATAGGAAGCGACCCACTTCTTCATTCAGATAGGTTAGTTCCATCAAGAGTGTTTACTGCTACACCCCACTTCAATCTTAAATTGAAACTATAGAAATCATTAATACTTAATTAAAAGTCATCCTCCAGATGTAGTCAAACTATGACATCAACACCATAGGGAAATGACACATAATGAAATTCTGTGATAGTGTTTACCTTTAACCACCACAAATTAGTTCTCTCATTCGAAACCTTGATCTTGGATCTCCAGTCAGCAAGGTTGAGTATCCTTCATGGAAAGTTTAATTATTTGAGCCTAAGCCCCATCCCCTTTGATGCTTTACTAACTATCTCCTTGGACAAACCTTTCGTCAAAGGGTCCGCGATATTCTCCTTGGACCTTGTCCAATCTATGAAATAACGCCTGTTGAGATTAGTAATTTCAAAGAATCATGTCTTCTACGCATATGTATAGACTTTCCATTGTATAAGCTATTCTTAGCTCTACATATTGCAGATTTGTTGTCACAATGTATAGATATAGCTGGCACAGGCCTATGCCAGAGAGGAATATCTTATAAAAAGTTTCTTATCCATTTGGCCTCCTCTCCTGCTTTATCTAACGCAATAAACTCCGAATCCATAGTTGAGCGAGCTATACATGTCTGTTTGGAACTCTTCCAAGATATAGACGCACCTGCTAGAGTGAATACGTATCCACTCGTAGACTTAGACTCCTCTTTGAGCAATGAAAAATTTCTTTGAGCGTGTTTTCACCATGCAGAGCTAGACCCGTCACTGGGACAACGGAGGAGGTTGTGTTTCATTCATGTGGTAATTAAAATAATTCTTTTATAACTATTTGCATAGAATTTAATTGTTTTATGATTTCTATTAATTATTTGTTATTTTCTATGATGTCGCGTGCTTGGTTTTAATTACTTTTGATACGTCATGCTCACAACTTACAACTAATGTTTTATGAAATCTACTTTGGCAAAGAATAGAGTTATTGTTTCTATTGTTTTGAGTTATCAATGTCTAGGATTAATTTATGAACCCCATGAACATGAAAAGAAGTGGAATCCCGAGTCTCAGTAAATTCTTCATCCCGTGACGTATTTTGTATATAAGTTCTATTTTTAGTATTTTTATATATAAGCCTAGAATCAATTCAACAAAGTCCGAGTGAACGACAACCTTATTTACCACTATCTAAAATTCGATCAATTTTTGGCGCCGCCGACGCGGATTTGTTTTTAGGTTTTATTTTATTTGTTCTTTTTTTTACGCGTTTTGGTATTTTTTGTTTGCTTTCAGATATGGAGCTAAGCTAAAGGAAAAAGATAAAGTGTTGAAAAAAACAGAATAGCCCAAAAAGGAAAGAAAAGAGAAATCCAAAAGGAGTGAAGAAGAAGATTTTGTAAATAATTTTATTTTTATTTTTTTAGAAACTGTAATTTAGGTTTTTATTTTTGGACATTTTTTTCTTCTTCTTTTCTTTTGGACATTGAACATTGGACTTTATTTTTAAAATCCTACGGAAGGGTAGTTTTAAATACAATGTTTGCAGAGAAGGATGACGATTACGATATCGCCTTGGCCCCTCGGGTTCGTACATGACATATGAGTCGTGGCCCGAGTCGACTTCAACCGATAGGGTAACGAGCTTATTAGGAAAGTCGTTCAAAAAATATTGGTTACTCTTTTGATCATACTTTGAAGTTCATGATGGTTACTGTGAGTTGAATACGCCGCCTTGTAACGCCGGTGAGGGCTTGGGTATTAAATCTCCACTGAGCTTCCCTCGTCTCTATTCAACTTACTTTAACTCGGATTGATTCCAGAGAGGTTTTCTCAGGTTGTAACGAATTCCTTTTCGAAAGAATAGAAGCTAGTCTAGAAACAATCCAAGTGGAGCCATCATGCTTTTGTTTGCTAGATAAAATAAGCTTGTTGTGGTCGAGTCAGCCTTGTTTGTGCTTGTTTAGAATTCCCTTGCAGTTAGGATGTCGAACTGGTATAACCAATACAATGATTAACCAACTGAACAACATGAACATTACTCTTTTTATGATCATAGTATGAATAGTGGTTGGGCACGCCAACCTTTTCAAGGTTTTGGGTCATACCATGGTGAGCCCAATTATTATCCACACGCGCATCGGTCATACGGGCAAGAAGATTATAATACTAGTTCTTCGTCTTTAGAGGATACAATCAAACTATTTAAAAGTAGTCATTTTTATGATCCTTCAGTTCCTATTCCTTTTATAGAAGAGTTTCTCAGGAATTTAGCTGAGTCATCACGTAAGTTAGCTGAATCGACATACAAATTAGATGAGGTGAACAATGTAGTTATGGACGAAAGAACTGCATCAACGACTGAATCTTCTTTGGAAGATATCCTCAATAGGTTAAGTGAAAACTTAGATCCAACACTTCGGGAGCTTTCTTTAGAAGAGACCCTTGATAGGATAGTTGAGTCGACACTTAGACTTGGGTTAGAGACGAACGAAAGTATTGATCAAAATGACTTGAATTTCCAATATAGTGTATCCAATAATACACTTGAAAATGAGGATAGTTATTTGCATAATCAAGATATCGAGGTTAGAATTGGTGACACTCCTTGTGTAGATGATGTTCAGCCATTTCCATGTTATGATAATGATGAGTATGATGTGGACAATGTTGATGAAGAATCTGAAGTATTTAGGCATGGTGATCAGGAATTTGTTACTCCTATTGAGCTTGATAATGATAATGATATTTCTGGTTCAAATCCCGATAATTTTAATTATTATCCACCTATTCAAAAGGGCGGGGATTTGACTAGAGATAATACCGTTTTAGACGAAGTTGTACTTCCTTTTGGTTACGAAGCCAATGATGGTTTAGAGGAACGAGTTTATTTTGAGTCTAGCGATGTAGAAACAACAGTCTTAGACAAAGAAAGTGAACTCGTAAAAATGAGTGAGGATGCACCTGATTACAACTTAAAAGACTCAATTGACCATTTTCAGGAATCTAATGATTTAGAAATTACGGAAATTGTGACTAGTCTACCTAGAGACACTGAAAACTCTAAGTTCGAGGGTGATTATCACTTTCCTGGTGCCGTACCTTTAACTCTTAGAATGATCCCTCGTGTAGGACTTGACATTTGTGCCTCAACCATCTTACAAGATTATCTTAATACACTTTTTCCTGAACCTAGTTGTTTCCATAAGATAGCTCAGTTGTTAGAAACCCATCCTCTGGTTGATGTGGTTTACGCAGGCTATGATACCCAGATTGATTTTGTTTTCCCACCAAAAACTTTTATTCCAATTGTGGGGACGTTTGAATTTGAAATGTCTCAGTTATTGAGTTTTGAGAATAAACCTAATTACTTTAGGAGATTGGGTCGACACATTTGTTTAAGGAACACCACCACTCTCATTGTGGTCAGATGTGTGAATCAAATCTGATTGACTTAGAGGATCCCCAATTATTCAGGTTATTATTATGTGCTTCTAAGTTTTTATTTGAGTTTTTCCAGACTCAAGAACCTGAACATTCGGATCTAACTTATGAAGAAATGCAATCCATGGAAATATTTTTTCTAGATCCTGTTGTAGAACCTGAAGCTGAACCACATCTAGATGTAGTTGTCTTAAACAGGAAACTAGACAAGGTTGTGCTTTATTTGTTAATTTTCTTGGCATGTTGCAGATTCTTTTACTTGTGATAGCTCTATTTGGTTTTGGTGATCCGCAGTTATTCCGACTATTACTTTATGATTCTATGAGGTGATTAATTCCTTCCGATGTCTGGTTGAAGACTTTAAACTTAGCACTTCTTGGGAGGTAACCCAATCTCATGCAACAAGGTAATATCATTCCTTAACTCTTTTGCTTTGAGTGGTAATAGTTTCTCCTTGTTCATGCTTTTAATTTTATCTTTAAAACATTGAGGACAATGTTAGATTTAAGTTTGGGGGTATGAGAGAAACTTTTTAATTGTGATAAATAAACTCCAAAGCCTAGAAATTTATGCTTATTAAGGTTGTCACTAACCAATCTAAGTGGATGGGAACATCTTGGTTGTAGGAGTTGAGGAACCAATATGATTAGATGGAAATATCTAAAGAGTCTATTCATAAAAGCACAGAGCTCAGGTGTTAGAATTAAAAAAAAAAAAAAACATGGTAATTTCGCCATATCTCGTTGAATCCTAAGCCTTCTGTTTTTATTTTTTTTAAGTGACTTGGTGGTGCACACGATTCAAGTTGTTACCTATGCTACGGTGAATTAGGGTGATTGAGATACCAAAAAAAAAAAAATTGAGACCAGACCATAAGACCAACCGGAATAAATTCAATAAAGTCGACCACTGGTGCCTTTGTATATGCCAGTTGTGTTGACCTAGAGTTAGGTTTATCGACCACTAGTCCCCTTGTATATTCCAGTTGTGTTGATATTAGTCAGACTAGTATCTCAGTCCATTAGGATAGGTTCATCTTGGCAGAGGCCTTCAGACAGATATGGGAAACACCGTTCACTTTAAACCATCTACTTTTCTCTACATCCATCTTCTTAATCTTTCCATGTGATTGGTTGATTCCGGTTATGATGTACAGAAACTATCTGAGTAGATCTCTTTAACTTATATGAATTTTAGTATGCTTGAGTGCAAACTCATGTACAGCAATTGGAATTTCGCATCAGGGTATTTCCTCCTGTTGTCAATGTGAATATGCCAACCAAGGATATTCTTTAGTGCCTTCCACGGTTTTGCGTATATCTCTAGGATCCGGAGTAAAAGTTTTGTGGGTACACCTCTGGTAAACCCTCCGGAGACAACACTCCGCCGCTAGGGCCACATAGCGGTTTAACGGCTTATTGCATACGCTAAATGCAATCGACGATGCCTGCGACAGTGAGTTAGGATTTTATTTCTATTTTATTTTTGCTCGAGGACTAGCAAATAATAGGTTTGGGGGTATTTGATGGACACATTTTTGTGTCTGATATAATCTCAATTGTATATATTGTTAGTGCTCAATTTTGTATTTATTTTGGCTTTTTATGTCTTTGTAGGTGTTTTTGGAAAAATAAGATTTTGCGGTGAAATTGGCTCGAAAAGTGTTTTTTGCGTTCATGGGAGGACATTTGCTATTCGGACCCTCACTTTGGATAAGTGGTAACCTAATTACTAAGGGGCATCCCATTTCCAGGCATCTGCTAATCGCATACCTACTCTGGATAAGGGGTAACCATCTTCAACATTCAAAAATCAGGTTTTGGCGGGAAAAAAAGTGTAGTTAAAGAGCAGTTTTGGCAATCGTGATTTGGAGGAGTTTGAGGTCGATTAAACCTCTGATTTTCATAGGATAGACCCCTTGTGGGTCTATGAATCTGATATGGGTGTTTAAATCGATTAGATTGGGATCAAACGACGGATTTTTCTCACAACAAGAAAATATGGAAAGTCACGTGTGTGACCTGTTTTAGGGAATTTTAGAGTGATTAAAACGTTGTAAACCTTCCGAAAGATTTGTATCTATCTAAGGAAGAGTTTAGAATAAAAAAGAAAGCTCATAAATGCGTAGAAATCCTAAAACAAGAAATTGTCGCAACTTGGCGGTGAAGAGAAGGAAAGAGATTTTGGAAGATTTGGGAGAGATTTAATTGGTATTTTTGATATAAATAGATGTCTTGGGTCATATAGAAGAGGTGTCGAGAGTTTGGGAACCTAAGGAGAGCCAGAGAAGAAGAAATTAGAGCTTTACGAAACTCTGTTTCTGCTGCTGCTGCTGTTGAAGAAGAAGAACAGCTGAAGAACATTGACCCTCGGTAGGCAGTCGCAGAAAAGTGTCGCTGTTTAACAGCTGAAGAACATTAAGCTGTTCAGGGCAGTCTTTTTTATTCTAGGGTTTTAAAATCAGCGACAAAGCAACAGTTTTTCTGTAACAGTTCCACTGTAACAGCTGTTTTGCAACACCAATACACTGTTGCAAACGGTCTGTGTTATTGCTTTTCACTCTTTTAACCATCTTTTGAGCAACAAACACATATTTTGAGATCATGATTAATATGAGGAGCTAAACCCCAACACTGGGATGACGGAGGAAGCCATATTTCATACGTGTGGTAATTATATTTAATTCTTTTTATGACTTTTTGCATTAATTTAATCGTTTTATGATTTTTTTTAATTAGTTGTGAAGTCGTATGATGATGTATGCTTGGTCTAAGTGCTTTTGATGCATCATGCTAGTGATTACAGTTAATCTTTTTAAAATCTACCCTGGCAAAGAATTAGAGTCAATAAACAAGAGCTATAATTGTCTAAGAATTGATTTTTGAACCACATGGTATGAGGTTTGGTGGAATCCTGAGTCTCAGTAATCTCTCGACATTGTGACAAACCTTGTGTATATATTTTCTTTATTTTTATTGTTTTCTATTATTAAGTCTGAAATTGAGTCTACACAAGTCCGAGTTGAACGAACTTTATTTACCACTTAAAAAACTACACCACTAATCGCACCCCATTACTAGTTAAGGGGGCTCCATCTTCTTCCTTGATTTGAAAAGAAAATTTGGTTCCAACGGTAAAGGTTTTATTATCTTTAAGATAAGAATATCTTCTTGCCTTACAAACATGAAGTTTTGAAGAAGAAAGAAGTCATCTTGTATTAAACAAGAAAGATATCCTTATAAAGATTTTATCTTGGATTTTATTCTGCGAATTAAAGAAGATATGGGTTTAGTAAAGACATCTATAGAATAAAGAGAAGGAAAAATTCTTGAAGATATTTTTAATTAAAAAGAAGAAGATTTTGGAGTTATGGAAGAATATATTTGAGTGATGTGTATGTGTGTGTATAAATAGAGAGCTAGAGAGCACATTTGGAGGGAGTTTTGGAGAGAAAAGAAAAACCCGGTTTTAATTATTTCTCACCTTTTCTATCATTTGTAGACACCTTTTTGAGCAATGAAAAATTTCTTTGAGTGTGTTTTCACGATGCGGAGCTAGACCCATTACTGGGACAACGGAGGAGTCTGTGTTTCGTTCATGTGGTAATTAAAATAATTCTTTTATAACTATTTGCATAGAATTTAATTTTTTTTATGATTTCTATTAATTATTTGTTATTTTGTTTGATGTCGCATGCTTGGTTTTAATTACTTTTGATACGTCATGCTCACAACTTACAACTAATGTTTTATGAAATCTACTTTGGCAAAGAATAGAGTTATTGTTTCTTTTGTTTTGAGTTATCAATGTCTAGGATTAATTTATGAACCCCATGAACATGAAAAGCAGTGGAATCCCGAGTCCCAGTAAATTCTTCATCATGTGACATAGTTTGTATATAATTTCTCTTTTTAGTATTTTTATATTTAGGCCTAGGATCAATTCAACAAAGTCCGAGTGAACGACAACCTTATTTACCACTATCTAAAATTCGATCAATTTTTGGCGCTGCCGACGCGGATTTGTTTATAGATTTATTTTTAGGTTTTATTTTATTTGTTATTTTTTACGCGTTTTGGTATTTTTGTTTGCTTTCAGATTTGGAGCTAAGCTAAAGTAAAAAGAGAAAGTGCTGAAAAGAAAAGAAAAGCCCAAAAAGGAAAGAAAAGAGAAATCCAAAAGGAGTGAAGAAGAAGATTTTGTAAATAATTTTATTTTTATTTTTTTAGAAACTGTATTTAAGGTTTTTATTTTTGTAATATTTTATTTTTGGACATCTTTTTTTTCTTCTTTTCTTTTGGGCATTGAACATTGGACTTTATTTTTAAAACCCTACGGAAGGGTAGTTTTAAATAAACTGTTTGCAGAGAAGGACGACGATTACGACATCGCCTCGGCCCCTCGGGTTCGTACATGACATATGAGTCGTCGCCCGAGTCGACTTCACCGGTTCATCCCCCGTCTGGAAAAGGAGGTAAGAATTCTAAACACCCGTGAATCCCCTGTCAGCGGGTTTACTAGATGATTTCGTATGCATATAATTTGAGGACCTGAAATCGGATTTAATTTTCTAGAAAATGGAAAGACCTGGCCAAATCAAGATAAGGACTCGGATTTCATCACCGTTTCCTTCTTGCCCGCCTTAGGAACACGTAACCTACGCGAACCTAAGCCTTAAATTTGGACTAGAACGAGACCGATAGGGTAACGAGCTTATTAGGAAAGTCGTTCGAAAAATATTGGTTACTCTTTTGAGCATACTTTGAAGTTCATGATGGTTACTGTGAGATGAATACGCCGCCTTGTAACGCCGGTGAGTCCTTGGGTATTAAATCTCCCCTGAGCTTCCCTCGTCTCTATTCAACTTACTTTAACTCAGATTGATTCCAGAGAGGTTTGCGCAGATTGTAACGAATTCTTTTTCGAAAGAATAAAATCTAGTCTAGAAACAATCTAAGTGGAGCCATCATGCTTTTTGTTTTCTAGATAAAATAGACTTGTTGTGGTCGAGTCAGCCTTGTTTGTGCTTGTTTATAATTCCCTTGTAGTTAGGATGTCGAACTGGTATAGCCAATACAATGATTATCTAACTGAACAACATGGACATTACTCTTTTTATGATCATAGTGTGAATAGTGGTTGGGCACGCCAACCTTTTCACGGTTTTGAGTCATACCATGGTGAGCCCAATTACTATCCACACGCGCATCGTTCATACGGTCAAGAAGATTATAATACTAGTTCTTCGTCTTCAGAGGATACAATCAAACTATTGAAAAGTAGTCATTTTTATGATCCTTCAGTTCATATTCCTTCTCTAGAAGAGTCTCTCAGGAATTTAGCTGAGTCATCACGTAAGTTAGCTGAATCGACATACAAATTAGATGAGGTGAACAATGTAGTAATGGATGAAAGAACTGCAGCAACGACTGAATCTTCTTTGGAAGATATCATCAATAGGTTAAGTGAAAACTTATATCCAACACTTAGGGAGATTTCTTTAGAAGAGACCCTTGATAGGATAGTTGAGTCGACACGTAGACTTGGGTTAGAGATGAACGAAAGTATTGCTCAAAATAACTTGAATTTCCAATATAGTGTATCCAATAATACACTTGAAAATGAGGATAGTTATTTGCATAATCAAGATATCGAGGTTAGAATTGGTGACACTCCTTGTATAGATTATGTTCAACCATTTCCATGTTATGATAATTATGAGTATGATGTGGACAATGTTGATGAAGAATCTGAAGTATTTAGGCATGGTGATCAGGAATTTGTTACTCCTATTGAGCTTGATAATGATATTTCTGGTTCAAATCCCGATAATTTTAATTATTATCCACCTATTCAAAAGGACGGGGATTTGACTAGAGATAATATCGTTTTAGACGAAGTTGTACTTCCTTTTGATTACGAAGCTAATGATGGTTTAGAGGAACGAGTTTATTTTGAGTCTAGCGATGTAGAAACAACAGTCTTAGACAAAGAAAGTGAACTCGTAAAAATGAGTGAGGATGCACCTGATTACAACTTAGAAGAATCAATTGACCATTTTCAGGAATCTAATGATTTAGAAAATAGGGAAATTGCGACTAGTCTACCTAGAGACACTGAAAACTCTAAGTTTGAGGGTGATTATCACTTTCATGGTGCCTTACCTTTAAATCTTAGAAAGTTCCCTAGTGTAGGACTTGACATTTGTGCCTCAACCATCTTACAAGATTATCTTCATACATTTTTTCCTGAACCTAGTTGTGTCCATAAGAGAGCTCAGTTTTTAGAAACCTATCCTATGGTTGATGTGCTTTACCCAGGATATGATACCCAGATTGATTTTGTTTTCCCACCAAAAACTTTTATTCCAATTGTGGGAACGTTTGAATTTGAAATGTGTGAGTTATTGAGTTCTGAGACTAAACCTAATTACTTTAGGAGATTAGGGACGACACATTTGTTTAAGGAACACCACCACTCTCATTGTGGTCAGAAGTGTGAATCAAATCTGATTGACTTAGAGGATCCCAGTTATTCAGGTTATTATTATGTGCTTCTAAGTTTGTATTTGAGTTTTTCCAGACTCTAGAACCTGAACATTCGGATCTAACTTATGAGGAAAAGCAACCCATGGAAATATTTTATCTAGATCCTGTTATAGAACCTAAACCTGAACCACAGCTAGATGTAGTTGTCTTAAACAATAAAATAGACAAGGTTGTGCTTTATTTGTTAATTTTCTTGGCATGTTGCAGATTCCTTTTACTTGTGATAGCTCTATTTGGTTTTGGTGATCCGCAGTTATTCCGGCTATTACTTTATGATTCTATGAGGTGATTAATTCCTTCAGATGTCGGGCTGAAGACTTTAAACTTAGCACATTTTGGGAGGTAACCCAATCTCATGCAACACGGTAATATATTTCATTAACTCTTTTGCTTTGGGTGGTAATAGTTTCTCCTTGTTCATGCTTTTAATTTTATCTTTAGAACATTGAGGACAATGTTAGATTTAAGTTTGGGGGTATGGGAGAAACTTTTTAGTTGCAATATATAAACTCCAAAGCCTAGAAAACTTTGTCCTTACGATGTCTACAGTGAACTGCCATATGGCCAGTAACTCCACACGCATAACAAGCACCCTTAATTTTAGTAATGCTAGACTCTGGTTTTCGAAACATACCTTTCTTGGGAGGACCACGCTTAGAGTTACGATTGTTACTGTCACCTTTTCCATCTTTGGAAGATTTGTGTTCAGTTATATGAGCTTTGTTACTCATGTCCCTTGCAGAAGACACATTCTTGTCCTTGGTGCACAACATCTCTTCCACTTGAATTTTCTTTCCTAATTCAACCATGTTGTTCTCGCCAGTTTCATGTCTTAGCTTTTTCTTATACTCAGACCAAGAAGATGGTAACTTCTCAATTAACGCAGATATTTGAAACGTCTCATCAACGACCATACCTTCAGCAAGAATCTCATTAATGATCTGTTGAAATTCGAGGAATTGATCAACAACATGCTTATCATTCGTCATCTTGAAGTCCATAAACTTCGCCACCAGAAATTTCTTGCTCCCTGCAGTCTTCGCTTGATACTTTGCTTCTAACGCAGTCCACAACTCCTAAGCACTGAAATTTTATTTAGCATTTTAAAAGTCATACATCGCATCTTCCAAACCATTCATGATATGATTTTTCGCCAGAAAATTACACCTCTTGTTATACTCGATCGCCTCCTCAGTTAAACCTTCAGCATTCATCAATTTTCATCATGTGGAACAAGTACATAATCCAGTTCATGATGGCTTAGATAAAATAACATCTTGGATTTCCATCTCTTGAAATCCTATCCGTTAAACTTCTGTGCTCTTTCAACGTCGTTCTTTCCCATTGTTACAAAGAATAATGTGTTAAGATTGTTGGAATCTTGCAACAATAGAAGAAATGTCAAATGTATCAAATAATAAAAATAAAGAACCGTATCAAGCAACTCTGCCACGAACAAGTTAATGAGGGAAGAATCATAGGTTCAACAATTTGTCCTTAACACATTAGTTAGCGGGTATACTCTGAAGTAATGTTAAACCCAAACGTGCGAAGATGTGTCCAGGATAAGACTGCCCGATATAACTTGAGTTAGTATAACGCAAGTTACCCGCTCTTGAACTCATCAATAGGGATGGAAGTAAAACGCCGCACAAAAAACAAGAAGAAAAAGAAAAGTAGACCTAGAGATAGTCACTGCTTGTGTGTTTTGACAACAGAATTTCGAGTCATATTTATAGGATGAGATACTTGCAAATCAAGTTGGGTTTTGGTTTTCTTCAAAAACAAGTCAAACTCGTAAAAGGAATTTCCCACAAATAAAACTCTTAAGAAAATATTTTTGGAATTAATTTCCTACAGAAAAATTCTCCAAAAATAAATACAAGTAGAAAAGGAACTTGGTGCATGGTATACGCGCATGGGCATGGGTCGAAACATGTATTTTTCTCCCCATCCGCTCCACCCACTTTGTTTTACAACGTATCCATGAGCACATGGTTATATAGTGGAGCACCTCTTTAGTTTTCCACAATGAGGGACTAAAGGTTCCATTTCATTCACTCAAAAATGAGTGAGTATCCTTAGAACCTTAGGTCATGAGATCAACCCACACCAAGACCAAAAAACCATTTATTAAATAACTCATTTTCTCCAACAAAAACAGCCTTCCATATTTCGTTTCCACCATGAATATACAGCAGCGAGCACTTCTCTTCTCCTCTGTATTGATTTCTAATCAATAGATTGTTTCTTGAACAACTACCAACACCATGATTTCAACTTGGATTAACACTTAGCCAGCGTCACTTTTTTTTTTAAATCTCAGCAACTCGTAACTGCGCCAAGAACATGAATCAACTTCATCGTCCATCCATCATCTTTGTTTCTTCAAAACCCTAACTTCTTCCATATCACCAGCAACATCTTCTTTCACAAATAATATTGAGTTCTAACACAACCCAAAATTTCATGGGTTTTCTTTTTTCGTGAAACCCTGACTGTTTTTTCTAACCATCACTCTTTATCAGCTGCCATCACTCTTTATCTGCCCAGATCGCTCATCTTTCAGTCACTGCCAATTATTCTCGGCATAAATACAACATCTTCCTCTTCTCGAACGAAAAACACAACCTGTTTTTTTACTTGCAAACTCTTTAACGAAAAGCTGAAAAAACAATCTCTAACTATTTCTCCTTCTCCTCTCTCTTCCTCTCACCTTGCTCTGATACCAAATGTAGGATCGAGCAAGAGAGAGGATAGCACAACGCGGAAGAAATAAAACGATTACATTGATAATCAATTTGGTGTACATTCTCTCATGGATTAACAACCTACTTATAGTGTCACAAACTTGACGATCACTCAAAGTACTTTCCTAATAAAAACAAACTCTAAATAAAACACACTTCTAGAAACACAAAGAAACTCTAAACAAAGTAAAACTCTAAACTCAACAACCGACATAACTTGCTTCGACTTCCAAATATGACACAGTGTGTCAACAACGTATGTTGATCCACCCTGATGTGTCAAGTATACTTATTGATCCATGGACTGTGTCAACAATACTTGTTGACCCACGAACCAAATCACCATATCTTGATTTAACTTCGAACAGGCTAAACTAGCTAGAGAGATGTGATGCAATTAGAGAAAGGGTTTTAGAAAGAAACAACAGATTTGTCGAAGGATTAGGTTAGAAGATAGTAAAGGATTTGTAAGATTGTTGTTGTATTGATAAAGATCTAACTTTTGTGTTTTATACAGAAATCTTTGCAGTAAAGAAGAAGAAAGAATTTGTTATTAACGGAATCAATATCACCTTACCCTAACTGTCTTCTCTCTAACAGACATTATAACAGAATCTTTGAAGAGCCGTACAGCTGATCTGTCATTCATCATAATTATGACACGGTAAAATTTTGGTAGAATTTTTTTCATTGAATCCCTCATTCAAAAATTCCACAGGTGTTCATTCGACATCCGGTGGGAAATCTCATCCGCCAATTTCTCCTCCCACTAGTAATAACTTTTTTTCTGGGAAGTTGTGTTGGGGGGCAATGCCCCCTCCTTGGGTGTTCTACCATTTCCTTAAAAAGGACCGAAAATTGAAAGCTTTGATAGACAGCAGGACACGCATGGCATACCGTTAATAAAAACTCATTCATTGCTCTCTAAATATAGAGAGAAATCTAAAAAGTGAAACACTCCTTGAAAAATTAAAAAGGGTTGGTCATCATCACGATTTTATTATCACATGGGACTGGCCAAGTCCAATGTTCCTTTAAGAAATGAAATTGACAGCAAAACCTGTGAACAGATAAATCTCAAAGCCATCCACGTGTTCACCAACAATATTCGCATACATTCTAATTCTGAAATTGTACGTCATATATGTAAAGGGGATGATTATATCGATTCATCGACTCTAAGCCTTCGGGCTTGTCATTGTCTAGTCGAATATTATCATGAATAATGTTCGTATAAAAGGGGTAAACAGAGAATCAAACATAAATGTAAAGCACATGACGTTCAATGCTTAATATAAAGTGCTGAAATATAAATGAGACGAAGATTTACGTGGTTCGGCACTAAGGCCTACATCCACGGGGTTGGTGTTTCACTATGTATTGAATGATTACAAAGATCGTCAAATGACTTTGGAGTACACATAGGTCTGTGGAAGTAGGGGATTCACTTACTCTTCCTATTTCTCTCTCCTCTATTCTCCTATCTTTTCTCTGGATTGGTCGCCCTCCCCTTCTCTCTTGGTGGAGAGGGGTATTTATAGGGTTGGAACGTGGGTCCTACTTCTGAGGTGTCGTTGTGATATTATCTTCTTGTGCTTTGTGCCCATTACGCATAGGTCTTCGGCATATGCTGTAGCTTAAGCTTGAATACGAAGGGTTATCCTCGCCTCTTCCACGAGCTGATTGACACGTGTATATCTCTTTGGTATTTAATGCGGGTAGATGGATGTCTGCTCGTGTCAGACAAGTGTCTCTTTGTCTGGTCACATCTGTGTCAGTCAAGCTTCCTCTCAGCCGTTGATCTGGGGTCTTCCTCGGGATTGGATGTATTAGCACCCAAGGGATATTATCTGGTGCTCCTCTAAGCCATCATACCTCTGTGATCCTCGGTCCCTGACCATCAGATCTGCTGATCGGTGGCATCTTCTGATGATATGCTTGTTATCATGTTTTGATATCTTGTTTTGCATGCCTTCCACGTGTCTCTTTATGTACACGTGGTGGATGATGAAAGGTGTACATACAATTTGCCCCTCTTCTTCTGACTTGGGCGTATTTTGCAATTTAGAAGAAGAAAGGTCGTCCTACACGTTTTATCTCTCCTGAAATAACTTCCCCTCTAAATACGGGCACGTTTCCCACTTTGCATTAACTTTCCCCATAGCTTCTCCTTGGTACGAGGGACAGTTATTGTCTTCTCTAGCTTTATAAATAGGAAAGAGAATGTAAAAAAAACTTTTATCCTCTTCTTGTCAGTGTTCATCCTTTTTTTGTTTTCTATTCTTGTTCTTTAGTCATTTATTATCGTCATTCTTGTGAGGCAGATAACAACATTCAATTTTCTGTCTCTCTCGCTCTCGACTGTTGTTGCCCCTGTATCACAGACAACTAGCTTTTGATATCTCCGATCTTCCTTTCTTCGACTGTGGTTGGTGCTTGTCGTCCTCTTCTATACAGGTATGGGGTTTTTCATTAGCTGCTCATCATTGATTTATCTATGTATCTACCCGTTTGTTTCCTCCTGCTGTATTCTTGGCTTTGTGATGAAGAACACACATGTCGAAGCATATATGCTTGCCCCTGTTATTTGTTACAAAGTCTGTGAGTCTGTATCTAAGTATTATGCCTGGAGTTTGATGGAGTATTTCTGGTTATTTTTAGTTCTTAGGGTTTTTAATGTTTATCCAGATGAACCATCAATTATGGGTTTTTTTAATCTTTAGTGATCTCCTCGTATTCTTCTCTAAACTGTTTGTGTTTCCTTGTAGATATGTCTGATCGTCCGCGGGATCCTTACCAAACCCCGTCGTCTAGTCAGCCAAGATCCCCCTCGCGTCGAGATTCTGCCAGATCTCCACGTGGGGAAGGTCCTTACAAGTCTTCGCAATCAGATCCTCGGGGTCATAGGGTTTCATCTTCCTCTGGTGCGAAGGTTGTGCCTACTAAGAAAGAGGATGTGTCGAAGGGTCCTTCTGGGTCTAGGTATGCTGTTAACCGTTCACCTTCTCGTCCTCGTGAAGATTCTAGGAGTACGCAGGCTCCCCCTCATGATGACTCTAGGAGTACGCGGGATCCTCCTCCTCGTAATGAAACATTGGATGTTCCGCCCCTTCGTTCTATGGCTCCTCCTTCAGTGCCTCCACAGAAATCTTTGCCGCCTCCTCCCACGGTTTCTTTCAAAGGGAAGTACGCCAAGGGTATTATGTCGAGAGCTGATCCGTCTACAAATCTTCCTTCTAAAAGGAAAGCTTCGGAATCGAGTCCTACTTCTGATTCCGCAGATGAAGAAGAAATTGTCCCCGTGATAGGCAGCATTTAAGTTGGTAAGAAGAAGGTCACTTTCAAGCATATTTATCTTGAGAAGTTCAAGGAAAAAGATGAGCTTCAAGATTTTGAGGTTCGCTTCTATGCCCCTGACGATGATATCACTTACGCGCTCCTTACTAAGTATCAGTTTAACGAGTTTCATCTATTGACTAAGGTTGAAGCCTTCGAGGCGGGTCTCATGTTGCCCCTATATAAATCGGGTGACTCCTTTTATTATGACGTGCTGGCTAGTCGCGAAGGCTCTTCCACGAACACTCAATCGTTCCGTGTCACAACTATCTGGGAATTATCTTCGTGTACTGAAGGAATGTTATCTGCGAAGCAAGGGAGAGACTATGATGACCTGCTATGTTCCAAATCCTGCTGAGAGAGAGTGGTACACTCCTCAGAATTTTAACATTTCCATTGGGGATTATGTCAACAGTAGAAATCGTAAGCCGCGGAGTGTTAGTCTTCGTAAAATTGTTGTTCATCTTGGTGAAATTCGTCTTTTGAGTGAGGTGAGTGATGCCAAGCTGAAGTACGTTCCTGGTACTGAGGGATCTGCTAAACGGAAACTCTTTCCTACTCGTGAAAGGATTAAGCGTGGCCATGATTATGAATGGCATGCTACTGTTATTGAGGTAGTTGGTCCTTGGGCTTATGGTTGGATTCCTGGTCCGCGCGGTTGGCGTCCTTCTGAAAACAGCAAGCCCCGTGAAACTCCTCCTGCTCGTTATGGAGATTTCTGTCCTTGGCGTCCGAATTTCTCGGGCATGAATTTTCCTTACGCTCTTGATGTCGTTGATGGAGATGAGGAGGAGGGTTCTGGTGCTACCCATCCACCGAAGACTGCTGCTGCTGCCAAGGTATATTTTCTTCTTATATTCTCTATTTCTATTTTCCCCTTTTTCCTTGCATGAAATAATTTTCATTTTTGAAGTGAGGGAAAAATGAGCCTTTGTGGGGATGTGTACTGGTTTGTAGGTGTCGAAGAAGAAGAAACTTGGACCCAAACAATCTTCTATTGTGGTTACCGGTGAGGCTGAGGTTTATGAGGAGGTTAGAAGTCCTGTAAACGAAGGATATGCTGAGGATAAAGAAATGTCCGATGGAGAAGAGCGTACCGATACTTCTCATCCTGATGACGAAGGTGGTAATGGTGAAGAAGAAGTTGCCGCGGGTGGTGATGGTGAAGAAGAAATTGCCGCGGGTGGTGATGGTGAGTCTGAGGGTAATATTACTGTTGGTGGTACTGGAGTGGGTGGATCTGCCCCTGTTGGTGATAATATTGTTGGTGTGGGTACTCTGCCCGTTATTTCCCCTGAATTTTCTTTTTGGAGGATATATTCCGCGGGGGAATCCTTTGATGTGAATGCTTCCATGGGTCTTGCCGAAGACTTCTCATTGCTTTCCCCAAATGATGATTGGGATGTGCTTGGGGATATTGGTAAAGAAGATGCCACCGGTCAGCAGGCTGAAAACGCCGGTGGTCATACTGAGGCTAGTGATGTCGAGACTTGCGCGAGTGAGGGGAGAACAAACAAAAGGAAGTCTGCGGTTGAATCTTCTTCAGAGGATTTCCCTTACTCGCTAATGCCTGAAGGCGAATATGCCATTTTGGCTTGGCTTGATAAGAAAAATCTGATGTTCGTCCCCAACCCTGCCCCAGTGGTCCCTGGTGAGAGGAATTCTGACGCTTATACTCGTCAGATGATGCAAGTGTCTTCTGAAGCCCGCGTTGCTGAGATGTGGGAGAATAATCTGAGAGCTTCAGAAGATAACCTAGTGGTTGAACCTCCCTCCTCTGTTGCTGATATGATGGCCATAGATGATGGGTACCAATACGGTTTTCCCCAGCAGCGTGTCTTAGAGGTAAATCCTTGTATTGATTCCCTCATGATATACAAACATTGTATTCTTCACGATATCCAATCCCTTGGGTATAATAATGTTTGTTGTTTGTGACATAGATGATGAGGAGCGAACATTGTAACCATGTTCTATACCAATTCTTTAAAGCAAAGTCTTTAAAGTTGGAGGCTAAGCTTCGTCATAGGGAAGAAGAACTATCTGCGGCCGAGATGGAAATAAGTGAACTGAAAGGTCGCCTGAAGGAAAAGGAGCGGCTGGGTAATGCTGAGGAGAGTCTCCGTTCGGAACTTGCTACACTCCGCAACGAATTGGAGAAAGCTCGTAAAAATGTATCGTCCATCACAGGTTCGTATTTTTTATTGGTATTTTACTCCTCGTGATTCTCTATTTGTACTTTGGTGTTCTGTCTCATCTCCCCACCCTATCTTCAGTGGGTGGAGTCCCCGAGCTCATATGGCTTCGGAAATAAAGGGAACGACAGAAATCTCGCATTGCAGAGTTGGTGGGTAAGTTGAAAAGCGAAGCCGTAAAGTGGAATGCTCGTGCTGATGAGCACAACGCCTTAGCAGCTGAGTGGCGTGAAAATCGAACACTGATGGTTGATATGCAAAATAAGTAAAATCATGACCGTCGCCTGTTTGATGGTACGATGCTATGGACGCATGAAAACCTGCGTGATGCTCGAGGACATGCTTCGGACTTAGAGGCTAGAGTGCGCTTATTAGAAGGAGAGTTACAACAGGCTCGTTCTTTCTTAGGCCCCGAGGTTAGGGATAGTATGCTGCATCTTTCCGAGGAAAGAGATAATGCAAGGGCTGAGGTTGGTGCTCTTAGTAAAGCCCTAGCAGCGTCTCAAGTTGATGTTGCTCGCCAAGTGGAATCTGAAAGACATCTTGAAGTGAATGTGTATCGACTTCATAAAAGGATGGGGGAGATGAATGACGAAGTCAACCATCTTCGTCACTTGGATTCAATGAAGCAGGTAGACTTAGACGCGAGTCAATTTGCTCTTACAAACCTTCTAACGGATTATAAGAAACTTTCCGACGAATATGACTTTCTTGATGAGGCTCGGGACGCAGTTGTTAATGAGTATGAAGAGGTTTCGGCTAATGTCGAAGGTATAACCTCGTTTTATCGAGTGTGATTTTGTTATTTCTTCGTTTTAACCCCTTGGTATTTCTTGTTTTCAGCACGCGAGGGACAGCTTCACGCAGCAAATGATGAGCTTAAAAAAGCTCAATCTTCCTTAGTGCAGCAGGAAGGACAAGCCAACTATTTCAAAGGGTTGGCCGCGTCTTGTGAGGAAGCAACAGAGATTGCCTCCAAAGACGCGGAACGCCTATCTGCATTGTTGTCTCAGGCCAACCAGCGGACCGCTGTTATCACTTATAAAGCTCGATGTCAGTTGGCTGAAGAGACCAACAAAGTCCTAGATAAGTTTGAACTTGATCTTAAAGTCGAACATGGTCTTGTCAAGAATTATCCGCGTCGTACCCTTCCCGCGCCCTTGCTTGGTTCTTCTGGGCCTTCTTCAGGTGGTAGCGTACCTTCATCTCGAAAAGACAACCCTGTTGATGGATCTGTATCGTCCAAGTAGATTTCTTTTATTAGTCATAGAAAGTTGATCCTTGTTGATTATATAATTTCGGATCATTTTTTGATGTGTTTCCTTCTTTATCTTATTTGCTAAACTTGTAATCAACTCTTTATGAAATGGATCATCCTTTTGGCATACCTGCGTTATCAATTCATTTTTACTTTAAGTATTGTGAAGTGTTAAACTAGAAATAGCTTTCTCTGTAAAAAGTTGAGAGTTTTTGGGTGCGACACCGAAGGTAAATACCTTCGTGATCGTCTTGAGACCTGTCACCCTGCTGGCGAATCCTGGGCCAGAGGATTCCCTTCGTGATATGGGATGCTTATTTGAAATATTTACATGCACCCATTCCGTCGACCCACTGCCTTAAAATTGTTTGGGTATCTCTTTCTGCTGGGTGCCTTCCCCCTGGTCTTACACTCATAGACACTGACAGGGGAGCCCTGACAGATTGTAGATTAACTACTTTCCCCAATATTGTTAATTTATTATGTAATGCACATGCGTTCACCCAGCGGGTCTTTTGACCATTACGTTTGCTTGAAGGTTTCCCAAAAAGTTTGTTTGATTGATAGGTTGAGGCCTACTACTCCTCGTCCAAAGATAGAAACATGTAAAGCAGTTACGCTGCCTTCTTTTTCTGGTATTCTTCACGCAGAAGCAAAGCTGCGCTCCTCCTATGGGTAGTACGGTTTGAGCCATTTAGCATTCCAAGGGTGCCGGAGGACCTCACCTTTCAGATTGCGAAGATAGTAGGAACCGTTTCCCGCAATGTCGTGTATTATAAAAGGTCCTCCCCATGTAGATGCTAACTTTCCCCATTTCTTCTCTCGTTGATACTGCGGGATTGTTCTTAGCACATACTGCCCTTCTACAAAATTTCGAAGCTTAACCTTTTTGTTGTACTCTTTCGCTAATCTCCGTTGATAATTTTCTATCTTTTGCAATGCTGCTTCCCTCCTTTCTTCCAGGTCGTCCAGTCTCTCTAAGATCATGTCTGTTGTGAGATTTTTCTCCCATGCTTCGGTCTTTGTGGTTGGCATGAGGATCTCTGTTGGGATGACTGCTTCAGCTCCATAAGTGAGGAGAAATGGGGACTCCCCAGTGGCAGATCTTCTTGTTGTAATGCTTAACCTTTTTGTTGTACTCTCTCGCTAATCTCCGTTGATAATTTTCTATCTTTTGCAATGCTGCTTCCCTCCTTTCTTCCAGGTCGTCCAGTCTCTCTAACATCATGTCTGTTGTGAGATTTTTCTCCCATGCTTCGGTCTTTGTGGTTGGCATGAGGATCTCTGTTGGGATGACTGCTTCAGCTCCATAAGTGAGGAGAAATGGGGACTCCCCAGTGGCAAATCTTCGTGTTGTCCTGAATGCCGATAATACATTGTGTCGCTGTTCCCACCATCGCCCCTTGTGTTCCTCTAATTGCTTTTTGATGATAAGGGCGAGGGTCTTGTTAGTAGCTTCCGCTTGTCCGTTTCTTTGAGGGTATATGGGGGTGGACTTGTTTTTCCTTATTTTGAAAGTGTCGAAGAGCATGTCTATATGTTTCCCCTGTAATTGTTTACCATTATCGGACACGATTTCCGCTGGTATGCCGAACCTGCAGATAATGTTTTGGAATATGAAAGTAAACACGTCCACGTCTCTGATCCTGGCTAAGGATTTGGCTTCCACCCATTTACTGAAGTAGTCCGTGGCTACTATCAAAAATCATCTTTTCCCTGATCCTTCGATGAAAGGCCCAACGATATCTATGCCCCATTTTGCAAATGGACACGGACTATCCACCGGATTCAACGTTGTTGCTGGTGCGTGTATCTTTTTGGCGAAACGCTGATATTCTTCACATCGTCGGGACATTCTTGCAGCATCTTGTATCATTGCGGGCCAGTAATATCCTTGCATTTTTGCTTTGTCGGCTAGTGATCTCATGCTGCTATGATTCCCTGCGTCACCATAATGGATGTCGTTTAGAATTCGATGCCCCTCTTTCCTGGATAAGCAACGTAGTAACGGTCCGAGGAAAGATTTCATGTACAGGACCCCATCCCGAAGATCATATCTTCCTACTTTGGAGAGTATTTTCCTAGTTTGTTTATGATCCGCGGGTAAGGTTCCATCCTTGACAAACGCATGGATCATCGTTCTCCAATCATCTTCGTTGCTGAAATCTTCGTCTTGATTTGCTCTTGACAGGATATCTTCTTCGTCAAAATCGTTACGGATGTCATCTCCCACCTGATCTTCGATATTTTCTTCCACTGTATCTTGATTTGTAGCAAAGGAAAATTGTGATGCAATCGAAGGCTCGTATACCCTTGTTATTTTGATAGCTTCAATATTCTTGTCCTTCAGCATGGATGATATATATGTTAGGGCATCCGCGTGCCTGAGATCCCTTCTGCATAAGTGCCGGAACTTGATGTTCGGAATTTGTGAGTCCAATGTTTGGACCAAGGTCATGTAAGTTGAGAGGGTGTCGTCGTACACATTGTATTCGAGCCCTATTTGCCGTATGACAAGCTGCGAATCACTTGTCAGTCTTACATCAGTTACCCCCATCTCTATTATCAAGCGGAGGGCATGTACGACTGCCTCGTATTCGACGATGTTGTTAGTATGCTCTTTGAATTCTAACCTGAGTGCATGTACGATCCTTTCTCCAGTTGGGGTGGTGATGACAATGCCTATTCCTGCCCCTTCCTTATTTTTGGAACCATCAACGAAGACTTCACATTGTCTTTGACTCGCGGGTTCGAGGACATCAACTGGATCCTTGCTTTCCTCGTCGGCTTCTAGTATTCCCCGAATCTCTTCATCGTAGTCCAGGGGGAGGTCTTCTATGAAACCGCCAATACTTGAGATTTTTGGGAATGTTGAATTTCATGAATGGTGTTGAATTGTTCAAGGTGGGTGTTCCACTTGGCTATTCTACCTACTTTTCTCGCGCTTTTGAGGACTGCTTCCAGTGGTGCTTTGCATGGGACGCGGATGAAGTGAGTTAGGAAATAGGTTCTCAGCTTTTGAGTAGCCCATACTAATGCCAGGATGAGTTGTTCGATCTTCGTGTAATTCCTTTCCGCAGAATTGAGGGTCTTGCTGACATAATAGATAGGTTGTTCTATGTTCGTATTGGTTTTGACCAACACTGCGCTAACTGCGTCTTCTGTCGCTGCTATGTACAATGCCAAAACCTCATCAGGATCAGGCTTCTGTAGGATTGGAATTGAAGCCAGGTATTCCTTGATTCTTTGGAAGGCTTCTTTGCATTCTGCAGTCCATTCAAACTTACTCCCTTTTTTGAGAATATTGAAAAAATGTTTGCATTTGTCCGAGGATCGGGCAATAAATCTGCCCAAGGCTGCTAAGGACCCATTGAGCTTTTGCACTTCTTTTAAATTCTTCGGAGATGGCATTTCCACTATGGCCTGAATCTTCGCGGGGTATACCTCAATACCCCTTTTTGTTACCAGATATCCGAGAAACTTCCCTGAGGTGACACCGAAGGTGCACTTTTCTGGATTTACTTTCATGTGATGTTTCCTCATTTCTTCGAAAATATCTCTCAGGTCCTAGTGGCGATCTTTGCGCAACCTACTTTTGACGAGCATGTCATCAACGTATACTTCTAGGGTACTACCAATCCATGGCCTGAAGATAGCATCGACCATTCTCTGGTAAGTTGCCCCTGCGTTTCGAAGTCCAAAGAGCATTCTAGTGTACCAATAAAGGTCATGCGGGGTGTAGAATGCTGTGTGTTGTTGATCTTCTTCTACCAGGGCTACTTGGTTGTAACCATAATATCCGTCCATGAATGACAGCTCTTCGTACCCTTCCACTGCTTCAACCAGTTGATTTATGCTCGGTAGGGGAGAGCTGTCTTTTGGACATGCCTTGTTGAGGTTAGTAAAGTCGATGCATATCCTATCCCCTCCATTTTTCTTAGGAACGATGACCATGTTGGAGATCCATGTAGGGTATTTGACTTCCTTGATGAAGCCTGCTTCTAGTAGTTTCAGAAGTTCTTTTTCTACTGCCTTATGATACTCTGGTGCAACTTTTCTTATTTTCTTCCTGAAAGGCGGTGTGCCTGGTTTGATCGCAGCTCGTGTTGGATTATTTTTGGATCAATCCCCGGCATGTCTCCTAACTTCCAGGCGAATACATCCGCGTATTCTTTAAGTAATTTGGTTAAGGAATCTTCCCTTTCTTCGTACATTGTGGTCCCTACTTTGATCATCTTCGGGTTTTCTTCCGTTCCTATGTTGATTTCTTTTACGGGCTCCACTGGTGAGAACACCGACTTCGGGTCCCCAAGGACTGGGACGTTCTTTAATTGCTATTTTGTATGTTTCTATCCCTCGTTGGCTGCTGAAGTACTTGCCTCTGTGTTGAGGACATTATCATCTTTTGTCAAGCCCTTCCCTGCGGTTTCCTTGAGGAACAGGTCTATGGCCTTTTCTTTCACGGCATCTTTATTTTTGATCCTTCTGGTTTTTCGCTGCTCCTCCTGTTCGTTGTTGATACGATCCTGAGTGGCTTGGAACTCTTTTGCAGAGACCCGATCTCTCTTGATTTCCATTACTCCCTTGGGTGGAGGGAACCTGAGATATTGGTAGTAAGTTGCTGCCACTCCCTTGAGTTTATGTACCCACTTTCGTCCAATAATGGCGTTATAGGGGGATGGGGCTTCTACCACGCTGAATCGTGTTTCTACTTTCATGGGCCCGGCATTCACCTGCAATACGATGTCTCCCAATGGCTTTGTGGGCGCTCCGTTGAACCCGTAGATGGTGTAATAAGAGGTCATCAGCTGTTCATCATGGAGCTTCATCCGTTTGAAGGAGTCGTAGAATAGAACGTTCACTGAGCTTCGCCTGTCGATGAGGATCTTTTTGAGGTTACATCCGGCCACTGGTAGTGTGAGGACCAAGGGATCGTTATGGTCTTCCATATCTTCTTCGATATATTCAATATCGAAGATGATAGGTGCGTCCATCCACTCTTGGTGCTCGTCCACCTCTACGCCATCAATCTTATATAATTCGCAGTGGTCTTCGAATTGCTTTCTTAGCCTCTTTCCTATATGCGCTGTAAGTGAGGGCCCTGCGGCTTCGGAACACGAGATGGTGTTGATTATGCGGTTTCCCTCTAGAAGTTAGACTTGCTTGGTTCGTTTGAATCTTTCCTCGGTGACTTCTTTTCATATGTATTGCTTGAGTTCGCTAGCATCAATCAATTTTTGGATCATTAATTTGAGGTTTTTGCATTTCTCGGTCTGGTGTCCATTGAAGCAATGATACTCACGGTAATCTTTAGACTTCTCGGACCATGGGGGCTGTTTTTCCTTAGACTACGACCACTCCAAATTTTCCCTTCCTTTTATCTCTCGTAAGATCCGAGCATAGCTAGCATTGAGCTTCGTGTAAACCTGATCTTCAAATTTTCGATCGTCTTTTCGTCGTTCATCTCTTCGTTCCTTCCTATCTTCGTGCGGTCGTTCCACTGAGCTATTTCTTTTGGCCCCGCTGGTTTGTTCTGCGGAATTGGTACGGTGAGACCTCTGTGTTTGTGCCATCGGGTTCTCACGTTGGATTTCTTCAAGACGAGCATACTTCTCAATAATTATTCGAAGATCTCCTTCTGTCTTAGGTACGCTTCCGTGGATCTCAACAAATAGTGGACTCATTCGGTCTAATCCCCACTTGTAGCAGTTGATGCTCACTACGGGATCCACACTCCCTATGGCTTGGCAGATCTTGTGCCATCTGTTGGTGTATTCCCTCGTGTTTTCCTTGTAACCAATTTCCAGAGAAAAAAGTTTATCCATTCCGGTGTTGACAGCTTTGTTGTACATGTAGGTTCTCAAGAATTTTTCTGCGAGTTGATCGTAGAAGTTGATGGAATCAGGTGGCAGTTTGTCAAACCAAGACAAAGCCGATCCCTTCAGACTTGATTGGAAATACCTACAGAGGACGGTGTCGTTTTGACTCCATCGGGCTAAGATACGATTATGATACCAGATACGTGCCGCGGGAACACTGGATCTGTCATAGCATTCAAAAGTTGGGACATGGCACTTTAACGGAATGGGGGTATTTTCCAGGCGTGAGTTAGGGGCGTGGAGTTAGCCTCTTTCATCACGTCTTCAACCCTTCCTCCGCCTTGTCTTGCTTTTAACTGCCTGATCTCAGCCATCATCTCATCACACAGCTCTTCCATTGCGTGGTAATGTCCCACGTTTTCATGCTCAGTTGAGCGTTTCTTTCTTCGATCTTCACTGTCATAATAGTCTAAGTCTTCGGCGGCATATTCCGGATCGGATGCACTGCTTCCCCTAGCGGCATTTGCTAGTATTATTCTTCGGTCTCGATTAGGCTCTGGTGCCTTAGAATTTGCTTTGTCCAGTTGTTGTCTAGTCTTCGTGCTTTGGGTAATCCTATCTTTTAAGTCTTGGTTTTCTCTGCCCAGAAGAGCTAAGGCATCTGCGTAGACCTGCTGGATTTTTTTCAATTCTTCGAGCTCTACCATCAGTCGGTGGGACTGGTTTGATCCCTGATTGGGAGTTCCGGCTTGTACCCCTACGACCATAGTTCCCCCTTCGTCTACTGTGTGTATTAAGGGTGGTAGAGGATCCGCTTTAATTGTTGGCATCTCCAAGTTTGGTCCCCTCGGTTGAGCTTCCACCCGCGGTACTAAAACCATTGGTATGGTCTGATTCTGACCATTGGTTGACGGCATTCCGAAGATTGGTGGATGTGCGGGTTGATGTGTCATAGATTCTGCCACCCGTTCTCTTTGTTGATGGATTTGGTTTGAAACCAAAGTCTTGTTAGCTTCTGTAGTCTGGAGGGCCGTAATAGCTGTGTTGTTCTTTGTGGATGCTGCTTTGAGAGCCGCGGCTGCAATGAAGTTAGTGTTCATAGGTGAGGTGATTTCCGCAGCATCCTGCCTCTGAGTAGCTGTTTTAGCTTTGTCTCCTTTCTGCTTGCTTCGGGTCATGACCGAGGTAATCCTCGGTGTCTCCTTTGATGAGGCTTTGGTTTTTTCTGCCTCTAGTATCTTTTCCATTTTTAGTCCTTTTCTGCATAGGGGAATAAATAAAGAGAACCAAAGATATCCACGAGGATCGGGTTAGTGCCATTCGTATCCGCAAAATTTGTGGAATAAATTAAAATGAGCTTCCCAAGGGCCTTAATAAAAGAGAAACATAAAGACTCCATCGGTCTAGTTTTCGCAATACAAATCCTCTAATAAACAATCATGGACCTTGTTTTCAGACTACTTTTGAAAAGGAAAACTCTTGAAAAGGCAGATCCGTAGTGAGAACTCATGAATCTGGATTATTAAGTCTTAGTTTTAAAAGAAAAACGCCTCACGTGCAAATCTGTGATAGATAGCCGTGGATTTGTCTGCTTTGAAATGGTGTTTGTGAAAATGAAGACCATGAAACCAGAATAAAAAGGTTTTGAAAGCACGCTGAACCCAGAATAGGGCACAACCATAATGCGTGTTTAAGGTGAAATCACAGGATAAGATAAATCTTTTACCGGGACAAAGTCCTTGTTTCTAGCGCCAGATTGTGAACACATAAATCTCGAAGCCATCCACGTGTTCACCAACAATATTCGCATACATTCTAATTCTGAAATTGTACGTCGTATATGTAAGGGGATGATTATATCGATTCATCGACTCTAAGCCTTCGGGCTTGTCATTGTCTAGTCAAATATTATCATGAATAATGTTTGTATAAAAGGGGTAAACAGAGAATCAAACATAAATGTAAAGCACATGACGTTCAATGCTTAATATAAAGTGCTGAAATATAAATGAGATGAAGATTTACGTGGTTCGGCACTAAGGCCTACATCCACGGGGTTGGTGTTTCACTATGTATTGAATGATTACAAAGATCGTCAAATGACTTTGGAGTACACATAGGTCTGTGGAAGTAGGGGATTCACTTACTCTTCCTATTTCTCTCTCCTCTATTCTCCTATCTTTTCTCTGGATTGGTCGCCCTCCCCTTCTCTCTTGGTGGAGAGGGGTATTTATAGGGTTGGAACGTGGGTCCTACTTCTGAGGTGTCGTTGTGATATTATCTTCTTGTGCTTTGTGCCCATTACGCATAGGTCTTCGGCATATGCTGTAGCTTAAGCTTGAATACGAAGGGTTATCCTCGCCTCTTCCACGAGCTGATTGACACGTGTATATCTCTTTGGTATTTAATGCGGGTAGATGGATGTCTGCTCGTGTCAGACAAGTGTCTCTTTGTCTGGTCACATCTGTGTCAGTCAAGCTTCCTCTCAGCCGTTGATCTGGTATCTTCCTCGGGATTGGGTGTATTAACACCCAAGGGATATTATCTGGTGCTCCTCTAAGCCATCATACCTCTGTGATCCTCGGTCCCTGACCGGTGGCATCTTCTGATGAGATGCTTGTTATCATGTTTTGATATCTTGTTTTGCATGCATTCCACGTGTGTCTTTCTGTACACGTGGTGGATGATGAAAGATGTACATACAAAACCGATTATGCAGGGTGTACTGCGCACCATTTGGATTACATAACCAATAAATTTGCTTTCGTTCCTAATGATTTCATCAACAATTAATCAGTTGAATGACATGAAAAAAAAATACATTGATATGAAAAAGAAAAGGCTTTTGTTAACTGGTATATCCGTATACATGTTAAGGTTTAATAAAAAATTATTTTATTTCTTTGGATATTGTGTTTTATTGTCTTATTCTACTAGAAATTAGTTTTTCTTGCACTAAGAGCAACTTTTTTTTGTTCCCAATGCAAAAAATTACTGTTTTCAATGTAATAAAACAAACAAATCTTGTTTTCAATGCAAGAAATTGTTGTTTTAATGAACATTAACATATATATATACGGGTATACAAATTAACAAGACCGGAAAGAAAAAGTTCCGAACATATATCATCTTCTAGGAAACTTCCTCAATCCCGAAACTACAACACACATTCCCTTTCTTGCCTGAAAACCATTTGACACCAAACACCCCACTTCATGAACTGGAAAAATATCATTGCTTCTACATTCTTGAATACGCGGGGCCCGAGCCACCGTTGGATTGACAACCTTTTCACCTATGCGAATTAATCCTGTTGGTATGAATGGTTCAAATCAATCGTTGTCTCGTAGATATTATCATAAGTGGTGGCGTAAAACAAAATGTCAATTGAAAAAGTAAAAAAGAAAACCAAAGGCAAAGGACCAAAGAGGTTGTTTATCCCACTGACGGTAAGAACATTCTATCTCTTTTTTTTTGTTCTAACGAACGTAGAGACATTTACATTACATCCTATGTAAGTTGCCTCAATCCGCAATTCCTGTGAACACATAAATCTCGAAGCCATCCACGTGTTCACCAACAATATTCGCATACATCCTAATTCTGAAATTATACGTCGTATATGTAAAGGGGATGATTATATCGATTCATCGAATCTAAGCCTTCGGGCTTGTCATTGTCTAGTCGAATATTATCATGAATAATGTTCGTATAAAAGGGGTAGACAGAGAATCAAACATAAATGTAAAGCACATGACGTTCAATGCTTAATGTAAAGTGCTGAAATATAAATGAGACGAAGATTTACGTGGTTCGGCACTAAGTCCTACATCCACGGGGTTGGTGTTTCACTATGTATTGAATGATTACAAAGATCGTCAAATGACTTTGGAGTACACATAGGTCTGTGGAAGTAGGGGGATCACTTACAAAGATCGTCAAATGACTTTATAGGGTTGTAACGTGGGTCCTACTTCTGAGGTGCCGTTGTGATCTTATCTTCTTGTGCTTTGTGCCCATTACGCAGAGGTCTTCGGCATATGCTGCGGCCTAAGCTTGAATACGAAGGGTTATCCTCGCCTCTTCCACGAGCTGATTGACACGTGTATATCTCTTTGGTATTTAATGCGGGTAGATGGTTGTATGATCGTGTCAGAAAAGTGTCTCTTTGTCTGGTCACATCTGTGGGACTCAAACTTCCTCTCAGTCGTTGATCTGGGATCTTCCTCGGGATCGGGTGTATTAACACCCAAGGGATATTATCTGGTGCTCCTCTAAGCCATCATACCTCTGTGATCCTCGGTCCCTGACCGTCAGATCTGCTGACCGGTGGCATCTTCTGATGAGATGCTTGTTATCATGTTTTGATATCTTGTTTTGCATGCCTTCCACGTGTCTCTTTCTGTACGCGTGGTGGATGATGAAAGGTGTACATACAATTTTCCCCTCTTCTTCTGACTTGGGCGTATTTTGCAATTTAGAAGAAGAAAGGTCGTCCTACACGTTTTATCTCTCCTGAAATAACTTCCCCTATAAATACGGGCACGTTTCCCACTTTGCATTAACTTTCCCTATAGCTGCTCCTTGGTACGAGGGACAATTATTGTCTTCTCTAGCTTTATAAATAGGAAAGAGAATGTAAAAAAAAACTTTTATCCTCTTGTTATCAGTGTTCATCCTTTCTTTGTTCTCTATTCTTGTTCTTTAGTCATTTATTATCGTCATTCTTGTGAGGAAGATAACAACATTCAATTTTCTGTCTCTCTCACTCTCGACTGTTGTTTCCCCTGTATCACAGACAACTAGCTTTTGATATCTCCGATCTTCCTTTCTTCGACTGTGGTTGGTGCTTGTCGTCCTCTTCTATACAGGTATGGGGTTTTTCATTAGTTTCTCATCATTGATTTATCTATGTATCTACCCGTTTGTTTCCTGCTGCTGTATTCTTGGCTTTGTGATGAAGAACACATATGTCGAAGCATATATGCTTGCCCTGCTCTTTCTTACAAAGTCTGTGAGTCTGTATCTAAGTATTATCCCTGGAGTTTGATGGAGTATTTCTGGTTATTTTTAGTTCTTAGGGTTTTTAATGTTTATCCGGATGAACCATCAATTATGGGCTTTTTGATCTTTACTGATCTCTGATAGACGCATTTATGTGTCTAATATATCTCAATTGTATATATTTTTAGTGCTCTTTGTACTTATTTTGTTTATTTTATGTCTTTATAGGTATTTTGGAGAAATAAGCTTTTGCGGCGAAATTGGCTCGAAAAGCGGTTTTTGTGCTCGTGGGAGAAAATTACTATACATACTCTCACTTTGGATATGGGGTAACCCATTTCGGGCATGTGCTAAAGGGACGCCAGAACTGGATAGGGGGAGGTCATCTTCTTCAAAATTCAAATGCAAAAAATGGCGGGAAAAGTTGCAACAGTTCTGGCAGATTTAGGGTTGGATTATTGGACGTGTTTTAATGAGATTCAATGGCCTATTTTCATGGGATGGACGTGATATGGATATACAATGCTAATATGGGTGATTTCATGGGCTGAATTTGGCTAGCATAACCGGAAAAAGGAAATCAAGGTTGAGTTACACACGGGTCCCTGTTTGGAGCTATTTTTGGAATTATAGGGAGATTAAAGTGCTACAAAACTTCCCAAATATTGGTATCTATCAAAGGAAGAGTTTGAGATAAGTTTGGAATCCCAAAAGCGCGTGAAACAATTTTTTGAAGAGATTATTGCCGTGACTGCCAAGAAACAAAAAAAAAGAATTTAATTCAATTGGAGAAGTTTCTGAGTGATATAAAAGGATGGGTCGAGTCCCATAAATCATAATCGAAGTCTGTAGAGAGTTTGGGGTCGAGAGGAGAGCTCAGGAGGCGAGAATCATAGATTACAGGAAGCCTGTCTCTGCTGCTGCTGTTGAAGAACAAGCGTTGCAGAATGAAAACCAGCGTCTCAAATTCGCAACACTGCTATAGTGTTCTCTCTGTAACAGCTGAACATCCACATTTATCTTCAGTTAACCACCCCTCATGTAACAGTAAACTCTGTAACGCCACTACATCGTTGCATATTCACTGAATCATATCATCTCTTCAATAAAAACAACTTTTGAGCCATGATTTATCATTTTGAGCTGTGTGTTGTTGATCTTCTTCTGCCAGGGATACTTGGTTGTAACCAGAATATTCGTCCATGAATGACAGCTCTTTGTACCCTTCCACTGCTTCAACCGGTTGATCTATGCTCGGTAGGGGATAGCTGTCTTTTGGACATGCCTTGTTGAGGTTAGTAAAGTCGATGCATATCCTAACCCCTCCATTTTTCTTAGGAACGATGACCATGTTGGAGATCCATGTAGGGTATTAGACTTCCTTGATGAAGCCTGCTTCTAGTAGTTTCCGAAGTTCTTTTTCTACTGCCTTCTGATACTCTGGTGCAACTTTTCTTATTTTCTGCCTGAAAGGTGGCGTGCCTGGTTTGATGCGCAGCTCGTGTTGGATTATTTTTGGATCAATCCCCTGCATGTCTCCTAACTTCCAGGAGAATACATCCGCGTATTCTTTAAGTAATTTGGTTAAGGAATCTTCTCTTTCTTCGTCCATTGTAGTCCCTACTTTGATCATCTTCGGGTTTTCTTCCGTTCCTATGTTGATTTATTTTACGGGATCCATTGGTGTGAACACCGGCTTCGGGTCCCCAAGGACTGGGACGTTCTTTAATTGCTATTTGGTATGTTTCTGTCCCTCGTTGGCTGCTGAAGTACTTGCCTCTGTGTTAAGGAAATTATCATCTTTTGTCAAGCCCTTCCCTGCGGTTTCCTTGAGGAACAGGTCTATGGCCTTTTCTTTCGCGGATTCTTTATTTTTAATCCTTCTGGTTTTTCGCTGCTCTTCCTGTTCGTTGTTGATACGATCCTGAGTGGCCTGGCACTCTTTTGCAGAGACCCGATCTCCCTTGATTTCCGTTACTCCCTCGGGTGTAGGGAACCTGAGATATTGGTAGTAAGTTGCTGCCACTCCCTTGAGTTTATCTACCCACTTTCGCCCAATAATGGCGTTATAGGGGGATGGGGCGTCTACCACGCTGAATCATGTTTCTACTTTCATGGGCCCGGCGTTCACCTGCAAGATGTCTCCCAATGGCTTTGTGGGCGCTCCGTTGAACCCGTAGATAGTGTAATAATAGGTCATCATCTGTTCATCATGGAGCTTCATCCGTTTGAAGACGTCGTAGAATAGAATGTTCACTGAGCTTCCCCTGTCGATGAGGATCATTTTGAGGTTACATCCGGCCACTGGTAGTGTGAGGACCAAGGGATCGTTATGGTCTTCCATATCTTCTTCGATATCTTCAGTATCGAAGATGATAGGTGCGTCCATCCACTCTTCGTGCTCGTCCACCTCTACGCCATCAATCTTATATAATTCGCAGTGGTCTTCGAATTGCTTTCGTAGCCTCTTTCTTATCTGCGCTGTAAGTGAGGGCCCTGCGGCTTCGGAACACGAGATGGTGTTGATTGTGCGGTTTCCCTCTGGAAGTTGGACTTGCTTGGTTCGTTTGAATCTGTCCTCGGTGACTTCTTTTCATATGTATTGCTTGAGTTCGCCAGCATGAATCAATTTTTGGATCATTATTTTGAGGTTTTTTCATTTCTCGGTCTGGTGTCCATTGAAGCAATGATACTCACAGTAATCTTTAGACTTCTCGGACCTTGGGGGCTGTTTTCCCTTAGACCACGACCACTCCAAATTTTCCCTTCCTTTGATCTCTCGCAAGATCCGAGCGTATCTAGCATTGAGCTTCGTGTAAACCTGATCTTCGAAGTTTCGATCGTCTTTTCGTTGTTCATCTCTTCGTTCCTTCCTATCTTTGTCGGGTCGTTCCACTGAGCTATTTCTTTTGGCCCTGCTGGTTTGTTCTGCGGAATTGGTACGGTGAGACCTCTGCGTTTGTGCCCTCGGGTTCTCACGTTGGATTTCTTCAAGACGAGCATACTTCTCAGTAATTATTCGAAGATCTCCTTTTGTCTTAGGTACGCTTCCGTGGATCTCAACAAATAGTGGACTCATTCGGTCTAATTCCCACTTGTAGCAGTTGATGCTTACTACGAGATGCACACTCCCTATGGCTTGGAAGATCTTGTGGCATTTGTTGGTGAATTCCCTCGTGTTTTCCTTGTAACCAATTGCCAAAGAAAAAAGTTTATCCATTCTGGTGTTGACAGCTTTGTTTTACATGTAGGTTCTCAAGAATTTCTCTGCGAGTTGATCGTAGGAGTTGATGGAATCAGGTGGCAGGTTGTCAAACCAAGACAAAGCCGATCCCTTCAGACTTGATGGGAAATACCTACAGAAGACAGTGTCGTTTTGACTCCATCGGGCTAAGATACGATTATAATACCGGATATGTGCCGCGGGATCACTGGATCGGTCATAACATTCAAAATTTGGGACATGGCACTTTAACGGAATGGGGGTATTTGCCAGGCGATGAGTTAGGGGCGTGGAGTTAGCCTCTTTCATCACCTCTTCAAGCCTTCCTAAGCCTTGTCTGGCTTTTAACTGCCTGATCTCAGCCATCATCTCATCACGCATCTCTTCCATTGCGCGGTAATGTCCCACGTTCTCATGCTCAGTTGAGCGTTTCTTTCTTCGATCTTCACTGTCATAATAGTCTAAGTCTTCGGCGGCATATTCCGGATCGTATGCACTGCTTCCCCTAGAGGCGTTTGCTAGGATGATTCTTCAGTCTCGATTAGGCTCTGATGCCTTAGAATTTGCTTCGTCCAGTTGTTGGCTAGTCTTCGTGCTTTGGGCAATCCTATCTTTTAAGTCTTGGTTCTCTCTGGCCAGAAGATCTACGGCATCTGCGTAGACCTACTGGCTCATTTTCAATTCTTCGAGCTCTAGTCGGTGGGACTGGTTTGATCCCTGATTGGGAGTTCCGGCTTGTACCCCTACGGCCATAGTTCCCCCTTCGTCTACTGTGTGTATTAAGGGTGGTAGAGGATCCGCTTCAATTGTTGGCATCTCCAAGTTTGGTTCCCTTGGTTGAGCTTCCACCCGCGGTACTAAAACCACTGGTATGGTTTGATTTTGACCGTTGGTTGACGACATTCCGAAGACTGGTGGATGTGCGGGCTGGTGTGTCATAGATTCTGCCACCCCTTCTCTTTGTTGATGGATTTGGTTTGAAACCAAAGTCTTGTTAGCTTCTGTAGTCTAGAGGGTCGCAACAGTTGCGTTGTTCTTTGTGGATGCTGCTTTGAGAGCCGCGACTGCAATGGAGTTAGTGTTCATAGGTGAGGTGATTTTCGCAGCATCCTGCCTCTGAGTAGCTGTTTTAGCTTTGTCTCCTTTATTCTTGCGATAAGCGACAAAAGTTTTGCATCAGTTACCCTACAACGCTCCATATAGATTTTATGATGCCCTTGCGGAGTATACATTAATTTTTCTGCATCGATATTGAGGGTCGCAGTAGGAACTATGATTATTTTCTCAATGCTTTCATACTTGGGCATCATCAGCATAGTGAACTTACCTTGCATGACGCACATTTTGATGGATCTCCGAAAGAGCAAAGTAATTTACTATACAAATTTTAAGGAGATCGAAAGAGCAATGAGAACAAAGGATGGCACGAATAGAACCGCACTGGTGGCGTGGCACAAAGTTTGTCACAATCAACAAGAGGGAGGATTGGGGATAAAAGTTATATCAGTAATGAATGATACTCTACTGTGCAAGTGGTTGTGGAGATTCTCAACTAAGCCGGAGGCGCTGTGGAGAAGAATTATTGAGGATAAATATGAGTGTGACAATAATGGTTGGGATACTAAGCAGACTAAGCAACCGTATGGCATGGGGTTGTAGAGAGGGATCTGTAATAGAAGTGATAAATTCAAACTTGGAATTCAGCATAAGGTTTGAAACGGGAGAAAAACTTTTTTCTGGGTGGATAGATGGCTAGTTGGGGCCTGTATCTTAAAAGGAGACTCACATATATGGATATTATTGAGACGTCAACTAAAGGAGCCTGACGGATTTTTTCTGGGTGGATAGATGATTTCTAGACGTCATCTTCTAGAAGGAGTTGTCTTATGTGATGATGAAGATACTAGAAGTTGGAGATGGGAGGCTGACGGAGATTTTTCAGTTAAATCTTGATACCAAGGGATGGAAAAGAGCTCAGATATCTTTTGTCCTTCTGCTCAAATATGGAAATCCTTAGTACCAACAAAGGTTTCCTTCTTTTTTTGGTTAATTCATGATAAAGCTATATTAACTCAAGATAATCTCACTAAGAAGGGATGACAGTTAGCAAATAGATGTATCTTCTGCAAGTCTAATGAAGAAACCATTGATCACCTCTTCATTCATTGCTCTGATTGCTGTTTGGATGTTCTTCATGAATGAATTTCAACGGGATTGGGTTATAAGTGAAACTGCTACAAACGTTTTTGTCGATCAATGGGCTCAAGGCCTCACTAACATCGGTAGGACTCATTGGGAGTTGCTACCCTTTTCATTTTTTGGGGAGTGTGGAAACAAAGAAATAAGTGCATTTTTCAAGACCACGAGTACTCGCAAGAAAAATTGATTATGAAGATTAAGGCTCTCCTATTGTATTGGACTTCTAAAATCCTATCTTTTAGAGGCATTACTTTTCAGATTCTGCATCATAACTGGTGTCTTGTAGTTAATAGAAAGTATCTATTCTTTGTTAGTTCAGGATATCCTCTATTTGGGGGGGGGGGGGGT